>NC_134570.1:212941749-213660249 GCF_050947875.1 Dermacentor variabilis | reverse complement strand
CGGCGCTACCACTCAAAAGAATCACCGCTACTGGAGTTCACAGCACCTGGTTACAAAGCTTCCAATGATACCAGAATAAAAATGATCAAAGACTGGCAAAGGGGAGCGCTCCAAGGCTAGGTGAATAAGCTTAGAGCGGAGCTTCATTTATTTACAACGGAATCCGGCCAAGCTGGAAAACGCAATGGAACACAGACGCTACCCAATACCAAATGAAGGCGACAGAGCGTAGCGTTGACATTGGCGCAATGCTTACATCGTGGCAAAAAAAAAAAAAAAAAAAAAAAAAAAAAACCAGAGCAAGGGCGCCGGTATTCCCTTGCGTGTTTCACTTGCGCTGTTTAACCATAACGAATTCACACCGACTGGCTCAACTTTCATTGCTAATGGTTTCAGAATGCCTCTCGTTTTTCTTCTTTTCTTTCCTGCAGTTATTCTGAGTTGCAGTAACGTGAAATATCAAATCGCCTTTGTGAACACCAGAGTTCATGTGTAAGAGATCATGCGATTCCTTCGACTAGCAAAATGCTCGCAAAAAAGCTTGCTGGAACAAGACATTTGACAATTGCCAGCAGTTCCGTGAGATAGTTCAACATGCTGTTCTTAATGACACCATTGGTGGCCGCCTGCCTGCATAATCCTTGTTTCACGATAATGTAATGATGCAAGCGTTACGCAAGCGATTCGAGACTGCATGATTAACTGGCAAGTACTGAAACGTTAGTCAGACTTTAGCTTTCTACGTTCCCAAGCAGCTCCCTTGGGGAATTTAAAATTGCAAAAACAGCAGTAAGAAATCATGTGATTCTTTCGACTAGCAACATGCTCGCAAAGAACTTGCTGGAACAAGCTTGCAGGGGGTCTGCCCCCTTCCACCAGTTCATTCTGCCGAATTAACTTATATTCGCGGCTCTGTTCGCCCAATCTCACCATATATTAGCCAGAAGGCGTTTGAAGTAAGGATCGATTAAAGTGGGTCACGCTGCTTAACCACCTAACTGGTGCCAACCACCAAGTGCAGCTGCGCCACGAAACCTACACAGCACAAAATTTGACTAGATTCGCCGTGCAACTGCAAAGTGCTACAAGCTTTTTCTACCAGAGTTACAAAAGCTGCCCCCTGTGGGCGGCGCAACCCTCCGCGCGAGTGGCCGCCGAATCGAGGTCGTCCGCGCAAACAGGACGCCAATCTCACCCGAATCGTTCGGTCGGCGACTCCGATGGCGAAGAAGGGGCTCACTCCGAGGTCGACGTGCAGCTTCTCGAGCGCGGTGTCCCGGTCCCAGCTCTGCAGGGACCACGACGAGCCGGCGACGAGCTCCCAGCCGCCGACCTGCCGCAGCCGGTAGTTGAGCAGAGCCAGGGCGTCCTGGCTCAGGCTGCGCGGCTCCATGCACGTCTCGTAGAAGCGCTTCGCCTTCGTCTCGGCCGACGCCTGGTCACCGTCGAAAGGCACCAGGTCCACCAGGTGCCGCACCGCGTGCTGGCCGCGGAGGCCTCGAGGGGTGCCGGGTCGGCAGGCCAGTGCGTACGCGTCCTGGCAGGGCGCGCCGTCTCGAAGACCGGCGAGCACGCGAGCCGCCGAGCCGAGGCAAGCCGCCGACAGGCAGCGATCGTCAGGCGCCGTCGAGCCCGAGTGCACCTTCACCGACAGGGCGACGATGATGACGAAGAAGACGAGCAACAGCACGCACAGCAGCACAATCACCAGCGACGGGATGTTGGCCACGGCAGAGGTGACCTGGGCGCGAAGCTTGGACATTCCGCCGCCACCCGTGGACTCGCCCTGCTCCATGCACTTGTCGTTCTCGCGCGGCTCGCTCTTGTCGTCCATGTCGCCGGGGGCACACTTGTTGCGCGCCACCGCGCAGCAGCCAAAAACAACCGGCGACCCGAGCAACTTTTCAAAGCGCACGGAAAAACCGGCTCCCGACCGGCGGAGCCGCTGACCTGAGCGGGATACTCGTGCTGCCGCCGGTGGCGCCACGTCTCGGGCTCAGCTACAACATTGCGCTTTCGCCTTCGTATTTTGTATGCTAGGTGGCGTTATAGGGCGCATCCAAGAATTGTATCGAAATATTGAGAGTAGAAAGCAGACCGTTATATGTGGCGTTTTTAGACATTACAGGAGCGTATGACAACGTAGACCACAGCATTTTGTGGAGTATTCCGGAAGGGGAAGGCCTAGGTGACGATTGTCTCCAGCTTTTGAGAGAGATTTATTTAGAAAATGCCGTTATCGCTGAATGGGAAGGTATGAGGATCTCGAGCGAGGAGAAAGTTGATATCAACAAGGAACTCAGGTAGGGATGCCCTTTATCCCCACTGCTGTTTATGATGCACATGGTGAGGATGGAAAGGGCGATAGAAGGAAGTAATATCGGGTTTAATCTCTCGTATAAACTGGCGGGTACAGTAATAGATCAGCAGCTTCCAGGTTTATTTTATGCGGACGACATTGTGTTGCTAGCTAACAAGCAAAGTGATTTGCAACGTATGGCTTATATATGTGGGCAGGAAGCCGAGAATTTAGGTTTAAAATTTAGTGTTACAACATCAGGTGTTATGGTACACAATGAAAACAGTGAACAGACAGTGACAGTATAGGGTCAGGAAACACCTCGGGCAAAATAATATAGATACCTTGGTGTATGTATAAACGAAGGCAGTTGATGTATGGAAACACAGGAAAAAACAGTAATAGTAAAGTGGAAGAGAAATGCAGAGATAATGAAGCACAAAGCGCTATTGTGAAACAATAGGTACGAGGTGCTCCGGGGTATGTGGAAAGGTGTAATGGTTCCGAGAGTTACTTTCGGAAATGCGCTTGTTTGCTTGAAATCAGGGGTACAATCAGGGCTCATTATGCAAAAAAGAGGCGAGGCGTGCAGACAGGACACAAAAGTAGAGAAGTGGAGAACACGAACGCCATCTTGTGTTCTTCTTTACTCTTGTGTCCTGTCTGCACGCCTCACCTCTTTTTTGGCATAGTGAATCCTTACCAACTAGCTCAGCAATCTGTCGTTCTAAAAATCAGGACTCGATGGGAACCAAACGTCAGTGGGCGCTTACGGTGGGCGCATTGGGCGCTTACGGCACGACTATAAATGAAGCTGTGCAGGGCGATATATGGGCTGGACTAGCTTTTAAGTAAGGGAAGCTCGCAGTAAAATTGATTATGAAGAACGACTGAGGAATATGGAAGAAAGTAAATGGGCTGGGACAATGTTGAGGTATCTGTAGAGGAAGACATTGATTCGCAGGGGAGAAAAAGAACTAGGAAGTTTACCAGCAAGTATGCGGCCGGTAGGGTGAGCAACAAAGAACGTCAAGCGGAAAGTCAGAGAGGCTGAAATAATCACATATTGGTGGCGGCAAATGAAAAGAAACCTGCCATAAGTAACTACTTAAGAGGAAAAAACGAAATCAGGAAAGAAACAATTTATGATAACTCAAAGGGAAGCCCATTACTTTTCGAAGCGAAATCAGGATGCCTTAGAAGACGCATCTATTTATGATAACTCAAAGGGAAGCCCATTACTTTTCGAAGCGAAATCAGGATGCCTTAGAAGACGCATCTATAAAGCGAGATATAAGAAGGAAGAATGAGCATGTGCTTGCTGCGGTAAAGCTAGGGAAACAATGGAGCATGTTTTATTAGAATGTGAAGACATCTGCCCAGCGGTCGATTTAGGCACCACTCGTCTCCTTGAAGCCCTTGAGTTCAGCGGGAGCAAGGGAAAAGTAAACTTGTCCGCAACGGAGCCCAAGCAACCCTAGCCGACTGCCGATGATTGGCCCATTGCTGGGAAATACTCGGCAGCCGGCTTCACTGGCCTCCCGACTTCCGAAAACAGTCGGCCCGACGCCTCCTTCCAGCTACATCGGCACGCGGCCGGCCGCGCGGGATGGGCCTCCGTCAGAGCACGACTGAACGCCGAGCGCGCCAAACGCTCGTAGGTGCGACAAGCCGGCAATGCATCGGGCCGGCTTTAGTTGCCGACTGAACTTTGGCTCCACGTATTTTTTATGCGAAGCATACTAGCCGCACAACCACGCTCGTCCTTGCTGCGCCGCGCGCGGCCGCGTAGCTACCATATGACGTCATCACAGCTGCAAAGCGGACGCTTAAGCTTCGCCTTCAAGAGTGGAACGCGACAGCGTTCCCGTCGACCCGCCAAGGGGTGTAAGACAATGGGCTACGGCGCAGCGACTACGCGCCCCGCATCGGACGCGGTGAGCGTCGAGCAACGCAGCGTTCGGCGCGACAACGAAATGTGCGCCTGAGCAAGCGACGCACGCCTGAGCCTTAGAAACAGCTCGTTTCTAAGGCAACACCGTGTTCACTAGAGGCGCTTTTGTACCGCTTTGAAGCATCGAACTTAGCGTACGCGGACGACATAGCCGTGTTTTGCACTGATGCTAGAAGCGTGCAGGAAGTTGTCAGTGTTGCTAAGGCGTTCTGCACAGCAACTGGTAGCGTGATCAGTTGGCCGAAATGCCTTGGATTTTGGCATGGCAACTGGCAGAGCACACCCGATGTGTACTGTAATATGAATTGGACCGTCTCCCCCAGAAAGTACCTCGGTGTCCCGCTAAATAACTACCTCAATGCTGATGAATATTGGTCTGAGGAAAATAAACGCGTCAAAAATGCTACCGATAAATGGGGTGGCCATAACTTTTCAATGTTCGCAAGAGCTTCCGTTTGTAATATGTTTTTAATTGCAAAAGTGTTCTACGTGTTGCAAGTGATGGCCATGGCAAGAACTTCGGTTCAAAAAATCCACCGAGTGTTTGCGACCTTTATTTGGGGATCGCAATGGGAGCGCACAAGCCGGTGCAATTTGTTTCACAAGGTGAAAAATGGTGGGCTAGGGCTCTCACACCTGTTTTTCAAGCAGCTGGTAAGCAGATTCTTCTTTGTGCGGGACCAAACTGATGTGTTTTTGAGAACTGTGATCCAAGCACGATTGCATGATTATCTATCTGACTATGTCGTGTCATCTGTTTCTTTCGGAGCTGGACCGCTCAGTCCTTATTTGCGTGAAGTGGTTACTTCTGTACGCCTGCTCAAGGCAAGGTTCTCATATGAATACTTGTGTGATGTCACGAAAAAGCGTTTGTATTCTGATATTCTCGATGTATTTTTACCATTACCGGTTTACCGAGCTGCCTACAGGCTAGGTCCTGAGCGCGATGTGCTAAAGCGCGTTTAAAAAATGCCAGTGAGACCCTCTGCTAAAACGTTCTTTTTTCAATTATATACCGACACTCTCCCTGTAAAGCCATGGTTACAAAGCAAAGGTCTTTTTGTACCTTGGTCGATAAACTGCTTAATCTGTAATAAGCCAGAATCAATTGAGCATATTTTTATTGACTGCCATGACGCCGTATTTCTGTGGGACGTCCTACAAAGAACACTTAAAAAAGAATTGCCGATAAGCCCTTTTGGAATCCGGTTTCTTCCACGTGCAGAAACAGGGGAAGCGCCGAGTGATATGCTAATGCTGCTTTGCATGCACAGCGTATGGAAGACGAGAATGGACATCAGGCATTGCCATATACAGGCTCACTCAGCAAGACACTATTTTGTTGGGAGCATTATATACACACGCGACTTGTTCAGAGCACTATGTTAACCCCCGGAATGGCTTCCTGTACTAGACCAATTGGCTTCTGTGAAGCCCTTTTAAACACCTTACACTGGCCGAGCTGTGGCTGGTGTTCTTAGAATATGTACATGTCGTGTATTTGATCTTTTTGATTGCGTTTGTGAAAAGGCAATAGATAAAAAAAAAACTCGTGGCTCAGTGGTAAAGTCTCCGTCTCACACTCCGGAGACCCTGGTTCGATTCCCACCCAGCCCATCTTGCAAGTTGTTTTTTATTCATGAAGTGCCTGCTGGGATTTATCGCTCACGGCCAACGCCGCAGACGCCGACGACACCGGCTTTTCTGCGACACGAGCTCCTTAACGCTGTCGCGTTAAAATAAAGGCTAGTATGCTTCGCATCCTGGGCTTAACCTTATTTTGTTAGGCAGCATAAAATGTATTGCACTAAGTACACAACTACAATAATAACAATCATTTTGCATGCTGCCACAACTGATATGCACACTGCCGAAGCACCAGACTGTAACTCTGCACCTTTCTTTAATTAATTTTTTTAATGAGTTTGCTCGTGTTGCTGCTTGGTTTCAACTCATGTTTCGCTAAAAAGCGGCCTTTTTTGTTTCTCCGCATTGGTGAAACGCTTTGCATTGCTTTTAAACTGGTTCGTTCGCAGCTGGTTCAGTTCGACTGGGTAGGAGGTGTCTTTTTCGCATGAACCGTGGCGAGCAGAGATACTAATTAAACACTCTGTGAAAAATGCAAGAGGAAAGAATGCGACCTCATAGCGAAATTCGAGCGCGAACGAACAAGCAATGTAAACGCGCATGCCCACTTCCAACGACAAGCTGATATAGCGTCTGGCGGCTCGGTCTATAAGGGGAAAAAAAAAGTAAAGGAAAATAGTCCAGAGGCGGGGAAGAATGCGGGCAAGAAGGGAGGACCGAGCCCAAGGCCGAGTAGCGTGGCCGGGTAACCACACTGTGGAGCTAGGAGGGGAAAGAAAAAAAAAGAAAGAAAAATGCAAAACGTTAAGACAGGCGGAGAAGCGCGGGAAACTTTTCTTTTCGGTCGCTGTAGGCTGCGCTTGCGGCCGAGAAGCCAGCGGTGCGATCTATCTGAGCCCAAGATGAGAAATTCATAAACGCACCCAAGGCAGCACCACAAAAGCACTTGCATGCGGAAGAATTAACATGGATGCATACGCTATAGTGCGTCGCAACAAATGTACAGTTTAATTGTAATATTTTTTTAATCAGTATATTTTTACTTATACAGCTTTTCCTAATATAGTTATAAGTTTCTGGCTGAAAACATGTAACGGCTTACATTAGGCAATATTAAATAGGTTTCTTTTTTCTTGTCCATCAATTGCTGCTGTCAACTTTATACGTTTTCACGTATAGCGCTTTCATATATCGCTCTTGCGCAAGAGGAAGGGCCTTCTCGGCAATGGCACCACTTCCCAAATGGCAGACTGCGGGCTGCACGCAGGCGCCCACGTAACCTATAGCTCTCATCTAAAACAAAGCTTCGTCATTACAATGTATGACTCATGCATGTACTGCCTCAGTATACGAAATCGCATCCGTCGGAAGTCTCATGGTGGATATTTTATATATGAACGTCCGGTAGATATTCCGCACTTCTTCTAGCTGGCACATATATGAAAAAAAAAAACAGTCGTTTGACGTGATCGAACTTTCGGTTTCCGGGTTCGAATATACATGTTTTCTGGTTTTTATATGGGGCTATGATGCACTTACGTGACAAATCGAGGCCACCGAACGTCCGAAATGACGTCTAATTGATAAAGACATATACCATAATGCATAAACGAGGTTTACGCCTAAATGAGTATTTGTAATTAATGACATAATGTAGCGAATGGGTACAACCACACACAGAGACACACGTAGCTGCAGTGCCTGAATGCTGGTGTAAGTTGACCATTGAAATAACGAAATAACATTACTATAAAAGGGGGTGTTCTTTACTTGCCGCTACCAGCGTACGTGAGCCAGTGAAGAGGCGACACACGAGAGATACGCACTTAATGTTTGCACGAATAAAGCGCGAGTTTTCCCCCCGAAATTTCGAGCCTTGGAACGCGCTTCGCATTATATTTGGGCTCGTGACATGAACATAACGTGTGCTATTCTTCCTTTACTTTATCTCACGCTGACGTTTCACCGTGCGCATGCAAGAGCGCGCGAGCTGGGAGTTCTCACTGTTCATTTCGCACTGCCTTTATCCTCCCGGTTTAAAACGCTCTTAGCGCCGCATCAACATGGTTACGGCGTATTAATCGAAACCTTGTGCAAGACGATCGGCGGCGATGTGCAGGCGCGCCAAGCGAGCGGCCTTCGAAGTCGCCCTGAGGATCGTCGCACAGTGCCTTCGCCGTATTCGATTCTATTACGGGTATGCCTGAAGTGCTGCCTGCCGAATAACTTTGGTCGCATGGGGGCAGAAACCGTCATCGCCGACGGTGACAAAGAAGTCAGCAGTAACAACGAGTGACTGTGCAGGCACTCGTCCTTTCACGAGGAAGAAGAAGCATGTGCTTGCTGCGGACGCGTCTGCGCCAGCTCCCGCTTTCTCGCCAATTTAAATGTGCCTTTTGCCCAGTTTTGTGCCTTTTCTACCCGGAATCGGATTCTTGAAGTACTTTTCTACCTAAGGAGACCACATTTCGGCAAGTGCGTGGCCTCTGTACTTTTTTACGAGTGATTTCATCTCTCGCCGCCCCGCCTCGGGCTCTAAGCCCAACGGCGAGCACGGCCGCCGCCATTAACGCCCGTCTCGACTCCAACCAAGCCGCCGCCGACCCCAGACCTCCCCGCACCCACCCCGCCGGTGGGGGCCTCCAGCGATCACAACAAACGAGCCTTCCACCCAAGAACGACTCTACAGCGATGACATACGAAGTCAATGGCCAAGACATGAGCCCGGAAGACTTCACCGCAGACGCTGGGTGGACTATCGTGGCGCCGCGCCCGTCAGTAATCAAGACTGCGTTGAGCCAGCCCAACCTCGTTAACCACCAGCGAAAGGGAGGAAATACGAACGCAACCGTCTCAACAGCGAGAAACTCCTTGATCAAAGCAAGCGGAATGCCCGCGCTGCCCCAAGATGACATCAAGATCGTGATTCGCATACGTGGCGGTATCAACATAGCCAGGGTAGGCCAACTTACGGTCACCAAAGCAATTTGCATGGCTGCTTGCATCGAACCTAACGAGCGAAGCGAGGACACGATATGCCCCAATTTGAAGCAGAACATCATGGTGGTCAGCACACCGTCTGAAGCGAACGCAGCAAAATACCTCAGGATCCGCAGCATTTCCATAGGAGAGCAAACGTTTGAAACCACTGCATATAGGACGGCGCCGCACGAAACGTGCAAAGGCGTTATAAGAGGGGTTCCGATAGATGAGACGCAGGACTTCATAAACCGCAAGATCGTCAACCCACGCAACCCGCTCGCTCTGGCGGCAAAGAGAATCAAGGAAACTGGCACGGTCATCATGGCCTTCGACGGCTTTCGAGTCCCGAACTATGTCAGATACGACAATGCCCTGATCAAGTGTTCTCTTTACCGCAAGCAGATCGCCATGTGCCATGTGTGCGGCAGACTCGGCCATCGTGCGGACGTATGCCCCTCACCCGACGACGCAATTTGCAAAGGCTGTGGACTAGCTAACCCTAACGCAGATCATGTGTGCACCTCGATCATGTGTGCGCTCTGCGAGGGAAATCACGTCACGGCAAGCAAGGAATGCACGAGCTGCTTCCAACTCCCCTACGTCGTACGAAGAAGAGGAGTTGAAAGAAGAATCGCAGCAAACGCAAGCAAAAGCACCACGAGATCAGGACCAATCGCCCTGAGTCAGCACGACTTCCCGCCGCTCAAGAACGCCGAGTGTAGCACCATCAACGACAACGTGGCCGCCAACGCAGATGCTCGCTTGTCCGGCGAGCGGGGCTGCTCGAGATCGAGGAACCGCGGTCGCCTGTAGTCACGATCGCGAGGACGCTCCAGGAACCCGAGCCAGAGATCCTCGTCAAGGATACGATTCGCCTCCAGCCCACGAGTTGGCGGTGATGATCGGTTGACGTGGGCCCAACGAGTTCAGCAGCACCAACAACAGGAGCGACAAGAACAGCAGCACCAACAGCAGGCCGCCAGCCAGGTGAGTCCGATGGCACGGCCAGAGCAAGTAGAAATAGCAAATACAATTAAAAGACTAGAACACGAAAACAAAGAGTTAAGGCAAACAATCACACAACTCGTCGAGGAAATCAGACAACTCAAAACGCCACCACTCTCCGACTCTAATCCAACCGAAGCCACATCAGAACCCATGGTACTAGAAGTACCGGTCGCGGAATCCACGCGCAATCCGCATAAGAGAAAAGCCGTGACAAACACACATCCATCGAGCACGGACAGTGACATTAAAGAAATCAAGGAACTGCTCGGCGGGCTTGCAACTACCATCGCGTCACTGCAGGAAGGGCGAGACAAACTTGCGGCGACTGTAGGGACCTTCAAGGAAGGTTACGACAGGATAACGTTACAAATCAATCACATGATGGAGACGATCAACATGCATGGGGCAAGGCTCAACACGCTAGAAGTGGCAGACCACCCGTCTGTGACGTCACAGTCTACTCGGGCGTTATCGCTCGATAGACAAAGCAACAACGTGGCCTCACAAAGGCCACCCCACGCCAACAACAAAGATGGCTGTGCAAACTGAAACGTTTCGCCTTTGGCAATGGAATTGTAGGGGCTACGTCCGCAAAAAGGCCCCCCTGCAACAATACCTTCGAGCCAAAAAAGACAAACCCCAAGTCATTCTCCTACAAGAGACAAATACCGCTACACCCTCGCTATCTGGCTATGACGTGACCGCAACGACACCGCAACAGAAATGTAGAGGTATCGCCACGTCGGTCAGCAACAAGCTAGCCCACACGACACACAAAAGTAATCACGACCGCAGCAATTGCGAAATTCATTCTCACGGACGTGTTCCCTAGAGCCAAGAACGCCAAGAGCATATTCATCCTAAACGTCTACAGCAGCCCCAAGCACAGAGCACGAAAATTTGGGCAAATTCTCCAGCTCGCCCGCAACCGTGCCGGCGACAACCCGACAACCCCATGATCGTGGCCGGGGTCTTCAACGCCCCTCACACGGCCTGGGGATACGTCGCCAGCAGAGCCAAGGGCAAGTACTTACTAAACGACGCCGATGAACTTGACCTAACGCTCATCAAGAATGTCGAATACCCCACAAGAACGGGTAACTCGGTCAATCGCGACACAACGCCAGATCTCACTTTCGTCCGCAACGTTCCAGATTATCAGTGGAACAACCTCTTCGAGGATCTGGGCAGCGATCATCACATTGTTGAGACAGCGATTGACACCCCATCCAGAGAACCCAGATAAATGACGTACGTCGACTGGGAGAAGTTCCGCGAGTTCAGACACGAACGCCGAACAAGCAAAGAATCCATTGAACAATGGACGTCGCAACTAAAGGCCGACATTAAGGCGGCCACAAAGGAAATAGAGACAGATCTCCCCGTTCAAAGCATGGACAGCCGACTGGCTCACATGCTCGAAGCCAAACAATCGCTCACCAGGAGATGGAAAGAACAAAGACACAATCGACGGCTGAGGAACAGAATTTCTTCCCTCAACCGGCTGATTGCAGAATATTGCACGCAACTATCTAACCAGCAATGGAACGAGGTGTGCGACGCCGCGGACGGCCTCATCAACAGCGGGACGACGTGGCACCTGCTCAAACATCTTTTAGACAGAACCAGAACCAAAGCGGACCAGGGTCGTACGCTGAACAGGATCATGCACGAGGAACTCAAAATTACCACGGAAAATGAGCTCATTGACCGTCTGGCCGACAAGTACCTCCCGCTGGCCAAAAATGCCAGAGGCACGACCGCCGAAGCATATCGCGGCAAAGCCAACCCAGAGCTAGATCGGGACTTCTCAACCGAAGAGATACGCACGGCGCTTCAGAACCTAAGCAGCAAGTCAGCGCCGGGGCCGGACGGCGTAACTAACAAGGCACTTAGAAACCTCGACGAAACCTCAATCGAAACCCTCACAGAGGAAATCAACAAAATCTGGAGGAACGGAGCACTACCCGAAGACTGGAAAACGGCCCTCATCGTGCTCATGGCAAGGCGCCCAACATCAATAACCTCAGACCTATCTCGCTGACGTCTTACGTCGGCAAGGTAGCCGAGCACGCGGTCCTAAACAGGCTCTCGAGGCATCTCGAAGAAAAAGATGTCTACCCCGCAGCAATGATCGGCTTTAGACCCGGGCTATCCACCCAAGACGCCATGAAGCTCCTCAAGCATGACATCATTGACGCAGACACGAGAGACGCGAGAGTAATCCTAGGGCTAGACCTCGAAAAGGCATTCGATAACTTATCACATGACTACATACTCGACACGACCTCCAACCTCGACCTTGGCACGAGACTCTACGCTTATACAAAATCGTTCCTGAGCGACAGAACGGCCACCCTCCGTCTAGGGGAAATCAAGTCCCAGAAATACAAACTCGGCTGCAAGGGCACACCGCAAGGTTCTGTCATCTCTCCGACGCTTTTTAACCTTGCGCTAGCCGGCCTAGGCAAGAAACTGGATCGAATCGAGAAGGTCAAATACACGATATACGCAGATGACGTAAGGCTTTGGGTCCCCGGAGGTAGCCTGGGATCAATTGAAAGCGCTCTGCAGCAAGCGATCGACGCGATCTAGGAATACGTCGCACCCACCGGCCTGCGATGTTCGTCTGCGAAGTCGGAGCTCCTCGTCTACAAACCATCGAGAAGCGGTTCCAAGCCAAAGAACGAAATCAGAGACACACACTCCATTACTCTCAGAACAAAAGACGGAGGAACCATTCCACACGTCAGCAAAATCAGAGTCCTTGGAATGCTCATTGAGAGCAACGGCTCTAACGCCGCGACAGTGGAGAAGATCGTGACAAAGTCTAATAATACCTTGAATCTCATGCGACGCGTAGCAATCAGACAACACGGCTTTAAGGAAGAAAATCTCCTCAAGCTAACACACGCCTTTGCGCTATGCCACTTCACCTACGAGGCGGCCATGCACAAATGGAAGGTAGCAGAGAAGGACAAACTCAATGTACAACTGAGGAAGCTAGTCAAACTAGCGCTGGGAATCCCCAAGAACACCGAGACAGAGCTCCTGCTGCAACTTGGGGTGCACAATACACTTGAAGAAATCGCCGAAGCTCAAGAACGGGCTCAATGGACAAGACTCTCTGCAACCAAACCAGGTAGAGAAATCCTAGCCAAACTAGGTCATGACACCACAGTAATGGAGAATCTATATCAAAGTGTTCCGACGGACACACGCAACTCCCACACGGTTCGCCCACTCCGGCGGAACATGAATCCCGCGCACCATCAACCCAGAATGCTGGCACGTGGATCGTTGATCCTGCGCGAAATACGTGATAAGAAGATCTTAGCCTGTTTCGTAAACGCGGCACAGTACCCGACCAGGAAGGCTTTCGTTGCCACCACGATCAATAAGCAGGGTCAAGTCACAAACGCTCTCACAGTCAAGACCCACAAGTCCGAAGTAGCAGAACAGGTCGCCATCGCACTCGCGCTCACAGACCCCACCACCACCCACGTCTACAGCGATTCACGCTCGGCCGTCAAAGCCTTTCAGAAAGGAGCAATTGCAAGCCAAGCTCTACAAATAATCAATAGATGCGCACCGCTGCAGCATCACACCATCTGCTGGTTCCCGGCACACCTCGGAGATATCGAGGACGCCCTCGCAATCTCAATGAGATGGGTCACACGAGCGCGCGAGACCTAACCCTCCGCGACGCCACCTATTCTGGTCGTGACCATCCCAGCGAGAATCGTGACCCTCCCTCCACATATAACGAGATAACAAAGCACTTTTATCTAGACCGCAGAATATACAGCACACCTCACAACAAGCTCACCAGGCCTCAAGCCTTCACGTTCAGAATGCTTCAAACAAACACTTACCCCACGCAGAACAGACTACATCACTACATGACTGACCTATACAAAACATCATATTGCGAAAATTGCCATAGCACACTAGACGTACATCACTTGCTCTGGCCGTGTGGTCGGACCCACGTAAACAAGGATGAAGACTCTGCCAGGCTACAAGAAGCATTACGTAGCACGGACCTGGCGGAGCAGCTCTGGGCCATCCAGGGAGCCCACGATGCGGCCAGGGAGTTACAACTCCCGGTCCCAACGTGGGAGTAGCCCGCTCTATGGGACCTTGCGTCCCGTAGCTCGCAGGACCTTTCATTAAAGTTATTCAATCCAATCAATCCAATCGTCCTTTCACTGCATTTTGCGACGGCAGTTCGCAGTAACGAGGAATAAATTGCGCCTTGCGAGCACCCGCTTTTATACGTCGTTTCCTGTTTCCTTGCGGCATCACTTCGCGAAAAAAAAAATTATATATATATATATATATATATATATATATATATATATATATATATATATATATATATATATATATTTCGCGAAGTGATGCCGCAAGGAAACAGGAAACGACGATGAACTATATATATATAGTTTTCTTGTGAGACCGAAAGTACCCTCTCACGTTATATTAGTGGTCGCGTCATTTTGTGCATATACGCTAAGTGTTTAATTGGTTTTTTAGTGACGTGCCACAATGGTCCATGCACACTATCCGACAGCCGCTGAGCCAATTCGTATAATTAAGAAGCTGTGGTGATGCAGCTTTGTCTTACAGAGGCCGCCAAATTTAATGTCTTGTCATCGGTCACAAGAAAAGCGAGCATAATAAAGTAACGTGGCGCGAAACGTCTTCACGAGTGGTTCAGGCAGCAATCGAACAACACTTTGATATTGAGCCTACAGGCCATGCGTTCACACGCGCCAGTGCGTTCCGACAGGCTGCGCAGTGCTTTGAAGAAGTGAGAGGCATCAATGTTTTGTTGTTGCTTTTGCGTAACAAATGTTGATGGACGAATATATATGATGACGCAATATATACCAGCTATACAAAAGCGATGACGGCGGTTCATCACACGGGGAAAAACAGCAAGCATCACATACAGACGTTAGTGACAGTTCATCTGGCGGTTAGATCAGCTTCCGGCTAAAGGATGGTTCTGTGTTTTATTCTAGACTGATCGAACTCGAGTAATTAGAGTGAATAATGAAATCAGAATCAAATTTATTTTCGCCATATATGCGGGTGCGCATGCAACGACCACTATTATGAGAGCAAGAGTACGTGGAGACCAGTGTGCAAGTCGCAAGAAGAAGACATATCGCGTAAGTATTACATTTGCTTTACCAAAAAGCACAAGATTTCAATACTTCAAAAACGGATATGTTTGCAACACTATTGTATCGTTCATTATTGCTTTCTTCTTTTGTAGTTAAACTATCGAGAAAGTAACTATTTAACGGGGAACAAAATTTAATCAAATGGATATTGCATTAGACAGTTCTCGTAATAGTCATCTGAACTGCGGAAAGAGACAAGCAAAATTGTTCGCGAACGGCGTGTTAATTGTGTAGCTTATCAGCCGGACGCCAGGGTGGAACAGACAACGTTTATTGGATGCAGTGCCCTCTTTATAGGATGATTAACATGTGATCCGCCGACTGCTGCTTGCGTGACTGATAAGCGATACTCATGAAATGCAGTGTGACACGCGATAAGTATACAACAAATTATAAACGGCCCTGTCGCAGCACAGCAAAAATCGTCAAACGATCTAAGCGCAGGCGACTCGTGGACTGCACACTTCCAGGAAACATTTCAGTTGGATGTTTTCACTGGGGAGGGTGAAAGAAGCGATTATACCAAGCCGAATTGTGAAGAGATGTCAAAATCTGCCATTTTTGTTGCTATTGTTGATTCGTCTAAGAATAGTTAAAGCTGTATGCCAATCAATGTAAATCATAAAATGGAGCATTTCTGCTATCGACGTGGATTTGATTGGGAAAAACTAGAGTTAGATCAAATTCTTCCAATTTTTGCTCAAAGAACTAATGACATTCAACAATCAAGCAGTTAAGAATTAATAAGTTCGTGGTATATCACGAGTGTTCTTTCAAGCGCCGTCTCCTGTGAAGCATATCTACCATTTTTGTGCAAAGCTCCCTGGAAAGCGTATTGACTGTGTATGCACGCACGCACATATCGAACTTCGTGCACATATAGACGTGATGCTTTGACGATAAATATTTATTAAAATTCAAATTATTTATTTCAGCCTTGTAAAGGCACAAATAGCGGAGGCGCAGAAAAAGCTGTCAGATACAGATTGACAAAGCCGCAGCCCCCTTTCGCTTGGCAGAGCCTTAACAGCGAGACTTTTATAACAAAGATATTTGCACACAGTAATAACAGTTATGCAATACTGAGCAAGTAAAAAAGGAAACAAAACAAGGTTATACAATATTTAGACGATACTCCCAAAAAAGAAAACAGAACCTACATGCTAACGTACATAGCACCCAAAGTACTGTTCGACGCATTGAAGAGGTCAAAATTATTGTATACGTAAGCTATATACATATTCGTATAGAGCTACCAATCCCTGCAAAATACAGAACGCAGATTTTCATTACACAGACGCACGCACGCACGCACGTGCCCAACACACACACCAAAAGGAAACGGCGACGCGCTCATGGGAGGCGCCCTAAAAAAAAAAAAAAAAAGACAGGAAAAAGACTGGGGGAACCGCGGTCGTCTTGCGAGTCTTGCGCGGTCGAATCTCCCTCTCCCAGAAGGAATGAAGAGGTTCTTGGAAAGCAGCATCAGCTCCCACCAGCGAAGACGGGGCGAGAAAGCGAAGCGGGGCTTTAATTGCTATCTATTTTGTCTTCGTCAAGCTCAACGCCGCCTGCTCGCAGGGGCGCAGGCGAGTTCCCGCCAAATGGCGCGGAGGCGCTAGCAGGGGCGCGAGTTGCCGCCAAATGCTAAATGCCAAATGCTCTGGATGCCAGCTCGTTCCGCGTCTCTTGGTAGACTAGTTGGATCATTTCTGTTATCATGGACCGCGCATATAAACGCAAACTACACAAAAGTGACACGGACAAGAACAGCGCAAGCCCTTTCCATGCAGTGGAGCCGCCGTATCTCGCCGTTCAATATATGTGTACTCGTTGTGAGTGGCATTTTAATTTCACGTTGTGTAATGCATAACCGTCTTTTTCAAGTGAACAAAATTCGCTTTGTATTGCGTAAATGGTTTGACAACGTATGATAAACTCCTTGTTTTGTTGTGTTTATTTTTTCTGACAGGAAGAAAAAAGAAAAGAGGCTTTATATGAGGACGGATCAAGCGTTCGAGAGTTGGGACAGGGAAACGTGGGACTTACTTTCATGTACATACTTCTAATATTATTTTTTCGTCTTGTATTTTCCTTAATTTTTCTCTAGGAAACACTGGAACGACACTGCTTAAATTGAAGCACAGTGTGCGAATGACCTGCTACGCTCGGAACTGTTATCACCATTCGGGAAGAAATCAGGTAAGGCGCTTGTCTGGTTGTCATTGCGGAAAAGTCATAATTAATTAGAAGTTGCTTTCGTTCCTTCCCACAGATGAAAAAACAAAACTGTAAATACTTGTACGATATACGTCTGGTGCATTGCAGGTAAGAATGGAATTGTGTGTGGCGCTCCACCGCATGTGGACTAGAGTAAATCTAGGAACATCCGACAAGAAGCCACGTATGTGAAACCCTGCGGATAGCCCATATGTAAGTTGTTCCTCAATTTTTCGGTTGCTGCATTTTCGTAGTTTACGCTTTGTCACCGCGGTCTCGACGTTATGTATACCTATACATTTGTCTCGTGGCAGTCTGCGTGCCATATTGTTTGTGAAACTATGTGTTTTATTCGTTTATCGCGCTGCTTGGATGTTTTTTTTGTTCTTTTTTGCAATGATATTCTGAGTCAAGTCAGTAAATCTATCCTTCCTGTCCTCATGTTTCCTTGGGCGGCTCTAAAGCGTATCTTAGAGGAATATTTAGCTTCAGATTCCCGCATAGAACAGATGGTGAGTGACAGGCTGTGTTTTCTTTTTAGAGAAACTATGTATTCATGTTTAATTTTTGGTTGATTTTCATTTTGTCATTCATACAATATATACCGCAGCCATTTGCCGTTCTGTCATAGAACGTTGTTTGTAGATATAGTTATGCAGTTAAAACATTTAAAACTAGAGCGATAATATTTCTTATCCTGACCATTATTTTTTACAGGCCACGATAACCACGTATTTGGATGTCTGGTTTAACTCTACATGCGCTGGTTCGAGCAGGTGAACTTTTTTTCCATATACGGAGGAACGGACACCGGCCATGCCGTGCGCACTCTTCTGCAGGGCATAATGAAGCTGCACTGCAGTTCAGCTGAAAAGGGTCGCACGGGAGGAAGCACGCCTTCGTGAAGCTCCCGGCCCCCCATCACGAATCTCATTCTAAGTAAGCAATATGGCATAACAATCAGCTTTCTTGTGCACGTTGCGAACATCGGTACCAACTGCATGCTTAGTTTTTTTTTCTTCATTCAAACAAGCTGCTGCTTATTGCATCTTGCTGCGTCCAGTATTAGCACTTTCTTTAATAAAATAATGCCGTAATAAGTGAGTTCTACTTGCGGCGTCCATATTTTGTCGCTGCTTTTGAGGAGTTTGTTTTGCTTCACCATATAATATATGCTATATATGGTGTTTCTGCTTTAACCCATGTATCCTAACTGTTTTCTGCGAAACATAGACCTGTCATCGTTGCCATCATGTCAGCAAGTATATGTATCATGCCATAAACTTTCCCTCTTGCCTCCCCAGACATTTACCTATTCTCCTCCTTGTGCCGCTTTGCGCTCCGGACTCCGGCGCGTTCTTTGTCTCAGCGTTTGAACTTGGCTGTTTCATACAGTGCTGATGGGAAGCAACAAAACCGATCGTGGTGTAACTGACACAGTAGCCACTGTGTATGCGTGTTTTGTTATGGTTCCGTGTTGAGTTCCCCTATTACTTACGACATATAAATTACCAACTATCCGGTACTTACACGATTTGTGTCGTCCAGCCACTCTTCCTGACAACTTCGATCCTGATTTGCACGTCCCTAATATTGCTTTGTTATCGTTTCTTTAATGTTTCGTGAATATCAGGCTTATGATCTTTTTGATTGTTTCACTTAATTCTTCAAATGGAATGCGACTAACCAACTGAACTATAAAGCGGGCTGCAATGTGGGCTTGTTGGTAATGCATCTTCAAGGGGAGTATGGTAACGCGATTCAAAGACGGGACAAAAGAAGCGCTGTGTGTGTCCCTTTGTGTCTTCTTTTGTCCCGTCTGGAATCACGCTACTATACTCCCCTTGAAGATATAAAGCGGGGGCAGCTTTCTTATGTGTCGCTTTATTGCAGCATCTGTGAGGATCACCTTCCCAGGTGCTTCACTGGCATCAGTGGCTGGAGTCATCAAACGCTGGTTAGTGGAGCAGCTGACAAGGATGGAGGCCGGAACGAGAGAAGGCGCCGTGACCCCGCTTCAAGCCCACCATGAACTCGCGTTTGAAACTTTTGTGAACTTGTGGGTTTATATATTGAAGACAAAAACAAGAAATAAAGACCTGGATAAGAATCTTTTGACTGGCATTTATGTGGCATGAAAAGTACAAAAAGCGTTCGCTTTCGTGTGGTACCTCTATGCCGGCCACCACACAAGCATGATGCATGATGCGCATGCTTTTGTAAATGCATGATGCAAATGCTACCATTATTCGGAGCGTCAAAAGCAACGTCGGCTTTCAGCACCGGGCCGATGTAATGCCGACCATTATTGTAGTCTGGGCCGTGGCTTGCCCGCGTGTAGCATGCGCTCGGCTGCGTTGGCCAAATAGAATGGCCTTGCGGCTGGCCGACTGACTGCGTACCTAAAACCTTGGTAGGCCCCCGTATGGGACGCCGACGGCCAAGTAGGCCACAGTGGTCGGGCCTACATCGGTTACCGATGATCGGCCGACGTTAGGCCTATGTCAATCCCCAAAGCTGGGCCGCCCTTGGTTGCCGAAGTCGGGCCAACCGTTTTGCAGTCGGCCGGAGACGTCGGGCAGACTTTTTGTCACGGACTTTTCGTTGCTTGGGGGATTAGTAAGAAGCGATTGGCAAGTTGGTGGAAGAAAAGCAGGAAACGGCAAAAAACGGAGACGTACAAAAGGAAAGTTCACAATAGGGGGTCAGAAAATGTGGTTGTGGGAGTTCATCGTGTTTTTTCATTTTCCTTTTTTTCATTTTTAATCTAGATAGTACATTAGGCAGTATAATAGCAAAAGCTTGGTGGCACAACCGAGTGCCTCGTTCCAAAGGGGACACTCATAACATCCATCCATCCATCCATCCATCCATCCATCCATCCATCCATCCATCCATCCATCCATCCATCCAAGATTGGTGGAAGTAGGGAAACGAAAAAAAAAGCAAAACAAACGGAGACGTACAAAAGCAAAGTTCACGATAAGGGGTCAGAAAATTTGGTTGTGAGAGTTCATCGTGTTTTTTTTTCTTTTTTAACCTGGGTAGGTCATTAGGCAGTATAATAGCAAGAGCTTGGTGGCGGAACCCACCGCCCCGTTCCAAAGGGGGCCCTCATAGCATGCATCCATCCAGCCATAGTAAATGGGAAATATACGGGGAGAAAAAGCCAGTGGTTCAAATACTGGTGCCAGCAAAGATAAAAGGTGAAAGTGAACGCTGGTTGTCAGAAATACGCGAGAAAAAAAAAAAGGCCGCACCTAGAATATTTTGGAACCACATAAAATTATTAGGCCGGAAGTCAACAACAAATACAACAACATATGCTAGACGAAGCTGGAAACAAACTAAAGGGGAAGCGGCATTAAATTACATCCGAAAAATAACAGCCGCATCTTTCCAAGGCAATGAAGAGGTTGCATTTGAAGAAAAAAAGAGCGTGAAAGAGAACCAGATGCTGGTGCTGACACATTTCAACTGGAAGAAAGCTGAAGACAAAATTCCTAAGTGCACGTCCAGGACTAGACGAGCTTCCCGTTAGGCTGATTAATGAACTACGACCAAAAAGTAAGGAAGCTCTGGTGAAAGCAGTGGAAAAAAACTTTAGAAGATAGAAGAGTACCAGACAGTTGGCGACAAAGTAGAATGAAAGTAATTTATAAAGGTAAGGGCGGAGGAAGATAGGTGAAAACCAGGTTAGGGAAAATATGTTGGTGCCGAAATACGTGTTCAAGCGCAAAAAAGGCATTCTAAACAAAATCCAGAATGATTTCCGGTGCCGGGGGTTGTTTGCGTTGGGCGGCGCACGACAGCACGAAAATATTTCGACGGGGGGGGGCGAGGCTGAAGCCACCCCTCCCTGGCTATGCCCCTGGTGCAGACAGGTAGATTTAAAGGCATTTCAAATGTTCACACGCGCACATTTTATGCAAAGCCCATTTCTTCGATTCGCTCATACCGCAAACTAAAGAGCTGCTTCGTAGCAGTAAATCTGCAACTGGGAAAAGGTTCAAGATGCACGAGCTTCTAGTTCAAGTTTATTCCGTACAAGGGAATGGATGAGCAATGGCTGGTGGCAGCAGGGGAAGAGTACCGGTTCTTGGAGCCTTGGGGGCAAAATTCGAAGCCACTGGAAAGGTAACAATCTATAAGGAGTAACAACCGGCTATTTTTATTCCACTAATCGCATAACATGTTAAACTTGTAAAGTAATTACTCACATATTGCACACTTCAATATGACTACAGATTTTTATTTATATCTTCATACTACTCAGGTTAATTTACTATAACACAGCGCTTATTAAACATACAAAAATAATTTTACATTCCTCACGTCGTCTAAGGCCGATCGAAGAATCAAGATATTGCGGGCGGTAAATGCTGCAGCTGTCAAAGCTGTCTCATAAGCGTGAGCGCACAATATTTCCGCTTACTGGAAAACAATGAACACCTCCACATCAATCAACGTTATATGAAAAATCACAATGCCGAAAAAGAAAGAGAAAAAAAAAAACCAGGCCGCAGCGGGAAAATTGTATCTGCTGGTATTTCCCAAGTGAAAACAGCCAACTGGTCTTTAGCTGGTTTCAACTGGGTCTGAATGGTTTCAGTTGGTACTAGTTGGAAAGCAACTGGTTTGCAGTTGGGCACTACTGGTCCCAGTAATAAGGAAAACCACTTGCAACTGGTCCCAATGCGGGGCTAGCTGACTGGTGTCCTGTGGGCATGACTGGACCAGTTGGTTCGAAACTGGGATCAGTTGGGACAGAAGCCAAGTGGTCCCTGTCCAACTGTTCTCAGATCCAACTGGCATGGAAATATGTAACTGGTGTTTATATGGTCAGACAATTTCATCGATTCATTCTGCATGAATCAACTTTGAGTGAAATTGCATTTAAAGATGGTTGTGATCACCTTACAAATTACTTCCGTCTGTGATATTAGTTCATAAATGTAACAAACCCCACAATTTGAGTTGAAATTTGTCAGCTTGATTATACACGAAAGAGCACCAGCACAGTTCTCAGTATCTTCACAAAAGCTTTGTCCTCTTGTAGAGAGGAGCCTGTCCACAACTAAACAGTCTAGTCAGCTGTGATCTGTTAGCGAATATATATTTTAAAGCTATCCTATTTGCCTAAATGATAGGCCCACATAAATATAATTAGGCAAAATACCACAGTTGCTATTTATTGACTAACTTGTATGTATGCTCAAAAGGAAAATGTGTAAGGTTATAATGCTTATAACATGGCATTTATACTAGCTTCACAAATGATAATGAATTTGTGTAGTTGTTATGAAATCAATTGGTCACACTGCTTATTTCAGCAAGACCAAGCAATTAATTTAATGGAAAAGTTGAGGAAGAGACCAAAGCATGGGGATGAAAAATTTATTGCCTTCATCACGTTTTCCTCGCATTACATCTAGTCACATTAAATCCACTTGCACTAAGATATTGCCAAACACAACACCAAAGGGTAACTAAAGAGCATCATTGAAACAGTTTAGAATAGCAAAACATCCTTTGAAAGTTCAATATCATTCATTTGTTTCCATGAAATTTAGAAAAAAAAACATCATTATTGACATCAGGATTATAACACTAACATGAAATGTGGTGCTTGGCCACTATAGTGTACACAACTACTCAAATGGAGTTTTTTTCTTGTTTTATCAGTGTACCAAGTGGCGCTTCCCCTACATTATCTCTAGGGCAAGTCAGTTATAAGCAGTAGATGATAAAGATATAGAATGGGATTCTTCCATTCTACTGATCTGTAAAAGAAACTCATACCATTCTGTTCTATTTGCAAGAGCAATGATTAAACTGGCTCTTTATAATTATCTTCTTCAAAGGCTCTACAAGAAGGTGTGAGAAAGGTACAAATAACAAAGAAAAGCCAGAAAACAAGTTCTACAATGTGATAACTACGTTAACAAAAACACAATATAATTAAAGGCACCATTTCCCAAAGGAAATATGTCTTACAGTTGAAATAAATTGACGCCTTTTTCAGTAAAAAGCAACATTATACAAAATTAGCAGAAAATTCTAAACAAAGCCTTGAAGAGAAGTGATATAGAAACATTTGTGATGCAAATTCAACGTAGCCACATGGAACAACACCACGTTCTATTTCAACAAGGTTTCTCGAATGGACCCTTTCTGCCTTCATAATATATGTGGTGTGATAGGCCGCGGTTGTTAAAAAATTGGTCGACACTGCAAAGGCTCGCACTCGACCAACTATATCCTTAAACGAGAGCAAATGAGCAATTCTGAAACATTTTCCCAGAGGAGTGACTACAGCTGTGGAGTCAGTTTTGGTTGGCCTTGCATTCTGCTCACTGTGAAAAATATACCGAGGCAGTGCAACTCTATTGTGCTCCACTACAGGACAACCTATAATATGGCAAATTTTGCTTTGTAGAAGGTTCAAAAGTGGTTTAGGAGCTGCGTGTGGCTTACCAGTGGGTCAAAACGTTCCTGGTGCAGGGTGCTATTCTTGATCAGGAGTGTCCGAACTTTAGCGCTGACCAAAGCCTTAAGAATGGGAAATGAGCTTGTCATCATTAGGTGCTCGACGATTTGCAGAGGGACACCTTTCGCAGATGCTACGAGTTCCTTTATTTGTCCAAGATTTGATTCGAATGCAAAACACGAGTGTGCTCAAAGTGGGCCCTGCTGTGCAACACTCTTGGGCAAATGCAGAAGCTGATCCACATTATAAGTCCCTTCTGTTTCACCAAAAAAGAACTAAACATCAACTACAAACTTTACCAGAGAACCTGTACTCGCAGCAACATCTTCACAACCGACTGTATCTTGAAGAAGCAGCGAGACACCTCTAATGAGTAAAGCAAAGTGTCTTAAATACTTAGCATCGAAGATTCCATCCATGCATGGTATTCCAATAAACAGCAACCATTGTTGCCACTCACTCGCCTTCCAGTACTTTCGTAGCGAAAGTGACCGTTGCAGCCAGTGAAAATAGGCAAGTGGCTTCACACTGCAAAGTCGCTCATGAAGCAAGTTCAGGTGCCTTGCACTACAAACGCAGAATTTCTCACCTACTTTTGACAACTGCAACTCAGTGATTTGTCATGCCACACCAAGCAGCACACAGTGCATGTAATTGGGTGTGAACCCGCAAATGAGTTTAAAATTTGGAAGGTTTATTAAGGGTGAGGGACCTTTCACGCCCTTCACAGTCGTGCATAGTAGTGCTGCCTTTCTCATATGCTTCTTCATTTTGTCATGGCTTCTTTCCCTTATGGGTTCTCCGATGGTGTGCTTTCATCATCATCATCATCATCATCATCATCATCATCATCATCATCATCATCATCATCATCATCCTGTTCTATGTCTACTGCAGGACGAAGGCGATCTTCCTGCGATCTCCAATTAGCCCTGTCCAGCGCCAACCGATTCCAAGTAGCGCCCGCGAATTTCCTAATTTCATCGCTCCACCTAGTCTTCTGCCGTCCTCTACTGCGCTTGCCTTCTCTTGGTGCCCTGTTAGGGTTGGCGTCTGACACCACGTGGCGACAGGTCATTCACCCTACCCTTCCTGAACCAGAGCCCACGTGCACCGGAGAGGTCATTCACCCGACCTTCTCTGAACCGGAGCTCACGTGCACCGGAGGGGTCATTAACCCGACCGGATTCGTCGCTGAGAGGATCGACCTCTCCTCCCCGTGTTTGGTATTGCAGGAGGAGGGGCCCTCTCTCCGTGCCTGTCACGTGTCATCGATGGAAGCAAGATCCCGCCCACACTTGTAGAGAGCTATTTAAGGGGCTCCGAAATGTACTTTGATATACTTCTTACTTGAGACTTCATACTTCATGCTTTTCTTATTTTCTTTCAACTACCTTTGAATAAACCGCGCAAGTTTCGCACTAGCAAATCGTCTCGCCCTTGCTTGGTCGCCATGATCTACCGGATGCCTGCAGCCCGCCGACAACGCCACGCTACCCAATAAGTAATGTCGGTCGAGCTTCGTTAGGCAGGCGCCGCTACTTCTCGGCAGCAGTACGGTACGCTACCCTGGAGTACGCAACAAACAGGCTGGCAGCGATTGGGATACGGAATCCTGGAGACCCCAACTTGGACGACAGCTACGAGATCGTAGCCTCTTCGTCCTGGCAACAACGTTCGGAAAGAAGGTGTCCGGATCATGACTGCATATGGTGAGTGCATGACTTTTCTTCACCGAGATATCACTTGGCTTTTACGTATTTTTGGAAAGTACATAGCAGTGATTTTTCTTTAAACCGTTGACGGAAGTTTGAGTACGTCAAGGTTGTATAGAGCGAAGGTTTAGCAGCACTAAGGGCAGCCATGAACTTGAAGACAATAAAGAAGCCGGAGTTGTTGAGCTTGGTCAAAGTGTTGGGCCTCCAAATTGCCGAATCAAAGAGAAAGCCGGAGATCATTGAGGCGATCGAAGCGACCGGGGCAGACGACGAGGAACTGACGTAATGCCTCGAGAGCATTAAAGAAAAAGAAGAAGAGCGTAAGTGGTTAGAGGCAAAAGAAGAGCGCGAGCTAGCAGCACGTGAGGCCAAGGAAGAGCGCGACCTCGAAATGAAGCGCCTAGAGATTGAGCTTCTGAAAGCACAAAATAGCGAAAGACCTAGCACAGAGGCACGCGAAAGCGAGCGCAGAATGACAGACTTGATGGCACCCTACGCAGTAGGAGGGGACATAGGTCTTTTTCTGGTGCAGTTTGAGCGCACGTGTGAGAAGGCAAAATTCGCGAGAAACACGTGGCCGCAACGCTTGCTTACGTTACTGCCACGTGAGGTAGCTGATATTATCACCCGCATGGGGAAAGAAGAAGCAGAGGACTTCGAAGAAGTCAAAGCAAATCTGCTTAAAAAGTATAGATTATCAGCCAAAGCATTCAGGCGAAAGTTCAGGGAAGTCGAGAAGACCAAAAGTGAGTCATATTCAGATTTTGCATACACCTTGGAGGTAAAACTGATGGAATGGCTCAGAGAAGGAGGTGCACTCGGCGATGCCGAAAAAACAGTGCAGTGCGTTGCCTTAGAACAGTTCTACCGCCGGCTGCCAGTAAACATCAAGTATTGGGTTCAAGCCAGGCGTAGACACTGTTTCGAAAGCGGCCGATCTCGCTGACGAGTACGTAACTCGCCGTGCGAACGAAGGCAGCGAAGCTCCTAAGGAGGAGATGAATAAATGCAGACCCGACAAGCCAAAACGATGGTCAAAGTCGAGTCGGTATAAAACAAAGGAAAGATCAGATTCAGGGAAAACTAGTGATGAGGACAGCGAAGGAGAAAAGGAGCCACCCGAACAGAGGGCAGAAAAGCAAAAGAAAAAGGCTTTCGAGGCCAAGAAACCAATAGTTTGCCACAACTGCCAGCAAACGGGGCATATCTCCGTGGGATGCAAAAATCCCAAACTAGTGTTGATGTCACTAACTAGTAACGAGGAAAACCTGAAATTGCTAGAACCATACATTCGAGACCTCGTGGTAAACGGCAAACCGTGTAGGGTGCTTCGCGACTCGGCAGCCACAATGGACGTAGTGCATCCGTCGTACGTAGAGGAAGGCCAGTTCACGGGAGAATGTGCTTGGATAAGGCAAGCCGTGGAAACCTCCAGTGTTTGTCTCCCGGTGGCCAAGATTCGTATCGAAGGACCTTTTGGAGTACTAGACACTGAAGCTGCCGTCTCGGCACATCTCCAGCCTCAGTATCTATATTTGTTTTCTAACAAATCTGAGGATTTGCTACGACGCCGGGGAATCGGGTTTAGTGAAGGGATAGTGCAAGCCTTAACTCGTTCCAATGCACGGGAGCTCGCAGCCAAGGCAGCGTACGAGTGTCCAGTAATGCAGGAAACAGGTTTGAAGGATGATTCGTCCACCAGTACCGAACCGGACGGCCCTATAGGGGATGATGCGGAAGGTACGCCAGCTAATGAAGGAGTCAGGAAAGCAGCAGAGCCTGAAATGTCTCGCGAGGCAGAATGCAGGCAAAGGTTATTGAATATAAGCCCTGCCACATTGATTGCTGAGCAGGAAAAAGATTCCACCCTGCGTAACCTAAGGCCTGACGATAAAGAAGGTGTAGCCAAACAGAACGTGAAGTTCCTAAAGAGCACACCAGTCGGAAGGGTGTGCAATTCGACCAACTCGTGGTGCCGCGTCTCTATCGTGAGCAGCTCCTGCACCTGGTTCACGGGGGCTTTTGGACAGGGCATCTGGGCATTCGTAAAACAAAGGACCGCTTATTGAAGGAATTTTACTGGCCCGGCTGCTTTCTAGAAATAGAAGCATTTGTAAGAAGCTGCGACACATGTCAACGCATAGGCAAGCCCGGAGATAAGGCTAAAGCGCCAATGAAACTTGTTCCCATTATCACGGAGCCATTTCGCAGGCTCATAATAGACACAGTGGGACCACTTCCTGCGACGCAGTCTGGCTATCGACATATTCTTACTGCACTATGCCCCGCAACAAAATTTCCCGAGGCAGTGCCTCTCAAAGAACTAAGCTCGGCGGAGATCGTCAACGCGCTTTTATCTATCTTCGCGCGAGTAGGGTTTCCCACAGAAATCCAGTCAGATCAAGGATCCGTCTTTACGAGCGCACTGACCTCGACGTTTCTGGAAAGGTGCGCTATTAAAATTATCCATAGCTCAGTGTACCACCCGCAGTCAAACGCGGTAGAGAAAGTCCACTCAGTCATGAAACGGCTTTTGCGAGCCCTTTGTTATGAGCACAAAGCCGATTGGGAGAGTTGCTTTTCTGCAGCAATGTTCGCGCTTCGAACTGCACCGCACGAATCAACAGGCTTTTCACCTTCAGAGCTCGTTTACGGACGCTGCCTTCGCTCCCCTCTTCGCATTGTTCGAGAAGCCTGGGAAGGCCGGGCAGACGATCCTTCGGTTGTGGCATACGTGCTAGAGCTGTTGGACCGTCTGCACGCTTCTCAGGAATTAGCAGGGCAGGAAATGCGTAAGGCACAGAGCAAGGCTAATCGTTACTATGATAGGATGGCTCGCACGCGACGCTTTGAAGTGGGGGAAAAGGTAATGATACTGAAACCTTCGTTGAAAAACAAACTAGAGGTTCAATGGGAAGGACCGGTTGACATAATTCAGAAATTATCTGAAACAAACTACGCAATCATGGTACCGGGAAAACGAAGGACACCACAAGTGTACCATAGCAATCTACTTAAACCCTACAGGCAGAGGGAAGCCATTGTGAACATGTCCCTTAATCAACCTGAGGAAATGCCTGTCGACTTTCCAGAGTTAACAGCAGTGACGGAGGCAAAAGACATTCACGAGACCATTGATAAGTTAGTGGAACAGGCGGAGTTGAATCCCATTCAGAGGGCCGAACTGAGGGAATTCGTGTTTGAATTTAAAGACGTATTTTCATACACACCGGGCAGGACGACTGCGATCGTTCACGATATCGAGTTAACCTCGTCGGACCCTGTTCGTTCGAAAGCTTATCGCGTTTCGCCTCGTCAACGTGAAGTCATGACCGTTGAAATAAACAAGATGTTAGAGCTAGGTGTAATCGAGCCAGGACAGAGTGATTATACCTCGCCTCTTATCTTGGTTGAGGTCCCAGGAAAAGAGCCGCGGCCATGTATCGACTACCGCAGGCTCAATTTAATCACGAACGACCAGACTTATCCAATACCGCATATCGAGGAAAGGCTTGAAAAGTTGAGCAGTGCTAATTTCATCTCTACGCTCGATTTAGTCAGAGGGTATTGGCAGGTTCGATTGACCGAGAGGGCAAGCAGGCTTGCAGCGTTTATTTCCCCGATGGGAACCTTTCGTCCGAAAGTCCTGAGTTTTGGATTGAAGAATGCGCCATATTGCTTCTCTAGCCTTATGGACCAGGTGCTACGAGGAATGGAGGACTTTGCACTCCCCTATCTGGATGACATAGCTATCTTTTCTTCATCATGGGCGGACCATATGCAACCCCTGCGAACCGTGTTGTGTCGGCTACGAGAGGCCAACTTAACTGTTAAGGCTCCCAAATGCCAATTAGGGCGCGCGGAGGTAGCTTATCTAGGTCATGTAATAGGGCAAGGCCATGGTCGGCCTTCCGAGGTTAAACTGACCGCGATAGACAACTTGCCGCAACCACGCACCAAGCGCGACATCAGATCATTCCTTGGCTTGGCGGGTTATTACCAAAGATATATTCCGCGGTATTCCGAGATTGCGAGTCCGTTAACGGATGCTCTCAGAAAAACAGAACCACAAACCGTAAAGCGGGATGACGCGAAAGAAAAGGCTTTTAGTATGCTGAAGAACGCACTAACAAGTCAGCCAGTTTTGAACGCGCCCGACTACTCTAAGCCATTCATTCTTCAGTGTGATGCCAGTGACAGGGGTATGGGGGTGGTGCTCTGTGAAAAGAAAGATGACGAGAACGAACACCCTGTACTGTACACCAGTAGAAAGCTTTCAGTTCGTGAGGAAGCATACAGTGCATCAGAAAAGGAATGCGCCTGCGTAGTTTGGGCGGTACAGAAGCTAGCTTGCGATATCGCTGGCTCAAGATTCACCATAGAGACTGACCACTGTCCCCTCACATGGCTGGAGTCCATGTCTACGAAAAACGGTCGTCTTTTGCGCTGGAGCTTGGCTCTTCAACAGTACACCTTCGATATTCGCTACAAGAAGGGTAAGCTTAACGGCAATGCCGACGGTTTAAGTCGTTGCCCCTAGAGTATCGAAAGCCTCATGCTCATCCGGGTTTCCGTGGCATATTTTTCGTGCATTCATATGTTTTTCCGAAGTGAAGCCGATTGTTAGCTGATTTTAATAACCACGTCTTATCGCTTTCAAGAAATGGCTGTTTTTAGTGTTAAGGGGACGAGGATGTGCGTAGGAAATGGGAAAGGTGTAGCGGGTTTTCTTTTTTTGTTAAAAGCCGGGTGTGTCTTGGGCGAGAGTGGCCGTGTGCTCGCTGCTTTGTGGTTGTGGTTCCGGCACTGTTCTGGGGTGATTGCTTGCCCTCGCAGGAGACGAAAAGTTGCGAGACCTGCTGGCAAAGACCAATTTCACCGGACCGGACCAAGGAGAAAAGTCAAGAGCGCCACCAAGGGTGGAGGACCACTCCCCGGAATCTACCTGCTACGAACGAAGGGTTCGTGACCTCTACGGGGAATCCTGATACCGAAACGCCGATCCCTCGTACAGCGGCTGCTGGCCCCTACACGTCGGGACCTTCCTCCCCCGCCGGATATGCTGTTAGGGTTGGCGTCTGACACCACGTGGCGACAGGTCATTCACCCTACCCTCCCTCAACCAGAGCCCAGGTGCACCGGAGAGGTCATTCACCCGACCCTCTCTGAACCGGAGCTCACGTGCACCGGAGGGGTCATTAACCCGACCGGATTCGTCGCTGAGAGGATCGACCTCTCCTTCCCGTGTTTGGTATTGCAGGAGGAGGGGCCCTCTCTCCGTGCCTGTCACGTGTCATCGATGGAAGCAAGATCCCGCCCACACTTGTAGAGAGCTATTTAAGGGGCTCCGAAATGTACTTTGATATACTTCTTACTTGAGACTTCATACTTCATGCTTTTCTTATTTTCTTTCAACTACCTTTGAATAAACCGTGCAAGTTTCGCACTAGCAAATCGTCTCGCCCCTGCTTGGACGCCATGATCTACCGGATGCCTGCAGCCCGCCGACAACGCCACGCTACCCAATAAGTAATGTCGGTAGAGCTTCGTTAGGCAGGCGCCGCTACTTCTCGGCAGCAGTACGGTACGCTACCCTGGAGTACGCAACAGCCCCTTCTGTCACCCCAATCGTCCAACAGTTATCTAATCTGCACATTACATGACCAGCCAAGCGCCGTTTTTTTCTCTGGAAGCCAATTAGAATATCGTCTATAGACGTTTGCTCTGTGATCCAAACCGCTCTCTTTCTGCCTCTTAACATAATGCCTAGCAATCTTCGTTCCATCGCTCTTTGCGCGGCTCTTAACTTGTTCTTAAGCTTCTTTGTCAGTCTCCAAGTCTCTGCCCCATATGTCAGCAGCGGTAAAATGCACTGATTGTACCCCTTCCTTTTCAGTGATAATGGCAAGCTTCCAGTCAGGAGCTTACAATGTCTGCCGTATGCGATCCAACCCATTTTTACTCTTCTATGAATTTCCTTCTGATGATCAGGATTCCCTGCGATTAATTTACCTAGGTAAACGTACTGCTTCACAGACTCTAGAGGCTGACTGGCGATCCTGAACTCTTGTTTCTTAATGTAGTAGCGTGCGGCAACCGAGAAGCCGTACTCCAGAAAACGACAGTGGCCGGTGCAGAACAAGGAATCAGCGTTTATTCTTTTGCACACGCTTTTTATAGGCAGCGATTACTTATCCGCTGCTGATATCAGTGCCCGTGACGACGAAGTGGCACGACATGCACTTGGCGTTACGTCATCACACTTAAGTTGCCCGGCTATTCATCATTATCTTTGTCCTCTGCATATTAATCTTCAACCCCGCTCTTACACTCTGTCTGTTAAGGTCCTCAATCATTTGTTGTAATTCGTCTGCATTGTTGTTGAATAGAACAATGTCATCGGTAAGCCGAAGGTTGCTGAGATATTGTCGATCCTTACTCCTAAGCCTTCCCATTTTAATAGCTTCAATACTTCGTCCAAGCGCGCATTGAATAGCATTGGAGAGATTGTCTCCCTGTCTGACCCTATCTTTAGAAGTATCTTCCTGCTTTTCTTGTGTAGAATTACGGTAGCTGTGGAACCTCTGTACATATTATCCGAGGTACTTACGTAAGTGGTCTGTACTCCTTGCTTACGTAATGCCTCTATGACTGCTGGCATCTCTACTGAATCAAATGCCTTTTCGTAATCTATGAAAGCCATATAGAGGGGCTCATTGCACTCTGCGTATTTCTCGATAACCTGATTAATGGCATGGACATGTTCCGTTGTAGAGTATCAATTCCTGAAGCCAGCCTGTTCCCTTGGTTGACTAAAGTCAAGGGCTGCCCTTTTGCTATCGGAGATTATTTTGGTAAATATTTTATATAATACTGGGAGTAAGTTAATGGGCATATAATTTTTCAATTCTTTAACGTCTCCCTTTTTGTGGATTAGTATAATGTTTGCGTTCTTCCAGTTTTCTGGGACCCTTGCAGTCGATAGATAGTATAAAAAGCCGCCAGTTTTCCAAGCATTATGTCTCCTCTATCTTTGACTGAATCGACTGTTATTCCAACTTCTCCTGCCGCTCTTCCTCGTTTCCTGCCTTGCAAAGCCCTTCTGACCTCATCGTTAGTTATAGGAGGAGTTTCTGTAACCTGTTCATTACTATGTCTAATGGAGGTACCTTGGCTCCTCTGGGTACTGTACGGGTCAGTATAGAATTCTTACGCAGCTTTTACTATATCTTCGAGATTGCTGATGATAGTACCCTGTTTATCTTTCATTGCATACATTTTGGTTTGTCCTATGCCATGCTTCCTCCTCACTGATTTCAGTCTGTGGCCATTTTCTACGGCTTTGTCAGTTTTTGTCACGTTATAGTTTGGAAAACCACTTTTCAACTTGTTGATCGGTTTTGACAGTTCCGCGAATTCTATCTGGTCTCTTGTTGGATATTTTCATTCTTTATTAGGTCCTTTGTTACTTGGGAGAGCTTGCCTACTGGTTGCCTTGGTGCGTTACCTCCCACATAAATTGCTGCCTCTGAAGCCAGCCTAGTTACGGTTTCATTCACTATCTCTGTCATCTTCATCTCTCTGTTCTAAGGCTGCATATTTGTTGGCAAGTACCAGCCTGAACTTGTCTGCTTTTACCGTTACTGCCTCAAGGTTGACATGTTTCTTTTTGATCAATTTTACTCTTTGTCCCTTCAAATTGAGGTGAATCCTAGCCATCACTAACCTATGATCACAGCACTTTACCCTACCTATCACTTCTACATATTGCACTATGCTGGGATCAGCAGAAGGTATGAAGAAAATTTCATTTCTTGTTTCACCATTAGCGCTCTTCTAGGTCCACTTTCTGCTGCTACGCTTCCTGAAAAAGGTGTTCATTTTTCAAAGATTATTTCTTTCTGTGGATTCTTTCAGCATCTCTCCTCTAGCGTTCCTAGAATCGACACAGTAGGTGTCAATTGCTTGTTCACCAGCCTGCTTTTTCCCCACTTTTGCATTGAAGTCGCTCATTACTACAGTATATTGAGTTTGTACTTTTTCCATCGCTAATTTAACATCTTTATAAGACTGATCTACTTCCTCATCATCGTGACTGGTTGTTAGAGCGTAGGCTTGTATTACCTTTAATCTATGCCTCTTTTTAAGTTCCAATATGACTACAGCTACCCTCTCATTAATCCTGTAGAATTCGTCAGTGTTGCCCGCTATGTCCTTATGGATTAGGAATCCTACCCCGTATTGCTCCTTATCTAGGAGACCTCGATAGCAGAGGACATGTCCGTTATTCAGCAATGTATAAGCCTCACCAGTTCTAATCTCACTAATGCCGATCATATACCAAACAATGACTGATATTTCCTCAAATAGTCCTGCTAAGCTAGCCTCACTCGAGAGGGTTCGGGTGTTAAACGTTGCAAGGGTCCGTTTCCATTGGTGGCCTGTCCGGACCCAGAGATTCTTAGCACCCTCTGCTGTGTTACAGGTCTGACTGCCGCCTTGGCCAGGTGTTCAGCAGCTGCTGGGGACTGATGTGCATTGGGTAATTGAGTGAGTCATTTGGGAGGGAGTGGCCGATTACTGCACCAAGGAGGCCAATTCCTGTTCTGCTGAGGAAGTGTCTTGTTGAAGCTTAGTGGGCCTTCCTAATTTGGTTGTACCGGGTTTAGTATAGCCCCACTCGCTCTCGGTATTTTTTGCCGGTGACAGGCGTCACTACAAGCCTGCAGATGTTGTGCGCTGGAGGAGATGAATTTCAAGCTCACCATCGTAAAATAAAAATAAAAAAACATGATAGAGAGATCCCAGCTTCCGACTATGGCAGCCGAGCAGTCGACATAGTTCAGTCAGATAATCCTATAGGTGGCGAGGCTACCTTATCGCCGACAAGTAGAGCCCAGAGGGCCCTACATGCCTAAACATTTCTTTGAATTATCCGCGATAGAAGTGCTGATACTGTCTCGCGTTTAAAATATTAATAACGTGCACGATGTACTCACTTTGAACACAAAGGGGGGCATCTCAGTAAGCACATATCTGCAGCGCATTTCGGAGATTTCTGCAACCCATTTCGTAAATATTACGTGCCTAAAGACTTATTGATGTATCTACGATAGATGTGTTTTCCTGATCGCGATGGGTGATCAATATAGAACGATTTCTAAACGGTTCTGGCCTCGTAGTTCCGGTATCGCACGTGCGCAGACGGCCGTGAACTCGTCTAAGCAAACCTTACAGGCGTACCGACAACCATTCCCGAATAAATGCTCGTGATTTACAGGAGTGCAAACGGAAACCCGCGAAACCAATATAAGAGGAAATGTAGAAGAGACAACTCGACGCAAACTGCGCCTTTCTTTTTTGTTTACTTGATGGAAATCTGTATATGAACTTTGCAACTGTGGGCGTTACGTTATTTATTTCTTATTGTTTGCGTGCTACTGCAAATTTTCTCATCACTTTTTCTCCTCCTTTACAGCTGTAACATTTTCTTCTTTCTTGTTTTTTTTTTGGGGGGGGGGGGCTCTCACTAGAAAGCCAGCGCGAGGCACATCGGTAGAGTCAGTTTAAGTCCATTTAGTATGTCTCAGATGCTTAAAAACATGCTTGACTTATCCGAGGTATACGGGTTTTGATGATCGCTGCAGGTGGCACGGCAAAGTATTTCTGAATGGTTCTAAGATCGTGGTTTCGGATTCTACCGTACGCAAGCGGCCATGAACGCGGCTGGATACACGATGTATTTCCAGTGGAATGGAACAGCACTTAAAAGTAGTGTGGAAAAAAAGAAAATTCGAAAATGAAAAGCTTTCAGCGCTTACCGCGAATTCACTAGTTGTGCCTGGAGGGAGGTACACCAAACAGTTCACGGTCTCGGCTGCCTGTATCGTGCATGGGAGATGTCTTTCGAAATGAGACAGAACTGCTCCTGTTTACAAAATCAAAATTAATAAATTTACACTCAATAAAGTAGGTCAATATTGCATTAGAGAATCAAATTTTCTAGCAAGGAAATGGAAGTTGCAGGAAAGAAACTTACAGAATAACAATAAAGAGAAAGATTCTGGATACTAAATGCCATTTACTAATCTCTGTGCATAGAAATGCAATATTAGTAAGCAAGGCATCAATCGTCACTTAGTGCGCATACATTGACGAGGGACAAAAAAGGACGACGAGGACAAGCGCTGACTTCCAACTGATTTTTATTTTGAGAAACAAACATACATACATACATACATATATATATATATATATATATATATATATATATATATATATATATATATATATATATATATATATATATATATATATATATATATATATATATACTGAGACACCAAGATAAAAGCGCCCCCTACAAAGCATCAACCCGACATGAGTATGCATTCAAAATTCATGACCTAAGATGAACGAGAGCGCATGGGCGACCTCAGAAAAACCAGTTCTTTTTCTGTTAATGCAATTGATGGCTTGCTAACTGAGTTACTATCGGCAATCGCTGCTGCTTCAATGATAAGTCTGGTGCATTCATTAGAATGCTTAGTTAAGATAGTGGTTTTTTCAAAAAGCGGGATACAGCCGCATTGCGCGCAATGAACACCCAGAAGCCCTTCCCGCCCTTTGCGCACTTTATTGCTGTGTTCTTGTAACCTAACGTTAAGACAACTACCTGTCTGCCCTACATAAGATCGACCGCATTTCAGAGGTATCTTATACACAACACCTCTCGAACAAGCTGTATACTTTTTTCTATGATTAATACTGCAAATCCAACGTTCCTTAACAACAGGATTGGTTCTGACACAAAGCTGGGCAAGTTTTTTTGGCGCCGAGAATACAACGTCGATTCCTGCTATTTGTCCTATTTTTTAATGTCTGTGGGAGATTCCATGAATGTACGGGATAACAGCTGTTTTGTTTCTTCGATCATGTATCTGAGGCTCAAAGCTGTGAGGATCGGTGCTAAACTTACTATGCAAGTTCTCCGAGACTGAGACAAGAAGGTTGCTCGGGTACCCTGCCGCCCTCAACCGAGCTATCTGCGAACTGAAACTAGGTTCTACCAAATGATAACAGGATTTAGTTAGTGCATTATGCAAACAACCCTGAACGATACCTCTCTTAACTAGTTTTAAAGGGCCAGATACATAGGATAACAGAGGCATGTTGGCTCGCGGCTCGTACATCCAGCATACATGTTGCCGGGTAAAAGATAACTTCAAACCTAAAAACCTGAGTGACGCATTCACCGGAAGCTCATGTGTGAGTGTGAGCGGAGATAAGCATTCCTCAAACAGATCTAACGTTTGACGAACAGAGGTCGCCACACAGCTGTCCTCACAATTAAACAGAACCAAAAAATCATCGACCTAACGAAATGCTTTTTCAATTTTTGTGTTGCCCATTCGTGACATGACGTTCCCGTCTAGGTACGCCAAAAATAAATCGCTCAACAAGGGAGCGATACATGACCCTATACATATCCCGCTTTCTTAAAGGAAATCATTTCCATTCCATTCGGCGATATTTGAGGAAAGGTACAGTTGAAGCAATTTTATAAAGTCTGAAACAGACACACCACATTCAGTCTGGAAGGCAACTTCACCAAAACTACTAATGGCTTCCTCGACAACAACCAGGAGCGCCTGACGCGGAATAGAATAAAACAAGTCTTTTATATCTATGGACATAGATTTAAATGGGACGTCAGAATGTTGAGAAAGGTACCTCGAAAGATCCTTTAACCAGAAACGGATCATTAACATCTGGCTTCCTAAGGTGACACTGAAGCCAACAGGAAAGAGAATATTGCCACGTGCCTTTTCCCGAAATAATGACACGGAAGGGCGTTTCTGGCTTGTGGATTTTCGCCGAGAAAAACATCCGAAGGGCCAACCCTTCCTTGCTGTCTACAGATTGTGCAAGAGTGCCTAGATTCAATTCCAATAATATGCGTTTTGCCTGCGATTTTACCCTCCTCAGATCAACACCAGTTCACTTAATAAAGACAGAATCAATGTAAGCTTTCGCTTTTTCCAAGAAATTGTTTCTAGTTGTGACGAAAAACCCACCTTCTTTGACAGCTGCTGCAAGACTATTGGAGTTGCAAGACCATTGCAAGGCCATTGTCGGTGAGGTAGGAAAACACCCTTTCAACAGGAATAGCGCTTTTACGAGGAGAGTACGACCGGAGCGACCGGTCGGGTTGATGCTTTGTAAGGGATGCTTTTGTCTTGGTGTCTCAGTATATAGATGTTTGTTTCTCAAAATAAAAATCAGTTGGAAGTCAGCGCTTGTCTTCGTCGTCCTTTTTCGTCCCTCGTCTATGTATGCGCTGTAAGTGACGATTGATACCATGGAATACCAACTAGCCCGTACCCAAACTTTGCTTCATTAATAAGCAAACTCAGTAACTCACTCAATATTAATAAACACCAAGCTTTATATGCTGCCATAACCAGCACGACACATAGGCTTTAGGATTCACAGCCGCTTTACTGGCACAAAAGTATTTTTCGTTTTTTTTGAGAAAACAGACTATAGCATTTCCACGGCACGCGGCCCGAACAGTTACGAGGCACAGGCCGCTGGAACATAGAAGACGTTTATTTAGGGGCGCGTGATAGCTCTCATCCCCTGAAGTGGGAAGGGAAGTGGGAGCGGAAGGAAGGAACGGAATGCGCAGAACTATCATGAAGAAGACACAACACTGCCCTCTCCTCAAAAATGGAACCGTTGCACTGGCTTGCGCTGCCTCGTTGACCGGCGCAGGACTTGCTGCGGAGCTTCGGCTGGACTCAAGGTAGTTGGGAGAGGAGGGGTGCGAGGTCGAATGCTGTCGTCCGCCATTTGGGCTGTATCTGGAGAACTAACTGGGGCGGCCGCTTCCAAGGAAGTGGTTGCATTGGTGGCCGTGCTGGGACCTGGCGTCTGGTTGGACCCTGGACTACGAGCAGTCGTATCGGTGCCCGGAAACCTTGCTGATGAATCCGCGCGGCGGCGCACCTGATGGACGTGGCGCTTGACAATGGCAGTGGGAGTCTCTACGGTTACCATTCGTGCTCCGGTCGCCGATTTGTCACGACCAGGGATCCACTTCTCTCCCTGTCCGTAATTGCGGACGTACACGCTGCTGTCTGGCGGCAGTGTCCAGTCGTGGCTCCCCCCAGTTGGACCTGCAACAGTCACAGGGAAGCAGGTGTCTAGACGCGATCTTACTTGATACCCGAGCAGCATCTCTGAAGCAGATTTCCCAGTCTTCAGAGGTGTTCGTCTATAATTGAAGAGTAGCCGTACCGATTTCTCGTTGAGATCGCCTCCTTTTATTTTCTGAATACCCTCCTCTATCGTTCGCACCGCCCTTTCAGCAGCTCCGTTTGACTGTGGATGAAAAGGTGCCGTGCGCAGATGCGTGATGCTTTTTGCTGTAAATATGGCAAATTCCTTACTCGTGAAGTGTGTGCCGTTTGTCCGATACTATTGTACGGGGCACACGAAAATGGGCAAATATGCTCCTCAGAGCCCTTTGTGTGCTTTCCACATTTGCATGCTTCATAGGAATCGCTTCTATGCATTCGGAGTGCGCGTCCACTACAACTAGAACCATCTTCCCGGTTACGGGTCCTGCGAAGTCGATATGAATCCGAGACCACCGTTCTTCCGTCTTCGGCCAGTTTAGGGGAGGTGCGGCCGGTGGCATAGGTAAATTTGCTATGCAATCCCTACAGTTGGCCGCGCGCTGCTCTATGTCGCGGTCAAGTCCTGGCCACCAAAATAGGGAGCGTGTCACGGCTTTCATAGCCGATGATCCTTGGTGGGTTTCGTGAAGAAGTTGCAGGAAACGCTCTTTGGCGTCGCTTGGTATGACGACGCGATTTCCCCAGTATACGAGGTCGTGGGCCAAGGACAATTCTAGCCTACGCTTATAATAAGGTGCTAAATCGGGCTTTATGTTTGTCCTGATTTTCGGCCAACCGCGTAACATGTAATCTTGAACCTTACGCAATGTCGAGTCGACGGCCGTTAGGTCCTTCAGTTCACGCGTGGAGACGACACCTTCATCTAAGCTTTCGAGTGCGAGGACGTACTCCGGGGGCTCATCTTCACCTCCGTCTCCGGTGGTATGCTGTGGTAGTCTGCTGAGGGCATCCGAGTTCAGTAGTTATTTCCCAGGAACATACTGAAGCTTGTATTTGTAGCCTCCGAGGTACAGTGCCCAGTGTTGAATTCACGCAGCCGCCATAGTAGGTGTCTGGCGGTCGGGTCTGAACAGGCTGACGAGTGGTTGATGATCCGTAACCAACGTATATTCACGACCTAGAAGATAGTCCCGGAATTTTGTTACACCGAAAACCAAAGCCGACGCTTCACGTTCTAATTGGGAGTAGTTCCGCTCTGCTTGGATAAGTGTTCTTGAGCGAAAACCTATAGGTCTATTTACGTTGTTGATAGAGTGAAACAGAACTGCTCCGACCCCCAGTGACGACGCATCACACTCTAGCTTGAGTTCCTTTGCAGGGTCGAAATGTACAAGAATTGGAGCATTTTTCAGACTTTCTTTTGCTGCATCGAAAGCAGCCTTTTGCATTGTCTTTGCCATTGTTGTTGTTTTTGCCATTGTTCCATTGCCACCGCGCGTTCTTTTCCAATAGTTGATACAGCGGTGCTAGGTACGTTGACATGTTTGGCAAAAATTTCGCGTAGAAACTCAACATTGCGATAAATGACCATAGTTCGGTCACGTTCCGCGGATAAGGTGTGCGCATGATAGCTTACACGTTGTTTTCTATTAGATGAAGGCCCTCGCCGTCAATGCGATGTCCGAGGTATATAACTGCCGGTTGTCAAAATTTACATTTGTCACACCGTAACTTAACCCGAAAACGCTCGAACGTAACTTGCCCGAAAACGCTCGAAGATGACTTTCAATCGCTCTCCATTATCGCCTTTCTTCTCGGACACGATTACATCAAGATAGGCTTGAACGCCGGGTAAGCCACTGATAATCGTGTCGATTTTTCTCAGGAAGATCGACGGTGCAGACGATATTCCGAACGGAAGCCGATTATAGAAAAATAAGCCTTTGTGCGTATTGATTACGCAAAGTTTGCGTGCGGCTTCGTCTAGAGGCACCTGACTGTAAGAGTCGCGCAAGTCGAGGGTGCTGAAACATTCACCGCCACTTAAAGCTGCGAACATATCCTTGACTACAGGAATAGGATACTGTTCGACTGCGCAAACCGGATTCAACGTCACTTTAATATCGCCACAAATCCACACCGAGCCATCTTTTGTTTAACACCGGTACTATGGGCGTTGCCCAATCCGAATGGCTGACTGGCGATAAGATGACAAGGGAAATGAGTCGGTCCAGCTCCAAAGCTATCCTTGTCACGTAGAGCATAAGGAAGAGATCTCGCCTCACAAAACTTGGGTATTGCTCCATCTTTGAGGTGCAGGCTTGTTGGAGGACCCTTCATTAGACCGAGTTCCGTGGTAAAGATGTTCTGGTAGTCTGTGAAAATGGCCTTGGCCTTGCAGGTGTCCCCTTCGCTCGTTTCTGTGGCTCCGCAGGCCGGCGTCACATATAGCACCGGAGCGCCGGCGTTGTCCAGCAGCGTCAGCAGGTCCCTTCCGCAGAGGCTCGGCCCTTCGCAGTCGAGCACTGTGAGTGGACAGTCCACGAGCACGTCTTTGAAGCCCACACGTAATGTCAGGTCGGCCAGCACCGGTAACCGCCCTGCGTAGCAAGACAACTTCACACGTGACGGCTTCAAAGCAGGCCAATGGTTTCGATGCTTCATGTACAGATCCCGAGAAATGCCACATACTGGCGACCCGGTGTCGACTTCCATGGCTACTTCAATGCCGCCCCATATAAATGAGCGGCGGATTGGCGGCTCGAGAAAATTTTTACGCTCCGAAACCAATTTCCAAAGGTGGACTTTGTCACTGCCATCGTCCATTGGCGTTGTTTCCGTTACAGCCAGTGCATTTGCGTGCATCGCTCTGGTAGCTAACCTTCCGCGGTTGGGGTGGCTTTCACATTTCCGCAAGGTGCCCGCGAAGGTGTTCACATTTCTTAGCAAGGCCCATCCGCAACTGACATCATCGTGTTTTTAGCTGCCGCACCTTCCGCATTATAGATGTTCTTCAGCGTTTCTGTTTTTCCCGGAGGGCGTTTTTCGAGCCGCCTGCAATTTCAATAGAGCCTTTGGTTCAGGTGACATTTTCATAGCATCATTCTCGGCAGTTTGAGTTGAAATTGCGAGCGCTTAAGCCTCCGCTAGCGTGAGGTCGGCCTTTGCCAGTAATTGCTTCTGTAGGGCGCTTGACCGCACACCGCACACAATACGATCCCTGAACATCCGCTCCAGGGCGTTGCCGAAATTGCAGTTATTGGCTATGCGGCGTATTTCCACTAGAAACTGCGTGACAGATTCCCCTTCCATCTGGCAGCGATTAAAAAACTTGAAACTTTCCGTTATTTCATCTCGCTTCGGATCATAGTACTTGTTTAGCACCTCGACAACTTGCTCGAAGCTCAACGCGTTTGGGGCTCGCGGTGCGAACTTGCCAGCTAATACTTGCACGGTTTGCGTGCTCAGTGCTGCCACGAGAAGTGCTCTCTTTTTGGCTGAATCGGTGATTCCGTTAGCTTCAAAGTACGCATCTGCCTTAATGAGATACTGCTTCCGCTTATCTGAATCTTCGTTGAAAGCAGGGAGCATATGATGAGCCATGCTTGTCGTCGGCGAGGCAGCCTTCGCGGTCGCCGATTCCGGGTCTTCTTTCACCGAATGGGGGGTATCCTGGCTTGTCGCCACTGTAGCATTTCCACGGCACGCGGCCCGAACAGTTACGAGGCACAGACCGCTCGAACATAGAAGACGTTTATTTAGGGGCGTGTGTAGCTTTTATCCCCTGAAGGGGGAAGGGAAGTGGGAGCGGAAAGAAGGAACGGAAGTATACTGCACATGCGCAGAACTAGCATGACGAAGACACAACACAGATGTTACTTCCACTATAATTTTACTATACTTGTTACCATGCTACTCACCGTCAACATGGGTTCCTTCGTGTAAGCACTAACCGCAACCAAAGTATCCGTTATGCTGTACCATATTTTGCATCAATGCCCTGGCAGGGGCATCAGCACAGCAGCTGAAGCAGCAAATCGGCAAAATGAAGATAATCATCCCACATTCAGTTACATGGGGGGTATATCACAATGCTACATGTTGCTGCATATACACATTATTTTTACTTGCCTGACATGAAGGTGAGCTGGCATAAGAAAATCTCCACAGCCTTGTTCCCCACTAAAGTAACTGAATTTGAGAGTGTATTTGGACACAGAAAGAGGCCCTTGCCATTACCATATTCCCGCTACATGGCAGCTGTGAGTGAACATTCATTTGCTGGTGTGCACACAATTACCCATCTTCTTTTGTTTCTTCTTCACATGTAGGGTAGCGAATAAGGTGAGAAGTACCTTGGTTTACATCCCCGCCTTGCTTTCTTGATTATTTTCACTACGTGGTATTTTTCACGGTATACCTACCTTGTAGTCAACTGCAGTTTTCTCTAATGTTGCACCTAATACTTGCTACATGCAGCTGCACTATAATTTAGGCGCTAGGAAAGTGTGAGAGTGCGTTGCCTAACAAGGTTAATTTGTACATCCTTCTGAAACCCTGAAAAACCATGCATTCATCTTGACAGGGCACAGAATGTTAACAATTAAACTGATTTTTTTCCCACACTGACTGCCTCGCATAAAAAAAAGAACTGACATTGTTATTTCCCTGTGACTGAATGATGGTCGTACCAGCCTTCTAGGGGAAACCATGAAGTTCACATTCTCTTATTTGCAGCACAAATCTGTTTAGCAGCAAAGTTAATTCCGGGTATGTTTGCCCGTACCAAAGCATTGCCACTAGCACATTTTTCTGACGGAGATGTGGTGGCCATTCGTTTATCATCACTTGCACTGGCCATACCGAGTACTTGGAGGACACAAACGCCGGCCTGCCATCAGAACTGATAGTCAGCGTCAAGTCATGCTTGCCCAGTCTCTGCCGCAAAGCTTTATATTCAATTCCTTCAGTAATATCTGACATCTCACCCGTGACGCTCTGCTGACTCCTCTCTATGCCTTTCAGCAGCTCGAATATGGCAGAAGAAATATTCTTCGCTCCAAGGAATGATGAAAGCTGCTGCTGAGTTGGCAAGGTCAAGAAAAAGTGTCCATCAAGCAGCATTTTCTGCCCAATGCACTCCTTACTGCAGCTCGGACAGACGCCCTCAACTGCGTTCCTTTCGCGAAGGTTGCCGGATGTTTCCGCCAGAAGTCTCATGCACTCCTAGAACACAATTCATCCTTCGAACAGGTATGCTAGAAGACATTGCTTGCACAGTAAACCGAAATGCGTAATCAACTAAACACATTTTCACTAATAAGCTTTCTTAAGGGGTGTCGCTAAATGCTTTGACGGTATTTTTGTGTTTCAATGCACAGAAGAGCATTTCTTACAAAAGTAAGTGGTACAACAGTGCATTTTTCCCGCAAGTTTGAAGGCGTTTATCACAGCACTAGTATATACTGATATCCAATGTAGTTGAATATGGGCGGGCCATGGTTTGGAGGCAATAACAAGCCTTGATAACTCCCCAGCTGTAATTCGCAAATTGAAATATGTGCTAAAGCTACTGAAGGTTAATTGGCGACATGACATTGTCGATTATGCACTTCAGTTGCGCAAGTAGTGTTTGCCTGTTTGAGTAATCTGCGTCAAAATAGAATTTTGCAATCTGCTAGACGCGGTTTTAAATATTTTTGTGTAACTCAGCTTTGGAATGTAGTACAACGTAAATAAAGCATCATGACGAATGTAACTGCACCGGCCACCTGCCAATTCATTTTCAGAAAACCGTGAGGAGCTGGAGCCCATGATGGCACCTAAGAGAGTTCACATGGCGAGCCTCACGCTCATCAAGCAAGTTGGTGCCTCTGATGAGGCTAAGGAAAGTAAAAGGGAAAAGCTGGAATCTATTCTCACTCTAACTACATGGAGCTGGCATGCTGTCAGCAGGAAATTTTTTGGTTGACCTATCGGAAAACTTGTACTCTGCGTTGTTTCAACTAGGCTTCTCCGAAGCACAAGCAAAATAAGGACAGCAAAAATGCGCAGCATAATGAAATAATGGCGAAGCATTTGCAAGATGCACACAAGAGTGCAAAAGCCAAATCCAACCATCAGAACACAGTAAGCAGTGATTCTTGAGTTAATAAATGAAAGTATAGGTTTACATTGCAGGAAGTGTAACATGTAACGAATGAGTGTTGGTTTACATTGCAGGAAGTGTAACATGCTGAATGCTGAACATGCTGAACATTTGGCACACAGAAGTAGAGATGGCTCTTCTCTGCCTCTGTGTGACAGATCATCTTTAGGTTAAACATTGTGATAATACTTAGAGTTGTTTGTTATATATATTCCTACTAAACTGCAAATGACCTACTGGGATAGTTGTCATGTCATTGTCAATTAGAAAAATATGTGTTCAGCTGTATTAGTAACATAATAATCTATGATACTAAATGAGCCACTGTTAACGTGATACAGTGAGAAGAGGCTTTATAAACAATAAATGATGCAAAAATTAAAAACTAGTGTCGCTACTTAGCGTACTGCGACATCATGGATTTTGTCGAATTGATTGCTTATCACGAAAAAGAAGGGGGCCAGGTTACATATGATTACGAAAAAAAGTGAAGGCCTATCCTAGGAAATTTTTAAAAATTTGGCTGTGCCACAATGCTAAATTAAAATATACTTTCAAATTTATAATGTCACATTTTGGAGTTGAGATTTTCACATAAAGATAAAAAAGCTGACCTTCAGTTTCTCAAATAATTATCTTTCCACTAAATTATTAGAAATGAGAGTGCAATTATACCAGAATCACCTTCTTTTGTCAGTCTCTGTAGTGTCTTCTTGAGCTGCTAGTAAACTACCCCGAACTTCTTTCAGGCTGCGAACTTTGCTGCTGCTGCTGCTGCTGCTGCCGCCGCCGCCGCCGCCGCTGCTCCTGCTGCTGCTCCTGCTGCTGCCGCTGCTGCTGCTGCTGCAGCAGCAGCAGTAAGTGCCACCCTGTATTGAGACCAGTATGAAGTACACTGCTTGTAAGTACTAGGTGATTATAAATTTTTATGATGTTCAATGAAATGAAGGCTCTGACATAGCATTAGGTCGATCTCTACCATGTCATTGCCTGTTATCCGTGATATCATGAGAATGTAAGATACCTCTACAGTCTACTGCTCAGTTATTTATGACACTTATGTCGTAGAACTGTTAAAGAACTTTATTGAGGAAGTAAGATTAAAAATCAATTGAAACAAGCTATGGCTAAAATCTGTTTCAATGGACTGAAAGGTAAATAAACAGTGGTATTATTGAGCTTGTTGAAGAAGCGTAGCACGTACATTAAGATTTCATGTTTCTCTACCCCGAGACAAAATTAAGAAATAAAGCAAGAACTGCTATACTGGCATATATAGTGAAGTATATAAATAAAGAAATATAAATAAGAAATTTAATAAAATCTCAAAAACGTGCAACAAAACACATTCTGAGAATGAAATGAGTGCTTATGCTTTTCCTGAATTTTGGCTATGAACGGACCAGTCGAACTACTTGTCTATCAAAATGAACGTAGATTACAGGCGTGCAAGCATAATTGCACTTATAGCGCAGTAATCCCCGTATTACAATATGAACTCTCTGGTCAAAATGCTCTTATGACATGAGGCACTAAAATACTCAAACTCAGTTTTTATGTTCATTGTGGGACAGGGTTGATGGTTGTGTACTTGTCATTGATACATGTTGTCTTAATGCTTAGAGTACGGCAAGATCACTTGTGTGAAAAGCCAGAATTAGAATGTGCCACCTTACACTCATATTATACAGCTTTGTGAGCTAATGAAAGGCAGTACAGACACAGCACCTAATAGTATAATAATTGAAACTGCAATATATATTTGTATGCAAAGCAATTAATAGTATGTTTGCCAAACGAAAAAAATATTTTCAATGTGCCTGACTGCTTCAGTGCATGTCATGATAAGGAAAACATACAGGCCTAATTGAAACATCACTGGCGGCTTTACTATATTTACTATGTTGTATACAGAAATGTATCTTTAAGCAGTGCCCTTGGTTGATAAATTTCCATTGTTCTCTTTAGGCTTGGAACAGGAATTTTCACACAGGGCTGATAGATCTGTGAGTGCAAAGCGCAAATCTGATTTCTTTTATTTCAATTGTTCTGCTCAGGAATACTAAGTTTAATGCCTACATGCAACTGTTAAGCGCAGTTTCTATGTTACTTTTTGAACAAGCTCCACTCCAAACTTCTGTCTGTTGTCGGTTGACGGTGCTTGCACGTTTTAGTTGTCTCCATGTGTGCTCAAAAATGTAGTAGCAAAAGTGGCTGGCGGCAGTGTTTGTGATAATATTATTTAACAGCATTATGAATGCTGTTAAAATTCAAGGACCTCAACGTACAATTTTCTTGTTTCAGGGTTTATTAAAACATACTTTTGAAAGGATTGTGAACGGAAGAACACTGCCTTTAAGTCATTATATATTCATTTTCACTATTCACAGTTCCATCTTGCAAAAGGGGTAATTCTGACTGCAGCGTAAGCTGAAAGGATTTTAAGAAATAAAAAGGCAACGCTGGTAGTCAATGACACTGCTCAAGTGATTTGGACCTCTAGTGTTCTTGCCGCGCGAAGAGTCAGCCACAATGTGGCGCCAAAATTGAGAGTGCTTGGTGAAACGCCCAACCAGCGCCCGACTCCAGAAAAAGTGGACATCATTGCAGGTAAATAGGAATTTTCCCTTTATGTATTCAGCAAACTATAGCCAGCTAGTCCAAGAGGGCAGCATTAAACACATTGACAAAATTTCCTCTTGGTTTGCAAACTTTATATTGGCTTGATGACTGCCTTGCAGCCCTATTGGTTGAACATAGCATACGGAAAAGTTTATGAACGGAACTTTTTAAAGTGGTAGTGACATCTGTGGGCGCCACTGTTTCTGCACCACTGGTGTGTCAACTTTTGTGAAGAAATGACAGTCGCATACCTGATGCAGTATGCGCACATTGCTTTTTACCCATATGTTCGTAATATTTTGCTTTCCAGCTACACTACAGCATTCAGGAAAGATTCGTCAAGTGGATGTGACCAGATCGCTACGTGCTGTACAGGGGCGTAGCCAGAGGAGGGGGGGGCTCATGGGGCTTCAGCCCCCCCCCCCCCCGACATTTTTTCGTGCTGTCCATGCACTGCCGACCAAAGCAACCCCCGGGGCCGGAAATCATTCTAGATTTTGTCTAGAATGGACTTTTTTATGCTCGAAAAGACATTTCACCGTGAACATTGCAAACTCAGGCTGGATTTCGCGCCAAGGCCCATGTACCGGGAGTCACATAATTCATGAACATCACGGTTATTGGCTCTTGCGTGCGCAATGGATGCCCAAGATTTTTAACCACCACCAGAAGGCAGAGCAGTTCGGCGCTGCCTTGACTCATCTGATCCGGTAACACAATGAGGGTGACAACTTCTTTTCTGCAATTGTGATTGGGGACGAATAATTCGGCCCTATATAACGTAACTATTCCAACGTAAAACTAGTCCAATATGTTTTTAGTCCAATATCTTGACGTCAAATTTGCGTAAACGCCGACGCAAGCATGGGGCGGTCACCCGCACGGTTGTCTGAACAGACCAATCAAACGCTCTCCTCGTTTATAGGAGGTCACTTTTGTGTGCTTGAAAAACGAATAACATTGCCTACACTGAGCGGCTTGTCTTATCTAATTAGCTCACAAGAGGCGAGGAGCACGCTCAAGTGGAGAGAGATTCGATAGGGACGAGCCACTGCACTGAAAATCGATAACCGGATGAAGAGGGTGGTGCCGGCGTCTGCGATTGGTCCGCTTTTCCTTACTTAGCTTGCGGTGGCTCGTCGACAATCGCGGCGGCATGCAACGGAAGTTTAAGAATGACGCTCAAACGGATCCTCAGCAAAAAGGAGTTGGCAGAACGAGGTCGTAAACGTGCCGAAAGTGCTCGAAAACGTTACAAGGCCACGCAAGAAGTTTTATTACACTTGTAAGGAAGAAGAAGTGCGCCGTGCAGAGCTCCGCAGACGGATCGCCAATGCTACTGAAGTGGGGCTCGGGCTAGACGCTGTTGCTGGTGTGACTGGCTAAGCGTACGCTGTTGCGTCTTCTTGTCCGCGTCCATCGTGCCGTCCACAGCCGTGTCGGACTTCTTTGCCATAATTGGTGGAGGTTTGCTGGGTCTCCTGTCACCCTGGAATTGCGCAGCCGGACTCTCCCTGCCATCATGACCACCGCAAGCGCCACGAGCTTACCACCACCTGGGGTGCTATGCAGGATGCGCCGAGTTTGGCGAAACTCGGGATCTTCACGAGCTCTGGCGACACCCCAAGATGAAAGCACAAATCGTACCGGGACACACTTTCTTTCGACAAGCCTCCAGTTTCATTGGTTTATCTAGATTCACTCTGGGTGGCTATCATTCCTTGGGCGTTGCCTCCTGGGCGGTCGACAAACTGGGGCTCACGTGATCATACCGTCGGTGCATGGTCGCGCCTTCTTTCACTTGTTTGTCGTTCCACCGAGTGCATTACACGCACAAGCGAGTTATAAAACAAATGCATTTGGTACAATATTATTAGTTAGTTTAACGTGGTTTAAAAGCATGTTAAAGCTTACAAGATGTACACTGAATGTATATCCAACTAACTTGTAATTTAGTACGCTTCGCATTATACCACGAGGGAACGCTGTGGTGGCGTCATCACATACATTCATCATGGCATGGCGGCTAAGCATCGGAGAGGCCTAGTGTAAACAAACTCGTAAAACGAGCTTGCAGTGCTCGACGTAGTGATTAGGCTCGACGATGACCACTATTTCTTGTATAGTTCTGTTCCTCCGTGAGCAATCTTTCCGTGCATCCAGAAAGACTGCGAATAGCTTAGGCGATATTACAGATCGCGACGCGCACCTACTGTTCACTGCACAATCCTGAACAAACAACTTATACGGTGCTGCTTCTGTGAGTGCGCCGAGTTCCTCCACTCTGCGTGACTGCGAGCGTCACGAATATTGCATAGCGTGTGCAAAAGGAAGACAGCCGATATAGCTACGATGCGACAAGGAGGTGGTGCCGACGATGGATCTCGCAACCAACACAGTGAAGGAGGCATCGACAAACTGCAGATAAGTATATTTCTACTGTTTCATATTTAGTATAATAATAGTGCACGGATTAAGTCACTTTCGTAGTAACGAACTGAATCTCCAGCAGTTTAAAAAAGGCATTGAGAGCCAATGAGTGTTCGTGCTTTTACATGTACGTGGGCCCGCGAAAATATGGAAAAGATAAAGGTAACCTTCACTAACTTAGTGATATAACAGAAATTCATCAGTGACATTCAGCCCGCAGAATCTATGAGAGTATCTTTATCCAGGTGAAATATCAATAGCAGGTACTGATATAAAGCAGGAAACTTGTACAAAAATTTCATGGGTTGAACTGCACATGGGAGGAATTTCCGAATCGTGATCGCCACGTTACCGATATCCTTGAAAAATGTTTAGAATCGTTGCATTCTACCGGTTATGCAATATGGGACATAAACCTGGAGGTTAACAAAGAAACTTGAGAAGTCCAGGACTGTGCAGAAAGCGAAGTAACAAAAATTGTTGGAGATAGCATTAAGGCAGGGAGACAGTGGCGTGGTAAACCGTGGCAACTGATATGCTAGTTGAGATTAAGAAAAAAAAATGGAATCGGTGGGCAGGCTATGCACGTCTTCAATCACTTGTTGCCAATTTATAACAGGTGATTACATAAGTGTGACAGAATGGATGTCAAGGAGAGAGAACTGCAGCTGAGGATGGTGGAAAATTGCGTAATGGGACAAAAATATGATTTTTGTAGGCATAGGATGCAATCAGCGCGCATAAGACGGGATTGTATGGGGCGCCATTGATTTTGGAGTGAACAGAAATAGGTTTGTGGTGCTGACAGTAGAGACTCGTGAATGTGCGAGGACACCTCAGCTGTTAGCACACTAATAAACATTACAATTGGCTCTGAAAAAAAAAACCTGTTATGAAAAATAAAGCAATGTTGCCCCGACAAATTATTTTTATGCATACACTAAAGGCTTCCACAGTTAAGGGCAGTTAGTACCAATAGTGCAATGAGCATTTTTATTTGTAAATAATGGTTTATGTGCGATTGATTCATTCCAACAACGCACTTTTTTTGCAGAAAAACATTCTGTTGCTGGAGGCACTCAACCGCCTGGTGGCAGTAGGCGAGAGCCAGGCACATGCCCTTGAGAGTGTGGCAAGGTCCAGAGAGCTGCTCTGCAACAGTAGGATCAGTGCCCTGACTGCTTTCCAATCGAACCCCGAGAACACACCTTATAAAGGAGCTTTCAGTTTCTTATTTTGTTTATTATTCAAGAGCATCAATAAAATTATTGCACTAAACAATGTGCTGTGCATATTGGGACACTTGTAACATGCACTTGATGTCTCTTCAAAATGGGCAAAAACGTAAGACAACCTGTGCCACTATTGGACCGCGTAAATGAAAAAGACACTAATGCAGCATATACGTCATTGTGCTGTTTGTTCTTTCTATGTGCAAGAATACAGTGGGTGTTGATTAGCCACAAGATGAACGGTGTGTGTATTTCACAATGAAAAGACGGGAAACGGCATGACCTTAATAATGCTATCACCTACAGACTGTGCACATGAATGCAACACTCCCCAATTTAAACGTGCCATTACATGCATGTTCGATACTACATATTCTTTAACAGTGTCATATATTTGCATGTACTAATTTTCACACAGCTTAAGCTCATGCATAGCTCACTTGTGATGCATCCATTTCATAGGCCAAATAATTGTACACTTTGTCCTTTTCTGTTGTATGAAAAGCGGCATCCTCTAGTCGGATACAACTTCACAAGACAGGAGAGGCCCCGCCCAAATGAGCAAAGCGCAGCAGCCGATTGCCTCCACGTCTAAAGAAATAGTCCCTCTCCAATGAGCGGCTATTAGTGCGTCCAGCGGCACAACGTCAGTGTAGTGTGTGTGCTCATTGGTGCAGGCTTGTGTTCACCTGCCGTTGAAGTGCAGAATCTGCGGCCTCCTAAAGTTGTATCCGACTATAGAATCACATAATGCCTTGCACTGGTTGCATAGACTTTAGCAACTTGATAGCACACAATGATCAGGAACAGAAATCTATAAAGGCACCCAAGTAAAGCTGGCTGGCCACACTTCCATTATGAGGGGCTGTAAACAGTTCGCGCCAAATATTCCCATGACATCCGTGAAAAAGAGGTGGTGTTTGGCACTTTAGAATCAAAAACAGATTACAGTGAATGTTGTGTACCTCATTAAAACAAACTGAGCTTGGTTATCTCTATAGCATGTAATGGAAGCTTGTGCTTCACATAGGGAAGAAAGTGCTCTGTCTAGTACAATTGTCGAGTTCGCTGTGGCACCTATTATGTCATTAGTGTCAACATACAAATTTTCAAAGGCCATTCATTTCACCATTATTTTTGTATGACGGTTCTTTGAATCAGTTGCTTGTATTACATGAGCAGGTGGATTTGAAAGCAAAGCTTTGTTTGCAAACCTTCAGACTTCCATAATTGTGTGGCAAGGCACTGGCATGGTTTCGAATAGCTCACGCTTCCTCGGTCCTGCACCAAAGAGGCCCAATGCTCTATTTGAAGTTGGATCGTGCAACAATTCGACAGCACACAAAGAAGAGTAAGACACACAGCAGAGCGTTCTGCTGTGTGTATTTCTCTTCGTTGTGTCCCGTCGGATTGTTGTGCAATTCAGCTTCAAGCTTCTATACCAATACGAGTCTTCAACCTCACCAATGATCTAGTTATTAAGCCACAATGGCGCACGTCTTTGAAATGTCCAAACACGAATTAGCTCTCCAACATATCACCAAAAGCATAAAATTTCGTTGCACAGGTATATGCACGTGCCGTATTCTGTACCACTAAACTTGCAGGAATCAAAGGGGCAAGCACCAGCCTTATTGCTGCCGTTACCATCATCATCATGACACCAATAGAAAGACAGTGCTGCGTTTCAGTAAAGGGAGCGCCAGAGGGAAAGGCGTGACAGCGAGGCTTACAATAAAAATAGCAGTTACAAGAGATGTTCAATGCCAAAATATGCTGGATAGCACTCATCCTACTTTGGCATTGTGGCAAGCTTTTACACATTTGAGCATGTCACAGTACGTGTAATCATTGCTCTAAAGCTGTACAAACGGTCTATTGGCTCTGCGATCTTTATTTTTATCATGGCGGGTTAAGGACCCACTTTTCATTGGCATCTGCACCAAATTTCCCCCGATATGCAATTTTGCCTTGATGGTTCACGACATCTTCACGCACACCGAGTTCTGCAGAGCATTGGATCTGCATTGTTCTACTGCTGAAGAATTAGAGCCCCATTATGAGAGGAAAATAGGCGATTTGTCCATAAAGAATAACGCTAGCCCCCCCACAAGAAAATACACTGAACCACTGGCACATGCACCAACAGTGAACACAGCAAACACTCTGAAGTAGTTTCTTCATGCAAGCCAGTACACTAAGATTCTCAATGCATTTTCATTTTGCCATAAATGCATAGGCACAACTGGCTTGGCGCAACATCCGCTCCTCGCACTGCAATGAATTGTGCAATGCCTTGCTGTTTCATAGTGTGGCCAATAGATGACGCATGACCAAAATTCAGCACTATGCATACTAGGTAACTTGTACTAAGTAATCTCATAAAAAACCCCAAGTTCTTTATGAGATTAGCATTCACAGGGTACTACTTCACACAATTTGTGATAACCATTTATCTGTTTATACTTCATTAACCTCTTTACCCAAAAAGTGAGCCATTTGGAAGGCACCCTGATAGACAAGTAGAACAATCTGTAAAAAGTCAGCAACCAGCGAAAAAGTCAGTATCATAGGCTGCCGCATGTGTGATGTCGGTAACACAAAATTTAAGTCGGCTACACAGAAGTGACAAATTTGGCAATATGGTGCGCCTAGACATTGCTTCAATGCTAATCACAGTAACGCTGACATTGAAGGCAGCTTAATTCCTACGTACGTTCCGTCGACACACCCGACTACGTTCGTAATGTTTCCGCGAAGTAAGAAGCGTTCTTTTATAAATGCCCGCTCAGCCGCAGTCTTCGGGAAAGCCAGCCACCGCTTCCGCACTGCCGCATCATTAAGCGCATCAGACATCTCTGACACAGAGGCTCACAGTAGTTTTATGACGTCCAATGTAGCGCTCGGCGCCGACGCTTCCCTGAAAACTCCCAGTCCCGTAGAAACGGAGGGCGCAGAAGTTGCTCTTCGACGGTGAGCGAATGAAGCCCGCCACGCTGTCTCCACAGACGGGAGTCTTCGCCTAGCTCGTCACACAGCCAGCGCACTGATGTCTTCGACAGGCGGTCATGTACGTGAACGGGTCCAGACGGTCATACTGACGCTTGCTGCCGCTGGCTGCAATAACACAGGCTGCTGCTGCCACCGCCATGTTCCCGAGTTGAACTCGGAGGGGGTTTCGCGATGTACGAGTTTAGCACGAGTTCGCCTGTCAATCAAAGCCAGAGGTCACGCCTCGCGCGAGGCATGTAACTCTTGTGCGCGCACCCACCACGGTTGGGCCACGCCCAACTTATCTTTCGGCAACAGCAACGCGTTGCCGAGCTGAGAGGCATCAACAATATTCACCACCGACATAAAACACGCACAACGCACTGTCATCGGTGATGTACTGCGCACTACAATCAAAAACAAAGCGTTGACTGTCGCTGGCTTATTCATATATCTTCTCGGGCTGAGATGGCCCCACAGCACGGTTTCATTGCCTGCATTGTGGCGACGTAGCGCACAGTAAATAATTATCGGCACGTCACTGTAGCTGCTTGCAAGGTGTCGATGCGCCGAGGGTGACGACGATGCTGAGTGCGTATCGCAGCAGTCATTTGAGACGGCTGCTCTGTCATCGGTGATGTATCGGAGCCACAACGTCGTAAACACGATCAGCGGCCGAGAATAGCTCGCTGTTCTAGACCCAATGCAATGGCATTTCTTCATCACAAGCACGAGCACTCAACAGTTCCAACACCTTCCTCAGTTCGAAGTCTCATTTCATAACCGCACACAAGAGCCCTCACCTGCCAAAATGCGATTCCTGCGGTGTCGTTATGATATCCTTCTGCCTTTTCTTCTGCGATCGCTGCTGGCTCCAGCATAAGTAATCCGCAAGCACCTTGTTGCGCACTAAACACTCAAATACTGCGTACATGCGCTCAGAGGCACTTTCAGTGGGCAAGCGATGACAAGCGATGAATTGTGTCGATGACGCACTTCTTCGCAATGCATCGCCGAGGCTTCGCGCACAAAGATAAACTGGTACATTTTCACTAAACTGCGCCACTACGGGCACTACGGACCGCCATTTTGCAGCGACAGCCGTTGCTCCCGTACTGATGACTAGTGTGTCGTTTTTAGTTCGTAAAGCGGGGGCCTTAAGGCGCCTGCGATGAACAGCCGTACCGCGGCGCTGCGTTTCTATTCCCCTAATAGAGAAAGAGTGGTGATTACTGACATTATTGAGAATAGCACTGTAGCGCCCCTAGGCGACTACTCACCGTATGAACCGCCTCGTTCGACTGGTGCAATGCATTCACTTCTAAGCTTTCGCCTCACTGTCGCCACTCGCGGCAATAAGTGCAAAATTTAATAATTTGCTCGATCTCCATTTGTCATCAGAACTTTCTAGCATTCAAAACGAAAAACAGACACTTAAAGAAATAAAAATGTTCGTTATTTTATTTGTTGTATTTTAACGTATTCGTTTGAGCGAAAGCGTAGGTGCAAGAATGCGCCGCATGTACCCTGTTCGCATTCGATCCAGGATAGAAAGATAGTTGCCGAAAGAGGAGGCACGCCCTTGACGCGCCCGGGAAAGGCGTGGCAAGCGGCTCACGGCAAGTGTGCAGGCAGACAGCGGGACAGCCACGGTATTGCTAAGTTGCGATAATCTGTTGATAACAATACGCGACGCTGGCGCGTTTCGTTGTGCAGCCGTCTGCGCTTGAAACGTGGAAGCAGCGTGCCGCGCAGGGTGCGCTCATGTTGTCATACGCGGCTTTTTGTCTACATATTTTTTTGCCTGCAGCCTTTGCGCGTTTCCCGCTATCTTGGTTCACTGACTGCCGTCGAGCAAACTCGGGTAAAACTCGGGTGAACGAGAAACTCGGCGCATCCTGCATAGCACCCCTGCTCACCAGTCCTCCGTATGCCCCGGCACACTCCGTCAGCGGGACCCTCCCATCTTCAGCGGCACTGACGACCACGACGTTGATGACTGGCTCTCATCGTACGAACGCGTCAGCCTGAACAACAAATGGGATGACACCACGAAACTGACCACCGTCCCTTTTTACCTCACCGGAATTGCCCACTTGTGGTTTCGGAACCACGAAAGCGAAGTCCCAAGCTGGACGGTGTTCAAGACAAAGTTCAGCGAGGTCTTCGGCCGCCCTGCTGTTCAAAAGCTTCGTGCCGAACAGCGCCTGCAGTCGCGCTCTCAGCAGCCTGGTGAGACCTTTACCAGCTACATCGAAGATGTCATCGATCTCTGCAAACGCGTCGATGCATCCATGACTGAGGGCAATAAAATCAAGCATATAATGAAGGGTATCGACGAGGACGCATTTCAGATGCTCATTTCAAAGAGCCCCTCTACTATTGCGCAAGTTATTGAACTGTGCCAAAGGTATGACGAGCTCCGCCGTCAACGCATCCTCACTCGCCGTCCTGTTCCCCATCACGAATCGTTGTCCGGCTTGACCTCCCCTATTCAAGATTCCACCCTCCTCTCGCAGATCAAGGCTTTCGTTCGGGAAGAAATAGCTCGCCAGCTCTCCCTCATCTCCAGCCCGCCGGACTCAAGTTCGTCCCTTAGTCCGACCCTACGACATGTTATAGAAGAGCAAGTGTCCGAGGTCCTTCCTCTGGAACGGGCGCCTCAACTCACCGCACCATTGACTTACGCCGACGCCGTCGCATGACCACGACCGCCGAGCTTCCGGGCTCCGCCTCCAATGCCTACCCCTGTTTTTACCCCCACGCCGCCACGACCTCCAGCCCATCGAGTAATTGATCCCTGGCGCACACCGGACAATCGGCCCATCTGCTATTCGTGCGGTATTCCCGGACACGTTGCACGCCTGTGCCGCCGCCGTCCACTTCATCCACGTGACGACCCACGCACAGCAGCGTACGACCACCCTTTGCCTTACGCTACAGACCGCGATTTACCCCTTCCCCGCCCAAGCCTTCGCCCAGTTTCCGACCGCCGTTCTCCTTCTCCTCGTCGTCGCTCGCTCTCCCCGATGCGTCGACGTCCCTCTACCGCTGACACGGAAAACTAAGTGGCGCAGTTCCCGAGGCAAGAACTGCGTCATCGTCACAACGCTCAAGCCCTCTTCTTTCGCCGCCCAACGTTATTGATGTCGCTGTTGAAGGTGTCTCTGTGCTTGCCCTCATTGACACAGGTGCCGCCATATCTGTAACTGCCGAAAAACTAGGCCGCTCAATACGAAAAGTCACGACGCCTTTCTTCGGTCCTTTACTCCGCACAGCCACAGCACAGCACGTCCAGCCGGTGGCTGCGTGCACCGCCAGACTTGAAATTCAAGGAGTGGTCTACACAGTCGAGTTCGTCGTTCTTCCCCACTGTTCCCACGATATTATTTTAGGTTGGGACTTTCTCTCCCGCCACCAAGCTGTTATTGACTTCTCCCGCGCAGAAGTCGCCTTCTCTTCGCTTGGCAATGCCATATCTTATGACGTTTCGCTTTCCTGCACCAAGTTGTCCCTCACTGACGACATCCATATACCTCTGCACGCATCCGTTCTGGCACCTGTATCCTGTTCCGTTGCCTCCGACTCTACCGTACTCTTCACGCCTTCGACTGCTTTCGTTCACCGCCACGTCTCACCACTCCCAACTGCGCTGCTTAGCCTTCAAGCTGGTGCTACTCACCTTCCTATACACAACCACTTCCCATTCTCGATTGCGTTGCTTCGCGGTGAATCTCTCGGCACTGTGGAGCCTTACGACACCATTGCCACGTCGGAACTTCCTGTTGGATCGTCAGAGGTCAACACCCTCTACTGAAGTCCCGTACCTGCCTCATCGCCTGAAGACGTTTTCAGCCACGTCATCGACAACGCCTTAAGCCCCACGCAACGCCATGACCTTCTCCGTCTCCTCGAGAAATTTCGCCCTGCTTTTGACAGTCATAGCACTTCTCTGGGCCGAACGACGACTGTATGTCACCGTATTGACACCGGTTCTCACTCACCGCTACGTCAGCGACCCTACCGCGTCTCGTCGACAGAACGACGCGTCACTGATGAGCAAATAGGTGACATGCTAAAGCGTGGTGTCATTGAACCGTCCGACAGCCCATGGGCATCGCCAGTTGTTTTAGTTAAAAAGAAGGATGGCTCGATACGCTTTTGCGTGGATTACCGCCGCCTAAACAAAATAACCCGAAAGGACGTTTATCCATTGCCGCGGATCGACGACGCTCTCGACAGCTTACAAGGTGCAAAGTTCTTTTCCTCCCTCGATCTACGCTCTGGTTATTGGCAGGTGCCTATGGCTGCAGAAGATAAGCCTAAAACTGTTTTCATCACACCAGATGGCTTATACGAATTTCGTGCAATGCCATTCGGACTTTGCAACGCGCCCGCGACTTTTGAGCGGATGAGGGACACCATTCTTCGAGGCCTCAAATGGAACACGTGCTTGTGTTATTTGGATGATGTAGTAGTGTTCGCACCAGAATTTCCTACTCACCTTCATCGCTTGGAGCAGGTTTTACGCTGTCTCAGTGACGCTGGCCTCCAACTAAATCTGAAAAAATGTCACTTTGGGGCACGCAAGCTGACAATTCTCGGGCATGTCGTGTCGAAGGACGGCGTTCTCCCTAATGCCGCTAAGCTCCGTGCTGTTAAACAATTCCCGAGGCCAACGTCTCTAAAAGACTTGCTCAGTTTCATTGGCCTCTGCTCGTACTTCCGCCGCTTTATTCGAAATTTCGCTTCGATTATGGCACCTCTGACAGAGCTTCTTCGGGGAGACCCCAATCTTTCCGCGTGGTCCCCGACTTGCGATGATGCCTTCGCAACGCTACATCGCCTGCTCACAACACCACCGATACTGCGCCATTTCGATCCAACTGCTCCCACGGAAATCCATACGGATGCTAGCGGTGTTGGTCTTGGCGCTGTGCTCGCCCAGCGAAAGCCCTGGTGCCAAGAATATGTTGTTGCTTACGCGAGCCGCACTCTGACGAAAGCTGAAGCGAACTATTCCGTCACGGAAAAAGAATGTCTCGCGATCATCTGGGCAATCACAAAATTTTCCCCATACCTGTACGGCCGGTCCTTCGATGTCGTTACCGATCACCACGCACTTTGCTGGTTGTCGTCTCTCAAGGATCCCTGCGGCCGCCTAGCCCGGTGGGCACTGAGGCTCCAAGAGTACGATATCCGGGTTGTCTACCGCTCAGGCAAGAAGCACGCCGATGCCGACGCTCTTTCGCGCTCGCCTGTCTACGCCGACATTGTCAGTGTGTCCGTCCTAGACGACCCACTTCCATTCACTTCTGTCGACATGGCTTTGGAGCAGCGCAAGGACTCCTGGATTTCATCTTTGATAGATTACATCTCTAATTCACCTACACGCCCACCATCCCGAGCGTTACGCCGACAAACTTCGCACTTCGCCATCCGCGACGGCATTGTCTATCGCCGTAACTAAATTCCGACGGCCGCAAATGGTTGCTTGTAATACCTCGGCAGCTCAGCACTGATGTATGCGTCGCTTTCCACGCCGACCCTCAGTGCGCACACGCTAGTCTCTTCAAGACCTACGCCAGACTACGTCATAGGTTTTATTGGCGTGGCATGTACACATTTTTGCAAAAGTACATTCGCTCTTGCACAGAATGTTAACGCCGCAAGCCTGATCCTTGCCGCCCTTCTGGACCAATGCAACCTTTGCCGTGCCCTTCACGACCCTTTGACCGGGTTGGGATAGATCTCTACGGGCCTCTGCCATACACAGCTGCTGGCAATCGCGGGGTCATTGTAGCTGTAGACGATCTCACGAGGTATGCAGAAACGGCCGCTCTGCCAGCCGCGACGGCTCGTGACGTTGCCTCCTTCCTCCTTCAACGCTTCGTTCTACGTCACGGCGCTCCCCGCGAACTCCTGAGTGACCGTGGCCGCGTCTTTCTCGCCGATGTCATTCAAGAACTTCTCGCTGAATGCCGCATTATTCATCGCTGTACTACCGCATATCACCCGCAAACAAATAGATTGACAGAACGCTTTAACCGAATTCTTGGCGACATGCTTTCGATGTATGTCGCCTCTAACCACACCAACTGGGACCTCATCCTTCCCTATGTCACGTACGCCTACAATACGGCACCCTAGTCAACGACGGGCTTTTCTCCCTTCTTTATTCTATATGGCCGCGAACCATCATTTCCCATTGACACTATTCTTCCTTACCGTCCCGACTTATCAGAGGGTACACCGGTTTCTGAAGCCGCCCGGTATGCAGAAGAATGTCGGCAACTAGCTCGCTCCCTTACAACGCAAGAACAAGCGCTACAGAAATTTCGTCATGACGATGGGCGCCCCCACCACCAGTTTTCGTCTGACGCTCTTGTTTGGTTGTGGGTGCCTCCTACTTCGACACAAGGTGTCTCCTCCAAGTTTGTATCCCGATACCATGGGCCATACCGGATTCTACAGCAAACTTCTCCGGTGAACTACGTCATCGAACCTCTGACGCCCCCTACGGACCTGCGTCACCGAGGCCGCGAAACTGTGCGCGTAGATCGGCTCAAGCCGTATCCCGAGCCCTTCGTCCTCACGACGCCTTAGGCCTCTTGTGCGGCTCCGTCTTCAGCGAGGGGGGGAAGTTGTAAGGAAGAAGAAATGCGCCGTGCAGAGCTCAGCAGCCGGATCGCCAATGCTACTGAAGTGGGGCTCGGGCTAGACGCTGTTGCTGGTGTGACTGGCTAAGCCTACGCTGCTGCGTCTTCTTGTCCACGTCCATCGTGCCGTCCACAGCCGTGTCGGAGTTCTTTGCCATACACGCAAATAAACCCATGCTCTCCGACAGGTGCGAGTAGCCAGTGCCTGAGCGATCGGTGGCAGCCATCTTTTATTCGACTCGGAACGGGGCAGCCTGCGGCTATTCAGAAGAAAATTCAGTTTTGTTCGGCATATTAATACATCTTTATCGTGTACACTTCACCTTGACGCGGTGAGTTCTTGCGGTTCTGCGACGTTGCGTGAGAGGCAGGTGATGTGGGAGCAGCCAGAAAACTTTTGAGCAATAGCCGAGGGCTAATGGCGAAGAGGCGTCGAATCATAAGTAACTATTTTTTTGTTAGGTCAAATCATACATAATCCTTGTGTACACGTTATACAGATGGGGAGCTATCGCGCTTTCGTGACGTCTCGTGACAGACAGGTTAAATGGGGGTGGTCTAAAAAAAGTTTTTGACCAATCACGGAAGGCTGATTGCAGAACTAGAATAGAAAAGTTTGGAATAGATTTACGTTATAGCGCCCATGGTGCCACTACTACGAGCCTGAAACACGACGGCAAAGCTTACAGTGAAAACATTCAAATTCACCATGCCAAAAGAAAGCAAAGGCCGTCATTTCTGCCGGAAAGGTGTTGTTGATATTTTTTTTTTGATCGTCAGGGACCATTACTGATAGAATTTGCGAAATCTCGAGAGGCTATCAATTGTTTCCGACATTGTAAAAACGCCAGAACGGCTGCGTGTCGCAATTAAGAACAAACGACGTGGAAAATTGACGAAGGGGGTCATCTTGATCCACGACAATGGCCGTCCCCACGTCGCTGATATGGTTAATATAAAACTGGGAAAGTTCAAGTGGGAAACGCTGCAGCATCCGCCATAGAGCTTAGACCTGTCGCCTTGCGACTTCTACATTATGGGGCAACCGAGAAAACAGCTCAAGGGAACCAGATTTGTGTCGGACGATGACGTGAAAGAGTCAGTTCCAGACTTTTTGAAGCAGCAACCCAAGGAGTTTTATGAGACTGGAATCGGGCGACTCGTTAGTCATTGGGACAAATGTCTGAATGCTCATGGAGACTACTTTTAAATGAAGTACCCCACTTGTCATATATTCGCATTGGCTCACTTTCATTTTACTCGCCCTCGTATATTTTGCAGAACTGCTTTTTATACGTGCTCTCTGTTGCGACTACAATTTCGGTAGTTTAGCTACTCACGATACACGACCGGTGACAGCTACTCCTGCGTAATACATTGGAACAAATGACAAAGTGATTGAGATTTTTCACTGGTCATTGCATATGAACAAGAATGTAAACACGCGGTTCTTGAACGACAGTTTCATTAACATATTTGTCGTCAATTTGTTCATTTCATGGCCTTTACATTTTTCATATCAGCTGCATGCACTGCGTTGCTGGTTTCTAACTGATATAGTTCTAAAGTTAGTGTGATATTTTTTTACTTATTAAATAGACAAAAAAGGTGGAAGCATTGATATCAGTTATTTTGGGTGCAATTTTTGGCACATACAAGTATATTCTTTTATGAAAAAAAAAACACACTTTACTTTTTTGACATTGCATAGCGTTCAAAAATTCATTTGCAGCATCTTTGGCAATGGCAGTGCAGTTATTCATGTATTTGATTCCTTGACAAATTGTTTAAGCGGAAGCTTTAGCTCGGGCCCAACTCCGACGCGGCCTATTCAAATACATGAAAAACGCAGAAACGCTTTTCTGAGATAACTCCTGGATCGCTTTTAATGAAATTTGTTACATTTGGAGAAAGTTAAATTCTAGTGTCTCTTGGAAGCGGAATTTCGATTCAGGGCCTGAATCTTGTTTAAAATATTGTTACGGTGAAGGGAAGGAAGAAGTTGGATTGGACGACAGGAAGACGAAGTCTGGCAGTTGCCTGAACGCCATTAACCTCAGTTGTAAATATACGTTATTTTTACACTCGTGGGCCTGCTTTCTTCCTGCAACATTTTGGTGGAAGGGGCGGGGTACAATCACGGAACTTCGCAGCGGACGTCATCTGCCTGCCGCCACAATGGCAAATCAACCGACACAAGCGACAATGCCTCAGCAGCCCGTGCCAACGGTCATCCTCACTCACCCGCGGGACCCAGGGACATTTTGTGGCACGGACAACGCCGACGTCGAGGACTGGCTTACGATGTACGAGCGAGTGTGCGACAACAGCAGGTGGGATCCAACAATGATGCTTGCAAACGTAATATTTTATCTGAGAGGAACTGCGAAGCAATGGTACGACACACAAGAAGCTTACCTAACGAGCTAGGATGTCTGTAAAGAAAAAATGCGAGACCTGTTTGGCAGACCTGTCGGTCGTCAGCTGGCAGCAAAAAAAAGAACTTGCGTGCCGCGCTCAGACGTCCACAGAATCCTATGTCATGTACATACAAGATGTGCTGGCCCTCTGTCGCAAGGCTGATAACAACATGACCGAGGCAGACAAGATTGGTCACATACTGAAAGGTATTGCAGACGATGCCTTCAATCTCCTAATGTGTAAGGATTGTCCCACTGTGGATGCAATTGTAAAGGAGTGCCGGCGCTTCGAACAAGCGAAGGGCCGCCGCGTCGCTCAAACTTTCGACCGGCTGCCCAATACCGCCGCGGTTCGTTCAGCCCGCAGGACCGGAAGATATCACGCGCATCGTTCGCCGTGAGCTTGAGGCCATGGCTCCGGCTCCAGTTCGCCCCAACTGTCGGGAAAGCGTGCCCGCTATCTCCCTTATACAAGCGGTCGTTCGGGAGGAAATGGCAAGTTTGGGCATTCCATCTCTGTGCTCGGTCCGCCATACAAACACCTACCAGATTTCTCCGGCCGCTCGCTCTCAGACGCAAAGCTTTCCGCCACGCCGTCGCAACCCAGCTGACTGGCGCACAGCGGATGATAAACCCATCTGTTTTAATTGTTCCGGCATTGGACACATCGCCCGTCATTGCCGCAACCACTGGTCGTCGCCTCCTCGGTGGTCGTCTCCGAGTCACTACTGCCAAGTACCAGACAATCGTACTTTCTCGCCCTATGCGCCGACTAGGAACACCAACGCCGACAGTGTTCCACCAAGATCCAGCCGCTCCCCGTCTCCGCAAGGTCGTAGGTCCCGTTCGCCCCTCGTTCACCGCTCTTCGTCCTCTTCTGCAACCGGTCGCTTCGCTTCTGGAAACTAGGCGGTGCAGCTCCCGGAGGTGAAGCTGCAACTCCGACCCGGCCCACAAATCCTCTGTTGACCCTGCCTGCATGTGGAAACCTACTGGACATTGAAGTTGATGGCGTTCCTGTTAGATCTCTCATCGATACAGGAACGCAGCTTTCAGTTATGAGCGCTGCTCTCCGCCGAAGGCTCAAGAAGGTTCTGACACCCGCCGTACTGGGCACTGTGCGAGTCGCCGATGGGAGTACTTCACCTGTCCTTGGAATGTGCACAGCACGTGTGACCATTGGGGGCCATTATACCGTTGTTCTATTTATCGTCCTTGAACACTGTCCGCACGACCTAATTCTCGGCCTCGACTTCCTTTCCAAACACTCTGCCCAAATTGACTGCTCCGCAGGTGTTGTACAGTTGGATCTGCCACTTCCTGCCGACGCAACAACTTGCGCTTCACACCGCTTATGTTCAGCTGAGTTTGCAAGGCTGTCTCCACAAGCGGCTACAAATGTCCTCCTGACGACTTGTCCTCCCGTACCTGATGGCGAGTACGTCGTGTCGCCGCTTACTGACGTGGTTTTGTCGCGCAATATTGCCCTGCCGAGCACCTCAGTCCGGATCCGCGAAAACTGCACTCGTATGCCCATCCTCAATTTTGGATTTTCGTCGCATGTGCGGCCACACGGCATCGCCATAGCGCATATCACTCCTTTGGAAGAATTTGAGGTTTGTTCTTTGACCTCTGAATCCTTCCTCAGTACCAACGGACCTTTGTCACCCACTCCTCCGTCCTCGACGCCTACGGACGATGTTTCTAAGATGATCGCCCCAGACCTTCCTTCCGTGGAAACAGCAGCTCTTCTTCACCTCCTGTCATCTTATCGGGACATCTTTGATTTGGACGACCGTCCACTTGGCCAGACATCTGTTGTCACGCATCGCATCAACACCGGTTACGCCAGCCCTATTCATAGGCGGCCATATCGTGTCTCCGCAACAGAAAGGGCCATCATACAAAAAGAGGTAGACAGGATGATGGACAAGGACATCATTGAACCTTCAAGTAGCCCGTGGGCATCACCAGTTGTCTTAGTAAAGAAGAAAGACAACTCGTGGCGCTTCTGCGTTGACTACCGTCACCTAAACAGAATAACAAAGAAGGATGTTTATCCCCTGCCTCGCATTGATGACGCTCTTGACTGCCTTCACGGTTCCCAATATTTTTCATCAATTGACCTCCGCTCCGGCTATTCGCAGATTAGCGTCGATGAGATGGACCGCGAGAAAACCGCCTTCGTCACACCGGATGGTCTGTACCAATTTAAAGTCATGCCCTTTGGATTATGCAATGCGCCAGCTACATTCGAGCGCATGATGGACTCTCTCTTGCGCGGCTTGAAGTGGTCTACATGCCTCTGTTACCTCGACGATGTGATTGTGTTTTCGCCGAACTTTGAGAGCCATCTGCGGCGTCTCACAACCATACTCTCCGTGTTTCGCAGGGCTGGCCTTCAGCTAAACTCCTCCAAGTGCCATTTCGGTCGCCGTGAAATTAACATGCTCGGCCATCTCGTAAACGCCGCCGGAATCCAACCTGATCCACAGAAAGATCACGCCGTGCGAAATTTTCCTGTACCTTGTTCAACAAACGATGTCCGTAGTTTTCTGGGCTTGTGCTCTTATTTCCGGCGTTTTGTGAAAAATTTTGCCGACATAGCTCACCCTCTCACTGACCTTCTTAAGAAAGACGTCTCTTTCTCTTGGGGACCACTGCAGGAGAAAGCGTTCTCCACCCTGATTGAGCGGCTTACAACTTCCCCAATTCTGTCACACTTTGACTCTTCTGCGCCCACTGAAGTACGAACTGACGCGAGTGGTCATGGCATCGGCGCTGTCCTCGCTCAGCGTCAACAGGGCTAAGACCGTGTCATCGCTTACGCTAGCCGCCTTCTTTCCACGCCCGAGCGAAATTACTCCATTACTGAGAGAGAATGTCTCGCGCTCGTATGGGCGGTCGCGAAATTTCGGCCGTACCTTTTCGGTCGGAGCTTCTGCGTCGTAACCGATCATCATGCCCTCTGCTGGCTCTCTCTTTGAAGGACCCAACTGGACGACTTGCACGTTGGGCCTTGCGTCTACAATAATATACATTTTCTATTATGTATAAGTCAGGGCGCCTGCATAAAGACGCTGACTGCCTGTCCCGCAATCCAGTGGATCAACCGGACGATACCGATGCAGAATCGAACATCAGTATTCTATCCCTCTCCGGCTTCCTCCATATTGGCGACGAGCAGCGCAAAGATCCTGTACTTCGAACGCTTATGGAACGCCTAAGCTCCTCGCCCAATGACCCGTCCCTCCGGATGTTCACCTTGCGCGATGGAACTTTATACCGTCGTAGCGTTCGTCCTGACGGCCCGGAGCTCCTCCTAGTCGTTCCCAAGCACCTTCGACTAGCCGTGCTCCAGCAACTTCACGACGTTCCTAGTGCTGGACATCTGGGCATCACTCGAACATACGACCGCCTGCGGCGACGCTTCTTCTGGCCCGGCATTCATCGCTCTGTGCGCCGTTATGTCGCTTCTTGCGACCTGTGTCAGCGCCGGAAGACGCCTGCTATGCCTCCCGCTGGTTTGCTGCAACCAAATGACATCCCTACAGAGCCCTTCTTCCGTGTGGGCCTAGATCTCCTTGGCCCCTTTCCAATTTCCATCAAAGGAAACAAATGGATTGCTGTAGCAACCGATTATGCCACGAGATATGCCATCGCACGAGCGCTACCAACCAGCTGCGCTACAGATGTCGCCGACTTCTTACTATGCGACGTCATCCTGCACCACGGCACCCCTCACCAGTTGCTGACGGATCACGGCCGCTACTTTCTATCGAAGGTCGTCGATGATCTGCTCCGCTCCTGTTCTACAGACCACCAGATTGCTACCGCGTACCACCCTCAAACGAACGGCCTCACCGAGCGACTCAACCGCACGCTAACTGAAATGCTGGCCATGTACGTTTCCGACGATCACCGCGACTGGGACTTCGCTTTACCGTACATCACTTTCGCATACAACTCGTCCCGTCATGATACTGCCGGATTTTCACCATTTTACCTGTTGTATGGCCGCGACCCCACCTTGCCCTTTGACACATTGCTACCTTCCGCAGTACAATCACCCAGCACTGGTTACGCTCGCGATGCTATTGACTTAGCCGCCCAGGCCCGAGATGTCGCCCGTCATCGCCTCACAGTCTCGCAAGCTTCTCAAAAGCGACGCTACGACCTTCGGCACCGAGACTCCCATTTTTCACCTGGTTCCCTTGTCCTTCTTTGGACGCCTTCACGTCGCGTCGGCCTGTCGGAAAAACTACTTTCCCGTTATTCTGGACCATACCAGATCTTACGCCAACTGTCCGACGTGACATACCAGATCGCCCCAGTCGGTCAGCCTTCAATGCCTTCCAACGTGTCACCAGCGATGTTGTTCACGTCGCCAGGCTGAAGCCCTATGTCCCCCCATTAAGTGAGGCTCTATAACTTGCACCGGGACGGAGCTACTCCGCCGGGAGGGTGATGTTACGGTGAAGGGAAGGAAGAAGTGGGATTGGACGAGAGGAAGACGAAGTCTGGCAGTTGCCTGAACGCCATTAACCTCAGTTGTAAATATACGTTATTTTTACACTCGTGGGCCTGCTTTCTTCCTGCAACAATATGTTGAAAAATCGAAAGTTAAAAAAATAATAGAAGCACGACCTTTACAAACTAATAGCTCTGCATCAAGAACAGATATCGCGGCCCTGTAAACGGCATATATTATAACAGTCAAAGCGGACAAACTTGGTGTGTAAATTTGTATCTTACATGAATTGGTTACGTTGTGTACAAGTGTTCTGCAATAGTCTTATTTCCATATTACTTATTTTTTTTAGATTCAAGTGGTAACAAATCAATTTTGTCCGCTGTAGATGTACTATTATATGCTATTCACAGAATTGTGACATCATTTTTCATTGTTGAGTTAGTTTTAAACTTGGCAGTTTCGTTTACTGAAAATGTGCGATTTTGGCCAATTTTCAATAAAGAATTGACAACCTGAATGAAAAATTTGAAAACAGCCGTCACTTGAATTCATTTTTCTTTTAAATGCGACAAACCTCGTCAAATTTGGTGCAGTGGTTGCCGAGAAAAACGAATGCCCCTTTTACATGTATTTAGATAGGAGCAGCCGAGCTAAAGCTTCCTCTTAAGGAGGCCGAGGTGCAACTTTGTGAGCAACATAACCTTGTTATATTATATACAGGGCATAAGTGTGAAGGGAAGATCACGGGGGAAGTGGTAAACCGGAAATCGACCATTTATTGCTGGCTGATTACAGAAGGAATTCATGATAAGTTGAGAGAAATGGTCATTGACGAGGAAGGGTATAGCAGCACAGGGAGTGACCATAAACGCATCATTTTGAAAAGAAGATATGTAGTTGGGACAGAGAGCAAGGAGTGCGAAATTGACAGTCCTAATTTGAACAGTGAACAAATAACAAATATAGTCACAAGAGTCGAGGAAGAACATTGCAAATGGACAAGCAGAGAGTGGGGATATAGTGAGCTTTTAAGTGTAATAACGACAGAAGCACGGAAAGAGAAGCAAATTGTTCGTTGAAGAGGAAAAAAAGGAGAAACCGAAAAGCTGATGGAATAGGGACATGCGAAAAGAGATCGCCGAACGACCGAAAGCATCCCGAGAGCTCAGGCAGACACAAAAAAGACACAGTTGCCGTAGGATGAAATAGCCAGAAAATGGGAAATATACCGGGAGATAAAATATATGATTCAAATACTGGTGCAAGCAAAGAGAAAATGTGAAAGTAGGTGTTGGTTGTCAGAAATATGTGATAAAAAGAAGGCCGCACCTAGAATATTTTGGAACCACATAAAATTATTAGACAGGTAGTCTGGAATACTACAACAACACCTCCTAGACGAACATGGAAACAAACTGGAAGGTATTGCGACTGGGATTGTAGGCGAGAGACGGACTCTTGCAGCAGGTGAAGAGGAGATGAAAAGCTTTACACAACATGTACATATAGTAGGTAATAGCGTACAAGTAGCGTTGCCGAAGAGCGCACCAGGTCGACGGGGCGGCTAGTGGCGACTCTGTTTATAACAATGGGCCGGCTCTGCCTTAAATCCCTTCGAGTGTCCCATCGTGGGCAGGACGAGGCAGGACCGGTGCTGACATCAACCGCGTCGCTTCCTTTTTCGGCGAAGGAGAAGCCCAAGCTGCAGAAAACCAATCTCCATGGCAAGGGTCAGCAGTTCGGTGGAATTCTGAAGGCTGCCAGTGGATTAGTCGTGGGGCTGTGTGCCCCCGGACTCCTCAGTTCAACCTGCGGAAAGCGTTCGGTAGTTTTCTGGAACTTTGCAGCTTGTCACCAAGGGCAACCACTTCAGAAGAACGACGTGGGAAGGGGGAAGCGCCCGGTACCTCTATGTAGGCTTGCAGGGTGGCACAACAAAGGGTACGCGGCATTAAATTACATCCCAATAATAACAGCCGAATCATTAAGATCGAATGACGAGGTTGCATATGAATAAAAAAAAGAGCATGAAAGACAACCAGACGGAAAAGGAACTGGTGGTGACAAAACTCAACAGGAAGTAAGGCGAAGAGAAAATTGCTAAGCGCACTGCCACAGGGCTAGACGAGGTTCCTGTTAGGCTGATTAATGAACTAGGACCAAGAAGTAAGGAGGCTTTGTTGAAAGCAGTAGAAGCAAGTCTAAAAGATAGACGAATACCAGACAGTCGGCGACAAGGTAGAATGAATTTAATTTATAAAGGTATATATATAAATATATATATATATATATATATATATATATATATATATATAAATATAAATATATAAAGCTGAGAGACAAGTGATGTGCAGGGTACTGGACAAGCTGGACAATCGTCCACTTTCAGAACTAAAAGCTTTAGGCCAATGCTCCGAAAGAACATCCGCGTTGAAGGCCTTATTCGCGCTATTAACGTTCTTGCGGTCTACGGGGCTTCACGACAGACTCTAAGAATGCCGCCCCCTACCGTTCTGTAGTGTACGCGCTTTGTTCGTGCTTGTCTCCCTTTCTTTCTATCTCCCCCTTCCACTCTCTTTCTCTTTTTATCCCTCTTAACCCTTCCCCCTGCGCAGGGTAGCCAACCGGAACTACCTCTGGTTAACCTCCCTGCCTTTCTCTGCATTATTTTCTCTCTATAAAGGTAAGGGGGAGAAAGATAGAATTCGCCCGTATAGACCGTTGACAATTACATCGGTAATATACAGGTTAGCAATGCAGGCAATTAAGTTAAAGCTGCAAGCATGGGCAGAGAATAATGGCATTTTGGGAGAACTTCAGAATGGCTTCAGAATAGTTAGGCATTTGGATGATAAATTATTTGTTCTGATTCAATGTATTGATATATCAAGAGTAGAAAACAGACCGTTACATGTGGGCTTGTTCGACATTACAGGAGCGTATGACAACGTAGACCGCAACATTTTGTGAGATATTATGGAAGGGGAAGGCTTAGGTGACGATTGTCTACAGCATTGGGAAAAATTTGCCTAGAAAATACTGTTTGCGTTGCATGCGAAGGGATGAGGAGCGAGGAGAAAGTTGATATCAACAAGGGACTGAGGCAGGGGTTCCTATATTCCCACTGCTGTTTATAATTTACATGGTGAGGATGGAGAGGGCTCTAGAAGGAAGTAATATCGGGCTTAATCTCTCGTACAAACAGGCTGGTATACTAATAGAGCAGCAGCTTCCAGGTTTGTTTTATGCGGACGACATTGTGTTGCTAGCTAACAAGCAAAGTAATATGCAACGTCTGGCTAATATCTGTGGACATGAAGGCGATAAGTTAGGTCTGAAATATAGCGACAAAAATAAGGTGTTATGGTATTGAATGAAAACTGCGAGCAGACAGTGACAATACAGGGCCAGAAAATACCTCGTGTAAAATAATTTAAATACCTTGGTGTATGGTAAACGAAGGCAATACATATATGGAAACACAGGAAAAACAATAACAGTCATGGGGAAGAAAAATGCGGCCATAATGAAGCGGAGAGCGCTATGGGGATCCAACAGGTACGATGTGCTCCGGAGGATGTGGAAAGGTGTAATGGTTCCAGGACTTACTTTTCGAAATACGGTTGTTTTCTTGAAATCAGGGGTACAATCAGGGCTTGATGGCAACCAAAGGTCAGTGTGGCGACTCGCATTGGGCACTCACGGGAAGACTAGAAATTAAGCTGTGCAGGGTGATATGGGATGGACAAGATTTGAAGTGAGGGAAGCTCACAGTAAAATTGATTGTGAAGAACGACTGAGGAGTATGGAAAAGAGTAATGGGCTAGGAAAGCGTTGAGTTATTAGTACAGGAAAAACATTAATTTACAGTGGAGTAAAATAACTAGGAAACTTACCAGCAAGTATGCTGATTGTAAAGTGAGCAGCAATGAACAACAAGCGGAAAGTCAGGCAGGCTGACATGATCTCATGGGTGGCGGCAATGAAAAAAAAAAAGCTTGCCATGAGCAACGATTCAAAGGGAAAAGAACAAAATCAGGAAAGAAAGAATTTGTGATAAATAAAAGGGAAGCTCAAAACTTTTCGAAGTGAGATCGGGATGCCTTACAACACGCACTTATAAATCGAGATATAAGAACGAAGAAGAGGCATGTGCGTGCTGCGGTAAAGCTAGGGTAGCGATGAAGTTTGCTTTATTAGAATGTGAAGATATCTATCCACTGGCCTCGTTGAAGCCCTTGGGTTCAGCGATAGCAGCCTGAAAGTAAACATGTCTGCAATAGAGATTAGTCAGAGGCGATTGGAAGTTACACTGGACGCATAGCGCGCAAAGGACAATCCACAAAGGCTAGACAGGACAAGCGCTTTTTTTTACTAGTCTTTGGGGATCGTCCTTTGCGCGCTATGCTTCCAGTGTAACTATGATTTACCAACCAGCCCAAGCCTATACTCTTCTGAAGGCGATTGGAAGTTTGGTGGAAGAAGATTTGGGAAACGACAAACAAAGAAGGCGTACAAAAACAAAGTTCACAATAGGAGCTGAGAAATTTTATTATGGGAATTCATCATGGGTGTTCTTACTTTTCTTTTTTTCTCCTTTAACATATGTAAGACATTAGGCAATAAAATAACAAGAGCTTAGTGGCGCAACCCACTGCCTCGTTCCAAAAGGGACGCTCTAACGTCCGTCCGTCCGTCCGTCCATCCATCCATCCATCCATCCATCCATCCATCCATCCATCCATCCATTCATCCATTCATCCATCCATCCATCCATCCATCCATCCATCCATCCATCCATCCATCCATCCATCCATCCATCCATCCATCCATCCATCCATCCATCCATCCATCCAGATTTTTTAAAATTGTTTATGGTATCAATATTGTTAAACACTACAGTGATGTTCACTGTCTGTATTCATGTAACCAGTATGTGTTGTTGTAATGCGTTTCTGTAACCTCTTATTTGCTACATTTCTTTACATATTTGATTGCTTTGTAAACGTTTCACATATTGTATTGCCCGCCTGCTGTTCTCTCAGCTGAGAGCAGCAGTATTGAAATTAAATAAATAAATCCCTCAATCCATCCATACATCCATGGAAGCCCCCTGAATAAAGTAATAGCGTCCTCGATGTGTCCTTGAGAATTCGCAGCGGTGCGCACTGGTACGCCCCAGTGCGCCCTTTCGTCCTCGATGAATAGGGCGCACCCTGTCGGGGCAGCTTTTGGGTTTCGTCAAGGACGAGACGTTCATGAGGGATCGTTCATGAGGGCAGACGTTCATTTGAGGGAAAGCAACCCGTTTGTGCGCAGGCGCATGTAAGAACGGGCGTGAGAGAGAAAATCTGGGGGCTTTTGCTCCTTGAATAGACATGGCTTGCACCGACGTCATGGCTACAGAACCCTGCAATAAAAGACAGCCATGTTGATGAACTGCGATTGCTGGCCGTTGTCACGCCGTCTCTACGACTGCCGTTTTCGGCGCAAGCCTGCCTGCCCATTCCGCCAGAATGGTTACGTGCTCAGTTGTTGGCTGCTCCAACGCAGTGATAACGCCTGAAGAAAGAAGAAGCCGACAAATTAGAGCTTCTTTCGCCTGCCGAAGATAATAACTGATCAGTGCGTGCGTACCAAAACACTCAGCATGAACCGGCACAGGCTGTGGCTGGCACGTATGAAGCGTGGAAATTTCGACGGTGACAACGCCAACGTTCGTGTGTGCAGTGCGCATTTTGTCACAGGTATGTCTATGGTGTGTACCGTCAATTTGAGCGTGAAAAGCAGCCAGTCTCCGAAGCCTCCTTTGTAACACGACGTGCTTGCGTTTGCAGGAGCCTGTTTGAAGAAACAAACCCAGACTGGGCTCGAACGCTTCTTCTGGGCTACATCGTCAAGCACGCAGGTCCAGCTCGCCACGAGTGCTGTGAATAACGACGCCACGAGAAGCGGCGAACGGAGACAGAGATGCGGCGAGCCGTGACTGCGATGGCAGCAGCAGCTGCGACGCAAACGCGTGCCCGTTCTCCCCCTTCATCGCACCAATTTGATGCCGTCGGAAGTGAAACAGGTCAGCAGTTTTGTCGCACCTCAAGATGTTCCGACCTTGATAATAACGACTCCTCTTACTTAGCCAGCTTCTCAAACAATGAATCGTGGGGGGATTGGGCGGGCGTGTACTTTTCCAGATGTCCTTTTTTATTTCAGCATTAACAAAAGTATTGTTTACTCATTGAAGGGGTTCCTGTCGAGACAAACATGACCTTGAAGGACATTGAGGCCATGGAGGAGGAGTGTGTCAACTCTAATGAGCGATTCTACACTGGACGTTCTGAGAAGGAACAGCTACAGATAAATGAACATTCACTGTGTAGTTGCAATGCAAAGGTTACTTACTACACGGGAATGTACAATTGTACTGCTCTACATGAATGCTCAAGTTGCTGAAAAGTTTTGTGTCACATGGTGTCAACAACAATCTGAGAAAGTTTTAAGAGTTCATGGTTTTCATGATGAAGCTGAAGCTTAATCTTCAACAAAACACTGGTCGCGCTTTCAGATTCAATGTGACTGAAGCAACAGTGTCACGAATCTTTGGCAGGTGGCTTCATGTAGCCTACTGTCACCTGCGAGCTCATATAATTTGGCCCGAAAGCACTGCACTGCCGCGCGCCATGCCACAATCATTCTACGACTCATTTGGATCGAACATCGTAGTAATTATCGATTGTTTTGAGATAAACAATGAAAGGCCGTCATTATTTTTGGCAAGAAGTGAAACTTGGTCAACTTACAAAAATAGTAACACCGCAAAGTATTTAATTGGAATCGCCCCACAATGTGTAGTAACATTCATCTCCGAAGGTTGGGGAAGTCGAGTCAGTGATAAGCATATCACAGAACATTGCCGTCTTTTAGACAACTTGCTCCCTGGTGTGGTGGTACTTGTGGACAGAGGCTTTAACCTAACTGAAAGTGTTGAACCTTACTGTGCTCGCCTGCACATACCTGCGTTCACAAAAGGAAAGCAGCAGCTAATGGCAGCAGGTGTGGAAAGCACAAGAAGGCTTGCCAATGTAAGAATTCATGTGGAATGTGCTTTTGGCCTTATAAGGAACGAGTTTCTGTTCTTGAAAGCTACTATGCCAATTGACTACATTACGTGCAGGCAGGGTGATGCCATAACATCACTTGACAAAGTAGTGACTGTGTGCGTTCCCAGTTAAATCTCTGGTCCTTCATTGTAACTACACAGAAAGAACTGAACACAGATTTTCTTTCCCCATAATAATTTTCCCAACGCTGATAGACTTGTCACGTCTTCAAAGGGGATGACTGGTCACAGAGATTGTGCACCATAAGCATGCATTAAAAGCAATATTCTCTCTGAATGTGTATCGACTAGCTCTCACCTTTGCATAGTGAATTTGTGTACTCCAGTCTGGTTTGACGACATATTGTTCTTCCTGCAATCATCACATTTGTTCTACTTGTGTATGTCTCCGTTGAACAAGCAACATTGCTCCTCGTTCAGTCATAGAAAATTATGCATGCTGCCCTTATAATAAACAATGCAAGATTACGTATCTGCCAACTTGTACAAGTTATATATATTGTGCCCAATTTTTCTAGCTTGTTTGCAATTATGTTGACACCATTAATATTACGTTCCATTTGTACCCATTTTTTATCAGAACTGAAAAATCACAAATATACATAATACTGAAGTTTTGAGATAAATTTCTTGCACAAACACTCCTTGTCGCAAATATCGAGCTGAGTGCCTCTTGACACCATGGTTACAGAACAAACTTTTGCAATTTTATAACAGTCAAATTCTTAAATAAATTTTACTATTTTTTGCTTGAACCGTAGGGATTTGCGCAAATTAGGGCTGTTAGGTCCGTTTCGATAGTTCGCAGTATTTTTAACAGATCACTCTGCAAGGACAAAACTGCAGACATTTTTACATTTATGCGAACCATTTCAAGTGCCATCACTGAGTTGGTTCTACATTGTGTTCATGAGAGGTAAATAGACATGTTTGATGTCTATTTTGCTTGGTGTATAAACATGCATAATAGCAAGAGCAGTTGGTTCCTGAAAAAGACATTGTTTAATGAAATGAAGTAACAGTACTATATGCAGCAAACTCCATGACAGTGACCCTTCTTTTTAATTAGGGACATGTTAAAATCCCGTATTCGGTCGCTCCAAAAGAAGAAACTTATTTCACTGCAATGAAGGAAATTATCACCCTTGCACTTAGAATTAAATGAAAAGTCTCAAAGGGGGCGAAATGTCACATGACCATGTAATATATATTTAAGTGGATTTTTAGAGAACCCCAAGCGGTCAAGGTTAATGCCGAGTCCCCAAGTACGGTGTGGCTCATTATCATGTCACGGTTCTTGTACATAAAACTGCAGAATTTTAAAATCAGAAGTGATGCATGGGTAGCTATAAATAGTTAATGTTAACAGGTATGATTGTGCTTGCAACAGGTCATGTGAATAGACCTTGCACAATAAAAGCATAAAATTGTGACCTGTGTGGTATTGCTAAATAGTTTCTGCCCTTGCCACTTTCGCATCACATCTGTAGCAACTTAAAGATAAAAATATTTTGCACAGCAGAAAAAATATACAAAGTAATGTGACCAGTTCAGGCGTTTACCTGATTTTTTCTATTTTCTTTTTCCTTCTGTTCGTGCACTGCTACACTACGATCTGGGCAATACCAATGCTTTCTTTTTGGCACTCGTGTGAAAGAGACACGCGTAAAATGAAACCACTTGTATCGGCAATTGTTGCTGTCACATGCAATCATTTTCGCAGTCTCTCGTCCTCGACAAAACGAGTACGCCACACAACCTGATTGGCCGTCGCTTTCGGGCATTTGCTGCCCCGTGAAGTACTTACAGAAAAGCTCAGGCAAAATGGCCATTTATAAAGAGCTCTCTTGCACCACCATATATTTTTTGGCAGAACGAATTATCCGGTCTTCGCTACCCTGACAACAAAGTCACAAAACTCTACCTCACAAAATCCATTAGTGTCCGAGCTTGATAGTATTATGCATGGCCTCTCTGCAGTTGAGCAGCACCATTACTATCACATAAGCATGTCTTCAGGACAAAATTGCTTCGGCATCTCGCAGAATGTAAGAGCACCTGATTACTGCAAGACCCTTGCCACAGCAAGAGCTTGAGACAAAGGCATCAGGTGTTGACCAAGAAATTAGTGCTTTGAACTAAGCCGCAGCCCCGACCTACTACAATTGAAGTCTGCATGCTTTTTTTTCTTGAGTCGCTTTATATGCGTCCAAGACATCTCTTTCATTAGCCACGCCCCATTTCATGGCTCCCATCTTCACCGACTGCTTTTCAGGGTAACAAATACAGTAAGCAAGAAAATGCTTAGCTTGTGAATATTTGTGTGGCAAGCGCTTCTCATCATTGAAGCAGTTGCCCTACCGGCTCGATATCTGAATCAGTCCGGACACTTGGCCTCAAGTTTTGTTGCAGCCTCCACCTGCTTAATAGTATTTTGGCTGATGGAATATGTATCTACAAACTGAGTGGCCTTTGCAGTGAGTGTCTCTAGGTTGTCAGCCAGGTTCTCTTTGTTGTACAGAGTCCTAAAGTGAGCTGGATTAGTACGCACCGGTTCTTTAAAGTTTGCAGAGTACGCTGGTAGCAGTGAGAAAAGGGCAGGTGGTGAAGCATAGTTTTTAAAAGCACAGTAGAAGTTCTTCAGTTCAACTGATAATGGCACTGCAATGTCGACACGGGTCTTGCCTCTCCAAGGGTCGGTTGGTTATCTGGCGCTCCAGCCATATTTTCTTGCCTTTGGATGACGTAAAGTAAACAACTTTTGGTCTCCTGTATGCGACCTTTTCAACATAGGTGGGCAGCCACACATCATCTTTTTAGGTGCAGCTTGTGGTCTTTATACGGGTACCTGTGTCCACCGCGAAAAGGCAGGCTCCAATGTGTGAACGTGCTTCACCTGCCCTCGCACATGCTCTAGCACATGCTCTCGCACATGCTCTCGCACATGCACTTGCACATGCACGCCCCTGCAATGCATGTGCAGTGGGCAGTCAGAATCATCCCACTTTTCTTGCATAGGTCCCGTGCATGAAGGGGACCCTAGCTCTCTTAGCCTTTGGGAATGGTTCACCTGCAAACACGACAGAACTACGATTAGCTGATGCACGTGCTTGATCATTGATGTTTACAATCAATATTAGTGACTTCTAGTTGCGGCTCACAGTTGACTTCATGTTTGAACTGTGTCCTACTGTCAGCCGTATGTTATAACATAAGAATGGGCATGTGTTCCTCATTCCTGAAACACTTTGAGCAGAATGAGACGGGTTGCTCATAGATGTTTATGATCAACAGCATTGCTTTCTAGTAGCGGTGTGTTTCTCTTTTCTGAAAATCTTACAAAGCAGAATGAGGCAGGATACTTATCAACTTCTAGGTTCGGCTCGCAGCTGATCTCATGTCTGACGGGTGTTGTAAAAGAATGTGTCTCTATCCCTGTTATTTGAGACAATTAATTGGGCTAGTTTGTCACGACCATTTTGCCGTGTCAGCCTGCACTAGCCAAGCAAAAAGTCTAACAGGCGGAGGAATTTGTATGGCGAAGTACAGGACAGAAACAATGTCAGCGTCAACGAGACGTTTCACTCGCGCATTTGTCGGCAGGCATTTTCGTGCGCTGTTGGTTTCGTGCCCGAGCAAGCGAAACGCTGATAAAATTTGCTAACGTTAAGAGAAAACCGCACATCTTACCTCAGCAAGCATAATTACTTTGTCGTCGTGCAGCGTTCTGGCAGGCAAACTTTCAACCCAGCCGCTAGTGAAGTAGTTATGGGCCTCCAATGCCTTGTACAACTTCATTTCTTCCAAATTCACGAAGTGTCCACTGAACACCAGATAATTAACGATGTCACCATGTGTGATCTCCGGGAAAGCATCGACGTCCGTTGTTGTGTCCGTTCCCGGTCGCAGAGAGTACGGGTCAACGCCGCCGCACAAGCGAACCTTTTCCTCGTAGCGTCCGCGTTCCTGTACGGTCAAGGTGGAAAAGTAAGCCTTATTTAACGGCCTGATAGCAAGTGGTGCCATGCTCAATGAGGGGATGCTGCGTGCAAGCGGTGTGCTCCGTCTTCAACTGCGAGACGCCGAAGTGTGCTGCCGTCCCCTGCTGGTTCAGCCCGGTCCTGTTCACCAATATTGCGGACGCCGCTGTCCCGTAGTGGGCCTGACGTCACGTGCAAGCCATGTATATGAGTCTGCCTAGGCACTGGCGAAGAGGTTTCTTAGCGCGTGTTGTATCGTTTGTCCCCTAGACATGCCGGCATTGCGGAGTGGGGTCGAGTTTGTACACGCTCCGACGCTGGCTGCCTGCGCGGTGAGGCAGTGGACACGGACGCCCCATTCGGTGATCGTTGTGTGTGAAGGTACGTCAGACAGACTTTCTCGCGCCTGCAGCGCTGGTGCCGAGTCAGTCATGCCGGATTAAACCTTTCTTGCACCTTAGGGCGCTCTACCTTCAAAAAAACATCTGTGATTCTCCCGTGGGAGCAGTAGGGGCCGTAGTAGAGGCAGGGCCTGCCCTCCTAGTACAGTATCTTCGCTCTTGGCAGGCTTTTCGTATGCTGCCGTCCGCGACTTTTCAGAAGCGTTTTCGAGTGGCCCCTTTAAGTGAAATAAACGCACAGCGCCTTAGCAACCGTGGTTGAACGCCACTGCCTGATGTCACACCATGAGGATTATTGGCTTTTCGTCTCGCCCACGTCAGGTTAGGTTAGCGTAGGTCTAGGTAAAGGTTAGGTTACCTCAGGTTAGGTTACGTAATCGTAAAAGGCGTTGGGGTGGCGCGGCGTATTATAGCATTTGCAGGGGCGCCGAGCATCACCGGCGCCTTTCAGCCACTTGCGTTCAAACGCGGTTGCTATACGGCCGGTCTGACTTCTAGATTTTCAATACATGTGGCCCGGCCTGTACTACGCTCATACTGCGCACACGGAAACATCTGCGGTGTTATTTATAAGGTATCGCCGTAATACGCGAGAAAGCAAAGGTCTGGCACGACTGACCTAGCACGAGCGCCGCAGGTGCGAGACAGTCTGTCGGACACAGCTGTCGGCAAATGGGGCGTCAGTGCTCGCTACTTCACTTATTTCACCGCGCCGGCAGCCAGTGTCCGAGTGTAAACAAACTCGACACCAGTACGCAATGGCGGCACGCCTTGGGACAAAGGCATAGAACACTCGCTAAGAAACTTCTTCCGTAGTGCCTAGGCAGAGTCATATAGTCCAGGATCAAAAGCCCCCAGATTTTCGCAGCACGGGCATAATCGCTAGTTGGAGCTGTGGCGGGCGGAAGCGCAGTGTCCAGTGGTAGCGTTGGTTCGCGGCCATACAAGAGGTAAAACGGGGGAAAGCCAGCAGTTTCGAGACGCGAAGAGTTGTATGCAAAGGTAATGTGAGGTAGAGCCAGTTATTTGGATAGCATGTCTGTAAGGGTGCGGTTCCAGCGCTCAGTGAGGCCGTTCGTTTGGAGATTGTAGGAGGTGGTAAATTTATGCCGTATTGAGCAGGCACGCATGATGTCGTCGATGACTTTGGCCAAAAACGTACGGCCACGGTCTGTTGGCAATTGACGCGGAGCCCCATGCATCAAAATAACATCATGTAGGAGGAAGTCCGCAACATCAGTTGCGCAACTGGTCGGAAGAGCACGCGTTATGGCGTAGCGGGTCGCGTAGTCCACCGCGACTGCAACCCACTTGTTCCCTGATGTAGATTCCGGAAACGGGCCAAGAAGGTCTAAGCCGACACGATGGAAGGGCTCGGCAGGGATGTCGAGCGGCTGCAGGTAACCAGCGGGGAGCTGGGAAGGCTTCTTGCGTCGTTGGCAAAGTTCACAAGCGGCGAGGTAACGTCGCACGGAACGGGCAAGGCCCGGCCAGAAAAAACGGCGAGGTACACGGTCATAGGTTCGAGGTACGCCGAGATGTCCTGCCATTGGTGCGTCGTGGAGCTCTTCTATAACGGTGGAGAGGAGGTGTTTAGGTACTACAAGCAGGAATTCAGAGCCGTCCGGATGAAGGTTACGACGGTGCGGCATACCGTCGCGGAGGACGAAGAGGCGTAGAGTAGCATCGGCCGGAGAGTGATCAAAACGGTCGATGAGTGCTCTGATGTAGGCGTCACGACGTTGCTTGTCGGCGAAATGAAGCAGCTGCGACACAGAGAATACACAATCAGCACTGGTAATATTGGAGGAATCAGGGTCGTCAACAGGGTAACGCGACAAGCTGTCAGCGTCTTGGTGCAGGCGGCCAGACTTGTACACCACGGAATATGAAAATTCTTGTAGCCTCAAAGCCCATCGACCAAGGCGGCCTGTAGGATCCTTTAGCGAAGAGAGCCAGCAAAGAGCATGACGTTCAGTGACTACGGAAAAAGGGCGACCGTAAAGGTAAGGGCGGAACTTCGCAACCGCCCAGACAACAGCAAGGCATTCTCGTTCCGTAGTGGAATAGTTGCGCTCCGATGGCGCTAGGAGGCGGCTTGCATAAGCAATAACGCGATACTGGCCACGCTGACGCTTGTCTAAGACGGCACCTACGCCATGACCGCTGGCATCTGTACGCAATTCTGTAGGGGCATCGGGGTCGAAGTGGGCGAAAATGGGTGGTGAGGTTAGAAGAGTGACGAGACGAGAGAAGGCGGCGGCCTCGCCAGTGCCCCACGAGAATTGTACGCCTTTCTTCAAAAGGTTAGTTAGGGGCCTAGCAATTGTCGCAAAATCTGGAACAAAACGACGAAAGTACGAGCATAGCCCTACAAAACTTTGAACGTCTGCGGCTGTCTTCGGAACCGGAAACTCTCTGACAGCGCGAGTTTTGTCGGGATCAGGAAGCGTCAACGAGATGGCCCAGAAGACTAATTTGCTGGTGGCCAAAACGACATTTGGACGATTAAAGTTGCAGCTTCGCCTTTCGAAATACATCAAGTATAGTTGTGAGACGTTCAAGGTGAGTGTCGAATGTTGGCTAGAAAACGATGACGTCGTCGAGGTAGCAGAGGTATGTGGACCATTTGAAACCTTGGAGGAAGGAGTCCATCATACGCTCGAAGATGGCAGGGGCGTTGCATAATCCGAACGGCATTACCTTAAATTGGTATAGGCCATCGGGTGTGATGAACGCGGTTTTTTCTCTGTCCATATTGTCAACAGCAATCTGCCAGTATCCCGACCGAAGATCAATAGACGAGAAATAGCTGGAACCGTGCAGGCTGTCAAGGGCGTCGTCTATACGTGGGAGCGGGTAGACGTCCTTCTTAGTAACGTTGTTCAGATGACGGTAGTCTACACAGAAGCGCCACGTGCCGTCCTTCTTCTTAACCAACACCACAGGTGACGCCCAGGGACACGAAGAAGGCTCAATGATGTTTTTATCGAGCATTTTGTTCACTTCGTTTTGAATTACTCGGCGTCCCGACGCAGAAAGTCGATACGGTCGTCGGTGAATAGGCGTAGCATCGCCAGTAAGAATCCGATGGTTGACCGCGAGCGTCTGGCCTAAAGGGCGATCGTCGATGTCGTAAATATCTCGGTAGGACGATAATACTTGGCAAAGCTCTTCAGCCTGCGCCGAGGACAGGTCCGTCGCAACCATTTTCTTTATGTTGGGATCGGCACCCGAGGCTTGCGCGAGGGGCCTGCTAAGCTCGCGAGAACCATCGGTCGATAACGCTGCCACGTATTGGTCGCCGAGACAATCAACGGTGGCAAGGCAAATACCTTGGGGTAGAATTTCCTTTGCCAATCCAAAGTTACAGACAGGCATGCGAGTGTGGTTCGCAGTAATAGTAAGTATACTGTGAGGCACGGTGACCTCATACTGTATTGGGATATCGGGCAGAGGAGTGACAAGGTACTCGCCATTAGGAACTGGTGGGAAAGACAACAGTTCAATGTAGGCTATTGACTTTGGCTGCAGGCGAAGAAAGCCGGTGGGACGTAAGCGGCAGTGGGGTGCGTCAGAAGGTTCTGCGAGCATCGGCAACTCAAGGTGACGGGTACTGGAAGAGCAGTCAATAAGAGCAGAAAGTGCGGAGAGAAAATCGAGGCCGAGAATGAGGTCGTGGGGGCAATGAGCAATTACGGTGAAGAGGACAGGAGTGTGGCGGCCGGCGATGCTGACGCGTGCCGTACACATGCCGACGATAGGCACAGTACCGCCGTCCGCAACGTGGACGACGCGTGCCGACGCTGGGGTGAGGAATTTGTTCAGTCGTCGTCGGAAGGCAGCACTCATAATTGAAAGATGTGCTCCTGTATCGATGAGTGCCGTGGCAGGATGGCCGTCAACGTCAATGTCAAGAAAGTTTCGGTTCGTGGGTGAGCAGAGGATTTGAGGGCAGGGTCGACAACGCAGCTTCACCTCCAGAAGCTGCAGTGCCTAGTTTTCCGGCTGGGCCCGGGACGCGATAAGCGGCGAAGAGAAGCGACGGGGTTGGGGCGAACGAGACTGATGGCATCGAGGTGAGGGCGAGCTGCTGTACCGAAGGTTCGGAGCAGGAGCATCAGCGGCAGTGGATTCATGGCGGGTGGTATAGGGAACGGTAGGTCCAAAGGTGCGGGAATAAGCAGCGGTGTATGTCCGAGGAGGTGGTGGCCATCGGTTGCGGCAGTGACGAGCAACGTGGCCGATGCGACAGCAGTGGAAGCAGGTCGGCCGGTCATCAGGGGCACGCCAATCGGACGGGTTGCGGTGAGATGTGGCGGAAAAAGACTGCCGAGGACGAGGAGGGGCGCTAGAGAACTGGGGAACGCTGGGTTGAGACGTGAAACACACGGAGTTCAGACCCTTGTTCTAAAATTCCTGTCGGACGACGGCCTGTATCATCGCAGTGGTGGTTGCTGGCGGATCGGGAGTTGTCGTGGAGAAAGCTGGCGAACAGGTGGCTTCCAGTTCGCGGCGAACAATACGGGTGACGTCGTCACAGGTGGTGGTCTGACGTGGTCGACCCTCACATGTCGACGTAGCAGCAGTGTTGGGTAGCCGCGTGATGTGGTGTGTGATACGGCGGCTCTTAGCTTGTTCAAGGCGACGGAATTGTTTGATGATGGCGTCGATAGTCGAGACGTTGCCGAAAACAAGCAAATTGAAAGCGTCGTCGGCGATGCCTTTTAGAACATGTGACACATTATCGGCTTCGGACATAGCATCGTCAGCTTTGCGGCATAGAGCCAAGACGTCGAGGATGTAGGTAACGTACGGCTCCGTAGATGACTGAACACGAGACGCAAGAGCCTTTCTCGCGGCAGCCTTGCGCCCAATGTGGTCGCCGAACAGTTCCCGTAGCTTCTCTTTGAAATTGTCCCAACTGGCTATCTCGTCGTCATGCGTTTGGTGCCACACGCGTGGGGTGCCGCTGAGATAAAAGATAACATTGGCGAGCATAATCGTTGGGTCCCACCTGTTATTAGCACTGGCGTGTTCATAGAGTTTGATCCAGTCGTCAACATCCTGTCCCTCCAGGCCAGAGAACACACCTGGGTCGCGATGGGGGGCGACCGTGACGATTGGAGCAGTGCGACAAGCCGAGGCTGTTGCAGAGGTGGGCGCGTCACCGGGAGGCATGGTGACAAGCTCGGTGTGCCGACCACTTCTGAGTTCCGTGGTAAGGACGGGGATCGCTGACCTCCACCAGGATGTTGCGTGTGAAAAGACACAGACAGGAGACGCTATTTACAGGCTATTTACACTGTGTGTGTGTGTGTGTAAGGACGCAACTAATGGTATTCTGTCAACAGTGACGTTTGAGTTTCTTCATTAATGCAATGAACTGTTTAATTACGAAATATGGGACGTGAATTCTGATAGAAATGTAGTAATTGTCTTTTAAAACACACGATTTAGTTGCTTTCACTGTGATTTGTCTCGCATAATTATTTTTTCCGCGTTATAAGAAAATTGTGCGAAATATGAATATAGCTGCATGGTTACATGTCCACGCGCCGCGGCGTTAGGCGTTACGCGTGCGTGGTTTATTTACCTGTACAGCCATGACGATGTCAATAAGGCCTTCATTCAGCGGTCGACGACTTACCAGCAATTATTTCGTCAATTTGTTACTTCGTCACCGCAACGCAATACTCCTTGCCGCCAATTATTAACTCAACGGACGAGTTCATCGCGGCGCCGACGCTGCAAAAGCAAACTGACAGCTCGCTCATTTATGCGTACGGGTCAAACTACGCGCGGTACGCCAGACGGCGCTATAGCAGTGCGCACCGGTTAAGTGCATTTTTATGCTCGGAAATATTTAACATCTGCACCTCCACAGGCTTAGGGCATTGTGGCCACAACTGGTTCTGGGACTACTCCGGAACGGATCAGGCCACTGTCCGATCACCCCTCCCACCACAGCCGTGGTGACACACGTGCTTATGTGATCGTGCGCTGGCCCCTCTTTCGTGAGCTTTGCGGTGGCGACTTCTTTGTGCACATTGCAGAGTGCGCGAACCGTGCTTCGACGCGAGCAGTGGTCCCCGCCGGCACCCCTTGCCCGGATGTAAAGCTATTGAATTTGCGTGCGGCCCGTCGTCGTGGCCAGCGGCGTGCGATCCGTGCGGCTGCCGCTGCAGTCTGCAACCGCCTGGACGCGGTGTGCAGACGACGGGCTCCTCGCTTGCCAATCCACGCGCGTGGTTGGCGATCTTGCACTTGTGCAGTGAGGTTGAGTTGTCCTCTGTTGAGAGACAGCGCTGCACTTAGCCCCACCTTTCAACCCCCGATCAAGAGTCTCCGACGCACGCCGACTTCGCTCATAGAGTTACGCGAGGTGAGGTAAATGTGGTGGCCCTTGGATTAAATTATTACCACGTGGATTAAAAGTGCCGGCACTCAGATGAATTGGCTGGCACCTGGATTATCTTCAACGGCGCTTGGATTAAACTGATTAAACTAGTTTTATTTTATCGAGTTCGATTTCTGCCTGCTTTTGTTCCCTCTAGCGCTTAATTTCTTCCTGCCTTTGCTCTCCCTTTTCCTGCCTCTCTTCCGCCCTTTCTTTCCTCTTGTGCTCCTTCTCTTCCTCTCTGTCTGTCCTCTCGCGACATAGCTTTTCCCAGGCATCCTTGGACTCGTGCTCATCGAAACCCATATCGTCAATCGCCGTGCGAATTTCGTGTTTCCTCAATGCGTTAATATCCATACCGAGCTCAGCTACCAATGGCAGCAGCTGCTCTTTTTTTAACACGGTGATAACCATGCTTTTTCTTAGAGCCGCCTGCAACTTCTCTACATTGACCGCACAGCTGGTGGCGATCAATCAGAGCTAACTGCCCGACAGAACCCTGTCCTTATCGTCCGGCGAAGTGTAGTTGCTCCAGCCCCCCCACCTAACCTCGAGCTTGCGAAGGTCGTGTCTGCCGGAGTCACGTTCCCAGGTCCGTCAATCCCAAATCTTGAGGACTGACTTCTGCTGCTCTTCCTTCAAGTATCCTCGAGTCGTCCGAGACTCTAGCTCGTCACTACGACGGTTGTGCCTCCGTGAGCCACAATGAGGAGCTGTGCTGATCCCGGATCCACAGAAGTCGCTCTTCCGTCCGCAGTTTAGCTCGAGCTTGCGAAGGTTCCCAGGTCCGCCGATTCCAAATCGTGAGGACTGCCTTCTTGACTTCACCGTTGTCAACCAGTTTGTTGCGGCTGGAGGTGTCATTTGGGCCAGGAATCCACCAAGCACCATGAACGAGTTCGTCCGGCAGTAGGAATGAAGGAAACAAAGGTTTATTTTATATTATTTACGCTGACTCCAGATACGGAACCCACTTCATGAAGGGCCATATTGAACGTGAGTTCACGTCAGGACACGCCAGCACCACGCTCACTGCACGAGAGGTTTTCGCGTTTAATACCGTCGTCATCCTTGGGTGACACTAAGAAATCTGATGACTGCATCGCGGCCTATCACAATCGTCGAATCGGTGGCAAAATCCGGCCCATGATATCGGACCGTTTCGCCGAACTCCGCCTCCTATGAAGCACCTGCGCCCCCGCATATGGCGCAAGCGATTAGCAATCGGCAAATCATAGGTCGAAGCTGTTCCCATGGTAGAATTCGACGTTGGCCCTTTTCGTTATTAGTTCAGGTTGTCAGGTTCAGGTAGAGACGTTTCTTGTTGACCCGTCAACATTCGGCGTCAAGGCTGCATTGATTTCTCGGTAGACGCTGATGAATGGGGGAGGGGGGAGTTACCTCGTAGTGAACGTCTAATTAATGCCCTTGACCGTGTTGAGACGTAACACCACCTTCACAGCGTGTGGTTGCGGCAATTTTTTTTTGGCTTCAAACGGCTTTGTGACAGCGAACTTATCATTTTCAAGCAAGTACGGCATTATAAACTATTAAATAACCATTAATAAAATTATGCGACGGCTCCATGATGTAACACAGCTTTATGGACACCCCTCAAATTTATAAAAATATTATATATGTGACCTAATGCATGTCAATATGTGTACATAACATCCAGCCTGTTTATTACTCAGTGAAAATAAAGTAATTCCTTCGTATAACATACTGGTCTTTATTACTAATCTTTATTCCTCGAAAACCACACTTCACATGCAAACACACGGTTCAGGAGACAATCACATCAAGAATGCTCCAATTTACGTAGATGTTAGCTATAGTTGAGTCTGCCTCTTTTCAATTGAAGGAGCGCTGACACAAGCGTCACCATGGTTTTGAATGACTGAAAGGAGCCCTGCAACACCACATTTTATCCTAGAAGAGAAATGCATTTGAACTTAAAATAGGCTATTTCAGAGATACTCGGCCGCAAAAAGTACTTGAATGCGTTCAGCAGAAGTGGAGTTATTGGCAATCAAACACGGCCTTCACGGTGCTTCCGCTCTTTATTCAATGTCTGGTGCTGCGAAGGCTACGGTGGAGTGAGGCGTTCTCATAACGCCTTCTAAATGCCAGCGCGGCGCGCAGTTCAAGCTTAATGTTGGATGTTAACGTGGACGCAAGTACTTCCGACTCTGGTGCCTATACGACGGGCAAAACGTAAGCCTGAGCCTGCCGCAGTGCGCTTGGCGCTACCCTGCGGCGGCAGCGATGTCTACACTACGTGGCAGACCATCGCTACCAACCCATCCGCTTTATTACGAAATAGAGATCAACTTCCGGTCCGGATGCGAGCGCACGTCTTTTCTTGGCGCTCTGTTTCTTTTCGACAGTTACGCGCGCTGTTCGCGTTTCACCTTCTTCTGTTGCACATCCTCTTCATCGGTGTCGCTTCCGCCACGGGTCGAGACAAGCCTCGGAAAGATGCGTTGCTTATTGGCCGTTTTACGGCTGCTTCTACGCGCCAGCGGGCTGCCTTGATAATCCTAATGCATGTCCACGACGATCTGGCGACCATGAACAGCTTTGATCAGCTTTGATCAGACAATCAGCCTTGATGACGCCAAACCAAGACTAAAGCCAGGAAGCGGCTACGCAACGACCCGAGCAAACTCACCGTGCTTCCAGGTGGTATAACACTCCCTTTGAAAAGACATGACTTTTCATGCCTGGAGTAGCTATTGCGAAGTCCAGATGGGAAACCGCACAAGTGTGCCATGCTGACTCAAAGATTTCACGTACGACCAACGAGCCCGGACTAGCATTGTGTCCTGTTGGACCTTCTGTTGAAACATTTTGTCGATTTTCAGCAGCGCGATTGACCACCATTGATGCCAGCGTCTCCAAACATGTCATAGGATGGACACTGTGTGCACCCAGTCAGTCCAAGAAAAGCCTTATATCGTGTCTCCATCCGAATGCAAGATTATTAAAGGGATCCTGAACCACATATATTTGAAGCTTCAGAAACTGCTTGGAACGAGTAAGGTACTCTCCGGTAATATCTTATCGAAATAATTTTTACACAAAGACCAAGTATGAGCGGGGTTTGCTTTGGATGTGATATTCGACGTCCTCCATTCAGATGGAACGCCGGTTGCAGTAGATTGGCGGTGCCCGGCCTACGGCGTTACGGCGAAAGAACTTGTCGCAGCAGCTCACAGTATTAGCGGTGATCAAGGTATTTATGCGACGCAGCAGATGCAGCTATTCGGAATTGTAAGTGCACACAAGGGCGGGAAAGCGCGCTCGCGCTCGCCAGCCTGGCCGCGCTACGTGGTATGGACGAGTATGGACGCTACGTGGTATGGACGAGTATGGACGCTACGTGGTATGGACGAGTATGGACGATCACGAATAGTATGCAAATGCAGATTGCGCCCACTTTGTAGCGCTCAGTACGAAACACGTCTAGCCAGAAGCGGTTGGGAGTGACCTTACACTGGCACGCATTCCTGATAGATGCTAGCCGGCATTCATCGCGAGGCGCGGCGGGCATACTGTACGAGTGGTCTGGGCTTAAGTTTCGCGCAGACATAGGTTAGTTGAGTGTTGCAGACTAATCGAAATTAGTGAGACCCGACGGCTACGACACCAATAAGCAGCGTGGCCAAATTTTTTCATTCCTACATGGATGGGCACGACCAAGCGTGAGTTCAAGATAGTTGGCTCACGCTTCTTGATTGATGTGAGCGATCGGCCAGTAGCAGCCATGTATGGGAATCTGTTATATGACAAAATATGACAGTTCTGAACTGGGTAAGGAGAAGGCTAAGGAGAAGGAGAAGGGTAAGGAGAAGGAGAAAAAGGTGACTTCGCTTGTGAGCACCAGGTACGAGTGCAAAATTTGCTTGACATCTTCACAGCAGCGTATGCTAGCCATGAAATGAATTTTTCTCATCAAGTTCGAGGAGTAGTTCAGGACACCTTTACCGAGGAAGGTCGGGGAATGTTACAAAATAATATCATCAAAGAGTCACTCCATTTTTTTATGGCAAAGATCACCGGGGCACCCATCGGCAGCCCCGATGATCCTAGCCATAAAGGATGTCAGAGACAGACATGGTTTGCATAGAAGGATGAGAAAGAGAGATCTAGATACAGTTTTCGCGTCTATTACTGCCGCCTTAACGCCGTCACAGAAAAAAAAATTCCACAAAAAAAGCCATTCAACTCTGTGAAGGTGGATGATCAGCGAAGCTGTAGCACAATCCAGTGTCAGACAAGAATACATGCATTGGTTTCCATCATTTGGTAATGGCAGTGACGTAGCCTTGGGACTACTGTGATATATATATATATTGATAGGTTCGATTGCGACCTTAGACGAAATCTTTGCTAAAGTTAAATCTATACACGACCGTTGTTGAGTAGTTGAGTGACTTGGATTAGTGTGCCACTTCAAACCAAACTCTTCTAGCACAAACTGAGTGAACGATTTCTTGTACGGTTTTAAAATCTCCTCACTGAAGACTCCTTTGATGATCACAGGGTTGGTGTCATCACTGCTAACCCATGCAAAGTGCGTGGTCATGAAGTTCTCGATATCACACTTGGGTGTGCCTGGAGACATATATACACTGTGGATATCGCAATTCAGTCTTTTGTTTGTATGACACAGACATCCCCACAGAAGGTGGTATTGTCCTCTTGCGAGTCAAGGGTGTATGGTTGTACATACATTTTATCCTTTGCGCATTATTTTGACGTTCTGGCGGAACGCCACTACTACATGACAATATGGCAACGCCTCTTGCTCCTGAGTACATCTGCTGTTCCCAAACAATTCCAGTATACCCATCGACTTGAAGCAATGCATGTTGATTTATTTATTTAATTTAATATTTATAATATTAGTTATTGTTAGCATTAGGAGGGGAGTGCTTGAAGCCTGCCACACCACCGCTGCGGGTCGGCCAGTTATTGCACTATCTCCGGCATAGACCCACGCTGATGGCCCATGCTGACGCTCCTGCCATAGGGCCAGTCTTGCTTGCGCTGCCTTGAAGTTGTATAGCGGTTGAAGCTGCTGAGGTACTGTTGGCTTCGGTTTTCAAATTTTCCATCCTGCTAGCAGCTCGGACGGAATGTTGAATGAGAAATGTTGGTACCAGCCTTCAGTGCTCTAATGAGAGCGTTTGATAGTCTGTACTGATTGTTCCTTAAATACACTGGACTCAGATATTGGACTGGAGGATGTTTTTAATGTAATTTCCCAGATTGTAAAAAATCGCTCGAATGACATTATTTTATCCACCGTCAGCTTCGGCTCTTGAAAGGGCGTTCTTAGCAGGGCGTCATCTCTGATGCTGACTACTACGCGGTCGCCAATCAGGTGTCTTTCTTGATAGCCAAGTCACACTTGCACCTTGAGAAAAGTGACGATGTTGTCGATGCCTTGACCCAGTTGATGAGTCATGGAGTTGAACAGCGCTGGTGCCTATGTTGTATGCACTTTTGTGCGATGCGTACAGGTTATCGAACTACCTCAAATTGGTGGCTGCAGCGTCTGGTGCGGTCGCCTCGAGTAGAGTTTGTTAAACGCGCAGTCCAGTGAGACCAAAAACACGCAGAAAAAGTGTGCCTTTCTCACACCGATGTGTTTTTGTTGTGTACTCAAATGAGCTTCATAAATTACAAAGGATATCCGCTGTTCTTCCCAGGTAGTCGTCGGGTTCCCACCAGGTTCAAATGGCGGCGGTGGTGGCTGCAAAAGTGCGCTTGAAATTGTTACACTGTCGGTGACGAAAATTGTTGCGTTGTCTTCACATTGCTGCCGTTGATGGGGCGGACGTCGATCCTAACGCTTCGGACACAATGTTGTATTCTGACATAAGCTATTCTTTAGTAAACTGCTGGCTACTTAAAGTTACATTGAAAGTCACACGGCCGCTCGTGTGCCAAGCAGGAATCACACATGAATACTTTGTTAAGCGCAAAAAGACAGACACAAGAAAGACGACAGGACAAGGCGCTACTCTCAACTGACATCATTTTATTGCGTCACTCCTTTATAGACCGCTCAAACCAGAGGAACATGCGCAGTGAGCACCATGCGGTGGAGCCACCAACATTCATGGATTCGCACCAACTAGCCCGCCAACGCATTGTGCTGAGGAATCACACAAAGACAGCGCGGTCGTATGGCTGGCCAACTCAGACACAGACGCGAGGGGCGCTAGTAGCCGTCCATAAAAACATTGCGGCAGTACCCCCTCGCCATGACTTTCGACAGTAATGCGTTGGCCTTGAATAAGTTCGGGGACGCAACGGATTGCCACCGCTGAAACGAGTTATGAATGAGGCGTGTACTGCAGCGAGGCTCCTTTTTCGCACTTCCTCAGAACACCCGGCGCCACCTAGCACCGTCGCCGCGAAGCGTGGCTTCAGAAACGCATGGCACGCCCGCGCGTGCGAACGCTGAGAAGGGCGTCATGAGGCAACCGGGATCCTCTCTGGCACTCTTTTCGGGACATGTGGCGCCACCCAGTGGCGCTGTCGAGAAAACCACACGTTGCCTCCGAGATAAGCATTGTGGCGTGCCGTTGGCTGCGAACGCTTCGAATTGCTCCCTCATTTGTCTTATACTCATCGGCACACGCTCAGTGACTAAAGTCGGCGAGAGGTTCAAGGCACATACCCAAGTCATTCGTGGCGCAGCTCGCTAAAGTATTGGCGTGGAAGGCGGCCACTGAAAAGTAGCAAATACCCAGTGCATTTTAGAGCAGCCTGCTATTGCGTCAGGTTGCTGTCCTTGAGGAACCGTTGAGGCGTGGGTTTGACTGCGCTCAGCATAACATAAATTTGAGGGATCTTTTTCTTCACTGTAGAGCGGCACGTTCCAACTGGCATATATCTAGCTATACAAACTGTCGTCAACGACGTTCGTTGAAGTGCGTTGCACACCTACTGGAACATACCCAGGGACCCAAGTTGGCTCTAAAGATCTTCATTGACGACCAGCACAGAACGAGTTGCTCATACACAGTGCTTCATGTCGGCGTCAAAGAGTTTCTTCGAACAGCGGTATCTATCCAGTCCCGCATATGCAGTGATCCATGTCGCCGCGAAATAGGTTCGCTGAAGGAGGGAACGCATGAACACACTGCTACATACTCAGTGACCCAAATTGGCCGGATGGTTAGTTTAGATCCCTGTCAACGCAACAGGCCGATACACTACCCATTCGACAACCGACTACAAGTAACAAAGGCAGGCGGGAAAATGTCTAGGTACAAACAAACAAACAAACAAACAAACAAACAAACAAACAAACAAACAAACAAACAAACAAACAAACAAACAAACAAACAAACAAACAAACAAACAAACAAAACAGAGATAGATAGACATATTCATAACCCCAATGCTATAATATAGAAACATGTGCTTTATTAAAGGAAATATGCGCTTGCAAGCATATATTTCTTGAAGTGAGAATATTTAGATATCGTATGTGTGTGTATTGCGTAATTATGCGAAGAATAGAGCCAGCAACCGGCACTTCGGCAGGGTTATAGTACAGGTCAGGCTACACATAAGCCTGTCCTTTTGTCTTTCGTCCGGGTTGCGCTGCCCACCCCTAGGAACAAGTTCCACAAGGGCTGTCATGTGTGCTTGGCATTGTGATGGAGGAAGCAGCATTAGCAGCCGCAAGCATTTAGAAAGCTTCATACTCAGGCCAATTACTGGTCTGATTGACGCTCAACCCCGACTAAGCCCGAAACTCCTAGGCTCAACTAGGGCCCGGGGAAGACTTGCGTACCGACCGCAAGGTTGGCCCACACTCGGTATTTCGGTTAGGCCCATGAAGTGAGCACTGTAAGCTATGCCGTCGTCGTCGTACTATCAATCGCCTTGTTGCTATCGCCGCACATGCGCTCGCAACCTGTGCTCGCCTTGCACAAATATGTTCGTCAATCTGGTAACGCTCTGTAAAACTACCAGCGATGCCGCACAGCCAGCTAGCTGCAAGATTACTTGCATAAGATCGATTTAGCCAGTGCATGCGATCCGAATATCCTGTCTTGCCGTAGTAGTGCGCTTTTCGTAGCCTTAACAATGTACATTTGCCATATTGCACACACACACACACACACACACACACACACACACACACACACACACACACACACACACACACACACAAACACACACACACACACACACACACACACACACACACACACACACACACACACACACACACACACACACACACACACACACACACACACGCGCACACACACACACACACACACGCACACACACACCAGTTGTGAGAATGGCGCTCATACAGTACCTTAGTTCAATACGATAAGCATTCTTGCCTACTTCAGGCACTGTCTGTCTGTCTGTCTGTCTGTCTGTCTGTCTGTCTGTCTGTCTGTCTGTCTGTCTGTCTGTCTGTCTATCTATCTATCTATCTATCTATCTATCTATCTATCTATCTATCTATCTATCTATCTATCTATCTATCTATCTATCTATCTATCTATCTATCTATCTATCTATCTATCTATCTATCTATCTATCTATCTTTTTAAGCCTGACCCAGTGACACAGTGACACAAGTTGCCTACTAGATTGGGCCACTAGGTATGTGCTCGTAGTCGTGATGTTGTCGTGGTCATTCCATTGATAGCATTACAGCGTCATCATTCGAATCTCGTCGTGCCGTCATCGGCACGCTGTTATCGAATCATTGTTATCATTTAAGAAACGACATCTCATTGTTGTCAAGCCGTTGTCACACCGCCTTGATCGTTCCAGCGACGTCATTCCTTCTTCGTCATTCCATTGTAATCATGTTGTCGTTAGTCAGTCATGAATATGCCGCTGTAGTCACTCTATCATCGTGATTGCGGCATCATACAGTCGCCGTCATGCATTTGTCCTCACACCATCATCATGATGGCGTCGTGATAGCTCTATCACCATAATCCCATTCTCGTCATACCATCATCATCACGTCGACGTCATCATGGAGTCGTCGCCCCATCATCGTCGTCACATATTCATCGTCATTCCATTATCCTCATGCCATCGTATTACACGATCGCCATCTCATTGCCGTCATGTCATCGTTGTCATGCCGCATTTCTGGTCCCATCGACGTGATTCCTTCGTGATTTGATCGTTGTCACTACATGATCATCATACAGTCATCATAATGCCGTCATGGTCGAGGCCTACCCTGGCTAGCAGGCGTCATATAACATGGGCCGATCCTAGAGACAGTGTACGTCACATATTGCCGAAGCAATGAAAATCTCAGAATGACCACTACGTGCAAATTCCAAATAAAGGTGTCAAGCAAATGATATGTTCATACATCGCTTGAATGATGATGGCCTTAACTTCGATAGTAATCGTGACATGGGTTCTGCCGGAATCATCCACTCATGCGTTGATTCTTGGTTTCGACACTATGAATTTAATCATACTGCCAGTGTCGAACCTTTCTTAACGATACTTTATAAGCTTTAGCGCAACAAATTCAAGTAAGCACCTTGCGCCTATAATATTGTTGGTCATGCCGTGCCTCCATTGCGATATAGCAAAGCCCCAATTTCCGATGGTATGTGTCTAAGTGTCTTAGTGTCGTCCTTTGAGCTGTTTTCATGATCTAAAATTATACCAAAGTGCTCATCGCAAACCGGAATACCAGGTCTAGACATCGTCTGACATCACTATTAGTAACATGAGGTCGCTTACTACTTGGCCAACATTTGAAAGCGGAGCTCTGAAATGCTACTGCATGCGTTAGAGAAGGAGGCCGATATTGAAATGACACATGCTTCATGCTATCAACACTCACGCTACTCAAGCGCCAGCTGCGAAATAGATCCAACCAGATGTTTATGCGATCGAAGCCTTCTTCGCGCAGTGCATCGCGCACGACAGACTGTTTACTGGGTCAATAACGAGGTGGGCGTCAAGCTCGACACCATTTTTCGGGAACGGCAGAATACGACACGGGGTGCGTGCCGACATGGTAAGTTTGGCGCGGCACGCGACGTCCCGGTGTTAGCGCTCCAAAGTTGGGCTATCGATTCGCATTTGCGGGCAGCTGCGGGCCACCGTTCCCGAGTTGGGAACAGTGTTTGCCATAGCGAGGCTCCATTTGAACGTCGCCAGTGGCGGATAGAGCAGCGCTTCCGAAAGCACAGGTAGGAACTTGGCTTTATACTTATTAAACACCGGCATGTATTTTTGAATGGTATGATTGCGCGAACTAATCTGGCGTCGTGGTGAACGCACGAAATTTTGAAAGGCCAGCGAGCCATGCGAGATGTGCGCGTCAGCCGTCAGTGGCGGGCTCTCCACAAGCTCAGTGGTGGCACGCGTGGAGTGCTTAGATGCGTCAAAAGCGGCAGGAACTAGCTCAGCACCTTGAGTGACGCAAAGCGCACAGCTTTCGCACTGAGCTTGCAGGCACGGCCTATTGAATACCAGTTGCTAGATACTATATTCCAGGGTCAAGTGTATCCCTCATCCCTCCACTATGACGAGGGTTGCATGATGCATTTGCCTTTGTACCGGGTGGGCGTAAGACATGCGTATAGCATCTATGAGCCAAAGCGAAAATCCAGACATAATGTGTCGCAAAGGAAAGCGGGGAACACCAGTCATCGTCGACAGAGGCGGCTGTTCGTTGGCTTCTTGGTAAAGTTCGACAAAGATCTTAAAAGGAACGTTTCCGGTGTCGCAGAAAAATTACTTCGGCACGTCGATGACTACTGCATATCATATTGACCGCAAATAAAGACGGGGACAGAGGGAGGGAACACATAAACAGCACGGCCGCCCGTGCTGTTTGTGTTCTCATCCTCTGTCCCTGTCTTTATTTGCGGTCAATATGATATGCAGTAAATACCAACTAGGCCAAACTGAAGTTCTTCTGAAGTTAATGACTACATATTTTTCTAAATAGGTTTCAGTTCAACCGCAGGCTGATTGACGTCCTCAACATGTTCAAGGAGCAAGGTCGGGGGCTTGCTTTCGCATGTGAGACTCTTAAAGATAATGCGATCCATTACATTGACCTTCAACTGCTCTTCTAACCTGCAAATATGTGCTGGCAGTAGAAGCCGAGATCGGCTAAAGCTCTCCTTAGCTACCAGTCAGGCCACTCTAAACTCGTCAAGAACGACATCCCGCAATCCTGTAGTGGCTCTGCACCCACCGTGGTTGCTTAGTGGCTTTGGCGTGAAGCCGGTAAGCACGAGGTTGCGGCTTAAATACCGGCCGCGGCGGCCGCATTTCTGTGCGGCGAAGAGCAAGAACGCCTGCGTACCATACATTGGATGCACGTTAAAAAACCCAAGGTGGTCGAAATTAATCCAGACTCCCCCACTCATAACCATAATAATATATAATCATAATAACCCTAATCATATCCTGGTTCTGGCGCGTAAAACCCCAAAATTTAGTTTAGTCGCTCTGCAGTAACAAAGTCTTTCCCACATTGCATAGATTGTAGTGTCCAAGCGCGGATAGTCAAACTAAATGAGGCCGGCTATCCCGCTTCAGTAACAGCTGCATCCTACGAAAAGTTCGTGAAAGTTGTAAGAGTGGGCGGTGAAATTTGAACCGGACAAAGCCACAACAGGAACAGGCCAACAGCCGTGATTTTTTATGTTAATGGCGTGTCCTGCCGCTTGAAAAATATGGCTTTCAGGTACCAAACAAATGTGGTATTTTCGGCAAAGTACAAACTGAACGCCTTTTGCTCGCTTTTCTCAAAGGTGTCTCAAAAAAAAAAAAAGGAAAGGAAGAGCCGGCACAAGCGATGTGCAAAATTAAACGCGACCTTCAGTTTGTATAATGCGTCCTATAAATGGTTTACCAAGCTCCATTTAGTTGCGGAAAGGTGTGCATAGACCCGACTGCTCGGTGTATGAACAACCGCCTTCATAAGCAATATAGTTCTTTAAAAGGCGCTCGCTAGTGAAATCTGGCGCTACATTGCAGACAGGCCGGCTATAAGTCCGTGTTATAAGGCACGTCAGTTCTTTTTCGCCATAGGGAAAAGCGATCTAGAGAGAGAATTCAGAGGCACAGCGCTATGTGCGTGAGCCAGCCTTCCGTGCACTTATTAAAAAACACATGGCTTACTCAAACGAAAGCTAAGAAATTTTTTTATGCAAATGGCATCCCTGGAATAGTCAGGCTAGTTATCGTTCTTGCTATCTAGCTCTTCTGCTACACCACCAAAAGCATGCTCTGATCTCGGCGATAGTGCCGTCTGAAAAATTCACAAGACGGTTAACAGTATATAGCACGAATGTTTAGGTGTTACGAGGTTGGTGTGCCGTCCGGTATGTAGTTAAATGTCGTCGTCCGAACTAGACGTGTCGCGGGCATCAGGAAGACCAGGCGACCGGGCAGAGACAATGCTGCCATGTAAAAACCTCAACGATTTATTTAGAACATGGTGAAGGATTGAAGATGCCAACATATGGGGCAACAACTTGGAGCTTAATATAGAAGCTCCAGAACAAGTTAAGGACCGCGCAAGGAGCGATGCAACGAAAACTGGTAAGCTAAACGGGAAGATCAAACGAGGATAGGGGATATTCTGGTTGATATCAGCACAAAAAAATACAGCTGGGCAAGCCAAGCAATGCATAGGGCAAATAACCGGTGGCCCATCAGAGTTACTGAATGGGTGCTAAGGCAAGGCGAACGCAGTCAAGGACGGCAGAAAATTAGGTGAGGTGATGAAATTAGGAAATTTGCTGGTGCAAATTTGAGTAAGCTAGCGCAAGACAGGGGTAATTGAAGATCGTAGGGAGAAGCCTTTCTCCTGCAGTGGACATAAGAATCGGCTCATGATGATGACGATCCCATACTGGCAAGGTTGAGAAAACTGCGAAGATTTTTTTTTTTTTGAGGAACCAGTATGCGTTTTCTTTGTAGGAATTGCTACGACTGGGTGGATGTAACATATTCCTTTGATTATAGATGGCACCCTGTACTAAACAGACGGCAAACCAATCCCATCTATCAGCGCACTGTCGGGATAGCACGTGCTGATCGCAATTCTACTTCACCACCGAGAACAGGTAACGACAGAAATGGGGCATGGTTTCAATATAACCAAAAAGCTGTCCATTTGTGTGCGCCAGCCTTGGATAAACATTCTGTACAGTGAATTAGTTCTCTTGTATCTGCAATTGCCACGAAATCGTGCTTTTCTTAAAATTTTCCTTTCGCAGCTATTGAGGCACACATTAAACAAATAATGTTTCCTCATTTCTTTTTGCTCTTTTGATCCCTGTTACAGTGAATCGTGCGGTTACCAAGTGACATATATGAACCTTTAAAAAATAAAATTGGCCCGTTTTTAGAGCCCAGGCAGGCAAAGAAAGCGCAGTTGCCGCAGGATGAAGTAGGCAGAAAATGGGAAATATACCGGGAGAAAAAAAGAAAAAACTATGGTTCAAATACTGTTGCAAGCAAAGACAAAGGGTGAAAATGAACGTTAGTTGTCAGAAATACGTAAGAAAAAGAAAAGGCCGCACCTAGAATATTTTGAAATCACATAAAATTATTAGGCAGGAAGTCAACAACAATACATCAACATATCCTAGATGAATATGAGTATAAACTGGAAGGGGAAGCGGCATTAAATTACATCCGCAAAATAGCAGCCGAATCTTCCCAAGGCAATGACGGGGTTGTACTTGAAGAAGAAAAGAGCATGAAAGAGAACCAGAAGGAAAAGAAGCAGCTGGTGCTGACAAATTTCAAGTGGAAGAAAGCCGAAGAAAAAATTCCGAAGCGCAGAGCCACAGGGCTAGATGAGGTTCCCGTTAGGCTAATTTATGAACTAGGACCAAAAAGTAAGGAGGCTTTGTTGAAAGCAGTGAAAAAACGTCTGAAATATAGTCGTATACCCGAATGCTGGCGAAAAGTAGAATGAATTGAATTTGTAAACCTAAGGGAGAGAAGGATAGAATTCACTCGTATAGACCGTTGACCATTAAATCGGTAACGTGCAGGTTAACAATGCAGGCGATTAAGTTAAAGCTGCAAGCATGGGCAGAGAATAATGGCACTATGGGAGAACATCAGAATGGCTTTAGAATAGGTAGGCATTTGGATGATGGCATATTTGTTCTTATACTCAGTGCATTGAAATATCAAGAGTAGAAACCGGACCATTATATGTGACCTTTTTAAACATTACAGGAGCGTATGACAACGTAGACCGCAACATTTTCAGGAACATATTCTGGCAGGGGAAAGCTTAGGCGGCGATTGTCTGCAGCTTTTGAGAGAGATTTAAATCGAGAATACCGTTTGCGTTGAATGGGAAGGGGTGAGGAGTGAGGAGAAAGTTGATATCAACAAGCGAATGAGGCAGGGTCCCTTTATCCCTACTGCTGTTTATGATGTACTCGGTGAGGATGTAGAAGGCGTTAGAAGTAAGTAATATCGAGTTTAATCTCTCATACAAACAGGCGGGTACAGTAGTAGAGCAGCAGCTTGAAGGTTTATTTTATGCAGGCGACATTGTGTTGCTAGCTAACAAGTAAAGTGATTTGCAACGTCTGGCTAATATTCCGTGGACAGGAAGGCGATAAGTTAGGTCTGAAGTTTAGCGTTGAAAAACCAGGTATTTTGTTATTCAATGAAAACAGTGAACTGAAAGTCACAGTTCAGTGCCAGGAAATAGCTCCAGTAATATAGAATATAAGTTTCTTGGTATATGGATAAACGAAGGCACTAGAGATATGGAAACACTGGAAAAAAGCATAACAGTAAAGGGGAAGAGAAATGCAGCCGTAATGAAGCACAGAGCGCTATGGGGATACAATAGGTACGTGGAGCTCCGGGGTATGTGGAAATGTGTGATGGTTTGAGGACTTATATTTGTAACTGCGGTTGTTTGCTCGAAATCAGGGGTACAATCAGGACTCGATGGGAACCAAAGCTCAGTGGGACGCCTCGCATTGGGCGCTCACGGGAAGACTACAAATGAAGCTGTGCAGGGTGATACGGGGCGGACATGTTTTGAAGTGAAGGAAGCTCAGAGTAAAATTGATTATGAAGAACGACTGAAGAATATGGATGAAAGTAAATGGACTGGGAGAGTGTTGAGGTATCTGTAGAGGGAAACATTGATTAACAGTGAAGGAAAAGAACTAGGAAGCTTACCAGCAAGTATGCGGCATGTAGGGTGGGCAACACAGCAACAAAGAACGTCAAGCGGAAAGGCTGAGAGGCTGCAATAATCCTATGAGTGGCGGCGATGGAAAAGAAACCTGCCATGAGTAACAACTTAAGAGGAAAAAACGAAATCGGGAAAAAAGCAATTTATGATAACTCAAAGGGAAGCTCATTACTTTTCGAAGCGAGATCAGGATGCCTTAGAACACGCACCTAGAAAACGAGACATAAGAAGAAAGAAGCATGTGATTGCTGCGGTAATAGCTAGGACAAATGCACAATAGCAAACAGCAAAAATGCAAATTAAAAATATTCTCACAGGAATCGCATAACACTCTGTTATACCTGGTAAATTATTCAATTAAGTATGATTGGATTCCGTTACAATGGAAGCTCGCAGAAGTAATATTGATGCTTAAGAAAAAGAAGGAAGGTATGTATGGGAGAAAATTAGGCCCATTGTTCTCACATAAACGTAGTTAAATTAGTGGAGAGGCTTCTTCACCTTCGTATCATGCAATTTATTAATGCTAATTCCCTGCAGTAGGTTGACCGTAGATGGCGCGTGAGCTCGCCGCACCATCGCTAGACCTCCCTCGCGTGTTTGCACTCGCACCTTTAGCATACGATGCGCGGCCACGACGTTATCGCACTTGAACTTGATACGGAACGTCACATCGATGGCGCTGGTGACGGCGAAAAGGCATCTGGAGTGTCCATATAATTTGTATCGCAGCAACGCAATCTGAGTACATTAGTTTATGCCGGGTGCTGTTTGCGATGCAGTACTTCGGGCAGGAAAACCATAATTGGAAATTGGGAAGCCATGCACCGCACTTCAGACACAGTTCCCTGCTCACTATCACGTCTACTGGAGCGTGTATGGGGCACTGACTTCTCGCAAGAAACCACCGCCGAATATAGTAACTACTATAAGCATGTAAAAAATTTTATCCTCGTGTAATTAGGTGCCTAAAGGAAGTTTTAACGTCATGTCATCATACGCGCATGCAGCGGAATGCGATTGCATTAACGCAAACACAGATCGCGATGCGTAAAGCATGATTGATTGTGATTGTTTGATGACGCGCTTCACCTAAGATGTCTTCACCTGAGAAGTCTAATGAATCAGAGAATTCTGGCAGGACGCAGGTTTTATGTTCGAACTAACGTGCGTGTAAGGGTTGTAGGCAACGATCGCACGTTGCAAGCTCGTGCGAATCAGAATAAAGCAACTTGATGTGTTAAATGCAAAAGGTACAACACCTATTAATGCAAATCCCGGGCTGCAGATATGATCCAGTGGAGCGAGCCATTCCGCGGGCCCATCAGCGTGCGCCGTGCGCTCAGCGTGGTGCCCACCTTCGCGCCGGTGCAGCAGAGCGCCAGTGGCCGTGACGCCCGCATCGAGGGACGACGAACCGCCATGTAAGGAATGACTTGGCAGTGCTTGCCAGTTGGCGTGCCGAAAATAACACGTGAGGCACATGTAATCGGTGGATGAGAAGGCGATATTGGAAATAACCGCTGTTGTAGGTGGCGGGAGATGGCTGGTCTTAATCCTAAATCATCATCGTCGTCGTCGTCGTCATCGTCATCATCATCATTATCATGATAATAATAATCATCATCATCCTGGTTACACCCACTGCAGGGCAAAATCCTCTCTCTCCCATACTTCTCCAACTACCCCGGTCATGTACCAATTACTAATTGTGGCCATGTTGTCCCTGCAAACATCTTAATTTCATTCGCCCACCTAACTTTCTGCCGCCCCATGAACGCTTCCCTTCCTTTGGAATCCAGTCCATTAACCCTTAATGACCATCGGTTATCTTGCCTCATTACATGCCCTGCCCATACCAATTTCTTTTCCTTGATTTCAACTAAGATGTCATTAACTCGCGTTTGTTCCCTCCCCCAATCTGCTCTTTTCTTATCTCTTAACGTTACACCCATCATTCTTCTTTCAATAGCTCGTTGCGTCGTCCTCAATTTAAGTAGAACCCTTTTCGTGAGCCTCCAGGTTTCTGCCCCGTACGTGAGTACTCGTAAGACACAGCTGTTATACACTTTTCTCTTGAAGGATAATGGCAACCTGCTGTTCATGATCTGAGAATGCCTGCCAAACGCATCCCAGCCCATTCTCATTCTTCTGATTATTTCAGTCTTATGATCCGAATCCGCTGTCACTATCTGCCATAAGTAGATGTATTCCCTTACGACTTCCAGTGCCTCGCTACTTATCGTAAACTGCTGTTCTCTTCCGAGACTGTTAAACATTATTTTAGTGTTCTGCGGATTAATTTTTCGACCCACCCTTCTGCTTTGCCTCTCTAGTTCAGTGAGCATGCATTGTAATTGGTCCCCTGAGTTACTAAGCAGGGCAACATCATCAGCGAAGCGCAAGTTACTAAAGTCTTTTCCATTAACTTTTATCCCCAATTCTTCCCAATCCAGGTCTTTGAATACACCCTGTAAACACGCTGTGAATAGCATTGGAGAGATCGTATCTCCCTGCCTGACACCTTTCTTTATTGGGATTTTGTTGCTTTCTTTATGGAGGAGTACGATGGCTGTGGAGCCGCTATATATATATTTCAGTATTTTTACATACGGCTCGTCTACACCCTGATTCCGTAATGCCTCCATGACTGCTGAGGTTGCGACAGAATCGAACGCTTCCTCGTAATCAATGAAAGTTATATATAAGGGTTTGTTATATTTCGCACATTTCTCTATCACCTGATTGATAGTGTGAATATGGTCTATCGTTGAGTAGCCGTTACGCAATACTGTCTGGTCCTTTGGTTGACAGAAGTCTAAAGTGTTCCTGATTCTATTGGCGATTACCTTAGTGAATACTTTGTAGGCAACGGACAGTAAGCTGCTCGGTCTATAATTTTTCAAGCCTTTGGCATTCCCTTTCTTAAGGATTAGGATTCTGTTGGCGTTCTTCCAAGATTCCGGTACGCTCGAGGTCATGAGGCATTGCGTATACAGGGTAGCCAGTTTCTCTAGAACAATCCGCCCACCATCCTTGAGCAAATCTGCTGTTACCTTATTCTCCCCAGCTGCCTTCCCCCTTTGCATAGTTCCCAAGGGTTTCTTTACTTCATCCGGCGTTACTTGTGGGATGTCAAATTCTTCTAGACTATTCTCTCTTCCATTATCGTCGTGGGTGCCACTGGTACTGTATAAATCTCTATAGAACTGCTCAGCTAGTTGAACTATCTCATCCATATTAGTAAGGATATTGCCGGCTTTGTTTTTAACGCATACATCTTAATCCTACACCAGGGGCTTATGACGATGACAAATGCTTGCAGTTGCGCTAGTACACACTGATATGTGCCATTATTTTGTTTAATGTCACTAAATTAACGTAATAGAAGAAATATTTCTCATTAACTAATTTGTTTCTTAGCGTAGTGTTCAGACACGTGGAGACGTCATGAACATGCGTGTACTGAGGAGTAATGGCCATTTTATCTTTCGTAAGTTCATATCATACATCTCAAACTTATCTGAACTTCATCATCGGTGTATTGAAGGCATCGTCGGCAATTAGCGAGAAAGAAGTTGCATCTTTATTACTCAAAATACCGCTTCTTGTTTGCACAATTCAACGTTGGCGACCATTTGGATTCGACACTCTGCCAAAACAGCCTACCCGAAAATTCTCGTGCTGGTAGGATCATGAAAAAAATTGTTCCGCTATCCTAATTCTCCTTTTTTTTTCTGCAGGTATCATAAGGTTCTGTTAACGGTCTTTGAAAACATCGGTGCGTGCAGAAAGCGCTCGCTTCTCCCATACAATGCTGCATTGAAGTGCAATGCACAGAACATGAAAAAAAAAACCAAGGAAACGCCATGCCAAGACATGAAAGTATCAAGTGCGTATTCTTTAGGCCTAAACGGTGTGTGAAGTTCGTCAAGTAGCACAGTGTGTATGCTCTATAACAGGAAAAAGAGGATCTGAGGTCACTGACTTGCAACTGGTTCATGACACACGGGTGAAAAAACATGGTAGAGCCGCCTCCACGAATGAAATTGTCTTTAGTGGCACTAATTGCGCTCTCGTAGCTCCTCCTGTCGTCTTTCTTGCGATATTCATTGAATGTTTGCTGTTCAATGTAATCATTGTATATTCTGTTCCCGAACGATACCGTTGATCAGGGATTATCTTGAAAGCTGAATGTGCTTGCCACAGTTATTCTCTGGGAGCATTCGTTGATCGCTGAGGTTCCACATCATGAAGCACTTTGTTTGTGCAGAGATATTCTCGAACAATTTTAATCTCAAAAGGTTACTTAGCTTACCGGGTGTGAATATGGCTGATATGTTCTCGGGCAGCAGGACACCATCAAGCAATGGATGGATATTTCTCTGTCTCCTCTGAACTGCCGTTTCATAGACCAGATCTGCTCTGGATACACAACATTCTTAAAGCTGAGGAGCGACCTCTTCTGGTAATCGCTTCACCTGACAGGGCACGGCGACCGCTCGAGGCACTCGAGTGGACTACAAGCCATGACAAGTTTGCTTCCATCCTGGAGTCAACGTGTTCGCACGTGTTCATGGATTATGAGCATGTTGTAGGCACTCTGCACAAGGGTTGACGAAATTGCACATGGTTGCGCGACAACGCAGGCGCAGCAGAACGATCAGTATTGCGTATATTTTCATCTCGGCAGACGCCGCAAGGCGCTGTGGTGGCGGGCAAGCATGCTGGTGCTGTCGCTGCTGGGCTTCCTGTACCAGGCGTCCGAGATCATGCAGGAGTACCTGGAACACCGCAGCGCTGTTGACCTTCGCATCGAGGGGTCCGGCACGCTGCTCTATCCGGGTCTCTCCTACTGCCTCACAAACTGGTACGTGGCACAAACCTGCTTTGGACACTCACGGGTCTCGCACCTGCTTCCTGAGTATCGTCCGGTGCGGCTTTAAATTCCTTACAATGCTAGCCCAAGCATCCATACTGGTCGTCCCATCTTGGCCGTTCGTATCTGTGCAACCCGACGAAGCATGAGCTCTTAAACGGCATGCGCTATGCTAGCGACAACACGGGCGAAAGGTGCACGCCCCTTGCCATTAGGCTTTGGCGAAGCTTGCTTAATATAATGTTATTTAGTTTTGTTAGTGCTGCTCTTTCGGTTCTGTGTCTTTGGTGCAGTGCTGCATTGCAGTAAGTCGCGCATTCAACTGCGGGACCGTGCGGCCGCACTCAGTGACGCCGCAATGCTAACGCGTTTATTTACCCAGCTTCGGTTGCACGGTAAGGAGGGCGCAATCTTGACCCTCCCATACAGTGTTTCTTATTTCCTGTGTTGCAATCAATTCCTTTATTATGTGCGCGCTTTCAAGCTCAAGACCCCGAAGGAACAAGAAAAAAATTAATTGGCAACCTCTAGTGGAGCCCTCACTGCGTCTATCTGAAGAAGAAATTAGTTGCCATTGCTCAGGTCTCTAAGTTTCTCTGCGGGAAAAGCTGGGGTACACCAGTCCGTTCCATGATGCAGCTCTACAGGGTAGTGTTTCTCGGACTCCTACGTTACAGTCTACCACTGTTGTCAAATTCATGCAAGACGAACTTTCGCGCTTTGGAGAGCATACAAGGTCATGCCCTACGCACGTGTTTAAGGCTGCCTCGGTGCACGTAAACAGCAGCAACGATTGCCATCGCTGGGGACCATATGATCCACACACACGCATCTGTAGACTCTCACAGAGCGCACATTCGCCATTTGTCAAGGATCCCCGACCATCATTTGGCCTCCCTACCAGCCGAGAGACTTCAAGCGTCCTTTTCAAGATTGATTAACGCTTACAAAAAGTGCATACCGTCATATTTTACGCCGGTGACGAAGCCTTCATCTCCCCTGTGGTGCCTACGACAGCCTCAAGTGAATTTTGCTATTCCTGGAGTTACAAAAAAGTCCGATCATCCATCGCCGGCTCTGAAGCAACTTACGCTCCTATTACTGCACCAGTCGTATCATGACCACATACATATATATATCTATGGTTCGACCTCCCGTACCAGCTCAACTGCCGCATTCGTCGTTCCAGCCAAGAAGGTTACAGTTAAATCTAAATTGTTGCATACGACTACATCTACATCGGCAGAGCTTGCAGCTCTCCATGCCGCTATGATGTACGTCAGCGAAGAGCCAACAGAGAAATGGGTCGTATTTTGTGAGTCTAAGGCAGCCCTTCACAGCATCAAGTCTGCATTACGTCACAGAACTTACGAGCTGATGACATCTGACATCAGGCAAGTGCACCACCATGCTCTGGAAAGAGGGCACACCATCATATTTCAATGGACTCCTGCTCACTGTGGCATCGTCGGCAACAACCTAGCTGACAAGGTTGCCCGGTCTGCCCACGAAGATACCCAGACGCGTTCAATACCTTTGGCGAGGTCGGACGCTGCCAGGGAACTTCTCCTACATGCACGCAGAAAGTCCCAAGATCTCTGGAGTAGAAGTGCCTTCAATTGCCGATTATATAAACTGGACCCCACGCTATAGCTACAACTGCCATCTAGCCTTTCCCGCGGCGAAGCAACCTTGCTGTACCGCTTGTTGCTGGGAGTAGCGTTCACGAACTCGTACTCCTATCGTTTGGGAATGGCCGAGAGCCCGATGTGCGATTCCTGTGGGTGCTAGGAGACCATCGAGCACATATTGTGTACCTGCCCCCGCTACGATGTACAACGCCCCTATTTGCGGGAAACTTTACACCGACTGGACTTAAGGCACGTTCACACCGAAGGCGGAGCGGACAAGCGGATCCGGCCAAGCGGCCGCGGATTTTCCGCTTTGCGGAAAATACGCGGCCGCTTGGCCGGATCGCGCCCGGACCGAATTTTTCCGCGCGGATAAGTTGGCCGCTTTGGCCGCAGCCAATCAGAACCCGACACTGCGGAAGCGCTGGTGAAGGAAAGTAAACGAATGTCTTTCTCTGGGCTTTTCGCTTCTATTATTCAAAAGCGTCAAAACGGCAAGTTGGGCCAGTTTGTTGGGTTGGAAAGAAGGTATAAAGCGCCGTGTCGTCGCTTTATACCTTCTTTTGTCCTTGTCTTGTGTTGCGCTGTAACAAATCTTGAAAATCGACTAGACAAGTGGCGAGTAAAATGCCAACGATCTCGTCTTCTTCGTCTGAGCTCATCGTTTTGCAGAAGTAGATAGCGGACGGGACCGCGCCGACCCACGAAGAAAAAAATATCGAAAGTGCGCGCACAAACCAAAAGTGCCGCGAGATGGCGGCACGTTCCTGAAATTGCTAAAGAAATTGTGAGATGCCCCGCCTTCCCGGCGGCGCGGATAGCCAGACAACGCGGCCGGTCTGAACAGGCGCGGGCGCTCGCCGCCTCGCCGCTTTGAAAATCCGCTTGTCCGCTTAGACGCTCCGCTTTCGGTGTGAATGTGCCTTTAAGACCGTTCACCGAGTCAAAGATACTCGGACCGTGGCCACACCCGTCACTGGCACGAAATGCGAATCGTGCATTAGTGCAATACTTGAAGTGCACCGGCTTAAGAGACCAGTTATAGGGTCCCTGTGCATAGTGTCCCGCCCACACGCGCTGAGTGCTCACTTTCGCCCCTTTTTCTCTTTCTATTCCCCTTCCCCCAGTGTAGGGTAGCGAACCGGATGCTCTTCTGGTTGAGCTCCCTGCCTTTCCTGTCCTTGCTTTCTCTCTCTCTTAATTGGTATTGCTGCCAGCAACAGCCTCGCTTGTGTTCAACGCGTTAAAACTTATTCACAAGAACAAAACAAGCATGAAATCAGCTTATTCACTTCATACGCCCTTACGAATACTTTAGCAGTATTAACTGTCAAAGGGACAAGAAGGACATTGATGAATTTAAACCGAAGCTTGGCCGAGATATGAGAAAGCAATTCAGGTACTTTAAAAAACGTCTTAAGCACTTTTATGAAGGATATGAAAAAAATGACATAGCTTAATACAACCCTCACGAAATAACAATCTACATCGTTAAGGTCGAACGAAACCTTGATGCGCGACTATAAACGCAGGGAACGAGAGTTTGAAGAGCAGCTGCTAAACGTTGACAGCTAGTGAGTAGTACTCTCTACCGTCTAATATTGAGAATAACGGAGATGATGGGCAACAAAATGGTGGGAGTAGGAGAAGAACTTTTGACAGAAAAGGCAGAGAAGTCGCCCTGAGCTAGTAGGATCAGGCCTGTAACTCTGCGTTGGGGTGAGAGGACAAAAAAACTACCACTTTAGCATACGCTAAAGAGGATGAAGGCGAAAGCCTGCCCGTTCACGAGACATTCATTACATAACTTGACATCTTCATCCTAATGCGATGTTACTTCCTATTTTCTCCCAGCGAAGGTCGTGGGGTCTAGCGCCTTAATTAACTCTACCTTAACTAACTGTGCCTTCACTAACCTCGCCTCAATATAGGCCAATGGTAGTAGGTTCGACTCTCGTTCTTCATGATGCCATTTGAAATGCAAGTTGGAGATATATCGGGTTCGCCCACATCTCCAAGTGCGTTCGATTCTCCCCAAAGGTTGCGGGTTTCAGTGCCTTAATTAACCATCTTAACACCCAAGGTCATGCTGACGCTTCTTCTTCGCCTCGGCTTCAAGCTTTCTGATAAGATATTGTGCCCTAATTCGGTCTAATTAACACCACAGGTGTTGAGTTCGACTACCAGGAAAGGTCGAGAGTCGACTCCCTATGAATTTCGGTGCCATATTGCCGGGCATCGGATTTTTCGTCCCATGAGCCGTCTAATGTTTCTGCCTTAAGAAGAGTGATGATAAGGAGGGCAGGAAAAAGGGATGCGCAGATTTACGCTTGTGAATTAATCCATTTATTTCTCATAAAAATAATTCTGTTGTGGCGTTCTGGCCAAAAATCTGCGCACAGGCTACTTGAACAGCGCAAAAACTAATAAAAGGCAACAAAGCAATGGCGCTCACATGTGAGTACGCAGTTGGGTAGGCGTCACTTTAAGAAAATGTAGGTATACCAGGCGGAAGTAGTACATTTGAATAATTAGAAAACAAGAAGTCTATGTGCACAAAGAGATATAAAATTTATACTTGATCACTTGCACATTGTTGTCCCTGTCTCTGGCGCTATTGTTGTATTAAACATGATCAGTAATAATTAGTTAAAGCATTGTCATGATACAGACACTGGAGAAAGAGAGTACGAGGACACCTAAGCACTTAAGAGATGCGAATGCGTTTATGTACAATTGCACGCCGCTGAGCGGACCTTCAAGTTTTCTGCTGCGGCAAAAATTCCATAGAGGTACGTGCTGCCCCAGCTAGCAAGCAGTCGCGACCTGCGGTGCCAACTCCGCAAGCCCTGCGCGACGAGAGGCCAAAGCAGCAGCAGCGCCAACCAAGGCCCCTGGGCGCGAGCCGCAACTAAGCTCAGCGGGGGTGAGCGAGAGGCACATGTGAACTGCGCGCCGGCTTCCGAAACCGAGGTGGCGGCACCCGCACGCGAGCGTCACTGCCGACGACAAGCCATCTCGCCCCGCGGCGTCGCCTCGCCGTACCTGCTACGTCGATGCACGCTGGTCACGTACGTAGCGTCTCGCAGGGACGCCCGCTTCCCTCACGCAACACCTGGTGCGCTATCACAGCAGCAGATGCTCCTATAGGCATGCACTGCCCCGTAGAGACACGTTCGTGACGTGGTGTCACAGCCAATGTGAATTTAGGTGTCGTTTCGCTGCTATAGACGCTGCCTTTTTCGCTCAAGGGACCATTTCATGCTTTCGCATCAAAATCGCAGCATAGCAATATCACCAGTTCAGCACAAACTCGAAAAAAAAATGATCATACACAGCATAACATATACAGAAAGGCAATTAAAAAAAACCGGGCAAGCTCGCACTCGGTCGCGCGAGGTTTGAAGCAGCGAAGCTGTTCGATTAGGGGCTATTCCGGCTACTGATAGGTTGTAACTCGGCTGCTGCTGACGTTGTAACTTGGCTGATGCTAGATTGAAAGTTGTATTCAAGTAGTTTTCACTAGTTATTGGCCCCTATAACTCCAGCTCACGCGACCGAGTGCGAGCTTGCCCGCTTATTGAGCGACGTAGACTCATTAACGTGAATCAACGTAACTCATCAACGCTGAACTGCAGCACCTTCCCGCGTAAGACCGTTTCTCGACAGCTCCTACACAGCCGCATATCGTCGTGGTCGCTGGCCTCCAAAAAGATGTCTCGCCACACACAGATGCCTTGCGCACGTTTTTCGACAGAACGAACATTGTTGAGCGTCGATAGGTTGGAATCAAACCACAGTCGAATATAGCCCACTCGGCAGGATTGTCCAAACTCCAACGAGAGGAACACACGTTCAAACCGAGCGTCGGTACTCCCGGTTGAAGCACGAGCTCGTGGCCGCTCGTACTCGGCGCTGGACATCGCCAAGGCCTTCGACACGGTCAAACACAAGCACATCCTCGACTATGTGACGAGACTGAACCTTGGCGAACGCTTTCACGCGTACGTGAGCTCTTTCCTAAGAGATCGCAAGGCCACGATCAAGTTGGGCCAGATTAAGTCGGATGGATACGCGCTGGGAGTCTGCGGCACGCCGCAGGGTGCGGTGTTATCTCCACTGCTCTTCAACATCGCCATGAGAGACCTATCAGTCCGACTCGACCGAATCGGGACCGTCAATCTCAATCACGCTCTCTACGCGGACGACATCACCATATGGTGCGGCGGTGGGTCGGACGCAGCGGTGGAGCGGGCCCTGCAAGAGGCCTTGCACGTCACGGAAGAATTCCTCGAGGGCACGGAACTGGTCCTCTCGCCGACCGAGTCTGAACTGTTGCTCTATCGGCCCGACAGAAAAGGCGGCAAGTTCGACACGACGCTGCACCAAGTGCCGATCGAACTCAGAACGAAGACGGGTCAGCGCATCCAGATGGTGGATTCTCTCAGGGTGCTCGGGCTAGTCCTCAATACAAAGGGCAGCAACGCGCAAATGATCGTGCGCCTGAGCGCGAAGACGGAGAACATGCTCAGACTCGTTTCTCGAGTGACGAGCAGGAAGGGGGGCATCAGCGAAGTCAACCTCATAAAGATCTACCACGCCTTCCTCATGAGCCATATCAACTACGTGGCTTCTGCGCTAAACTGGTCGCGGTCGGAGGAGAACACGATCGACGCACTCATGAGGAAGAGCATTAAACGAGTCATCGGCATCCCCGTGACGACCAGCACGGAGAAGTTGATGCAACTCGGGGTCCACAACACCCTGAGCGAAGTGGTCGAAGCACAGGAAACGGCACAGATCGTTCGCCTCTCTACCACCAAGGCCGGCCGTCGAATACTCGAAATGGCGGGTCTGGCAGCCATGGCCGAGGAGTCGTGCGCAGTCCCGCTCTGCGAGGGTGAAAGGGACGCCTTTCGAGTCTCCCCCTTCCCGAGGAACGTTCATCCACAACACAACGAGGCCCGGCGCGCAGCCAGAGCCCGAGCACTCATCAAGACTGCCCTGCAGAACCCAGAGTTCGCGTCCTTTGTCGACGCGGGAGCGGTATCCCGGATCAAACTCCTACGTAGCCACGGTGGTTGACACCCAGGGCAAGATCCTGAATGCGGCAACTATCCAACGCTCGACGGCGTCCGTCGCAGAGCAAGTCGCAGTGGCGCTGGCTCTGTGCGAACCCAGGCGCACGCAGATCTTTACGGACTCCAGGTCGGTAGCGATGGCCTTTCTCGCCGGCTCGGTCTCGGCCGAGGCTGCGGCAGTGCTGAGGACCCGCAAGACAAGCATGGCCCGTCACGTCATCACTTGGTTCCTGGCTCACATGGGCCGGAACGTCTCCCCCGGCTCGATCAACCCGAATGAGCTGGCCCACGACCAGGCGCGAGGTCTCATCAAACGCGCCGGTCCGAGGGGCCCGGCTTCGCAGGGGATCGACCGCACGCCGGACCCGCTGCTTACTTTTCACGAGATAACTGCCACTACCAGGTGGGACGCAGGCAGTTTCCGGCTCCTCACCCGAAGCTAGGCAGACCCCAGGCCTCGGTGCTGAGAATGCTGCAGATGGGCTCCTTTCCGTCTCGCTCAAGGCTGAGCCACTACACTCCGGTTGTGGATCCCCGCTGCCCAGACTGCTGTGAGGAACGGTCGACTTTAAACCACATGCTGTGGCAATGTTCTGCGTTGCGCCACTCGCCTTTCAACAGGCAAGAAGACTGGGAGGAAGCCGTCAAGAGCGACGGCCTTCAAGTCCAGCTTCGGGCAGTCCAAAGGGCCTGCGACAGGGCTGAAGATCAGGGTCTTCCGCCCCCGGCGCGGGTGCGATCCGCGACTACGACAACGTAGACCCTTAGGATCAATTAAAGTTTCTTGTCTGTCTGTCTGTCCCGCACTGCAGGGTCTCGGCGTAGTCGCCACCTCTTGTCTTCTGGCCAAGTAGGCTCGATCGGCCCGTCGTTGCCGTTGTATCTCCCGCATCGCAGCAAGCCTAGCCTCGCACTGTGCAACTTCGGCAGTACGAACTTTCCTGGGCCGCCTCATGGCCATAGAATAAAGAACCAATTTAGAGAAGGTAAACTGTACCTTCGGCAGTGCTACGAAAACAAGCAGCGGCAGTGCATGGAACTTAGCGGGGCGGACGCCAGATGGCGATGCTCAACCAGGAAGCGGAAACGTGGGGCTAATATCTGTGGACAGGAAGGCAACAATTTCGGTTTGAAATTTAGTGTTAGAAAATCAGGTGTTATGGTATCCAATGAAAACAGTGAACAGACAGTGGAGATACAGGGCCAAGAAATACCTCGGGTAACAGAATATAAATACCTTGGTATATGGATAAGCGAAGGCATTGAATATATGGAAAGACAGGAAAAAAGCATAACAGTAAAGGGGAAGAGAAATGCAGCCATAATGAAGCACAGAGCGCTATGGGGATACAATAGGTACGAGGTCCACCGAGGTATGTGGAAAGGTGTAATGGTTCCAGGACTTCCTTTTGGAAATGCGGTTGTTTGCTATAAATCAGGGGTACAATCAGGACTCGACGGGAATCAAAGGTCAGTGGGTCGCCTCGCATTGGGCGCTCACGGGAAGACTACAAATGAAGCTGTGCAGGGTGATATGGGCTGGACTAGTTTTGAAGTGAGGGAAGCTTGCAGTAAAATTGAGTATGAAGAATGGCTGAGGAATATGGAAGAAAGTAAATGGGCTGGGAGAGTGTTCAGGTATCTGTACAGGAAAAACATTGATTCACAGTGGAGAAAAAGAACTAGGAAGCTTACCAGCAAGTATGCGGCCTGTAGGGTGGACAACACAGCAACAAAGAAGGTCAAGGGGAAAGTCAGAGAGGCTGAATTAATCTCATGGGTGGCGGCAATGAAAAAGAAACCTGCCATGTGTAACTACTTAAGAGGAAAAAACGAAATCAGGAAAGAAACCATTTATGATAACTCAAAGGGAAGCTCATTACTTTTCGAAGCGAGATCAGGATGCCTTAGAAAACGCACCTATAAAGCGAGATATAAGAAGGAAGAAGAAGCATGTGCTTGCTGCGGTAAAGCTAGGGAAACTAAGGAGCATGTTTTATTAGAATGTGAAGACGTCTACCCAGCGGTCGATTTAGGTACCACTGGCCTCCTTGAAGCCCTTGGGTTCACAGGGAGCAGTGGTAAAGCAAACATGTCCGCAATAGACATTAGTAAGAGGCGACTGGAGAATTGGTGGAAGGAAAGTAGGGAAACGACAAAAGACGGAGACGTACAAAAGCACAGTTCGCAATAGGGGATCAGAAAATTTGGGCGTGGTAGCTCAGAGTTTTTTTCCTTTTTTCATTGTTTAACCTAGGTAGGATATTAGGCAGTATGATAGCAAGAGCTTGGTGGGGCAACCCACAACCCTGTTCCAAAGGGGCGCTCATAACATCCATCCACCCAGCGGAAGTGGCGTTCTTTTAGAGCAAAATCCAATATGTCCGTTTTCCGCCGGTCGCGTGCGCTGGTACGCACCTTGCTCGCCCTGCTGCCTATGCTGCATGGCTCATTGCCTAGGCTGCCGCGTTCTAATTGCCAGGAGACCAAAGATCCTCTACTGACGCCCACACAAACAACCCACCAGTGACTGAACAGGACGTGCGACTTTATTGGCAGAAGAAAAGCAGTGCACCTTCTCGTACAAGAGCAGAAATAAAATTTGCCTCTCGAGATACGCTGAGAAACTCACTTAAGTCGTCCCACATGACGGTCTGGTAACGAGCGACAATCAGCAGCGCAAGCAAATTGGACAGTGCCCCACCTGTTTGCATCGATAGTCGCCGTAACTTGCATTGCGAAGCAACCAGGTGACGCAGGAATCTGCTGCCGCAGCCAGCAAAGCGACATGGACTACCCGCCATTTTAGCGTTACCTCCTTTCCGACCTGTACGTTTCTTTTTGTTCTTTCCCGTGCCGCTAATGTGTAACTCGCACTTGGTGCCTCACATTCTCAATATGGGCATCACCATTTTGCAGCCACTTTTGCATAGGCCGTTCCACCCATGTGGCTATCAACTTCATGCACTTCGGATCATGTAATCACGTATGCTGGTTTCCGTTCACGCCACATCACGTCTGATGAAGGCCCACAAGCATAATTTGCCCACTGCTTCAGCATGAAAGGTCGAACGGGGAGCACCAATTACGGTGCGTGTAAATTGGGAGTCATTGTCGCTGTGTGGACTGCAGGAGCTGATGGTTACCTCGCGAGACTGTTGCCCAATGCAGCTGACCAGTTCGTCACATCCAAGAAACATAACATGTCAACCATGATCAAATTAGACTCGGCATTCAATCACCGCATAAGGTTCAGACAATACACCGTACATTGGCTAAGGTCCACATGACAACAATGAGCGTTTACGCACAAAACATTCAGCTATCCGATTTCAGGCACAGTACTTGCCTTCGTCGCACATGGCAGTCTAGTAACGAGGGACAACCAGCGGCGCAAGCAGATTGGACAGTGTCCCACCTGTTTGCATCGCCAGTCACTGTAAGTTGCATTGCAAATCAATTGGGTGATGCACGCATCTGCTGTCATAGCCAACACAGCGACATGAGCTACCCGGCATTTTAGCGTTACCTCCTTTCCAACCTGCACGTTTCTTTTTGTTCTTTCGGGGGCCTTTAATGGGTTGCTCATACTTGGTGCACCACCTGCTCTCAATATGCACGTGGTCTGTTTTGTGGGAATCGCCATTTTGCAGGCCTTTCCACCCATGTGGATATGAACCTCATACACTTCCGACCATGTAATCACGTATGATAGCCCCCGTTGACGCCAAATCATGGCCGAGGAAGGCCACAAGCAGAATTTGCACACGGCTGCAGCAGGAAAGGACGGAACGGGGAGCATCAATCACGGTGCGTGTAAACAGGGAGTCTATGTCACTGTCCGGACTTCAGGAGCAGATGCTTACCCCGAGAGGCTTGTGCCCAATCCGAGAAATGTAACACGGCAACCATGATCAAGTGGTACGGCATTAAAATAAGGCTGTGCAATCAAATAACTTCAGCATACCTCTAACATAACGCATTGGCACTATACATTGGCTATTATCCACATGAAAACAGTGAGCATACACACACACGGGTCGCTTACGGCACATTCAACCGTCTGACTGCAGGCATAGTGCTTGCCTTCGTCGCACATGGTGGTCTGGTAACAAGCAACAACCAGCAGCGCGAGCAGATTGAACAGTGTGTCCTACCTGTTTGCACTGACAGTTGCCACCGAAGATGAGCAACTTGTATTGCAAAGCAATCGGGTGACACATCTGCTGCCGCAGCGAACATAGCGACATGAAGTACCCGGCATTTCAGCCTGCACATTTCTTTTTATTCTTTTGCGTGCCTTTAATATGTAACTCACACTTGGTGCCCCACATTCTCCAAATATGGGCATGGTCGGTTTTGTGGGCATCCCCATTTTGGAGCCACTTTTGCAGGCCTTTCCACCCATGTGGATATCAACTTCATACACTTCAGACCATGTAATCACGTATGATAATCTCCGTTGACACCAAATCATGGCCGAGGAAGGCCACAAGCAAAATTTGCACACGTCAGCAGCAGGAAAGGACGGAATGGGGAGCACCAATCACGGTATATGTCGCTGCGCTGACTGCAGGAGCAGGTGCTTACCTCGAGAGACTGTTTCCCAATGCAACTGACCAGGCTCTCACATACAAGAAACGTAACACGGTGACGAGTACCAAATCGGACAGCAACGAAACAAGATTCCGCAATAGATCACTTCAATGTAGCTTGCGCAAAAACACAGGCTGTCGAGCAAGAATAGCAATTCTGAACGAGACTAGGAAGTAAATATAGGAATGAGAAAGCTTGGATTCATGAAAGAAGATACTCTGCCTTGCAAACACTGAAAGCCGAAAACATTAAGAAAAGTTTAATGCTACATAGCACACAGTGCAAATATTAATGCAAGACACACACCAATGCCGCATCAGCTATTTCAGGAGAGGAATTGCACATGGTAACGTACACTAGAATATACTGCTACAGATATGTTATGCTACTAGACAGTGACTGGAATTAAGTATGAGCAAGGAATTGGTTAACCTTTAATGTATGGATGAGGAAAAGGAATGATCTTTAACAAGAATGTGGAATGAAAAAGTTTGCATTCATTGAAAAAGTTATACTTGGCACAAGTGGTATTTGACAAGGCCAGAAAGCTCATTAAGGAAGGGCAAGCTGACAGAACTCTTTTGGCCAGCGTTGTCTGTGCTTGTTCAGAGGTTGCAGGTACATCTGAAGACACATAATTTTTGTTGTTGAGGTACCTGGATGACTCGGCCAATATCTGTGCTGGTGGAATGATGGCGGAGGCTCTTTTCACTCTTGACACAGTCTTCTGTAGACTTGATATCTCATCCAAATACTGCTAGAACGACTTCTTTGTTCGTGGTCTAAAGCTTTGCGAATTCGGCTTCAGCCCCTTCCTGTTGGTGTAGATGGAGGCTCCCGTGATGACCAAGATGTGCTTGGCACAGACTCAGTTGGGGCAGAACAGTGACACATGAGGTACAGTAGAGATTATCCAAGGTCATGTAGTGTTTTCTCTTATGTTCGAACCAATTATACTGAACTGTAAATACGAACAATCGTTCAAGTCATCTGCTACAAACAAATTACATGTATCTAAAGACTAGCAAGCCAATACAGCATATATCAAGCATATTTATTTTTGAACCAGGTGTTGTCTAGGGTGCTTAGCAGCATGGTAAATAAATATTGCTACTCTCCATAAAAAATTGATGTCTGCCTAACTACAATGCATGTCAACAGCTTAAGTATTATTAAGATCACAAATGAGAACTTTTGTGCGCTCATTTATGCACTAGAAGAGATAACACTGCTGGTTTCACAAGCAAATGCATGAAAGACATGAAGCTATTAGAAATGATGCGTTCTTTTTCTGCATGAACAAGATGCACCGCTTCACTACTACAAAAATAAATGTCCTCAGGTAAACCAAGCTGCACAGCAAGAACATTTGGAACCAAGAGGTACGAAATATGGGTGGATTATCATGCGTGAAACTGTTTGATACATTAAATTCAGTACTTTAGCTTCAGCTTATCAAAGGGCTATTCGGTTCTGTGGACGAAAGAACTTGCAGGCGGACTCGAAAAAAAGAATATATTGATAAGACTACTCTGTCACCCATGGCTACGGCTACAACGAGATAAAAAATGTGACGCGCGTTCCGATATCGCTTTCTCTTTCGTGAATTCGCATCTAAAAGTTTATTTCGCAAACAGCAACGGAGGGTCCTGACTTCCCATATGTAACGCAGCATCTAGTTCGTTAGCTTGTCTCCACCTGTACGTTAACGAGAGAATATTACATAAGGACTCAGGCAGCGATATTAAACAAATCACCGGTACTGCTGTCCTCAGTCGCAGAATACGGTTCCCGTTTCGATGCAGATGCATGGCTCACGACCGAAACGTAGCTTTCGGGCTTACATGTCCGCTTGCAAACACGTCCCTTCACCACAAGTTAAATAACACGAGACGTCGAAGCGCAATAAGCTATTTTTAGCAACAAATAAGCAACCAGTCTAAGTGTACGAACGAATGTATCCGTGTCGCCATGCACTTGAAGATACCGGTAAAAATTTTAAATTCAGGCCAGAGGTCACGTGGAAGATCGATGGTGCTGAATGCTATTTGCGTTTATAATGACAAAAAACGGCAAACTTACTTATGAAAGGTACAATATCTAATTAGTAATGATAATTCTATGGCCTATTTTATGTAATAAACATGCTTCGGTAATTGTAGGAGAAAGTTTGTAAGAAAAAATTGCGCTTATTACGGCGCCCCTAGCAGGAGATATTGAAACTAACCCGTGCATCTTGAGTGCTTCTACTATGCTTGTTTCATTAGCAGCGGTGCGCGGTCGATTTTTTCGCCCTCTGTGGTCATTTCTTGAACTTGAGAGTGTGCAGGGCCTGTCATGGCGTAACTGACCGAGCGCCGCCGAGTACACGCCTTCATATCCTTTTCAAGCGCATGCGCATTCCTAACCGCTGTCACGGCGCATGCGCAGATCTTGGCGTGGCTGCGAAAGCCGCCGCGCGCAGTGTCTCCGTCGGTGGCCGTCGGTGGAGTTTCCTAATACGCGGTCCATCTTACGCCGAGCAAGAACAGCTTCGCTGTTAAAATAAAAATAACTCTGATAGAAGTAATATTGCGCGATCCATAAGTACACATTATTTTTAGCAAAGCAAGATTATAGAGTGAAGTCGGAAGTGAATGCCGAAGCATTTGGTGACAATAGTTCGTTCTTGAGAGCGGAATGTCTGATTGTTCAGGTATCGTGTCATAGGCTGCAACATGCAGACAAGCTATACTTCGAATACCGTTCACCGCATGCTTGAGCTCCTTGCGATACGTCAGTGCCAAACAGTGTTGAACGAGATTTTAAAATCAAAGTAGGTTAATTAAGTAATGTAAACAGTGCCTGAGTAGGATCATGGTATGTCTTATTACATATCAAGCGTATTACTAAAGGGCCCCTCACCAGTTCTCGCCATTTGAAGCTGACAAGCGCAGAGCATATATTACGTGATAACGATCGTGTCTGCAAAGTATTACATCGCTACGCGCCGCGCATAGATCTGAACTTTCAAACCGAACGCCGTTTTTCTTTCTCCTCGCGACCGCCGAGCTCCAAGCCGCAGGATGACGTATTCGCGTCCCTGCGCCTACGTACTCGAGTCCGGAGTGTGACATCGCTTGTGGTGACACGTGATCTCGTAAGTTATTCAAGGCACGATCTGTTATTTGTGTGATCTGTTTCTTGAATTAACGAACTGAAGTTTAGAGATATAATAAAACACACAAACGGAATGTCTGCGTGTTTTTTGCTTTCCTTCGCACCGAAGCAAGAGAGATGTACTTCCGCTTGGTCTGCTTGTTCCCACGGTCGTGCGTTCACGTGCGCAGGTACCGAAATTATGACATTTTCTACCGGGTTCCAGCGCATGATCATGCTCTTCGATCCGCTTGTTGTGGCTCAGTGTCGTGTAGCACTGAATTATACCGCTAGTCATATGTCCTTGAGCACAGCGCGCAAGATCGCGCGCTGTGCGAAACGATAACAGCTTGCGCGCAACGCCAGAAGCTAAAGTGCACATCGTCGAAAAAGAAAGCGAGGAGAAAAAAAAGTGAAGGCGGGACCCTTGATGTGTGTGTCAAGCGATCCTCGAGGTCCGGCATAGGAGAACGCAGGGAAGGAATTTCGCTTTCGAAGGCTAGCCGGGGCGAGTGTAAAGGGAGTCTCGCTTTGCAGAGGAGGCCGCCTGCTGAAATCATGGGTTCCCGGCACTGAAATATTTCTATTTCGGCTAATAATGAGCCAACTTGAAAAAATTTTCCGGCAGAAAGCTCCCTAGAGGACACGTAACAACTTCTGCCATATAACCAAAATTTGATGTGGGACCTGGCGAGGGGCCCTTTAAGGCGAATACCTTAGACGGCTCCTTGGATGAAAAATTCGTTGATAGGCGTTGAGCCATCCGGCGTTATGACACCAAGATTCATAAGGAGTACAACCTTTCACCTTTGGCGAGAGTCGGACTCACTACCTGTGGTTTTAATTAAGGCGAATTTAATTGAGACCCCCGACCTTTGGTGGGAGTCGAACCTGTGACCCTTGGTGTTAATTAGGGCTAATTAGGCTACCAATTTCTTTATAAGGAAGCGTGAAGCCGAGGCGAAGACGCGTCAGCCCAACCTTTGGTGTTAAGGGGCAGGTAATTAAGACATTGATGCGCAAAAGAGGCAGGCGCTTACTTGCAAACGGGTGTGTAATAAGAGGAGATGGAAATGGCGCCCAAGCTGCAGCCACAGTCTTCACCCTTTTCTCGGAACACCTCCATCGTTCTTTCCCCCGCAACATCACCGTGCCGGCGTGGTGGCTCCGTCCCGTTGCAGGTTATGGAGCATCAGTTAAGGCGGGTACATAGAGATTGAGTCTAGCAACGTGAACATCATCACTGCTTATGTCGGGAGGCACTGAAGACTCGCCTGCCGTGCAATCTTGTACGCCGCGTCAGAGTTGGCGCAAGGTTTTGTACAGACCGCAGTAACGCAATAGGAGTTTTTCGGACAGTCGGACACGACGCGAGGTTGTCCAGAGCAGCACAAAGTCACCAGGAGAAAATTGGGCTTGTTGGTGCCGACGGTCGTAAGAGCAGTTTTGGGAACCTTGCGAGGCACTAAGGCGATCACGAGCGATTTGTCGTGACAGCGCGGCCAGGGCAATAGAATCACCGGGGTAAGCGGTTGGGGTCTATAATTTCAAACTTCAACTTTATTTCGCATTTTCCTTTTTACAGCCGCAGAAAAATACGAGGGCAGGAACAAAAAGCTGCACAATCGCAGCTTGACGAGGTTCCTGTCTGCTGTCTTTGACGAACAGTTGCAGCACATTCACAAAGAGAATGGAGGAGGAGGAAAAAACTTTATTCTTGTCTTGTACAAAGTGTTGCCACCTGCCTGGCTAGTCCCATGTTGGGACCGGGAGGTCAAGCCTCCTAGCCCTATCACGGGCGTACTGGACAGCCAGGACTTGAGGGATATGGTCTGGAGATCTGATCATTCCTAAAAACCGATTCCGGGAAATGCCAGGGCCGAGCGACCCACACTCCCAGAGCATATGTTAAAGCGTGCACATCTGCTTTTTGCATGCTTTGCATATAATATTCATGTCTGCAATGTCATACCATTCCTTTATTTGTACAGGTGAATAATAAGGCTCTGTTTGTAATTGCCTAAGTGTAACTGCTTGTGTTCTGTTTAGTCTATAGTGAAGGGGTAGAAACTCCCTCCTTCCCATGTAGTAATGTTTTGTAATTTCATTGTATGTAATGAGCGTATCTCTCTGTAAGTTCTCCAATCCACGGGCGACGCTGTTGGTCGATTCATTTGGATTGACAGGAATACCATCAAGTGAACGAAGGTGCGCCGGGAACCAATAAATGTAACGTGTAACATTTGTTGGCCTTTTGTTAATTATTTTCGCAGCCTGTGGGGCAATTTTTCCTCTATTGAAAGCTCTAATAGCTGTTTTCGAGTCGCTATAAATTTCTGTAAATTTATCGTCTGTTAGTGCCAATGCAATCGCAACTTGTTCAGCGACTTCAGGTTTGCTACTGTAGACCGTGGCGCAGTTGGTGCAATTGCCCTGATGATCCACTACTGCCGCCGCGAACTTAGTTCGATCGTTGTAGGCAGCCGAATCAACAAAGCAGGCTCCTCTGCCCCCTTTATCCATTTTCTTGATTAACGCCCTGGCTCGCGCAACTCTCCTGTTGATGTTATGTTTTGGGTGCATATTCCTGGGTAGCGGTGCGACAATTATGTTGTCTGCTAATTCTTGATTGACTTTAGTATACTGTGCTGGATCCGTAATCTGGTTTATCATGATCTTGTCCAGGATTGATCTTCCCGTGCTGGTTGTAGATAGTCTCGCTATTTGTGATGTTTCTTGAACCTCCGCGATCTCCATTGTCGTGTTGTGTATTCCTAACTTGAGCAATTTTGCAGTGCTGGTTCGAATTGGGATCCCCAATGCGCTTTTAACAACTTTCTTGATCGCTGCGTCAAGCTTCTTGAGTTGAACCTGCGTCCAGTTGTACATGGTAGCGGCGTATAAAATATGACAGAGCACGAAAGAGTTGATTAACCTGATGAGGTTATCTTCTTTCATGCCCTTGTGTCTTCCTGCCAGGCGTCTGATCATCCTGCACGCGTTATCCGTTTTAAGGGTGATTTTCTTGACCTCCGTATGGTTTCTACCGTTTGCATCAATGAAAAAGCCTAGTACCCTGATCACGTTGACTCTGGGTATATTGGCACCATTTTCTGTATGTAGGTGTATATTACTTTCCGACAGATGTTTCCAGCCCTTAGGCCTGCCCCCTTTTTCACGTCTATAAAGTAGCAACTCCGATTTATATGGGGAGCACCTGAGTCCAGTGGGTCTCAGGTATTCTTCCACCGTCTTGATCTCTTGATCGCTTCAGTCAATGCGTCCTGTATCTGCCCTTCACTGCCACCAGCACACCATATAGTGAGATCATCAGCATAAATGGTATGGTCAATGCCCTTAATGTTGCCCAGCTTTCTGGACAGACCAATCATGCACAGGGTGAAAAGGACGGGAGAGATCACCGATCCTTGGGGGGTTCCTCGATCTCCGAGCTGAACCACTTCCGAGTTTGTGTCTCCGACCTTTATCTTCGCCGTGCGTGCTTCGAGAAAGGATTTGATGTATTTAAACGTCCTCAACCCAAGTCCAATGTCTTCTATTGCTTTGAGGATGTACTCATGCTTGATGCCGTCGAACGCTTTTTCCAAGTCTAATCCCAGTATGGCCTTAGTATTTCTAGATTATCCGTCGAGGATGTGGTGTTTAATTTGCTTCATGGCATCCTGCTTGTAAAGTGCGGACCTAAAACCCAGCATGTTGTGGGTGTATATATTATTGTCCTCTAAGTGGTCTTTTAGCCTGTTAAGGATTGCGTGTTCAGCGACCTTCCCCACACATGATGTAAGTGATATTGGTCTTAAGTTGTCCAAGCTTGGAGGTTTACCCGGTTTCGGTATTAGTATAACTAGTGAAGTTTTCCATTCTTCTGGCACTTCGCCTGAGATCCATGCTTCATTGATGAAGTCTGTCAGCGATTCAATTGACGGCTCATCGAGATTGCTAAGTGATCTGTTTGTTACTCCATCAGAACCGGGGGCTGACTTTCGATTTAGTTCACTTAACACCCTCCGGATTTCGATGTGGTGAAGGGTTGGTCGAGTTCCGGTTGAGCGGCTCCCCTATATTCTGATGTAAGTGGCTGGTCCTGCTCATTTCTAACTGGTAGGTATTTGTCAATTAGTTGTTTGGTTACTGTTTCGATGGGCTGATCTTTAAGGGCTATGTGTATAGCTCGGGCAAGGCTGTGTCTCTGGTTGGATTTAGTGCCCTTTTCATCCAGCAGATGCTTGATCAATTTTCACGCCTTGCCGTTCCTTATTTGCCCATCGACTGATTCACAAAACTCGTCCCACTGTTGCTGGCAGAGGGTGTTACAGTATTGTTCGATTTGTTTATTAAATTCTGCAATTCTTTTTCTCAGCCTACGATTTAGTCTGGGGGCCCGCCACCTTCGGGTTATGGCTTCCTTGGCTTCTATTAAGTGGGCAAGTTTCGAGTCCATCGCCTCTACATTAGTGTCTGTAACAATTCTTTTGGACACTGTTTTACTGTCCCTTCTGATGCACTCACACCAGTCTCTGAGATTGAGTTTGGTGGTTTCTTTTCCGCTTTGGGCTCTTAACTTACGAAAAAGGTCCCAATCTACGACCTCGAATTCTCGAGTTCGGCCTTTCTCTACTTCTAGTTTGACTTCTATTACGTAATGATCGCTGCCAAAATTCATGTTTGTGTTAGTCCATGAAACATGCTCTGTGTTCTTAATGAAAGTAAAGTCAGGTGTGGTGTCTCTGCAGGCAGAATTGCCAACCCTTGTAGGATGTGCCTTATGCGTGATTAAGACCAGGTCTAGCTCATCCGCGTGGTTCCACAGATTCCTGCCCTTGGCATTCGTCGTAACGTAGCCCTATAGCTCGTGGGCTGCATTGAAGTCTCCTAATATAATCAGAGGTCTACTTCCAGCTAGATTAGTAGCCTTTTCGAATAATCTCTTGAAGTGTTGTTTCTGGTGTTTCGAATTGCTGTAGATGTTGAGTACGAATAAGCTATTTTCCTTTGATTTTTGTGTGAAGTTGGTACTACAACCTTAACCATGAGGTACTCTAGGTTTTTGTCTACGATGCCTAATTCATGTGGGATGTGTGTAAGCTGCTTATTTACAAGCACGTACAGGCCCCTACCGAAGGTTTGACACTCTATGGCTCTGTATCCAGTGAGTGTGGCATATCCATATCCTGTCTCTTGAAGTGCGATAATATGCGGTTTAGACTGAAGTGACCTAAGGTATTGCTGGATGATGTTACGTTTGTTATTGTACCCCCCGCAATTCCACTGCCATATTCGAAATTCCTTCTTATTGTGAGCCATATTGTATATTCATCTCCCCCACCTGGGGAGTTAGTGCAACTCTGAGGAATGACGACCCGCATTGTTCCCTTACGTCCATTGACATAGTCATCATTTCCAGGGTTTTGATTCTTTCGCCAAAAGCCTTCAGTCCCTCTTTAGGGCCATTCAGTGCCGTCTGTATTTGGCCTACATTCATTGTCAACTGTGAGACACTGTCCATAAGCATCTGCATGTTGTCTTTGAAAGACGCCAGAGAATCTGTTACACAGAGAATCTGTTACACATGTACAAAACAATTTCATATATACAGAGATCCATATTCACATCAGAACATTTATAACATTTATATACATATATTCACATGCGTATCTACACCAACCCAGCATCTATACATATTTGCATCTGTACATGTAGAAATACATCTGTACCAGAAAAAGGGGAGGAAAAAAAGGTCATGCACAAATGATAAGCAACACCTGAAAAAATACACTTCAAAAATAATACCAACAATTGCACTCAGAATGTAACCGCCATGCTCGGCGGAACATAAAACTAAATGCGGAACGATGGAAAAGCGAGATTTGGGACATGGTAAAAAAAAGGAGAAAATGAATACAGAAATAATAAGAAATATAAAAAATTGCAAATATTATCATTTATAAAATTTGACCATTATTAAAGGGACCCTGAAACGATTTTGACGATTTTCTACAAACGTACTGAGTCGTTAGAGTAGGTCCTTGTGATAATTAATTGACGCATCTAAGTGCTCCGCGTGAAGCGTGTAATTTATTATAAGGTTCCAAAAATGCACATCGCTGCCGATCGCAGCACACTGCGCGACGGAATTTTAAGCCGCCCTTACCCATATGACGTCAGTGGGCCGAGCTATCCGATTGGATGACCTGGGTGCGCGATCGATAATTTTTCCAACTTTATGGTAAACAAATGATGCTCGTAATAGTTGGAATGTTAGTTAATCTGTTTTTATAAAAAGAAAGTAACATAAAGGGAATGCACAAGAAAAATTTTTCAGTACACTTAAGCACTTCCGGCACACAGCAAGTGTCGTCTGCTTGTGTTACAACGTCCTCCATCTTTGCCGAAAGCTCCGCCGTCAGTGTCGGCCTGTCTTTAAGCTAGCGCATGATTCGACTTTGTTGCGTTGTTGACTACAAACGTAGCGACTGGGAATATGTCAAGCTGCGACATCGCGTCTCTTTGCAAGCCAGTAGATGAGCGGACTGGCTGCAGCACATCGGACTGCCTCTATCCGATCGGCGCCAGGATTTGCGCGATTACGGCCGTCACTTTACACCGGAAGATTACTAACGCAATAGCGTTTCGCGAGTCCGGCATTAGGGTAAACGAAAGCGTAAGGGGACAGGGCCTGGCCGTGTCCCTTGCCTGTCGTTTCAATGGTTGAACAGAAGCGCAAATGTGAATGGTCTGTATCCCGGCCACGGCGGCCGCATTTCGATGGGGGCGAAATGCGAAAACACCCGTGTGCTTAGATTTAGGTGCACGTTAAAGAACCCCAGGTGGTCAAAATTTCCGGAGTCCTCCACTACGGCGTGCCTCATAATCAGAAAGTGGTTTTGGCACGTAAAACCCCAAATATTATTATTATTATTATTGAATGGTCTGCATGGTGCAGCCACCTGGTGGCGTAGAGCTCAACCAGACACAGTAGCAGTAACAAAATGTATTCTTCTTTGCTGCTGGTGTAAATTTTTCGCAGGACGGTAATCGTTAACACGTTGTTTTTTTAAATGTTTAAAATGTTTTATACTTGGTTAGAGAAATATTAGCTTTTTCTTTGGCTGGTTTAAGCTCTGCGCCAACGGGCGGCTGGACTGTGGAGACCGATCAGGCCGCTCACGTACGTCTACGCTAAGGTTCCTTCATCAGCTTGAGTTTATGCCTCCAGTCATTTGCCGAAATGACCAGCTTGCCTGTGGTTACCGGAATACCAGACACGTTCGGCCGTTTAAGTGAAGTGAAGCATTACGTATTACGTAACGCTTGTGGGGATGCGTGACTCTCACGCCTCCCCTGAGATCTAGTTTTCCCGCATGGCTCGTCTCCTGCATGGCGGCTTCGCCCGTCGCGTGGCCTGGCGCCCGCGGCGGTCGGAGTGGTACAAGCACGGTGCGAGAGACGGCGCGAGCGTCGCGCCGCTGCGGGGTTACTCGGGCGCCGAGAGACAAGGCGCTTCCTCTTTGGGTTCGGGAAGCAAGCGGGACGGACATGCCGTCTGCGCGTGCGCCGACCCATGCTTCTGCGAGACCGTCTCGCGTGGCCGCCTTGGACACCGTCCGCGTGACCGTACACGCGAATGACCAGGCGTTGGGATCTAGCATTGGGCGAACATATTCGCTCGCTACCAGGTCGCGGTAAGTCGGACTTCTAGATTTGTCGCGCGCCCATCGGCATGTTTTGTGGATAGCAACTCGGCTAGCAGGCATTGATCTATGAAAGGTGCAATAAATGCCCTTGTGACTGTTTGCACTACTGTGTTGTCGTTCCTTTGTCCCAAGAGCACGGGTGTGAGATGACCCCTCATCTGGCTGACCAACGTGGGACTCTTGGGGCATCGGACGATAGATTTAACAGTTTTGTTTCGTTCGAGACCTTTGTTTGAACCGAAGCGTAGGCCTAGCGTGAATTTTGATCGCTAGTGTCGGCGGCGTGCTTTCTTGAGCGAGGTGACGGTGGCTGTAGTGTGTTTGAACATGTCAACATGCTAAGCCTTTTCGCAAGTGTTTTTTTTAATGACATTCGTCAGTACGAGAGCCACGTGGTCTGCATCCTGGGAGAGCGAGGCTGAGCGCCCGCGGAGCAGTGGCAAGCCTGAAGCGAGTGAGTACGGAAGCCTCGTGGGTGGTCCGAATTTCTTATGTAAATAGCTTCTTCTATCTCTTTGACTCGGAGGAAGTCGCGGCTCTGGGAGCCGGGTGGCCGCGGGCCACGGGTGCCACTACGGGCTGACTGGTATTGCGCCCTGGCACCGGGCGCTCCGACACCGTCTGGGACGGTGGGCGCACTCAACTTGGATGCTGTGTGCACCGAGCGGAGTAGGACCACCTCACAGAGCTGACGTCTCCTCGCGGCTGCCTGTTTTGCGCTCATTTTGGGTGTTGTTTTTGGATGCCGGTTGTTGTCAGGGTAGCGACGCTTTAGGCCTAAGGCTTTACGAAGCTGCCTGTCGCACGTGGAGAAACACAACCTGGTGGACCGTGGCGTTGAGGTGTTGCAATTTGCTTCCCTCATTCTATTTAGCCTCGCACGAACTGAAATTACTCGTTCGACTCAAGGAAGCGAGCTTCGTTCACATGAACTTAGCATCTGATTAGCTGTCCGATCTTTTGCTAGCCGAGTTGAACATCGTACCACGTGGGCGATGCGCATGCAGACTTCCTCTCCCTTGCACTACTTTAGTGTTTGCCGAGTGTGTTGAGTGTACGCAGTGTGAACGGAGTCACCCCTGGTCTGCCGTCACCTGCACATCGTCTGCGCTGCTGCCCCCGACTACGATCGAGCCACCCCGGGCGATGGTGATGCTGTGGCCAGTTCGGCGCAGCGACTTCGGCGGCCTCCTGCATCCAGTTCACAACCCCCGGCGGCGGACAAAAGAGCCGGCGGTCACCGACAGCTACGGCGGCTCTTCCCAGCAGGGCGCGTCGGTGCGAGCGACGCTTGCTCGTTCCGACTACTGCGTCGTCGTTTCCGGAGTCCTGGCCTGGAATCGTGCCGCCGAGTCTGCAAAGCTGCCGCTGTGACCGGCGGACGCCAGCGGTGCACCCAAGGACAATGTCGGCTCGCATGTTATGGACAGCGTGCGGACATTTCTTCGGCGCGACCACTGTTTAATGTTCTATACCTTGTTTGCGAAGCACAGTTTGATGTTAGACCGTGTCACATGTCTCGCCGGAATATGTAGTGATTTAAGGTTGGGGGGATGTGGGGATGCGTGACTCTCACGCCTCCCCTGAGATCTAGTTTTCCCGCATGGCTCGTCTCCTGCAGGGCGGCTTCGCCCGTCGCGTGGCCTGGCGCCCGCGGAGGTCGGAGTGGTACAAGCGCGGTGCGAGAGATGGCGCGAGCGTCGCGCCGCTGCGGGGTTACTCGGGCGCCGGGAGACAAGGCGCTCTGTCTCTTTTTAGGTTCGGGAAGCGAGCGGGACGGACATGCCGTCTGCGCGTGCGCCGACCCATGCTTCTGCGAGACCGTCTCGCGTGGCCGCCTTGGACACCGTCCGCGTGACCGTACACGCGAATGACCAGGCGTTGGGTTCCAGCATGGGGCGAACATATTCGCTCGCTACCAGGTCGCGGTAAGTCGGACTTCTAGATTTGTCGCGCGCCCATCGGCATGTTTTGTGGATAGCAACTCGGCTAGCAGGCATTGATCTATGAAAGGTGCAATAAATGCCCTTGTGACTGTTTGCACTACTGTGTTGTCATGTTTTGTGGATAGCAACTCGGCTAGCAGGCATTGATCTATGAAAGGTGCAATAAGTGCCCTTGTGACTGTTTGCACTACTGTGTTGTCGTTCCTTTGTCCCAAGAGCACGGGTGTGAGATGACCCCTCACGCTTCACTTAAATTGTGGTGCGAATGTTCTACTTAAGCTGTACCCTACGCATCTACAAAATTTGTCCGAAGCGTTTGAGGGGCCCTTTAATTAAATTGAACTTCAGTGCTTTTCTCGTAATAGCATTTAATTCGGTATGGGAAGCATGTACCACGTTTAATATTCTCGGCACCTGGTACTGCAATCGCTTGAAACTATAATTAGTTCTTGTGAAAGGTAACACGCACTGGCTCTGTTTTCTGAATTCATATAACGCTTCCCTTGATTTGACTAAGTTGCACAAGTTTATGAAAACTTTGTTGTTACAGCGAGAATATTTTTTTATTTTTAAGACTAGGTTATAATCATAGAAATATTCAAAGGGAAGCACATTAAGAGCACGAATTATCTCGTGTGTATGTGCATCAAACGGTGCGTTGACAACACGTCGGACAGTTGTCTTTTGTAATGTTTTTAAGCTTCGCATGTTTGCTTGAGATGTCGTACCCCACACTAGATTACAATAGCTAACATGTGAAAGGAAGAGACTGTTATATAACATCAGTTTTACCTTAGAGCGCAGTATGCGTCGTAATCGACAGATTATTTCACATGCTCTCGCCAAAGTGGGCATAATACGCCCAACGTGTGTATACCAAAATAAATGTTTGTTAAAAATTACACCTAACGTTTTGACATTATCAACTAATTCTATCCTTTCTGTGCCGAGGTAAAAAACAGTACTGCAGTTTACTTGTTTTTGTGCTGGCGTAAACAACATAACCTTAGTTTTATTCGCGTTAATTGCTAATGAGTTTAGATTATTCCACTTTTGCGATAAGCTTAAAGTTTTATTTGCCATATTTGTAAGTTGCGCAACATCAAGTGATCTGAAAAAAAAAAGGCTAGCATCATCTGCATAGACTATGAATTGTGCATGTTCACTAATATTCGTTATGTAATTAATATAAATGTTAAATAAAATCGGTCCAAGTACACTTCCTTGTGGAACGCCTTATGTTAATTCCCTTGCTGATGAAAGTTTTGATCCAATTGCGACGCACTGCCTTCTGTGCTGAAGATATGATTTCAAAAGTTTAAGGGGAATCCCGCGAAAGCCATAATGGTTTAATTTTGAAGATGGGGTTTTATAGTTAACCGAATAGAAAGCCTTGGAAAAGTCAACGAATACACCTAGAGTTAACATTTTGTTCTCAAAGCTATCTAAAATTATTTCTTTCTGCGTCAGCAAAGCAAGCTCTGTAGACATTCTCTGCCAGAAACCAAATTGCATATCTGTTAGGATGCTATGTTTATCAGAAAATGACCGAATTCTCGCGCAAATGATCTTTTCCAGATTCTGGGAAATTACAGGAAGTATAGATATTGGCCTATAATTTGTTAATTCGTTTTTCTTTCCGTACTTAAATATAACAATCACTTTCGCATGTTGCATTTTCTCAGGGAAGACGGCGTTTAATAAGGAAATGTTAAAAATGTGAGTAAGCACATGTAACAAAAGATCAAGCACAAATGTAATGGGTTCAATCTGCAATCCACCCATATCGCGCGATGTGCTGTTCTTTAAGGACATAAAGGTCGAGTATACTTCTTCTGGTGTTGCAGGTTCAAAAAAAGCCGTGTAAGCATTGGGAGTACCCAGAAAGGAAGTTGCATTAATATTATGCGTGCTTGGGGTTAAAGACGTAAAGCGTTTGTTAAATTTGTCAGCTAATTTTTCACCACTAATGCTTTGTTATCAATTGTCAGCTCTAATTTCCGCTTATGAGATTCTGGCAGTAGTAGATTATTTACTTCACGCCAAACGACATCGCTACTAGTTCCCGCTATACTAAAAACGTGTGCAAAATGTTTGTTCTTGGCATTTCTCAAGAATTTATTTAAACAGTTTCTGTATTTTTTAACGGAAGTAAAGTCCGCAGGATCCCGAGTCTTAAGAAACTTTACGTACAAAGAATTTTTTTTGCGGATCATTCTGAGGCATTCATCAGTCAGCCATGGTTTCCTAATCTTTCTCGATTTTTAAATTTTTTTGTTCGAGAAACAAAACTTCGTAAACTCTTAAAAGTGTATGGATAAATATATTATACGGTTCATTTGCGTCTGTGCAGTCAAGTACAGAGCTGAAGTTTATTTATTTTATTTCCGTGCGAAAATTTTCTAGAGTTTTCGGATTAATTGCTTGAATATGAAGTGGCTCAGAACGATAAAACTTCCAAAATGCGCGATTAACCTTATATATCAGGTACTCGGGCGAGTGATCTCCTATATGTTTCCTTCAATTGCACCAGACTGCACATAGCCGTCGGAGCTATATGTGATAAACAAATCAAGGAAGCTTTCCAAATTGGCAACAATTTGTGTGGGTGCCGTAATTACGTTTCTGCAGCAGAAAGAATCAAGATTAAGCTTCAATCTTCGTGACTTCGGCGTATTTACTAGAAGATTAATATTGAAATCCCCGTCAATGACAAGTTGCAAGTGATTTGTACTGATAAAGCACGACAATCTTTCCAGAAACACAAAAAAATTCTCAATGTCGTCGCTAGGTGGATGATACACAACAGTGAAAACACACTTGTGTGATTCTAGACTTAACACTTCGTAACCTGTTGTCACTGCAGAGTAAGCTGGGAGCATGCTACCTGGAATTTGATCAGATCGGCGCTGTAATACACCCCCGCCACACCTATCAAAACGGTTCAAATAAAGAGGTTTGGAAACCAGGCATTCAAAACACTTCTTCGTCTGATCTATACCATGGTTCCGTTATCATCCCATTATCAAATTGAAACGGGAAGTCACCGAGAAGCGCGATCAACTCGCAATGCTTCTGCCTAGCTGATTGTGAGTTACAGTGAAGAAATGAGAGGTAATCGCGCGAATTCGGCTTTATGACGTCTTTTGGTGAAACCATTCTCATGGCGCAAATAAGATAAGAAACAGATCAATGAAATCTTTATGTAGGCATGTCTACTCGTACATCTTTTGCACATCTGCCTCGCTACCAATTCGAATAACATTAGATGTTCCCGTTTTCCGTGCTAAGATTTTACCGCCCCTCACCCAAACAAAACGCCAGTTCAGTTCCCGTTTCTTAGCGGTGGCCATGCCCAGAAGTTTCTTTAGCTGGGGATAAAGATGCTGATTTGCATATATTGCTTGCCGCTTGTCAAATCCTAGGTCACTGGAATTAATTTCAGCCTTCAGTGCTTTCTCAAGCACTTTTTCACGCTTTGCACGGTAGTTGAAAACAACCACAATGCTCTGCTCCATGTCCGCCCTTCGTGACGCGACTCGATGGCAAATCTCAATGTCTTCCTTCTTAATCGGTTCACCCAGTGCGTCGCCTACTTTACCTAGCATATTAACTAGATCTTCAGCTTTCTCATGCGGAATTGCCTTAATTTCGATGTTCTTGTTTCGAGAGTATTGGTCTTGAACAGTGACCTTGAGCGACGTTTCATGCAATTGTTTTTTCAGTGCTTCGACTTCCGGCGTAAGTGCTAGTTGCGATGTTTTGAGAGCTAGATTTTCCACTTTCACTTCAGCGCAGTCCTGCTTGGGCGTTTCGAACTTTTTGTTGATAAACTCAAGACTGTATTTAAGCTCCCTTATTTCCGTGCGTAGTCACGCGCTAAATTTGACACTTGTTGACATCATGAAAGGCAGTCAAAGACAACAGTGGTTTGGCAACAGAGCCAGCAAGCTAACAAATAGATAAGTTTCATTCTAAAGTAAAGTCTCAAACCTGGAAAATCAAGCAGGGAAATGTGAGACGTCCTTCCTTCGCGCTGTCTCTGTTGCCAAATGCTGCTTCTTAGATGCGGGCATGGTTTTATCCCAGACTCCGGTGACGACAAGCTCCACGTGGTCCACCAGGTTCAGCAGGATCAGTTGATAACCGGATGGTCTGGCCGCACCCACTTGAGCAGTGGTCACGCTGCGCTTGTCTACTATTCTTCTGTGACGGTTTGCTCTCGATACGCCTGGAAAATCAAGCAGGGAAATGTGAGACGCCCTTTCTTCGCACTGCCTCTGTTGCAAAAAAAAAAAGGTATCTCTCTAAGGTTAATGCAGGATCGCGTCCAAAGAAAAGATAGTGCTATGAAAATCCGGTGGTGTAATGACGAGACGAATTATGCGCAAAGATGATGTATGGCGGAGCAACGTCCCACTCACGCTGATCGTCGGAAACGTAGATGGCAAGGATTTCAGTTAGCGTGCAGTTGAGGTGTTCGGTGAGGTCATTCGTTTGAGGGTGGTGCGCGGTAGGAACTTTGTGTTCGGAGTGCAGAAGCGGAGCAGACACTCGGCGACCTTGGGTAGGAAGTAACGTCCACGCTCCGTAAGTAACTGAAGAGGGGCGATTACTTAGAAGGAAGAACAAGCAGCATACAGAGGTTATTCGCCATAGGACTGCCTTCATTTTGCTTGCGCCACGACGTTGTCTATAAAAGGAACTTTTCACCTAGTGGCAGCAGCTGCCTACTCGTCATTCCCGCATCTCTTCGCGACGAAGTCCTACATGCCTGTAACAACGAGCCGACCGCTGGTCACTTGGGCTACACCCGCACATTCACAAAAAATTAGGCTAATGTACTATTAGCCGAGACTTGTATCGATCGTGAAACGTTACATACAGACATGCCTGGATTGCCAGCGCCGCAAAGCCCTGCCCGGCAAGCTAACTGGACTGCTGCATCTTGTTCAGATACCACACGCACCGTTCGAACAAATTGGCATGGACCTTTTAGGTCCATTTCCACTGTCTACTGCGGGAAATAGATGGATGATCGTCGTCACATATTACCTTACTCGATACGCCGAAACAGGTGCTACCGAACGTGGAACAGCAGCCGAAGCAGCGCGATTTTTCATCGAACCTGTCGTCCTAAGGCATGGCGCTCCCGCAGCGGTCATAACAGACAGAGGTGCTGCGTTGACGGCTGCGCTTCTGGATACCGTTTTACGACTAAGTGGTACCACTCACCGAAAGACCACGGCTTATCATCCCCAAACCAATGGCCTGACAGAACGTTTGAATAAGGCCCTGGCAGACATGATGAGTATGTACATCGACGTCGACCGCAAGAACTGGGATGAGATTTTACCATATGTTACATTTGCGCATAACACGGTTCGCCAAGAGACAACACGCGTGACACCTTTCAACCTCGTTTACGGCCGGTAAGTGACAACAATGTTGGACGCAATGCTGCCACACGAGTGCGGTGACGACGAGACTGGTGCCGAGGAGTTTACGCAACGCGCAGAGAAAGCCAGGAAGTTTGCGCGTTTCCGAATCCAAGAACAAGAGGACTACAATACCAGACACTACAATCTTCGGCACAGACCCGTCAAAACAACGTCGGTGACCAGGGGTGGGCCTGGACTCCTATTCGTCGGGGTGGCTGTCTGAGAAGCTCCTGCGAAGATACTTCGGGCCGTACACAGTAATGCGCCGCATCAGCGATGTGAATCATGAAGTTGTCCCCGACAGTCATAACTGCTCCAAACGCTGGCGGCATCTGCCCGAGGTTGTGCACGTGCTTCGTATGAAGCCATATTTTCCCTCATGACCTCAACTTTGCATCGTCTGTGCACCGCCTTCGGAGGCCGGTGCATCGGGACGATGCCTTCTTTTTGTCCAAAGGAGGGGCAAATGCAACATCCTATATGGTTGCCGCGGGTATGTGCCAGGCGATGAAAACGACGCTGAACTATAGCGCGCGGATAGAAAAATTGAGACGACAACCACGTCGCGTTGACTGCTCTGATAAAGGGCTTTTATGCGTCCTCTACACCGGTTTTCCCGTCTTCTACTAGGCTGTGACAATATTTCAAATATTTCTTTTTCGTTCTTTCGTTCAAATTGTTCTTTTTTGAAGAAGAGTACTCTTCTTCAGCCGCATAGATATATGCTATAAGCGTCCCCTTTCAAACGGGGTGGTTGGTTGCGCCACCCAGCTCTTTTTATTGTTTTTCGTAAGGTTCTACCTATCTTAAAAGCACAAAGAATACCCAGCATCAAACTTTCCGGACCCCTATTGGGGACATCTTTTGTTAGCCTTCGTTGTTTGTCGTCTCGCTGCTTTTCTTCCACCAAACTTCCGCTCGCCTCTTACTAATCTCTATTGAGGACGTGTTCACTTTCCGCCTGCTATCGCTAAACCCCAAGGTCTTCAAGGAGGCCATGAGGAGCTTAAACTGACAGCTGGGCAGATATTTTCGCATTCTAATAAAACTTCTTCTATCGTTTCCCTAGCTTTACTGCAGCAAGCACATGCTTCTTCTTCATTGATGCACCTCATTTTTAAGTACGCGTTCGAGCGCATCCTCGTCTCGCTTCGCGAAGTAAAGAGCTTTCCTTTGATTTAACACAAATTGCTTCTTTACTGATTTCCTAGTTTCCGCAGCTGGGAACCAACAAACCCAGCTGGTGGCGCGAGCATTCTCCCATAGTGTATGAGAGCAATTGTTTAAGCAAATTGCTAGTTACCAAATCAAGATGATGGTCTTCATTGCATGAGAATGCTGCTGTCGCAGTATATGAGTTGAAAGTTGACGGAATCACTGAACTGTGCTGCCGTTTATGAAAAATGGCAGGTATTTCCATGTATGCATGCTTATTAGAACAAAAATATACCGCTATTGCTTACAGTATGTCACTATACCCTTAGCAATGGTAACACTGCCCACTTCATTGCTTGTCAGGGTCATTCTGGGAGCACAACAGTGTTTTGAATAACGTCTCTTCGGAGTGAGGAAGGTATAGACAGCTGCGTTCAATAATTAGATAAGTGAGAGAGTGAGTGGTCGCATGAGCCGTTTTAGATTTTTTTGTTTGTGTGTTTGTTTGTTTGTTCAAATGGTGTTCCTTCCCGAATTAAGTCAGAGCCGTGGTGAAAATTTCATTTCGGCGGTATCCGTACGTTTTTCAGGATCAACAAGGAGAAGCTTTGCTACCGGTACCCGCAGTTCTGCAATTTTTCAGACACTATGGTAAGTGCACAGTGAGATTTCTTGTAATGTTATCATCGTTTTATGCTTGCGTTTGCTTATGCGATCTTTATGGACGCTGGTCACATCGCCTCAGAAATACCGTGGCCGCTGCCGCTCGGCCGATTCCCTTCCGGAGGCACACGCCCCGCCTTTTAGAAGACGTTCGCGGACACGCCGAGCTTTCAGTCCGTATTCGTGAATCATGTTGGTTTAAAATGCTTACTTTCTGCGCTTTTTGAGTGACACTTAGAAGTACTGCCGATCGTTAAGCGTTTCCAGACAACAATCAAAATATCAGTGGCATAAAACGGCGTTATTGCCCTCTTCGCATCCAGTCCGCTCTGTTACTACTGTGGTCAGGCGGGTCATGTCTACCGAGAGTGCCAGTACCCGCACCTTGGAATCCAGGGTTTGCTATTAATTCACCCCGACCCCGTTTGGGACAACGGCCACCTGAGATTGAAGATTTTATTGCCCGATAGCAAGCGCCACCGTCAGCAAGGCGCCAGTCGCAATCGCCGTCACCGCAACCATCCTATTCGAGAGAAACAGGTCGGATGTCGTAACGGCGATCTCCGAGCCCTCGCCTGGGAAACTAACGTCAGCCACCTTTTGAGGTGAGGCCGCTCACACTCGACGTGCGGAAGACCTCCAATCGACGCGACCTCAGACCGGCGGAGGCTTGACGACACTGGTATCTCAGGCTGGAGACAAATTTTCAATGAACATACCTGTGCTGATCGACGGTCGAAATGTTACTGCTTTAATAGACACTGGCGCTGACTACTCGAATATCAGCGGAAAACTCGCAAGCAGTTTGGAGAAAGTTGTCACGCCTTGGACAGGGACGCACGTACGGGCAGCTGGCGGACATGTCGGCAAACCACTTGGCATGTGCACTTCTCGGGTGCAAATTCAAAATTCTGCGTCCGATCAGTTCCTTTGTTCTCCGAGTATGCTCCCATGAATTGATAATTGGAATAGGCTTTCTTCGAGAGTATGGCGCCATCATCGACCTCTGCCGACGCTGTATTTTGTTCTCTACAAAGAACGCGTCGACACGAGACGCCTGTCGCCACAGAGCCGCTCTTCGAATTTCAGACGACAGCGTCACGATAACACCTCGTGCTAGTATAATGATTGCGGTAGCGTCCATGGCACATGTCAAGGTGAAGTACTCGCAAATTGCGACGTCTCCCTTCTACTTACGTTTGGAATTGACGTGCCTCGAGGAATCATTGACGTTAGATATGGCCAAGCTGACGTCTCGATCACTAACTACACAAATGAGCACCAACTCCTCTTCCGTGGCACTGCCGTCGTTACACTGAAGCCTTGGAGGACATCGCTGAGTGTGTCACTTTGGGAGAAAGCGGCAGCAATGAAGAATGCGTTACAAATATCAACATCAACAACGAGCTGTCGGAGGACAATAAGGAGGTGCTGCGAGGACTGTTCTGTGAATTCAAGGACTGCTTCGCTCGATCGTCTAAAATCAGTCAGACGCCAACCACGCAGCACAGGATAATTACTCACGACGATGCACGTCCTATTCACCAGCAGCCGTACCACGTTTCGCAGAAAGAATGCGAAGGAATTCAACAAGTCAAGGAGATGATTGACGATGGCGTCAACCAACCTTCAAACACTCCGTAGTCGTCACAGGTTGCCCTGGTAAAGAAGAACGACGGCACTCTCCGCTTCTGGGTCGATTACAGAAAACTCAACAACGACGCAAGGAAAGAGGTCTACCCGTTGCCGCGCATAGATGACTCTCTCGACCGGCTACGGTGAGCCAAGTAATTTTCCTCCTTTTACTTGAAAAGTGGGTAGTGGCATATTGAGGTTGACGAGCGTGACCGGGAGAAAACAGCCTCTGTCACTCCGGATGAACTTTGCGAGTTCCCAGTACTTCCGTACGGGTTGAGCTTTGCTCCGACAACTTTCCAACCGATGATGAACACTGTGCTAGCCGACCTAAAATGACAAACCTGTCTCGTCTACTTAGATGAAGTGGTCGTATGTTCAGGCAGCTTCTCCGAACATCTTAACCGACTGCGGCAAGTGCCCGAGGCAATCCGATCGGCCAACCTCACTGTAAAGCCTCAGAAATGCCACTTCGGTTATGAAGAACTGAAGTTCCTTGGACATGTCGTGAGCGCGGAAGGCATCCGCCCTGATCCCGAGAAAGCTACCACTGTAGCTGCTTTCCCGACTCATACCGACAAGAAAAGCGTTAGACGTTTCCTGGGACTGTGCGCATAATACCGGCTCTTTATACGCAATTTTTCTAAAATTGCCGAACCACTTACTCGTCTCCCTCGAGATGGCACGCCGTTCATCTGGAGCTCTGAACAGGAAGCGGATTTCACTGAGCTTCCACACCGCCTGGCATCGCCCCCTGTTCTTGGGCATTTTGTCGAGGAAGCCGAAACGAAATACCGATGCCAGTAACGTTGGTCTGGGTGCGGTGCTCGTACAGCGGCAGGAGAACGGCGAAAGTGTCATAGCTTGCTCCAGTCGCATCCTATGGCGACCTGAGTCCAATTACACTACCACGGAGAAAGAGTGTCTTGCCTTCGTATGATAAGAAGGCAACAAACAATGACACCAAGGACAACATAGGGGAAATTACTTGTGCCTAATAAATGAAATAAAGAAACTATAAATTAATGGTAATTAAAGTGGATGAAAAAACAACTTGCCGCAGGTGGGAACTGAACCCACAACCTTCGCATTTCGCGTGCGATGCTCTACCAATTGAGCTACCGCGGCGCTGTTTCCCCATCCACTTTCTTGGGTATTTGTGTGTCCTAGTAGAACCCTGGGAGTGTTAGCCAGCGCCACCACTCACAGACCTTGGCGGCGGACGTGGAACGTCTTTTTTGCCGCAGGCGTCACGAGAACGTGATCTCTTTAGGTGAAGGCAACTGGTCAATAAACCCACATATGCTACCTGAAGGCATCAATGTAGCCGGATTCGAGACCCTCGTTATGTAATGAACGAGAAGAAAGGGGGTTAATCGAGGGGCCAGATTTTTATTAGTCATATCATAAGAAGCCGGGCCCCTCGGTCCCCTCGGTTCGGGCCCCTTGGTCATAAGAAATCGGGCCCCTCGGTTAACCCCCTTTCTTCTCGTTCATTGACTTCGTATGGGCACTCGCAAAGTTCCGACCTTATCTCTATGGCCACCCATTCAGGGTCATGACGAATCATCCCTCCTTATGCTGGTTGGAGATTCTAAGAGACCCTTCAGGATGACTGGCACGGTGGAGCCTGCGCCTGCAGGAATAGGACATAACCATCGTGTACAACAGGCCGCACACGCGACGATGCCGGCACATTGTCGCGCGCGCCTCCTGAAGCTGACGATCAACACACCGAAGATGATAGCGCTTTTATTGGCGCCATAATCGAGGCAGACGTATCTAGACGGCAGCAAGCAGACTGTGAATTGCGACCTATCATTGAACATCTAGAAGGCCGCAAAGTACGTCTGTCCCGACAAATTGCTCGCGGATTGTTTTCGTTTTGTTTGCGACAGGGAATCGTATACAAGAAGAATTCTGCTGCAGCACAACCTATCTTTTGGTCGTACCAGCAGAGCTTCGTGATGAAATCCTGTTCGCATGCCATGACGAGCCTGCGTCCGGTCACTTGGATTTCACTCGAACCCTTGCCATGGTACTGAAATCCTACTACTGACCGAAACTCGCCAGTTGTGTTCAAAGATACGTCCAAGCCTGCCGTGAATGCCAGCGTCGAAAGTCACTCAATGGGAAACTTGCGGGATTGCTGCATCCTATTGAGCCGCCTCGAGGGCCCTTCGATCAAGTCGGCCTGGACCTCCTGTGCCCGTTTCCGTTGGCTGCTTCCGGAAATAAGTGGATCATCATCGCCACAGACTATTTAACCCGCTATGCGGAAAAGAAGGCCCTTCCTAAAGACACCGGTTGTGAGGTTGTACAGTTTTTCGTACAGAACAACCTACTTCTTCATGGTGCCCTAACTTGTGTCATCACAGATCGAGGGTCCGTGTTTACGGCAAGGCTGCTTGAAGAAATTTTTCAACTGAGTTACACCCCGCACCGAAAGACAATTGCCTATCATCCGCAAGCAAATGGCTTGACCAAAAGGCTTAACAAAATGATGACCGACATGCTGTCGATGTGCATAGACGTGCAGCATAATACGTGGGACGAGATACTACCGTATGTTACGTTTGCCTACAACAGTGCTACGCAATAGATCACACGCTTCACACCGTTTTCTCTTGTTTACGGTCTTGAAGTTCAAACGATGTTAGAAGCCATGTTACCATGTGGCAATTCTGGCAGTCTTGATGCAGTTTTGTGCAGCGTGCCGAGGAAGCACGCCAACTGGCTTGCGTGAACATCAGGAAACAGCAGTGCATTGACGCGCGACGCTACAACCTCCGTTGTTGATAAGTTGACTACCAACAGGGTGACCAAGTGTTAATCTGGACCCCCGTCCGCCGCAAAGGCCTTTCGTAAAAACTTCTTAGCTAGTACTTCTGCCCTTACAAAGTGCTTCGTCGAGTGAGTGCATTCAGTTAAGTCCTTCCGGAGGGCACCCAGCCAGCACGACGCCGACAACCGCGTCCCGAGATTGTGCACTTCGTGAGGTTGAAACCATATCGCACACCGCAATTGTCATGGGTTTGGGACCATTGCGTTTGTCTTGGAACAAGTCTCTCTGCCTTTTAACAATTTGTTTGGCGTCGAGCCGATGCTCTTTTGGAAGGAGGGGTAATGCCACGGACTTGTGCCACGCGTTTGGGTAACTTGCTCCCAGAAGAAGACGAGGACGGACTACCTGACGAGCTCGCGCCTTGGTCTTTTGTCGGTGCTGCGCTGCCCCTTCGATGACACGGACTTTAACGGCCTCTTTTAGAAGTCGCCTGTCAATTAAACGGGACAATATTTTGATCATAAGTGACCACGGCTAGCGAAATGATGCTTTTTAGACGTCAACCGGGGCAAACGCAGCACGGGAGGCAAACGAGTTTTTTTTTTTTATCACCGCACCCACTCATTCATACCGCACGGCTGCAGGCAATAATGTTAACAGCGGCAGCCGGTCCGTACCCCGTACCTCTTCGCCTAGTTGATGCAATTCTTATTTGGAAGAGTCTTCACCTCATAAAGAATTAAGTTCCTGGTGATGCATTCAGGGCAGGACAGCATGGTTCTCCAGTATATGAGTAGTCGCCTGCTTCCTCTGCCCATTGTAAGGAACAAAGCGACTGCCCATCCATCGGTTATGGCTGCTCGGCACGACTGCATTATTTGAACCCCGTGTCCCTGGCCCGTGCACGTGCTCGTGTCGCGCTTCTCCTTCTCCGGTTCTTAAAGGCCAACTGTAACGAAATTCACTTGGGCTTAATTGACTATAAGTGCCTAACTTATACTCTCAAAGTAATCTTGGCAAAGCCGCAGGGCTGGTAACTGCCTGGTTTTGTTATTACCAGCTATTAAATAGCGTATATGCAGACGGCGCGTGCACCTGGCGGCAAAGCGGTAGCGATGTAGATATGGCGAACATTGAAGAACCATGGACAACTTTTGACCGCTCAGTTGCCCCTAGGCAGGCGAAAAGCTCGCTCATCATTTGCGAGTTGACTGGCGGCTCTCTCCGCGTGCGTTTTCCCTGTTGCGCTCGTGATTTGAGCTGTTGCAAGAATGACGACGCGTTGCGTCGCTGTCGGGTTCTCGAATACGTACTCGAACACGAGCGATGGCTGTGCAATACGTGTAAGGAAGCGCATCCACCAATACAAAGTCATTATTTCTTTCTTACGCTAAACTTTCTATGTCCATGCAGCGGACACCGCATTTGGTCTCGAAAATTACTATTCCCACACAGGCCCTGGAGGTGGATATGCCACGTAGTTATCTTTATCAACTCACTAGCTTTGCCTGCATTCTTGAGCGCTCGCTACAGGGCACCGTTTAACATTAATCGAGCTATAATTCCTTTCAAAGGGACACTAAAGGCAAATATTAAGTCAAGCTAAAGTGATAGATTAGTGCTTGAGAATCTGTAAGGCATCACTATTATTGCGAACAGAGCCTTAATAATCGAGAAACTGAGGTAAATGCAGGACATGAATAGACACTCCCCTTGGACATGGAAGTACTTGCTGGATGACTTCACTTCACTTCACTTCACATTTATTTCCTTAATGACCGCCCAATGGGGGTATTACATAACGGGTGGGGTTTACAAATGCTCATATTAATTAGTGGCCACATGAGTTCAATGAGGAATATTAGTATTAAACGTCGTTAAACAGGTGATTTCGGTTATGTGATGGGGCAGGCCGTTCCAGTCGGTTGATGATCGGCAAAAGAAGGATGCAGAGAAGGTTGTAGTTCGGCTGCGTGGACGGGTTACTTGCAAGGAATGCCCTGTACGCAGGGAATGGCGAGGGGGTGGGGCCAACACATATGGTGCATGATGGAGCGGACTGTAGGAAAACTTGTGAAAGAGGATTAACGAATCAATGCGACGCCGGGATGATAGCGTGTTTAAGGCGGACTGCGCTTTTAGTAGTGATACGCTAGTGTTGTAAGAACGCGAAGAATGAATGAATCTTGCCGCACGATTCTTAATTCTTTCAAGTGCATGGATAAGGTAAGTTTGACGTGGCGACCAAAAGGGGGATGCGTATTCAAGTTTCGGACGTAGGAGCGTCTTGAATGCTAGTCGTTTGACGTGTTGCGATGCATGACGCAGATGGCGTTTTAGGAATCCCAGTGTTTGGTTAGCGGAGGCAGTAATGCGTGTTACATGAGCAGACCAGTCTAAGTCGTATGAAAGGGTGACGCCGAGGTATTTAAATGTGTCCACTTTTTCTAAGGTAGTATTAGTAATATACGGTCAGTATAAGGGCTGATGGCGGCGAGTGAAGCAGATTACATTTATCGGGGTTAAGGGTCATTAATCAGTCGTTGCACCAGTCTCGCACTTTGTTAAGTTCATTCTGTAAAATATTGTGGTCAGAGTCGTTAGTAATTGTGTGGTAGATGACATAATCGTCAGCGAACATACGGATTTGAGAGGAAACATTAAGGGGAAGGTCGTTAATATAAATAAGAAAAAAGTAGGGGGCCTGGAACGCTACCTTGTGGGACGCCAGATGCTACAGGGAGGGGTGCGGAGGAGCGATTGTTGATATGCAGTGACTGTGATCGGTTAGTGAGAAATTCAATACCCCATTTAAGATGTCAGGGGGCAGATTCAGCTGGAGAGCTTAAGTATTAGGCGTTGGTAAGGTAACTTATCAAATGCTTCAGCATAATACAGAATAATGGCATCGATTTGGGTGTTAGCATCGAGATTAACGTGTAAGTCATGGACGAACATAGCAAGTTGCGTTTCGCACGAGAGACCCTTACGAAAACCATGTTGGGATGGGTGAAAGAAGTTGTTAGTGTCAAGGAAGTGCATAATTTGGGTGAAAATGACGTGCTCCATTATCTTGCATGGTACGCTGGTTAGCGAAATCGGTCTGTAGTTAAGACGTGAGTTTTTATTACCTGATTTGTAGATTGGAACGACCTGCCCTTCTTTCCAGGTGACGGGGATGTTACAGGAGGATAAAGACTGTGAGAAGATTAATCTAAAGTACGATGCGCATATGAGTTTAGTATTTTTTAACAGTTTAGAGTTGATGCCATCCGCCCCCGATGACGAAAGCACTCCTCCGTTAAATTCTGTTACTAGTACTGAACCACTCGTGGAAAAAAAAAAAGAGACATGATTGCATTGTATTATAAGACGAAATAAAACGCTGCTTGTCCAGGTCTGTTTCCTTTTTAGAAAAAAAGAATTCATTGAAGTTACCCTTGACAACGACGCGGATATGGTCGAAAGGCTCCGTTTTCTTTCGCCTCTGTGCCGCCTACGCTTTCGCGTTGCAGCAGTTTCGTTATCGTGTAGTGCTGCGCTGGTTTCCTCTCGCTCGTGAAACTCGCACAAACTGCAAGCAGCAGAGAATTCGACTTCCATGTTACGTCGTGGGATGGCCGAACGGTATACGCCACTTGACCAAAAAGAAGCTGCAGCGGCGAATCCACTGCTCTCTCTTGGCACGGTGCCGCTTCCTGTCGGGCACCGTTTTACTCACCGACGGCAGGAAAGGGTAGCGATGGCGTATGAAACGTTACCACTCCCCCGGCTGGGTGACGGGAGATTTGAATTTCGAAAAAGTTATTCGGGCCCTTCAGATGCAATTTTCTCGTAAACTAAGCACTTTATTGGTTCGAAAAAAGCGTTGCGAGGTTTCTCGAATAATATTTAAACAGTCTTCGTCGACTTTATGATGAGATGAGATTAAGAAGTTTGCAGGAACATCATCATCATGATCATGAGCCAATTTATGTCCACTGCAGGACGAAGGCCTCTCCCTGCGATCTCCAATTACCCCTGTCCTGCGCCAACCGATTCCAACTAGCACCCGCTAATTTTCTAATTTCGTCGCACCACCTAGTCTTTTGCCGTCCTGTACTGCGCTTCCCTTCTCTTCGTACCCATTCTGTCACCCTAATGTTCCAACGATTATCTAATCTGCGCTTTACATGACCTGCCCAGCGCCATTTCTTTCTCTTAGAGTCTATTAGAATATCGTGTATAACCGTTTTCTCTCTGATCCAAACCGCTCTTTTTCTGTCTGTTAAAGTTATGCCTAGCATTTTTCGTTCCATCGCTCTTTGCGTGGTCCTTAACGTGTTCTCAAGCTTCTTTGCCAGCCTCCAAGTCTCTGCCCCATATGTCAGCACCGGTAAAATGCACTGATTGTACAGCTTCCTTTTCAAAGACAACGGTAAGCTCCCACTCAGGAGCTCACGATGTCTGCCGTATGCGACACAACCCATTTTTATTATTCTGTGAATTTCCTTCTCACGGTCCGGGTTCCCTGTGATTAGTTGACCTATGGAAACGTACTCCATGACCGGGGTAGTTGGAGGAGTATGGGAGAAGTCCTTGCCCTGCAGTAGGCGTATCCAGGCTGATGATGATAATAATGATGATGATGATGTAGGCTTTATATTTGCCTTTAGAGTCCCTTTATAACTTTCACACCTTGTCTTTTCAGATTCCCGAGCTGCGCGATATCCTCGAGGTGGACGGCTACTTAACCGAAATCGCAAGCGACGGGAACTCGATGACGCAAGCTGGCGTCGTAAATTCCCCAAACTATTTCATCGACTTCTACCTCGAGAACAGGTGCGAAAGTTTACGTCCCTGGCGCCTAGTTAACAAAACTGTTCTTGATGAAAAAAATGTTTCAAAATGACACAAGTCTTTTTTAAAGCGAAGTATCCTTTGCCGTCTATTCCGTGTTACATGTCTTTAAAGTTCTATCTCGCACAGTAGAGCTAACAGGGAAGTCTCAGAGAAAGTCCCTTTTCAACAAAAAAAGCAAAAGAAGAGTAGCGTGTCGCATTGAAAGCACCACATGACGCATAGGGAGCACAACAGAAACTAGTCGCTCATTGCGGGGTCACCCTATTCAGCTTTTTCTCATGGGATACGTTTTATTGCCTAGGAAGTGGTCATCTGTGAGCAATTGGCATGCCGGCTTGGATCAGAGCTCAGTGTTCTATGCCAGACATACCCTCGGCGGCAGTTGCGGATGGTTGTTTGCGCGGTCGCGGTGGCCTGTTTAGTATAACGTGGTGTCTTCTAAGCGGGGAAATGTTCCGTCGGACGTGCTAAAAAGATTAAAGTCAGCTCAGCTGGAGTGGCGTCGAGGCGGACGGAGCCCAATAATAATAATAATAATAATAATAATAATAATAATAATAATAATAATAATAATAATAATAATAATAATAATAATAATAATAATAATAATAATAATAATAATAATAATAATAATAATAATAATAATAATATTATTATTATTATTATTATTATTAATAATAATAATAATTTATTTTTCCTTAAGGACCCTTGTCGGGGTATCACATAAGGGGGGGGGTTACAGAAGATAAGGATAGAAACAAAGATATGGTTACAATTTCTTACAAGACTCAGCCTGTGGATTCCCATTAAAACAAACAAACAACAAAAAAACAAGAGGCACACTGAATAGAATGCAAAAGCAAATCAGCAGAACAGTCACGATGTGAGACGGCAATCGCAAAAGAATATATGAAGGCACAGTATGGTGATTATAAGGTTAGGGTTTGAGATGATGGGTAAGCAGCTGCTTGAAGATAATGAGGTTGGCTCATTGACAACTCTATCTGGTAAATTGTTCCACTCTATAATGGCGCTAGGCAAAACGATTGATTAAAGGAAAATGTTGAACCATGCAAGCGCTGGATGCTGCAAGAGTTAAAAAGGCGACGAGATGTACGGGTTGGTGGCATTAGAAGCCTTCCATGCAGTTCGGGGAAGTTATAATAATGTCGCTGGAAACGGCACAGTTTCGCAATTTTCCGACGCAACACCAATGGTTCGAGTCCTAGAGATGATTTAATCGCACTGACACTTTCTTCACGGCTGTACCTGGAAGTGATGAATCTAGCGGCACGATTTTGTATTGATTCTAACATATTAAGTAAGCTTGGTGCGGGCTCCAAATAGCTGAGGCGTATTCAAGTTTACTTCGAATAAAAGTTTCATAAGCTAGTTTTCTTGCGGATGAGGGGTACAGCGCAAGGGTACGTCTGACGTAACCAAGTGATTTATTAGTGTCGGTAGCCAATTTTGTTGTATGGTCAGACCAGGTCAACTTGCTATTAATAGTGATACCGAGATAACTATACGATTCAGCGGTGCATAAGGCTGTCGAGTTTAAAAAGTACGGGTGATTCTTGTTAGAGTGTTTACGGCATACCTGCATAACTTTACATTTGGAGATGTTAAGTTTCATTAAAGAGTTGGAACACCTGGTTTCTAATGAATGTAAGTCTTTTTGGAGCGTTGCATGGTCGGCTGGGTCTGTAATGCGACGGTAGATTACGCAGTCATCTGCAAAAAGTCGGACATTGGATGATATGCCGTTGGGAAGGTCGTTTATGAAGATGAGAAAGAGAAGGGGACCGAGGACGGACCCCTGTGGTACTCCGGATATGACGCTAGCAGTGGTTGAGCAATGATTTCCGATAGCTGTGTACTGAAATTGATTAGTAAGAAAGCCACGGATCCATGACAGTGCGAGAGGGTCGAGACCGAGGCATGAAAGTTTGGCCAAAAGCCGCTGATGGGGAACACAGTCAAATGCTATGGCGAAGTCTAGATATATGACGTCAGTTTGAAGTGATGAGTCTAAGTTGAGGTGAAGTTCAGTAATAAATTCAAAAAGCTGTGTATCGCACGGCAAACCAGGCCGGAAACCGTGATGATTGTGAAAAAAGAAGGCATGATCACCGAGATGACATGCTATTTGCAAATATATTATATGTTCTAGGAGTTTACAGGGAATACTCGTTAGGGAAATGGGGCGATAGTTGGAAGGATCAGAGTGGCGGCCTGACTTATATACAGGTACCACTTTATTAATCTTCCAGTCATTTGGAAGGGAACTATCAGTAATGGACTGGGTAAAAATTATTTGTAATATTAGACTGGAAATTGCTTTCGTACCTTTTAGTATCTTAGCAGTGATGTTATCTGGCTCGGGGGCACTAGAAATCTTTAGGTTATCAATAAGTTTCATAATGCCTTGAGAATTAATCGTAATGGGAAACATGAGGGGAAAACTGTGGCTGGGCAAATCAAAGTCCTTCAGTCCAGGCTCACGAGTGAAAACAGAATAAAAATATGAGTTCATTACGTCTGACCGCTGATCATGCGGCACGTTTGAACCGTCAGGATAAGTCAAGGAAATGTTATTGGAGCTATTGTTTGGTTTCAAAATATTCCAAATTCTTTTTGGTTTGACACGTGTGATGTTAGGCAAGTCATGGTGGATGAACTTCTTTTTGGATTGTCTCAAAGTGCTAGTCTATTTGCGCAGGCATTTGAAGTACTTGTCCCAATTTGAACAAGATTTACAGCGTTTCGCATCACGAAACAGATATTTTTTCCTTCCCGACAGCCTTCGAAGTGTGTTAGAAAACCAGGCTTTTCCTAAATCACCGCGAATGCGAACAAGGAAACATGTCTCTCAACAAGCCATAACAATTTATTCTTAAATAACAACCAGTTTTCATCTACTGTACGAGAAGGAGCAGTCTCACGAAAAAAATTCGAAAAAGTGTTGAGTTCAATGTTAATTTTGCTAAAATCTGCTCTGTTGTAGTCCCTAATGTATTTAGTAGAGGGCTGTCTGAAAGGAACTGGAATGCAGAGATTAAATAGCAGTAATTTGTGGTCGCTTAGACCAGCAACGGATGATAGCGATATTATTATTTTGGGGTTAGAAACAGGGACAAGGTCTAGAATGTTCTCCCCACGGGTTTGCCATATTAACCATCTGGGTAAAATTGAATGTAGGGATTGTGTCAAGAAAATCTTTGGATTGCCGGTTGTGTGCCTCTAGATTTGCCCAGTTAATTTCCGGAAAATTAAAATCGCCACAGAGCATAAAATTCGCAGACGGGAAGCGTGAGTAAAGATTCGCTAGTACAGAATTTAGTTCATGGTTGAAAGAAACATCGCAGTCAGGAGCACGATAACAAGCAATAATCACAGTCATACTTGACCGAAGTGATATATTTACAGACAAAATTTCACGTTGACAGTTCAATTTGGTGACATATGAATGAACACTTTCTTTCACAAAAATCAAAATGCCGCCTCCCCTGCGCCCCAACCGGTCAAGCCTGTGAACGGCGTATGTTTGCTCTCATTTAGTAGCTCGTGGTCAGCAATATTTGGATGCAGCCAAGATTCCGTGAGTATAGCAAGGTCAGTATTGTTGTCTTTCAAGATAGATTCTAGGGCGTCTTTCTTAGGCAGGTAAGTACGCATGTTTGCGAGCAAGACCGACATATTCTGATAAACAAGGGCAGTAATCGAGGCGAGGCAGGTCTGGGGGGGAGAAGAGGGACGCGCATGCCTGGAGAGAGGCAGTGACCGCTATGCCCTCAGTTCAACTATACAATCACATTCAGCATTGTACGTGAATTGCTTGCCATCAAGCAGCAGCTTGTCAAAGCGAATGTCTGTGCACATCGCGATGTGCACAGACATTTCAGCCTCCAGTCAGCCTCGGGCACCCAGTTGGGTCTTCTAAAAATTTTTTTCGCGAATGTTCCCTTACTACAACATTGTCGCTGTAATTCTAAGCTGCAGTTTAGCAACTACGCGAGTATTTAAACATACAGAACAATCGTAAAAGCTAGCGTGGTTACCGTTTTGCTACGTAATAATTAAGTTGTGCTGTTAACTTTGACAAGCGCTCGATTTGTTACCTCTATATACATTGTGCGACTACCTCGTTCGTTGAACTTGGTTTGCGGCCCCGAATAAAAAAGTTTTTGGTTAGTAATAACGGCATACCCTACAGCCTGAATCACACTTGTCGTGTGGCCAAATGGCCGGCTGCGGACTGCACGAGCATCCGAACCAGATGCTGGGTTATCTGTTTACTCTACATAGCGCGTGGCCCGAGCACGCGGCATGATCATGCGCGGTCATGTTAACGTTAGCCTGTGCTTTTTCAAGCAAGATGGCTACCGAATTGGCCGATGGGCCGCTGTGTAGACAATCGTAGGTGATTAAGACTTTAGAAGCTGCGAGAGGATAAAAATCAGCCTTCTTTACAGTGAAGCTGTATATAGCTTTGCCCCTCAATGCATTTGTCGTATCCGTAGGCAAAACCTCAACGAATCAGAACGCAAGGTTCGCGCCGCTTTTGCCGCTGGGTTGCACTACCGGATGGTGCTCGCCTCCGCGCATCCGCGCATCCGCGGCACCGGCGGCACCGGCTGCATGGGGAAAAACAAAAGAACCAGGAAGCTCGCGTTCGCGCGTAGCATTCGCCGCAAGCGTTTCCCGGTGAACATTGAGATTGCATAAGCTGTCGTTGCCGGGATGCCGCAAGAAGCGGGGAGTGACGTAACTACACTTTCATATGTAATATAACAAGTCGCCGAGCAACTGATTTCATTTGTGTTCTGATAGCGCTATGCGAAGGCCATGCATAGGACTCCCGAAGGGCAGCGGTAATACGATAAGCGACGAAAGGAATAGCAACGTCACTTTGCACAACAGCGTGGTGCTGAGGCTGTGCAGGACCCAATTCAAGGTTACGTCATATTGTCCTATCGGACGAGGTGATAACGCAGCTTTGTTGGCGAACCACCTTCACAGCGTGCATTGGAGCTCATTTTATTTTGCCTTGTTCCTCCCGTCCTTTGTGAGGCACTCGTTCGTTTCGGGAAAAGTTTGTCTTCACAAATAGTCATCACACTCTATGAAAAAAGGCGATGCCTAAACACACACACACACACACACACACACACACACACACACACACACACACACACACACACACACACACACACACACACACACACACACACACACACACACACACACACACACACACACACACGCATGCACACACACACACACACGCGCGCACGCACGCACGCACATATACATCTATATATATATATATATATATATATATATATATATATATATATATATATATACACACACTCCCAGGTTTCTACTAGGGCACATAAACACCCAAGAAAGTGGATGGGGTAACGGCGCCGCTGTAGCTCAATTGGTAGAGCATCGCACGCGAAATGCTAAGGTAGTGGGTTCGGTTCCCACCTGCGGCAAGTTGTTTTTTCATCCACTTTAATTTGCATTAGTTTATCGTTTCTTTATTTCATTTATTAAGCACAAGTAATTTCCCCTATGTTGTCCTTGGTGTCAATGTTTGTTGGCTTCTTATGATTCGACTAATAAAAATCGGGCCCCGCGGTTAACCCCCTTTCTTCTCGTTTATATATATATATATATATTGTGAGCTCAACACATGCCTCACTTTCAACTTCATCATCTGTATACATCATCACCAGCTGCACAGCTTGATCCTTGTGGTAGCAGTACGAGCTCTGCTGCAATAAAGTCGTTTCTTACAAGTGGTGGAGGTACTTTTCGTTCCCCAAGACCTGTCACATGTTCTCACTGGAGCTCCGCTCGGGTCCCGCATAACATCGCCGGCCATGCTCGCTCCAGCGAATCCAGGCACCTCCGATGCCGGCGCTCCACTGCAGCCTTAGCCTTCCGCCGTGACCATCAACAGCCGCTAGCGCGACCCCCAAGTTCTACGCTGGTGTACGCGGGGATGACGAAGAGGATTCTCTTCAAAACTGCGACCTCGTAAGTGACTTCAACAAGTCCGACAGTTCACAGAAATTACGGAACGTTCCGTTCTTCCCATCCGGTGCCGCGAAAACCTGGTTTTGGAACCATGAGCCAGATCTTCCTGTCTGGGCGCCGTTCACGCAACAGCTTCGGCAGATTTTCGGCATCCGAGCTGTTCGCGCTGAGGCCGCGAAGAAGAAGCTTTGGTGAGCGCATTCAATTCACTGGGAGATCGTACACCTCATACATAGAGGATGTGCTTGCATTTTGGAAGCACGTGAACACCACCATATCCCAGAGCTACCGAATAAGCCAAATTATTAAAGACATAAGCACGGTCACTTTCAATGCCCTTGCTACGCAATACCCTGCTACTATCCAGGATGTGATAACAACTTGCCAGCGACTTGAGGAGCTCCAGTCCCTTTGGCTATGCACCGTTACCTCCGACATTCGTTTCCCTTCGAGCATGAATTACGCACGCTGCAGATTCGCGACGTCGTCCGTGAAGAGCTTCACGGGTGCTGCTGTTTGAGCGCTCTTCAAAACACCGTACTTTCTCGATCGACCGGCTTGCGCGACATCATTCGGCAAGGGATCACGTCTGCAACACGTATACCATGCTCTGACGACCCTGTTCACTCATCACGTAGCAACGTTGCGGCGCTCTCTCCAGCCATTACCGCCCCTCTGCCTACACCAGGAGAACACATTCCAGTGGCTTAGTTGTCACCGCCAGTGCGTGTACAGCGTTACTACGCCGCTCCGCGTCCTGCCAGACCAATTTGCTACTATTGTGGCTATACAGGGAACATCTCCCGATTCCAAACATCTCCCAAAGGCGTGAACAGGATGAGCAACGTGGCTACGCTCCCGAGGAACGTACCAGCGTGCATCCAGCATTGGGCTATCAGCGCATTTCCCACCTAATCCGCCATATCGCGTACAAACATTGGGGAAGCGAGGAGCGAACTCCCCGTCGCCTCGTGACTGCTTTACTAATTCCACGTGCTGCATACGCCTGTGACTAGTTTTACCCAAAAGCAACGACAAAAAGTCGCATCGCTCAACCACGAAGCCATGGGTGTTGTCACCGGCCCGCCACCTTTCACCCCCTTACATCGCCTTGCCCAAATGGCCCAGATGAATTCTATCGAGGCAATAGCCGAGGCTGCCAAGCATTCACATCTGTCCCGACTAAGATGCACGGCATCTGGTCACAGCATCCTCTCGCTTCTTCATCTGCTAGTCTCCTCAACGCCTCTGCCATCTTTGCCTGCTCCGTAGGATTGTACCCTGACCGGGGACTATGCCATGATTTCCTAAAACGTGAATGCCGATCACGCAGAGAGGCAGATGTCTTACGGAAGGCGACATGAAGCACAAGCTCGCGGCACTCCTCCCCATCACCACGCTGTTTACACCGACGCTGCCCTCAGTGAGGAAGCTTCACCCATGGCGTATTATTTCCCATGGCTACGGCCTACTCCTCCTGCCGCCCTGCCTGCAACGACCCATTAATGGCGGAACTAGCTGCCATATCCGCTGAACGTGAAACCGTCCTTACGCCTCCTTTTACTGCCTTCACGCATCACACTGTTTACACAGACTTGCAGGCCTCCATAAAGGCTTGTGCCCGGCTGGACTAGCGCAATGGTGTTGTCCACTCGATCTACCGGGCGATACCAATTGCCCACGAGGCTGGCCAGACTATCCGCCTCGCACGGATACTAGGTCACGCTGTGGTCGCTGGAAATCGAATGGCCGACTCTCTGGCAAGGGAGCTCCATTCCTTCCCCTCAGAGACTGGGCCACAAGTGCCTGACGACTCCTATCCCATGGATCCGGACACAGTCCTGGCAGAGGCGAAAGTTGCTCAAAAGGCCGCACTCTGGAATATCCTCCCAGAAAATCGTGCGCCTCTGCCTGGGAAATTTACCCGTGCTGAAATCACACGCCTGCGACGCATCGTCACGGGGGTAGCAGTGACACCAGCGCGCCGCGCCAGGATACGCCTAAAGATCTGGCAATCAGCCACTTGCCATTCCTGTCCACGGAACCAGCTGCTGGACCAGCGACATATACTCTGGGGCTGCTCGGCGAGAGCCGAGCTCCGTAGAAGAGCGATAGCCACTCTCTCGCCTACTCTGAGGCCTCAGGATTTGGACGCCTGGCGCTTTCCCACAGGTCCCCCTGGGAGCCCAGTGCTTCATATTCCAGTTATAACTCCGATTTCTACAGGACTAAAAAATGGTCGATAATATCTGAACTGGCCTTCCCATTCGTTCCTCCCCCCACCCTGATGAATTCACTTCCTGGGGGCGGCAACTTTGCAGTCATTTTAATAAACGTGTTAACTACAACCGCTCAATGGGCACCAAAGGGTTGTGGAAATAGGAACCGGCGAGCAAGACGGGCATTGCCAGCTACTCGGGAAAGCGGCCGAAAAGGGCCGAAGCGGCCGAAAAAAAGTCAAAGGCAGGTTTAGAGATTATTTTGTTGTTGTTGTCGGCGCGACCGTGATGCCCCGACGGCTTTTTGTAGGAAGTCCTGTGTATCCTCTGCCCCGCGCGCGCACGAAGAAACTTGCCATGGCGGCAGGGGTGTGAATACCCCGAAATATGTGGTGTCTATGTGCAAACCCGTGTCACGAATTGCTGACAGTGTTTCTGTGTCAGAACGTTTGGCGCCGTATGGCCGGCTGCCATCGTTTCTTCTGTTTGTCAATGGACAATAGAGGTCCGCCAAGGGCTCAAGTATCTGCGTGTGTGCCTGTGTGGTGGAATGGAATTACGCGAGCTCTAACGGCACGGTGAGAATGACCCGTTCTCTTGCCCCTAATTGAAAGCCTTGCGAGGGGCCGGATTAAAGTGGGTGAACTTGATTGGATCGTCACCAATATCGGCCGTTCCTCGACCCAGAGAAATAAGGAAAGGAGAAGTTATGTAGACGCAAGTTTTAAACCGAGCTATCCAGTCTAGAAGCCGAACCTTTGCACTGTTGAGAAGCGTCAAGGGGCTAGTGCCGTCCAGTATCATCTAGGCCACCTAGCCGTGTCTGAATTCCGAGTGGCTAGTTGACGTAAGAAACGACAAAACCACGTCTGCAACGAAGCTCACGGTAGTTCCCCTCAAGTTAGCTAGACCTGTTCGAGGGACTTCGTCAGATGTAGGCTCCCGGGAAAACAAGCGCAGCGATCGCATCCACCGCAACGGGATCGGCTCGCCAGCATTCTTCGGGAAAGGCATGCCATCGAGTCCACGCTTTATGGACTTGCTGCTGCGGCCCTGTCATGCGTATGCCATCATTTTTTTTTGTTTTGAACTCTGTTTATTGGACAACTGTTAAGTGTGTTCTTGTGTGGTGTTAGCTTTTATTTCAACTGGTAATTGTGCGTTGTATTTCTGTTGTCTTCATCATTGATCTATAATAAGTGCATGTGTATTAGTATTCTTGTGTTTTTGTGTTTCATTTAATTTGTGTATCGTTACCAGTCGATAAATTTTTTTATGTCTTTCTTCCAAATCTCGCTCCTTCGCTGTGTTCGCTTGGGTAGGGAACGACGAACCGGCTTGCATGCCCCGTCGACGACTTCGCGCCGACGGCAAACGGGTGACAAGCCGTGACACGCTCATCGCTCGCAGTTCCCATACAGCGGGGAGAGGTCAGGACAGGGAAAAGGCGACGGTAAGGAAACGCTGCCACTATAGACACGACAACAGTCGTGGGCAAACTGAAGGTACGATGCGGTATGTTTCTGCTATTTGAACGCCGTACAAACTGGTCAAACGCACAACTGACACAGGGCGTGCAGATGCAATGCTGTATTAAATCACCGTAGGGTCAAGGCGACATACGGAAGAGGTCGCATGTCAAATCGACTCTATGGTGCCTGCCGCGGTAGCTATGCGGCTATAGCATTGGTCGACGTCATGGGCTGCGTCTCCGACCGGATTTCGACGGGAGCGAAATAGAAAGACGGTCGTGCACTTAGATTTAGGTGCACGGTAAAGAACACTGGGGTATCAAAAGTAATTTTGCTTCTACCACTACGGCGTGCCTCATAATCCGATTGTGATTTCGACAAGTACAGCCCCGAAATTCTGTCAACGTTTCTGCCTCGATGCGACGCGCCATGTGTAGCCATGACAATGCTCAACCTTATCATAGGTTATAAACAATGGCGCCCAACTCCTCAAGCTAACACCTCCCACAATGTGATCCGTGTACTACTCCGACAAACACAACGGTTCACGCAAGGTAACACTTACTATCAACTCACTACTCTGGTATTAAAGTAAACGCTGAAGTGAAACATTGGCAGTGAACATCACCGCTAGTTATCGTCAATCAAAGCAACCAGCATAGAAAGCTTCGCTTACATGTATTCCCGCAGTGCGTGGGATCCGCATAATGTTTGGACTATGAGTTTATATGCTTAAGAATAGCGCTCATTAATGCAGTAGTTCCACATCAAGTGGGAAAACGCGGCTGTCGTGTCCCCTCTAGAACTAATTTTAACGGCTTCAGTCCCATGGCCGTAGCATCAATTCCGACTTCCGTGTGATCGTAGTCGTCAAAATGGGCTACAATGTATAGTGAAATCGAGAGATGTATGAACAGCAAGAAGGCAGAGGCTTGCAGAAAGCCTCAGGAAAATAAAATAGCTTTTTGAGCAGCGTTGTCAGGGGGTCGTGCTATGCTCTCAACGTCGATCAAAAATCCCCCACAATGTTGTTGCGGGAAGGAAGAAGCGTGCTTCTATTTACAGATGACTTTTAATGGCTTAGCCAACAAGCGTAGAGCAGCGACAATGCGAATCTCTTCTTCGTCTCCAAGGCCACCATCATCGTCCTCCTCTTCCCACATTACCGACTGCGACATCACCCCCATTGGAAAAAGCACCTTATTGGTGCCGCTCATCGGTCTGAGAAAGGTAGGGTTTGAGGTGGCTGACGTGGATGATGTCAGAGAGAGGTGAAGGCACCGTGGCATACAGCGGAGACACTTCATATGTGACAGGGGTCACCTGGCGAAGGATGCAGTAAGGGCCATAGTACCGCGAGAGGAATTTCTCAGAAAGACCAACACGCCGAGCTAGTTACCAAACTAGCACAAGAGCATCTAGTTCGTAGTGCACGTCGTGATGGCGCTGGTCGTAACGGCACTTCTGGCGTGTCTGTGAAGCAGAAAGACGAAAGCGGGCTATCTGGCGTGCTTGGGTCGCTGTGGGTATGACATGCCGAGTGCACTCTGTCGGCGAGTCGAGTGTGGTCGAAAGGAGAGTCTCGAAAGGCAAAGTTGGCTCACGGCCGAAGAGGAGATAGAAGGGTGACTAGCCAGCTGTGTCGTGGCGCGAGGAATTGTAGGCGAACGTGACAAATGGTAGAGCAATGTCCCAGTCACAATGATCGGAGGAAACATACATTGCTAGCATGTCAGTTAATGTGCGGTTCAGGCGTTCGGTAAGACCGCTAGTTTGAGGATGGTAAGCGGTAGTAAGTTTGTGTTTAGCAGCACATGATCGAAGTAGGTCGTCTATGACTTTGGCAAGAAAGTATCTGCCGCGATCGGTGAGAAGTTGACGAGGCCACAGTCGGTAATGTGGGAAGAGGAGGACGATGATGGTGGCCTTGGAGACGACGAAGAAGAGTTTAGCATTGTCGCTGCTCTACGCTTGTTGGGTTGAGAGGTCCGGTGCAATCATCTTTGTAAAGTCGTCGGTCGGGGCTGATGCAGAAGGCACAGAATGAGCATTAGTCGAAGACGACGCAACAGATAGAGCGGAAATGTGGCACTCGTGCGTTGGTGACCACGTAGCAAGAGACATGCCTCGAGGAAGTACTTGTGGGCACTGTCCGAAATTTAGTATAGGAAGACATGTCTGATTGTCCGCAACAGAAACGATGGTGTGCGCGAAGGAGACATTGTGAGAAAGCAGGACTGAAGTCGCGGGAGTACAGCTGTCAGGTACAGCTGGGCAGGCTAAGACAGGGATGCAGGTTGCTGCAAGAGATGGCAGGCGTATAAAATCCGTGGAACAAACCTGAGTTGGAGCTTGAGCAGGAAGGTCAACGGGAACAGGTAGGGGTAGGTCAAGTTGTACAACACCGGCGGAACAGTCAATCAGAGCAGAATGGGTGGCCAAAAAGTCGAGTCCGAGGATGACATTGTGAGGGCAACGTTCGAGCACACTAAACAAAACTGACGTGTGGTGACCGGCGACACTGACACGAGCAGTACACATTCCAAACACAGCCGGAGTTCCACCGTCGGCGACCTGGAGCAGTCGAGTCGGAGCAGGAGTAAGTACTTTCTTCAAGCGCGTTCGAAGCTCCGCACTCATGATGGAAATTTGGCCTCCAGTGTCGATGAGTGCTGTAACGGGCAAACCATCCACGTCCACGTCCAGAAGGTTCCGATTAGTAGGCAGGGTCAGCAGAGGAATTTCAGGCCGGGCTTCTAGAGCAGCGTCACCTCCAGGAGTTGCCCCAGTTACTTTCCCGTCGGAGAGCGGCGACGGCAAGCTGGGGATGGAGAGCGACGCAGCTGGGGCGAACGGGAGCGGCGACTATGGGGTGATGGCGATCAGCTGGTCGCACTGGCTCGAGCGTTGTCAGGTGCGTCTTCAACCTCGGTGGAGAGTGATGGCGGGCGAGGATTCAGTGGGGAGCGGCGGTAGGCGGGAAAGTTTGGTCGAGAGTGGGCTGGCCAGGAACTTCGACAGTGGCGAGAGATGTGGCCCACGCGTCCACAGTAAAAGCAGATGGGTCTATCGTCATGGGTGCGCCATTCGGCCGGGTTGCGATACCTCGGATATGGACCGTATTGGCTCCGGTGAACAGAGGCAGAGGCAGCAGACAAAGCAAAGTCAGGATGGCTGGCGGAGCAGATGGACGGAAGACCCACATTGGCAAGTTCTTGGCAAATGACCGACTGAATGAGAGACACAAGCGGCCGGGAATCGTCAAAGCACTGCGTCATTGGCGTGGCAGGAGACGCTGCTTCGATTTTTCGCCGAACGATACGTACGACGTTCTCACAGCTGGTGGGCTCACGCTGAAGACAAACGTCTTCGCACGTCGATGAAGCTGCGGTATTAGGTAGACGCGTAAACTGTTGAACTATGCGGCGACTCATAGCGTCTTCAAAGCGGCGACATTCGTTAATAATCTCATTGACCGTTGTTACGTTCTTGTAAACAAGCAGGTTAAACGCGTCGTCCGCGATGCCTTTTAAAACGTGACTGACCTTGGCTGCCTCTGCCATATTGTTATCCACTTTGCGGCAAAGAGCAAGGATGTCCTGGATATACGCCACGTAAGATTCAGTGGACGTCTGTACACGGGTGCCAAGGTCTTTCTTCGCAGCACGTTGGCGGACGACGGACTTGCCGAACAAATCTCTAAGCTTCTGTTTGCACTGGTCCCAACTCGTAATCTCTTCTTCGTGTGTTTCGAACCAGACCCGTGCTGTTTCCTTGAGGGAGAATATTATATTGGCCAGCGTAAGCATGGTATTCCACCTGTCGTGTACGCTGACCCGTTCGTAATTCTGCAACCAGTCATCGACGTCAACGTCGCCGCGCGCAACTCAGTGGGCTCGGTAGCATCGCCCGGAGCACTATGACTTACTTCATACTGCTCTTCGTACAGGTTGGTAACAAATGGTGTTTTTGTGCCTGCGTTAAGAGCAATGATGTCTGTCTGGTAGTGCTGCCGAGCCCACATTGCGCACTGCTTTGTTGTTCGGAATCATTTCGCGTCATTCTCATGCTATTGCAACGGAGTGGTGACGTAGAGCAAAATCCGGGCCCCGATAAACTAGATGAAATATTGCAGGCTGTAACTGAAATCCGAACTTCGCACTCGACCTTAGAAACTGGTCTAGCAAATGTGCAGCAGAGGCTTTCACAAATAGAAGCAACTCTCTCGTCACTCAGGCAATATCACGAGAAAGTTGATAAGTGTGAGGCAACTGTGCACGCTATGCGCGGTGAAGTTGCCCAAATGACTAGAAAAATTGATGAGCTGGAAAATAGGAGCCGCCGCAATAACTCGTCATATATGGCGTGAAAGAGCACGATAAGAAAAATCCTGCAGCCTTGGAATCGTTTGTAACAAAAGATATACTGCATAATGTTCTAGAGGTTCAGGTCAGAACTGTGGAACGCGTACACCGAATTAGCTTAAAAAAACCTGGTCGAGATCGACCAATCATACTACGCTTTTATGACTTTACCGAAAAAATGACTTCTCCGCAACTGTTTCAAATTGAAAGGAAATAAAATTTCAATTTCTGAAGACTTTTACGCTGACATTCGTGAAATACGCAAGAAGCTATGGCAAGCCGTGGCAGGTAGTCGGGATAACGGCGATAAAGTCAGCCTACATTTTGACAAATTAAGGATTAATGAAGACCTGTACGTCTGGAATAATGATCAGACAAAAATGGAGCCATTGCACCGCTCGAAGCCCCACGTGACAGCGAACGCTAGCACTTCCAATGAATGACAAATAGAGAGTACTGCATGGCTGAAGCTACTGTGCTTTGATGCGAGAAGCATTGTCAATAAACTTGAAAAATTTGAGGAACTGCTGCTGTTGTATGGCCCAGATGTAATCGCAATTACAGAGACGAGGTTGAACTCAGATATCCATGATTCTGAGATTGTTCCTCCCTCCTATGCATTTCTGCGCACAGATCGGCACGGTCGTGGTGGAGGCGTTGCTATTGCTGTTAAGCGGCATTTGTTTGTCCACCGAGAAACTGGCATTACTGATCATGAGAGCGTCTGGTGTACAATAAAGGTCAATGATGTCAATTTACTAATAGGTGGTGTTTGGAGGTGACCAGGCGCTCCGGACAGTTACCTTGTAGAACTGTACGACTTCTTATATAACCACACCAACCAAAGGACGAAATTAATTCTAGCTGGAGACATTAACTTAGGGGGCATTGACTGGGATACCTTGTTAATCGGCAATAAAGAAGTCAAAAGTTGTGACCTTCTTTTTGATATCATGCAGACTTTCTCGCTAGCTCAACTTGTGCATGAACCAACACGCGTTCAAGGGCAAGTGTGCTCAGTGCTAGACCTTGTCTTTGTGTCCACATCTTTAACCCCTGAAGTTAGCATAGAACCGGGTATATCCGACCATAAAATGATTTTATTGACGGTGGGCGATCTTGGCGCGGGTGCAAGGCCCTCTAGTACTGACACCACAATTTTGGTTAAGGATTACACAAGGGCTAATGATGAAAGCATCATTGATTTTTTAGGAATTATGGAAGATGATTGTGACGATGGTACGTTGGACGCCAACGACCTATGATTAAAATTAAAAGGTGGGATTTTACACTGTGAAAGTAATTTTATTCCTACCAAGCTTAAAAAGATAAAGTGGAGGTCGCCGTGGATTACAAGAACTATCATGCCCCTCAAAACTAGGGTGCAAAGGATGCGCAAGAAAAAACATAATCCCACTATGGTTCGTCTGCTTTCACCAGAACTGAAAGAAAGGTTAAGAAGCGCGAGAGATAACTTTTTTTCGAATACTTTACCTGAGTTCATGACAAATCAGCCTCGGAGATTCTGCCGGTATCTGTCAAAAGTGGAAAGTCCACCAATCAAATTGGAAATTGCCGGTATAGTGGTTGAGGATGCGCGTGCCATCGCTAACTCATTCAATACATATTTTCAGTCGGTATTCTCCCGTGCCCAAGCCCCTAATATGCCCTTATCAGAGTATGACTCTGCAATGCCTGAAATCCTGATAACATAGTCCGGCATTTTGAATTTGCTGCTACAGATAGACGTTAAAAAATCGCCTGGCCCTGATAATTTATCAAGCACTTTCCTCAAGCGATACGCGGGTCAGTTGTCCCCCTTCCTGCACAAAATTTTCAGTGCATCACTTGAAACGGCAGTGCTTCCCGCGGACTGGTTGCGCGCAAAGGTCGTGCCAATTTATAAAGATGGGAACAAGCAGCTTCTTGACACATACAGGCTAATATCCCTAGCCAACACATGTTGCAAACTAATGGAACATATAATAAATAAAGCTATCGTAACTTACCTGGAAGGAAATAACCTATTATACTTCACACAACACGGCTTCAGGCAAGGGCTTTCAACTGTAACTCAACTTTTAGAAATTATACACGACTCTGCTGTAACAATCGATTCAAGACTGCAAGCTGACGCAACTTTTGTCGATTTTTCGAAGGCATTCGACCGCGTTCCACACAGTTTACTAATCTTCAAACCCAAATCAATTGGTATTAATCCCAAGACTGTTTCATGGATCGAAGCCTGCCCCTCGAATCGGTCCCAGTTTGTTTGCGTAAAGAATACTGAATCGGACTATCTTGATGTTCTTTCTGGTGTGCCACAGGGATCGGTTCTGGAGCCAACTCTGTTTCTTTTATATATTAATGACTTGTATACATGTATGGAACGAGGGGTTACAATAAGGCTGTTTGCGGACGACTGCGTCATATACACAACTGTTAAAACAGCCGATGAACAGACAAAACTTAATAAGTCTCTACGAAACATCGTTGCCTGGTGCGAAAAATGGGGCATAAAAATTAACACACAGAAAACCAGGTGTATGACTGTAACACGTAAGAAATAGCCCTTAAATTTCACATTTAAACTAAGTAATACTTCGTTGGAACGAGTACACTCAGTCAAATATCGAGGTGTCACAATAACAAGATCGCTTAAATGGGACGTACATATCGATAATGTTTGCGCACGCGCGTTCAAACAACTTGGATTTTTATGACGAAAGCTAGCGACAGCCACCACCTCAGTGAAATTACCTGCTTATAAAACTCTGGTTAGGCCGATATTCGAATACGGCAGCATAGTATGGAACCCGCATCAAAAGTATTTAAACTTGGCGTTAGAAAAGATCCAAAGCAGGTCGCTCCGATTCATATACACAAAGTATTCAAGGTACGACAGCGTAACTGCGCTTCGCACACAAGCAGGCATACCGACACTTGCTGGTCGGAGGAGGTTGGCCTGTTTGAAGTTCCTTTACCTTCTTTACCATGACCCGATAAACTTAACAAAATCCGACTACTTGGTGCCCCCCGGACGTCACTCCAGACCAACTAACCATGATAAATGTATCAGACCTTTCTTTTCGCGTTGCGGCACACTAAAATACTCATTTTTTCCTTCAACAATACATCTGCGGAATTCCCTGCCTAGTGACATCGCTTGCTCAGAATCTGTGCATTCATTCGTGTCGATACTCGAATTGCACTTCGAGTCATTATCGGAATGATGACCGCATTGTGGTCGTCTTGGCTGAGCGTTCCTCAAAAATTATCAATGACGTATTGCCCTGTCCCAACTTCTTTCACACGCCGGTGTCCATACGTTCTTTCGTACTTATCTGCGCTTGGTTCTTGCGTACGTTTGTCCATAGGATGGTATAATAGACATTACACTTGATACTGTTTGTACATTACACGGCACACCCAAATGCATTTTTCCTGTATTAACTGCTTCTTACACTTTACATGGCGTACGCACTGTATAGAGAGAGAGAGAGAATCACCTTTTGTACTGAGCCGTAAGTGACGGTTGGTGCGCGCTGGCACCAGATGGGGTGGAACCTTCTTCTCAGGTCCCATATGCGTCCAGCAGTTCCTGGCCTCTAGCCGCCAGCGCGAGCTGGGTCGGTAGGTCGGGGCTGGACAACAAGGTCTCCCATCGCTCGGGGGGGGGGGGGGCTGGGGCTGGGGAGGGGGGGGGATAGGGATGGTGGGGGGTTCTTGAGCTTAGTGCACTCTGCAACGATGTGCGCTAGAGTGCCTTTTGACCGTCTACAAAAAGGACATGAAGTGTCATGCTCTGTTGGGAACATTTTGTGCAAGAGCACGGGATGCGCTAGCGACCCCGCTTGCATGCGTCGCACGATCGTTTGCTGCATTCGGCTGAGTTGCGGATGCGGACGGGGAAGCCTACATCTGCCGCTTCTGTACATTTGCGTGATTTCTTTGTAACTTGTCATGGGGTGCGGTAGCTCTGGCTCGTCCTCGGCCCGGTTTTTGTTGTTTTTGTTTCCTTGTATTTACTTATTGCTGACATGGCGCGTCGATTGTACCCATTGCTTTTTTGTTTGAGTTTGCTGCAAACCCCCTTTCTAACAAAGCGCTACGCCTGTACTCTTTGTATGTCCACTCCTGTATGAGCCTCTCAAGGCTTACAGTATTGATAAATAAATAATCATAAATAAAAAAATAAATAAACGTTGTCGATCCCGGAAAACATGCCAGGGTTGAGAGGCTGGGCCAGGATGACCGTCGGTAGCGACGACGGGGCCGTGGTTGAACTCTCTCCTTCGGATGAGATGGCGGCCAGGTTACGTCCGCTGCGGAGCTTGATTACCCCTAACCTCCACCAATGATGTTACGGGAAGGAAGAAGCGTGCGTCTATTTACAGATGGCTTTTAATGGCTGAGCCAACAGGCGTAGAGCAGCGACAATGCGAATCTCTTCTTCGTCGTCTCCAAGGCCACCATCATCGTCCTCCTCTTCCCACATTACCGACTGTGACATCATGAACAGAGGCCGACAAAAATGCGGGTATCTTGGGAAAGGTGAAACCGCTGGAAATCTCATGCCCCAGCGTTAACTTACATATAAAAGATAAAGCTAAAATACCATAACGTTGACAAGGTGGCCAAATTTCGCGACAAATAAAGTGGCTGTTGGAGGAGGTCAGTTGAAAACCGATGGTGCTAAATAAGGCGAGAACGTCGACAGGTGTTGAAGAAAGTTCAAATAGGTCCTGTGGGCAACGCCAGCGCCCAGAAACTGTCAGGCGACTGCACACATAAGCGGAATGCCTAGTTGCAGGGTGAGTCGGGTCTGAAATTTGGGACGCGGACTACATCACATTATATAGAATGCACTCTACGGTGTCATTATTCGACAGCTGGTACCGATTCTCGCGCAAAGAGGGTGCGAACACAATTGTCTCCCGGGCCTACTGTCACCTTCCTTGAACTGCCAACAACCCTTAATGATGTCCCTGGCAGTCGTACAACTCTTAAATACAAGTAAGTGTCAGGAGTTGTGCGCTAGGTCTTTGTAAGTGTGGGTGAACTTTTTGGCATTTGATTTCTGCTAGTCTGCAGCAGAAAATATTGAGAACAGACAAATCTGGCACGTATTACATCACAGTAATTTTAAATAGTGGTGTTCCTTTAGGCACATGGATAACCGTGACAGGAAACTACTGTGAGAACTGCATCTACTATATATGTCATACCCATAGGTGTACCTGGCCAGGTGGCCACTAAATGTGACGTAATATTCCGCACAGCTTCGGCCATAGCATGCTAATGGGCGACGCCACAGAGACAGTTTGCATAAGTCTTGTGTCGTGTCTTTTGTCTCAAGGCGCAAAACCAACTTATCCATGTATCCATCTCAATAGTTAGGCACATCTCGATTTGCAGCTGCTGCGGCAGTCCATGAGTGTGGATAGCGAAGTCGCTAGGAAAATAATTGGGGGCACCTTAACGAAACCGATAGGTCAAAATCAAAAGCGCCGTGCACTACGGCGTTTCTCGTAGATGCTGTGGGATGTTCGGACGCTAAGAATCTGTGTCGACTAAAGAAAGGCAGCCGCGGAGTGCTTCCGGCTATTACTCTAGCCCATTTACTCTGTAGCATCTAAAAAAAGCAGAAAGAAACGAACCGTGGCTGCTTTTCGGAAAGCCTCTCAAAAGCCCAGAATCAATCATCGCTCGTCGCGACTAAAGGCCCTTAGGATGAAAAGTCATTTCCAGCCGACGAGCAGCTACGCTTGGTTAAGAACACTGATAACGCCGGCAGGAATAACTTTGTGATCAAGTCTAGTGCGTAGGGATAGCTTTATCTCTTCTATTTTTGTTTTGTTGACATCATCACTACGTCCCCGCGGGGAGTTTGAAAAGCTTAAGGTCCTATACGCCACGTGGTGGCGCCCACGCTGACTAAACCCTGATGTCCAGGAAAGCTGGATACGTTACATTGTGTCGGGTCGTTATACATTGTGTAATGTTAAAAAGACCAATACACACTAAAAAAATCAAACCGTTGCAGGGGATGAAGCATTCTTTCTGAAAAAGCATAAATGAATCAGCACGGATACGAGTCCCGTGATTTTAATATATCAGCGTATTATAGTAATAATTCATGGTATTGCAGGTTCACTATGTGGCACTAGAACGCTTCGATGAACAGCTTTACAGTGGCTTGCGAGCGTGCTACTAATAACAGGCCAAGATAAGCGACATTTAGCAACAGCCGTAGAACTTCGTGGCTACAATGTAGCGGAAAGGCAGCAGTTCGTAGGATGAGTACTTTCAAAAATTTTGCTAGTAATACCTCTGCTGGTGAACGTGCAGTAAGACAAAAAGACGTCTGTTTTCGGTATTGCTGTTCTAATGTGTACGGTGAGGCTTGTGGGGCTGCTTTGTGGTACATGCAGTGCGGGTAGTGCATGCCGCGTCAAGGAGGAACAGCGAGGCAGCCAAACCGTTGGTGTGGCATTATGACGTGTTTACATTGCACAGAATGACGTCAAAATCTCCGCTCTCGCAGGTCCATCGAGCAGTCATACTCCCAGCTGCCCAAGTTTATGTGCTACACGCTGAGCTGGCGAAAACACAAGGGCATGGAGTACGTGCACCAGAACCCGCTCTACTTTGGTAAGCCCGGTCATTTGCGTAACGCTCCAGCAGGAGCCAGAAGAATGCCCTGCAGGAAAATTTGGGTAGTCCGTCCCACATGTCGCCTGCAAAATCACGATTACGTTGTTTTACTGAAAACACCAATGATTTTGTTCGCCTTATTCAGGTAGGATTCAGAAGAGCGTGTCGACATTCTGAGACTCAAGCCTATAAAACAGCCGTGGGGGCGATACGGGATAAGCGCTAGGAAATACGGTATACGGCAGTGGTATACAGTATTTTCCTCTCTACTGCAAACGTATTGGGTAGCGTGGATAACAATTAACAATGTGAGGATGGCTCCTACATATAACTGCTCCCTAGACATGACTCTAAATCACTAAGATGCTTATTTGCTGGCTGCTCGCAAACGGCTTTTGCTGATGCAATGAACGGCTGTGCACAGAATAGTAAAATAATTGCAGCGCCGGATAAGTAGCCGCAGCCGCTTCTTGAACATTCTTGACATGTATCACGCATTGTTTAACGACATTTTTATTCAGCGACGGCTTCGACCATACCGAGCAGCGTCGTTTTTATGCTATGCGAAATTTAACTATGCAGCAGGGAATCAGTGCTTTTAACAGGACGTCTTCCTGCTCCGTTTTTGCCCGAGCTTGTTGGGAGCAGAAAAGACAACTCTTACATTTGCTCTTTGGGCCATTTTTTTCAAGTTATGGGATATCCCGTGCATGTAGGGCACAACACTTACTTTAGGGCGTTTGTCGGGAGAGACATCGGCAACGGACTTCCGCATGCTGGATCGCGCTTCTCTTAAAGTGCGTTCGGCGGCAGACACCTGCACCACCTTAGGATATCCAGCCAAGGACAAACGTCGAGTTTGCTTTTCAAAGCTTGCGTCCACTGCAAGGAAAACTAGACGTTTGTCCTTGGCTGGATTTCCTACATCCTGACTTGTATGTAGGCACTGTGGAATCCAATTTTCTTTCCTGTTTAATGCTAGTGACGCATTCTCTGTGTCTTGTCATTGTAGTATTTACAATCTAGAATAACTGGGGTTCGCGTCTCTTACTTATAGTTTTAGTCATTGCACTATAAAATAAAAAAGAAAGATCTCCAATCGACGCTGTGAAGTTGGTTGGGCAGGGAAGCTGTAAACTACAAGAAGAACGATTACCCATCGAGACCTAGGTTGAAATTACTCACGTGGTGTCATTCACATGCACTTTACCTAATTATTAGCCTACGACGTTTCGATGGCCTGCGACTTGGCTTGCGCCGCTATTTCGTGCACTTACAGAGAGTGGACCAGAGAGAAGAGAAATTCGTCGCGCCTCGTATGCACGGCGTTCTCCAGAACTTCTCACTATACCTGGCTTTCCCATAGCGATGTCACGACACAAATCGGTTGCTAGTCGGGTTCTTCTTTTACGTACGATAGTGTAGTTACATGACTCCCTGAATCTTATGGTACAGTCGAGCTGCCATTTAAAACTAATTATCTAATTAGGCCGTGTTTGTCCTCATGTTGTTCCTTTACGTTGCATATTCGAACGTGGTCAGCCTCACACAATGCCTCTCCTTCTGTTAGCAGTCGTGATGTGTTGAACTGCTGGTCAACGAATCGGTTGGTGCTATAGCCCAGCAGAGTCATTGAAAACGAAAGTTGGTGATCCTAATTACGAGTCGAGCAAGCGATGCACACTGGGCTTGCAGCGTGCTCACTAGATGTCACATCAGTGAATATACCGTGTACAGAGAATCGCAAATAGTGGAAGCGTGGATTGAGGACATGGAATGCATAATCGGTTGAAGTTACACGTATTAAAATGTATCGGTGATAAATCATCGTCACGCGATAATTCTGCCGAAAGTGGCACGCCGCACTCGCCACGACGAATGCGGCGAACAGTATTGTTATTGCGCCAAGAGTGCCTATGGCTACCTTTATTAAAGGTCATGTGAACTCAATAACCAATATCAAAGCATCATATGCGTCGCCAATTTAATTACGCGCTCAAAACTAGGGCGAAGTGTTGCTGTGAATCGTGCGCGGCAATCAACGCAAATCGAAATCTGACCTCTAGGCAGCGCACCGTACGCGCAAAAGCGAGAGATAGCTGCGCGCAGTCGCGCTTGCCTTAGTGAACATAATTGTACAAGATATGTGCGAGTTCTTCGAGTTGTAGATTACTAGGTAAATTTCATAGCAGCTCCCACATACGCGAGTGGCCTCTTCACGTACGTCGCCCGTGGCGCCGCGCGCACACGCTCCGATGAGAGCGGACGATGCCGCACATTGGCTCGCCAAGTACCTTTGCTGGCCTGCACAGCAGGTGGTTTGCAGCTAAGACGCGAACATTAAGCGCTTGCAACACGGAATGAACGGTCAAAGGGGCTGAGCCACTGGAGACATCGAACACTTCGCAGTCAGTATCACGTGATGACATTTATTTACGTCACAGAGAGATTCCGGCAGACGGCGCCACGCTATGTCCTCGACGCCAACTTTTAATGAGGAAACGTGGCATCACTGACTATAGAATAAATGATTATTTAATTAATATGTGATTATCATTGGTCACTATAAAATGCACAGTCATTCTCCCACCATGACTTTCTCTCTATATGGAGTCTCCAGCACCTTGGGATAAAATTAAATTTCACAAATTTATTGACAGCGGATCGTAATTCGCCACTGAAGTTATTTCACTAAAATACATAAAGAACGAGGGTTTAGTAATTATCTGCACCACTTGCACGTAAAGCAGGAAAGTGAAAGTTTCGCGACTCATTTCGCTTAAAATTTTCCTATCTTCAGGGAATTTCACGTCCGTATCTCGTGTATTATTTTAGGAGTCTAGGTAACCTCTAGATTATCGGCAGTATGAAACCCTGCCAAGCTTCTATGAGTAACGTTCTACAAAATCTGTAATGAACCCACACAGAGTAAACATATATCACTCGTCACTCAGAACGTTGTTTCGTACGCCGAATAAACACGGTGCCCCGCATATTTTACAGAGGATAACGGCGAGGAACAACCAAATGCCATGTATCACGCTTAAAAATGGGAATAAAGCGACCAGTCAGTTACTGTTTTTAGACTACGTACGCAAGGTACACAGTGCAAATTTTCGGTACTCATCACTAAAAGGTGGCCTTCATTTCTTCAATATAAGAAATATCTGCTGTTCTTTTCTCCTGCAAGGAAACAATTAACAGTGTAGCTCTTATTTAGAAACAGCCTGAAAATGAAATCATCAGTCAGAAGTGACACGTCTTAAGAAAAAGTCAGTGTTCTCTTGGTATTCAAATGGCATGGCGAGTTCGACAATGTTAATTTCATGAGCACGTCTACGATAAGTCGTGATTACACAATAATTCGATAGCTATACCTACAAGAGGGTTGATTAGATATCTCATTAGGATAAGACACTGGGACAGAAATGCTGCAATGGACAGAGATTACATTGTTACACTGATAATCGAACGATTTCATGCCGTAAGGCACACCAGTCGTTGGGCGCAGCTGATTGTAATACTTTATCTGGGCCTCCAGCTCACCCGGAGATTGAATGTAAGAAGCTGATTCCGGTTTAGGATACGATTATAGCAGTCCCCCCCCCCAAAAAAAAAAAAAAACTGGGCAGGATGCAAGTTGCGCAAGCTGACCGTTTGTTAAGGCGGAAAGTGCCCAGCGCCACACGTTGTCCGTAAGGCGAGCGTCTATGGCGAATCCCGCGCGTCGTCCGTTCCAAGGCGTCCCGAGAAGGTACAAAAAACAGCGGTCGTTGTCCAAGCAAGGATACACGTAGTAAAGAAAATCATTACTTACGAGGTCATTCCAGCTGTTTTTAATGGACTTTCCAGATTGCAGCAGACAGTTCCAATGTCCTTTTTCAAAAGTGGGGGGAGGGATTACATAATTTGCCTCCCACCACTTCTGACAGCGGGGAGGAGCAAGTGCACCCCTTGACCCCCCCCTTCTCCTCCCCCTGGTAGATACGCATATATCTTGAATTTCGCCAAAGACGCCGGCTTCGATGATCGCTTCTAACCGCACCTCTCGCCAGGCCTGCGGCGTTTCGGCTGCTGCGGCGCTGTCTCTCTCTCACTACCCCTTTGCACTCCTCTCCCACTTGTGCAGAGCGTCCGCTGCTAAGACAAAGTTACAGCGCTGCACTTTATTCTCCTTTCACCTCTTTCCATTGAGAATCTCCTTTGGTTTTCTCGCGGTGGCACAACCCTCTTGGAAACCGGTTGCAACCTTAATGGTCACATGGCAGCGGAGTCCCGCGCGCCAATTGGACCGAGCAAAGAACAAGGCCGTGTGGTCGAAATTGGCGCGGCCGGCGATGACCGGTAAGTGGCGCAAGCAGACTTTGACTCACGACGAAGGAAGGACCCTAGGTAAACATGTCGTTCCGATGCTTTGTCGCGCCCTGTCATTGTAACTAGCCTGCTACGAAGTGAATCCTCTTGTGTTATAAATGTTCTACTTGTTAGTCTACAGTTGTTTTTCTGCTTGCCCTGGTAGCGCCGACGCCTGACCGCACAAGCTGAACAAAACAAAGTTGGCCGTCAAGCCTAAGCCTTACACTCACAGGCGGCTTAACAAACCCGGAGTCTACATCTTGCACAGGGTCTCTCCAATTTTCCACTTCTGGCTACCAGCGGGCTGCCAGAAGCAGCCAGAGCACCCTCGTTTTCCTCGGGTTGCTCCGCCCACCGCGCCACGCTGGGCCTTCGTTTTGCTCGGGCGGCACGGTTCTGGCTACCCGGGGGCTGCCAGAACTAGCCAGAATGATTTTGGTCTGGCTAGTCTCTGGAAGTTCTCTGGCTAGCAGACGACCAAAAGAGGCGGTGGGCGCTTGCCGCCATCTTTGTGGGGACTTGACGGATTGCAATGCGGGCGCTTGAGGGCTTAAATTTACCTCGCTCAGCCAACTGGCTATGGCCATCTTTGGATTTACTCACTTCCAACGTTATATTCTTAGGTTCCAACGCACCGTTCCGCATGGCGAGGTGGTGGATACGAGCGGCGGTGAACCATTTGAAGCCGTTTTCTGTATGTGTATGTGCCCCACGAAGGCATCTTACCGGTGGTGAACCGGGGACCGCGCTCTCATGCATGCATGTTACCTGCATCGTGCTCCGCACAAGCTGTAGACGCTCATTCACGCACATTGCGGTACATTTTCGGGTCATCTTTCTCTGGTAGTGTTCCCTTTCCCATATCTCGCGTATGTATGCGGCAATATCTCCTTTTTCTGCAATTAGTGAAGTCGTTTCAGCTAGCCCGTGTTCGCTCCGTCTCTCCGTCGTATGCTTGGGTGGCAGCTCGAAACCGCTATTTGTTCGAACTGCAGGCCGTTGATATTAGGTATGCACTGGTTGAGTAATAGGCGCACGTACATTAATCACACGTACATTAGTTTATTGCTCATGATCGTGAACAATATTGTGAAACGGTTTGCTGGTCACAGGCGGCATTACTTTTTATGCCCAAGCCGCATTCCCAGCTCCTTAGGGAAAAAAGTATAAGCACCATCAGCCGAAATAGCTTTCTGAAATCAAAGCCCAAGTAGGTCGGCACGAAATATTATGTGTATAAGACGTACCCGATATCCTGCTTTTTCATGTCTTGTTAACTGATGACACAACGCCAACTCATCAATGTCGCTGGTGGGCGACGTGGTCGCTACGAGCAGGGATCCTCGAGCGATCGCTTTCGGGGATGCAATCACTTTTACGTGCGATTCCGCGTCGTGGCACCAGACGCGTCGGAGGCCGTCTGTTGCGCTGTGCAAGATGAGGTTGGAGGAGTTCGCGCGTCCCTGCCGAGTCGCGCCAAGTCTCACGGAAGTGATCGTATCCCTGAATGCAACCATATATACTTTCAAGCTGGCCACGCATAAATGGGCCGACTACGCCGAGCGCGCGCCGGCCTCGCCGGGCACTGCCATGCTGGCAGCATGTTTACATTTATCCCGCGGCCAGCTGCCCCCACCCCGCCGTTCGATTTTACAAACTTCGGACAGCTTTGGTTGTCTTGGGATCCCAGCCCACATAACTTCCTATCAGGACCGAAACTAGCTGGTTGCCGTCTGGCTGTCAGTGGGCTGCCAGAACTCCGAAAATCCAAGAGGCCCACAGTTCTTCTCTGTAGCAGGTGCTCCATAATGTTTTGCACTGACTCTGTTCCTCCATTTCTAGTCTGGCCATCCATAAGGAAGGTAGGTAAACTTTATTCCACAAAAGATGTTCAAAGGGGGAAGTAATCCGTCAGCTCGTGCCTGCCAGCCACCCCCCGGCTCTGTCCGCGGCCCGGACTTGATCTTCCAGGCTGTTCCCGGCGACCCTGTTCTTTCATGCCCGGGACGCGTATACGGAAAACATACCCCGTAGGCGCCGGAGGGAGGGGGGGGTCAGAGCTGCGCGCCTATTGACTCTCGCCACAGACCACTTCCGCTAGCATGGCGGCACCCAGGGACGCGGCCTCCGACGTTGCCTCCGAGATTCAAGTTGGTTTACGGTACGACGCTGGACTGCCGCCCCGCTGAACGCGATGCAGCTCTGTGATGCAGCAGTGGACACTGACGCCCATTTGCCGATAGGAGTCCGCATCATTTGCATTGTGGTGTATCCGAGGTACGTGAAGCAACTTGAGATGCACCAAAAAGCGCCTGTGCAACGTTGCTCAAGGGTTGTATGCAGGCAGGCCCTTGACAACGCTACACCTCGCATCCGAAAGGCGCGTCACTCTGTTTTCAACGACGCTGAATAAGCATTCTTGCGTAAAGCGGACACGCGCCACTGCCAAAAGGAAAAACACGGTGGAATGATCATGGAGCCATGTGTTGATGCCACAACAATAACAACGACACCGTAAGTTTTTGTTCCAGTTCAAAGTGCATTTTTCCGAGAACCCTAGTACGATCAGGTAAGACTTAACGCCGCATATGTTGCACGGAGCACGCACTAGTCCAAAATAATTCATGATCTTGGATTGTAGCGCGAAGTGAACACGGACACAGAAAGGAGCAGACAGGACGAGCGCTAAGCGTTCACATTGAAAAGAGCCCTGTGTACAAGAAAATACTTCGACGCCGCACAGGGTGACTGAGTACATGTCACGCAGAATAAGAAGTGCGCATATATTCTTAAGTGCGCGTCCATAAGACTTCCAAAGCGTGCTTCAAACCATACGCACTTCCCTGCTGCCGCACGTGCGGCTTAGCTCTGACGCCCGAATCTTCGTGGGATATGATTTTCTTATACCTGCTATGCGTGAAGAAAAAGCAAGTGGCCAACATGCAAGACAACTTTTATTGGAATAAAGTGTACACAAGGGGGGAAACTACTAAAACACCGAGCTTGCTGCGATTCTTCAGTCATAAAAAAAAGAAGGAAAACGGTAATTTATGATGGCTTCAACGCACGGCAAGTTTGTAATGAGGCGGAGCATTCAGTGTATTGCAGTGAAGGGAGTGAGAATTTTCGCGCATCTACGCGCTGCCTTCTTGTCGGTGGGCTGGTGGAACTTCACCATGGCAGCTGTCTTCTGTGGGTCGAGGCGTCTCCAGATTTGCTGATGACATGGCTCAGGAACAGAAGCTCATCGCAAGCAAAGCGGCAATTTTCTGGCTTCAGAGTGAGCCCTGATGACTTGATGGCCTCTAGTACTGTCACAAGCCGCCTAAGGTGATCGTCGAAATTTCCGGTGAAGACGACGACGTCATCCAAGTAAACAAGACAGGTCTGCCACTTCAATCCTGCTAACGCCGTGTCCTTGACGCGCTGCAACGTTGCAAGCGCCGAGCACAGTCCGAATGGCATGACCTTGAACTCGTAGAGGCCGTCTGGCATGCTGAAGGCGGTCTTTTGCGATTTCTCTCGTCGAATTCTATTTGCCCGTAGCCAGACTTTAGATCCATCTACGAGATGTATTTTGCGTTGCAGAGCAGATCCAATGCGTCGTCTATCCGTGATTTGGGGGTATACATCCTTCTTTGTGATCTTGTTCAGTCGACAATAATCGACGCAGAAACGAAAGGTTCCGTCCTCTTTCTACACCAAGACAGCAGGAGATGCCCACGGGCTTTTCGACGGCTTGATGATGTCGTCGTGCAGCATTTCGTCGACTTGTTGTCTTATAGCTTCACGTTCTCGTGTCGAAACTTGGTAAGGGCTGTGTTGAAGTGGGCGAGTGCACTCTTCGGTTATTATCCGATGCTTTGCGACTGGTGTTTGCCGAATCCTCGATGACGTCGAAAAGCAGTCTTTGTATCGTCAGAGAAGACTTCTGAGCTGTTGCTGCTTACTCATGGGGATACTTGGATTTATGTCGAAGTCTGGTTTGGGAACTACGGTCGTCGGGGCACATGCGGAAGAATCCGAGAGAACAAATTATTTCTGGTTTCCAGAATTTCCTCGATATATGCCATCGTCGTACCCTTGTTGATGTGTTTGAACTCCTGGCTGAAGTTTGTCACCAGCGCTTTCGTTTTTCCTCCGTGCAGTCGAGCGATCGCTCTTGCGACGCCAATTTCATGGTCGAACAGCAGACGTAGGTCACCCTCGATGAGGCCTTCTACGTCGGCAGGTGGTTTGGTACCAACGTAAATGACAATGCTGGAGAGGGTCGGGATGCTGACTTAACTTTCGAGCACACTCAACGCATGGTGACTACGAGAGTTTTTTGGCGGTATCGCTTGGTCTTCGGATAGCGTTATCGATTTCGATTTCAGGTCGATGATTGCGCCGTGTTGGTTCAGGAAGTCCATGCCGAGAATTACGTCTCGTGAACACTGTTGAAGGATAACAAAGGTGGCAAGGCAGGTGCGGTCATTAACGGTAATTATGGCTGTGCATATTCCAGTTGGTGCTATCAGGTGTCCCCCAGCTGTACGAATTTAAGGGCCTTCCCATGCAGTCTTCACTTTCTTCAACTGGGCGGCAAGGGGGTCCACTCATAACGGAGTAATCGGCTCGTGGTCCAAATAAGGCGGTGACTGTGTGGCCATCGAGAAGCACGTCGATGTCGGTGGTTATTTGTCTTGCGTTGCAGTTAGGTCTTGGCGTCGGATCACGGCTGTGTCTTGTTGATCTGAAGCTGGAACGTCACGTCGTCAAGTCGTCTTTCGTCGGCGTATTCTTTACTTGCAGTCTTCGTCGGTATGTCGGTGTCTCGTTGATATATCATCTAGAAATACTTTTCGGCGTGTTCGTCGACGGCAGGGGATCTTCGTTAGTTTGACGAACAGCAACCGCACCTCCATCGGTTGCTGTTTTTAGTTTTCCGGATGTGGGCTCGCAGACCGGCCCCGGATTGGGCCAGTATATGGTCGGCGTTGCAGCAACAGCTAGCGGCCTGGTGACGGAACGGTCGTTGAGGGTTCCACTGAGAGGCGGTGAGGTAGTCGGCGATATCGCGAAGTTGTTCGCCAAGTTATGGTCGCGGCGCGTTAACGGCGAACCCTCGCACTCCCATCTCCCGGTAAGGGCATCGGCGGTAGACGTGTCCCGCTTCTCCGCAGTGGTAACAGAGCGGGCGGTGGTCAGGAGTGCGCCAGACGTCTGTCTTTCTTGGTTGTTTTGCTGGACGACGGTTGGGAGAGCTGGCGACGGCGGTGGTGATGGCGGCGGCGGACGGCAGAACTGCGTCGTTACGGCGCTCTGGCGTGGGCGCGGATTGTTACTTTCACGGCGGGCGACGGTGGCATAGCCCATCGCTTCTGGCTGAGGCTGCGGTGATTGTAGTTGGACTTCAGGAACTCCAAGCGATCGCTGAACCTCTTCTTGACGATATCAGCGATCGAGGGCACTCGAGGCTGCGACGTTGGAAAGAGCTTCTGTGTTTCTCGCGAACGACCGCTCTGATGGTCTTGCGCAGGTCGTCGCTGCGGACTGCTTGAATGTCGGTGTGGCTTGCGGTCAGCGGTCGGCGATTATATTTTCTTGTCCGCATGTCAAGTGTCTTCTCAATAGTCGTGGCTTAGTAAATAAATTCGGCAACAGTTTTGGGCAGGTTGCGTATCAATCTGGCGGAAAGCTCTTGCTTCAAACAACGCATCAGGAAGCGAACTTTTTTCTCTTCCGGCATGTCTGGGTCGGCGTGTCGGAAGAGGCGAGTCATCTCCTCCATAAATATCGCGATGTTCTCGTTCGGCAGCTGAATGCGGGTTTCCAGTAGAGCTTGGGCTTGCTCCTTGCGCCGGACGCTCGTGAACGTCTTCAGGAAGCCGTCGCGGAACAGGTCCCACGTTGTCAGGGTTGTTTCCCAGTTCTCAAACCAGGTCCTGGCGTCATATTCTAAGGCGGAGTATGCATGCCGCAGCTTGTCGTTGGAGTGGCAGTTGTTGAAAGTTGCGATTCGTTCATACGTCTCCAGCCAGGTTTCTGGGTCTTCAGACGATGATCCATGGAGGTTTGGTGGGCCCCGAGGTTGTTGTAGCAGAATGAGGGATGCTGGGGCAGCCATTAGGGTTGCTGACTTGGGCTTGATTCCTCTGGTCGTCTCGGGAAGAGGTCAGTACCCTGGTAGCAGTCCTTGCAGTCTACGGCTAGCTCGCTGGTCTTTGGCGAAGTCGGGTTTCGCCCTTGGACCACGGCTTTGCGGGGGCATTCGGTACATGAACGCACTAGCACCTCCACCAGATTTCACGTGGTAGTGACTCTGACGCACACAGTAGCAAAACTGTAAATGGCTAAACTAAATCTTTATTCGGCGAACCTGTGTCCTCAAAAGCAAGTTACACTTAAAGCACAACGACAGTGGCGAACACATTTGGCGATCGTCGGAAATCTGATCAGCGGGTCAAGCGCGTCGGCTTTGATACTTCATCATCATCATCATCATCATCATCATCATCATCATCATCATCATCATCATCATCATCATCATCATCATCATCATCATCATCATCATCATCATCATCATCACCATCATCATCATCATCAGCAGCAGCCTGGTTACGCCCAAAGCAGGGCAAAGGCCTCTCCCATACTTCTCCAACAACTACGGTCATGTACTAATTGTGGCCATGTCGTCCCTGCAAACTTCTTAATCTCATCCGCCCACCTAACTTTCTGCCGCCCCCTGCTACGCTTCCCTTCCCTTGAAATCCAGTCCGTAACTCTTAATGACCATCGGTTATCTTCCCTCATTGCATGTCCTGCCCATGCGCCATTTCATTTTCTTGATTTCAACTAAGATGTCATTAAGTCGCGTTTCTTCCCTCACCCAATCTGCTCTTTTCTTATCCCTTAACGTTACACCCATCATACTTCTTTCCATAGCTCGTTGCGTCATCCTCAATTTAAGTAGAACCCTTTCCGTAAGCCTCCAGGTTTCTGCTCAGCACGTGAGTACTGGTAAGACACAGCTGTTATATAGTTTTCTCTTGAGGGATATTGGCAACCTGCTGTTCATGATCTGAGAATGCCTGCCAAACGCACCCCAGCCCATTCTTATTCTTCTGATTATTTCAGTCTCATGATCCGGATCTGCAGTCACTACCTGTCCTAAGTAGATGTATTACCTTACCACTCCCAGTGCCTCGCTACCTATCGTAAACTGCTGTTCTCTTCAGAGACTGTTAAACATTACTTTGGTTTTCTGCAGATTAATGTTTAGACCCACCCTTCTGCTTTGCCTCTCAGGGTCAGTGAGCAAACATTGCAATTGGTCCCCTGAGTTACTAAGCAAGGCAATATCATCAAATCTCAAGTTGCCAAGGTATTCCCCATTAACTTTTATTCCCAATTCTTCCCACTCCAAGTCTCTGAATACCTCCTGTAAACACGCTGTGAATAGCATTGGAGAGATCGTACATCCCTGCCTGACGCCTTTCTTTATTGGGAGTTGGTTGCTTTCTTTAAGGAGGACTACGGTGGCTGTGAAGCCGCTATAGATATCTTTCAGTATTTTTACATACGGCTCGCCTACACCCTGATTCCGTAATGCCTCCATGACTGCTGAGGTTTCGACAGAATGAAACGCTTTCTCGTAATCAATGAAAGCTATATATAAGGGTTGGTTATATTCCGCACATTTTTCTATCGCCTGATCGATAGTGTGAATACGGTCTATTGTTGAGTAGCCTTTACAGAATCATGCCTGGTCCTTTGCTTGACAGAAATCTAAGGTGTTCCTGATTCTATTTGCGATTACCTTAGTAAATAGTTTGTAGGCAACTGACAGTAAGCTGATCGGTCTCTAATTTTTCTAGTCTTTGGCGTCCCCTTTCTTATGGATTAGGATTATGTTAGCGTTCTTCCAAGATTCCGGTACGCTCGAGGTCATGAGGCATTGCGTATACAGGGTGGCCAGTTTCTCTAGAACAATCTGCCCACCATCCTTCAGCAAATCTGCTGTTACCTGATCCTCCCCAGCTGCCTTCCCCCTTTGCATAGCTCCCAAGGCTTTCTTTACTTCTTCCGGCGTTACCTGTGGGATTTCGAATTCCTCTAGACTATTCTCTCTTCCATTATCGTCGTGGATGCCACTGGTACTGTATAAATCTCTATAGAACTCCTCAGCCACTTAAACTATCTCATCCATATTAGTAATGATATTGCCGGCTTTGGCTCTTAACATACATCTGATTCTTGCCAATTCCTAGTTTCTTCTTCACTGCTTTTAGGCTTCCTCCGTTCCTGAGAGCATGCTCAATTCTATCCATATTATACTTCCTTATGTCAGCTGTCTTACGCTTGTTGATTAACTTGGAAAGTTCTGCCAGTTCTGTTCTAGCTGCAGGGTTAGAGGCTTTCATACATTGGCGTTTCTTGATCAGATCTTTCGTCTCCTGCGATAGCTTACTGGTATCCTGCCTAACGGAGTTACCACCGACTTCCATTGCACACTCCTGAATGATGCCCACAAGATCGTCGTTCATTGCTTCAACGCTAAGATCCTCTTCCTGAGTTAAAGCCGAATACCTGTTCTGTAGCTTGATCTTGAATTCCTCTATTTTCCCTCTTACCGCTAACTCATTGATATGCTTCTTATGTACCAGTTTCTTCCGTTCCCTCCTCAGGTCTAGGCTAATTCTAGTTCTTACCATCATATGGTCACTGCAGCGCACCTTGCTGAGCACGTCCAAATCTTGTATGATGCCAGGGTTAGCGCAGAGTATGACGACTGTTTGATTTCTAGTCTCGCCGTTCGGGCTCCTCCACGTGCACTTTCGGCTATTCCGCTTGCGGAAGAAGGTATTCATTATCCACATAGTATTTTGTTCCGCAAACTCTACTAATAACTCTCCCCTGCTATTCCTAGTTCCTATGCGATATTCCCCCACTGCCTTTTCTCCAGCCTGCTTCTTGCCTACCTTGGCATTAAAGTCGCCCATCAGTATATCGTATTTTGTTTTCGCTCTACCTATCGTCCATTCCACGTATTCATAGAAGCTTTCGACTTCCTGGTCATCATGACTGAATGTAGGGGCGTAGGCCTGTGCAACCTTCATCTTGCACCTCTTATTAAGTTTCACCACAAGACCTGCCACCCTCTCTTTAATGCTATAAAATTCCTGTATAGTACCAGCTATATCCTTATTAATCAGGAATCCGACTCCTAGTTCTCGTCTCTCCACTAAGCCCCGGTAGCACAGGACGTGCCCGCTTTATAGCGCTGTATATGCTTCTTTTGTCCTCCTAACCTCAGCGAGCCCTATTATATCCCATTTACTACCCTCTAATTCCTCCGATGAAACTGCTAAACTCGCCTCACTAGATAACGTTCTAACGTTAAACGTTGCCAGGTTCAGATTCCAATGGCGGCCTGTCCGGAGCCAGAGATTCTTCGCACCCTCTGCTGCGTCACAGGTCTGACCGCCGCCGCGGTCAGTTGCTTCGCGGCTGCTGGGGACTGAGGCTGCTGAGATAACAGGCCTGGAGTGTGGCCTTATCGCGGTGACCAGAACCGGCAACGCACTCCCTCACCAGAGCAGGATTGGCCACCCTGGTGCAGTACTTGGCCACAACCTCCTATATGAACACAGCAATCAAACCCCGGCCCTCAGTCCCCGGCTTTGATACATCAGTCGCCAGATGTTCCAGAGTAATCGCTGGGACTCGCTTGTCTTCCACAAAGTTCTACACTATTCGCGTTGCGCATACATGCAATCAGATTACAAAGGTTCGGGGACAGACAGCGGATGGAACCATCGATAACATTCCAGAGATAGATGCAGTCGAGTCCTTCGCTGTGCGATAACATTTGTTAGGCGGTAAAACGTCGTCGCCCGATAAAGATAAACAAGCGCACGAGTCAATACCAATACAAGAGTCATGGAGCCACATATAACTGGATTTTGGGCCATTGTATGCAAGGGCTTTGAACAATTCAAGGCTTTGGTAAAAACAAACATCTTTGTGCTATCACTGATGATTGTTTCTCTCAAACCCCCCATTTTCCTTCTCCTTTTGAAGAAAAGAAAAGAGTGCTACAAAGACGTGGACTAAAGGAAGAACATGTACGACAGACACGCGCTATCCGCTGTAAATGTTCTTCTTTTAGTCCGCGTCTATGTAGCACTCTTTTCTTCAAGTGTGTTAAACCAAGTCGCTCACATCAAGCTTCTGCTCTTCTCCTTTTGGGCGTGTCGCGGTTTGTGTGGTGCAACACGAGCGCCATCTCGTTCATGAAGGTCTCCCGTTTGGTAGCCAAAGATGGTCTTTTAGCACAGCTTCCGCAATTTCTTTGCGGACAACGCTTGTGGATATGTTGAGTAAGGTGCCGCAGAATAGGTCATACATCGTTGGAGTGGATTCTCTATTTTCGAACCAAGTTCTGGCAGTATCTTCCAAGGGCATGCAGACATGCTTCAGCTTGTCTTCTTTGGCCAGAGTTGCTAACTCATTATTCTTCTGGTAACAGTCATCCCAGTGGCACTTCGCAGTGCCAGTGACATGGTAGCACTCTGCGCCGTGCCATTACTCGGTCACTTCTCCGACTATGACGGATTTTCGCGTAATGAGGCAAATATATATATATATATATATATATATATATATATATATATATATATATATATATATATATAATGCTTTTGCATTATCAAAGTGGGTGTTTAGCCCAGAGGGGTAAGACACTCCTCTTCTGAACGTGGGGTTGTAGGTTCGAAACTCACAACCACGAACATTTTCCCTTTCAATTTCTTCCTTTACATTTTATTCCCGCTTCCTTAATTAAGCACATCGTGTTGCGCGTCATGTACGGACATACCGATGAACAGGTTTCCTGGGTAAGTCGCTTAAGAATAATTAAAAACGAGTTGACGACAGCCTCTACCATGGACCTTACCGGACTTGCCGCTTTGGCCGACAAAGTCATGGAAGTAGCCACCCCAACCATCGCAGCCACGTCACCGTCTCCGGGTGACAATACAACCGCTCTGCAAACTCTTCCCTGCTCTTCCGCAGTGCAATCTCCGCTCGACTCCTTGTGTGAGCGCCTGGAACGCATCATCTGTGGAGCGGAACATCGCCGCGCGTCTCATCGCCCACGCAGCCGTAGTTCCAGCAGATCAAGACGCACGGGCACTCAAAATGAAGCCTCAACTACAGCGCCTGGCGTTTGCTACTACCACCGCCGTTTTGGAAACGACGCTCGTCACTGTCGGCGTCCCTGCGCTTGGCAGGGAAACAGGCCGGCCGACCTCTAACGGCGACGAGTGGTCCGGCCCAACACACAAGTCGCCTTTTCTACGTGACGGACAGAGTTACGGGACAACGATTCTTAGTCGACACAGGTGCTGACGTCAGCATTCTCCCCGCCCAGCGCTCCGACCGAAAAGCGACTCCTGTGTCGTTTTTGCAAGCCGTCAACGGCACCAGGATTCCAGTTTTCTCGTGCTAAACCTTGGCTCATGCTAAACCTTGGCCTTCGACGAGCATTCCGCTGGATCTTCCTGGTTGCAGACGTCCGTCATGCAGTCATTGGAGCAGACTTCTTGCATAACTACGGACTCCTTGTGGACATCCAACGACGCCGTCTCATCGACTCCGTGACCCAGCTATCCGTTCCCGGCGTCCCATCATCAGGCACATCGCCCATAGCGCCTATTTCTGCCATGTTGGACGAACCTTTCGCCGCGCTCCTACGCCAGTTTCCCACTTTGACGCGCCTGCCGGACTGGACGCAACCGGTACAACATGACGTGTGCCATCACATCGTCACCTCTGGCCCACCGGTCTACTTCCGACCCCGGCCTTTGTCCCCGGAGAAACTCAAGATCGCTCGCGCGGAGTTCGAACACATGCTGCAACTTGGCATCATCCGCCCTTCCTCCAGTAACTGGGCATCACCACTTCACATGGTGCCTAAGAAGACGGGAGACTGGCGCCCATGCGGTGATTACCGGGCACTAAACAACGTCACCGTTCCTGATCGCTACCCTCTACCGAACATTCAGGACTTCACGGTAGCGTTGCACGGTGCGACGATCTTTTCTAAGATCGATCTCGTTCGCGCCTACCATCAACTACCGGTCGCTGAAGAAGACATTCCCAAGACCGCCATCACCACACCCTTCGGTCTTTTCGAATTTCTCCGCATGCCTTTCGGTTTACGGAACGCGGGCCAATCCTTTCAGCGTTTCATCGATTCCGTCACCCGAGGTTTGCCTTTCGTTTTGGCATACATTGACGACCTTCTCGTTGCAAGCTCTACGGCAGAAGAACATCTTCACCACTTGCGGTTGTTGTTTTCACGCCTTGCCAGTAAAGGAATTGTCATCAACGCCGCCAAGAGTGAATTCGGTCAAACCGAACTCGAGTTCCTCGGTCATATCATCGACGCTAACGGCATTCGACCACTGCTGTCCAAGATTCGCGTCATCGAAAACCTTCCCCGACCGACCACACTCACCAAGCTTCGCCAGTTTCTCGGTTTCGTCAATTTCTACCGCCGATTCATTCCCGAGTGCGCACGACTTATGGCTCCGCTAGACGCCCTCCTGGTAAACAAACGCAAACAAGTGCTTCAGTGGACTGAAGAGGCCACCGACGCTTTCACAAGAGTCAAGTCTGCCCTCGCCGACGCCACGCTGCTTAGACACCCAAAGCCAGACGCACCCACTGCCATCATGACCGACGCTTCAAACAACGCCGTTGGTGCCGTTCTGCAGCAATTCATCGACAATGCGTGGCATCCACTCGCTTTTTTTCTCCAAGAAACTCGCAGTCCCGCTACAGCGTGTTCGGCCGTGAATTACTCGCTGTTTACCTGGCTATCAAGCATTTTCGCCATTTCCTCGAAGGCCGTGCATTCACTGTCTTGACGGACCACAAGCCCCTTGTGCACGCAATGAATCGTTCGGCGTCCTGTTACTCGCCCCGCGAGGTTCGCCACCTTTCCTACATTTCCGAGTTTACAACAACGTTCCGCCACATCAAGGGCACCGACAACATTCCAGCCGACGTCCTCAGTCGTGTCAATGTCGTTTCCACGTTGACATCGGAACCTTTCATCATCGAGGCCGACTTACTCGCCAGTCAACAGCGTGACGACACTGAACTTCGTACACTCCGGAATTCGTCAACGTCCCTGAAACTGGAAGACGTCATTGTGACCCCAGATGGTACGTCCGTCGTCTGCGACACTTCTAACGACACACCTAGACCATACATTCCGGCATCCCTTCGCAGACGTCTATTCGAAACCGTGCACAACCTGTCGCACCCTGGCATACGCGCGACACAGAAGCTCCTTTCCAGTCGTTTCGTTTGGCCTCGGCTAAACGCGCAAGTTCGCGACTGGGTTCGCTGCTGTTTGTCGTGTCAACGTTCGAAGATCCAGCGTCACCCCATTCCGCCTGCCAAGTCTTTTCTTCCACCGGATGCTCGTTTTGACACCATACACCTGGACCTCGTCGGCCCTCTCCCACCCTCGAAAGGCTACTGCTACATACTGACATGCATCGACCGTTATACACGGTGGCCAGAAGCTACACCAATATCTGACATCTCAGCGCCCACTCTTGCAGCAGCTTTCATGTCTACGTGGATCGTAAGGTTCGGCTGCCCATCCACAATAATCACAGATCGCGGTCGGCAGTTTGACTCAGCACTTTTCAACGAGCTACTCAAACTACTCGGAACGACACGTTTTCGCACAACTGCTTACCACCCTCAGTCCAATGGACTAGTTGAACGTTTTCACCGGCATCTCAAGGCCTCCCTTATGGCACATGAATCGCCGGAGAAGTGGGTCCTACATTTGCCCCTTGTCTTACTTGGCATCAGAGCCGCTCTCAAGAGTGACCTAGGTTGCTCCTGTGCTCAGCTAGTCTACGGCACCCACCTACGCCTTCCGTGCGATTTCTTTGTCGCCACCCCCCAAACGCCTATGCCATCACCTGCCGACTACGTTGCCGAACTGCAAGCTTTCTTCAGCCAGATGCGCCCCGTGCCTACACGTTCACAAGAAGCAAGGTCCCCGTACGTTTCTCCCGCACTCAGCTCTGCTACCCACGTTTTCGTGCGTAACTGTGCCGTGCGGAAGCCTTTGCAACCACACTACTCCGGGCCATATTGTGTTCTAGAGCGTCGTCCGACGACGTTTGTTGTGAATGTCAACGGCCGATCAGACACAATTGCCCTGGAACGTCTCAAACCCGCCTACATAGAAGCACCCACGCCATCAGCTCCACCAGTATGCGACGCGACCCTGCTGCATCCTTCGCCGCCGCCAGTGCACGTGACACCCAAGACCAACGCCAAGACACGCCGCGTCACGTGGACTTTCCATCGTTCGTCGAACTTTCCTCCTCTCTAGGGGGGGGAGCCCTCTGTAGCGGCAGCAGCATCGGCGTCGCACGAGGGATGACGTAGACGCTCGCGTCTACACGAGGCTCGAGCGGCTGGCGCTCCGGCACGGGCTAGCGTTCCGAAGGAGATCATTAAAAAGAATGCTACGCTAACAGACGGACTGTCGGTTCTTCCTCTCCTGCGAGAGCCCGAGACTTTAACGGTCTACGTGGTCGCTCGTCGCCACAGGGTAAATCGAACTAGGAACCTCAGCGTAGTATGCAGAGACGTTACTTTGCCGACATAACGGAAGCTCGAGCAGTTGGTTCTTCAGTTGTAATATTAAGCATAACTTGAAAACTGTTCCGGCCCTGGTCATGATGCCGTCGCAGTCGCTCTATCGTCGTGATTCTAACTTCCAGATTGTGCTCTCGTCGTGCAGTCGTCATCACACCATCGCGGTCACATAATCGGCGTCATACTATTATCATGTCATCGTCGTAAGGCTTTCGTTTTATCGTCGTCAACCATTCAGTGACGTCATCCCGTTCTTGTCATTCGGTCGTTGTCGTCGTCATTCATCCGTTGTGACACCGCCGTCGTACTGTCGTCATTACTTTAGCTTGGCAAACCTATTGTCGCCATACCATCGACGTTAGGACTTTGTCTTCATACCTTCGTCGTCACCAAATTATCCTCACGTCGGCGTCTTTATACTGTCCTCGTTATACTACTTTCATCAGTTAAGAATGGTCATATCATTGCCGTCATGCCGTGGTCGTCATACCGCTTTTGTCGTTCCATAGACGTCGTTCTTTCGTCATACTATAGTCCTCAGTGCGTTAGCGTCATACAGTCATGGTAATATCAGCATACTCGTGTACAACCTGGGCAAGTGAATGAGATGAAAGGATACCGGATTATGTAGCATATAGTCAAAACATCAGAAATCTCGGAATAAAAATTCTAAAGATGTTAAATAAGCTTGACCTCGCAAATACGCTGTGTCACTACATTGATCGAATGCTAATCGCATTACGACTGACAGTCATCGCGAGATGAATTTTGCTTTAAATTTTTTAGCCATTAAATTTGAAGGTAGCGCGACCATTCGCGGAATGAGGTTGCGGAAAAGCGTTGTCCTTATTCATTCGCCGTATCTCTCAGGCGACCAACATGGATTGTTCGCACGTACGTCCTATGGTAGCTTAATACATATGGAAAAGAAAAAAAGTTCACCGACGACTACGACAGACTCTAACACGAAGTTTGAACGCAGATCTATATGTGTTTTCATTTCGCGATGTATTGATGCATCTCACCGATCACCGCACCAAATGGCAGAGCTGCGACGCGCGGCACTATATATGAACCGGCCACACATTGCCGCTTCCTGGCCACTGCAGCTTACGAAAGCATAATGTTTTCTAGGAATTGCTTGCGGTGAACGCTGTGCGCGAAGGCGAGACTTCTGGTTATTTTTATTCTATTTCTGGACGAGCGCCGCCGCCCCTGCCGCGGATGCGCGCGCGTGACCGACATCTGGGGGTGCTTCAAGGCGACTTCCACCACTTTCTCGCGCTTTCTTCGCTGTCGCAGTCTTCTGCTTTTCTCGTCATCCTTTCTCCATAGACTCCTCGTCCGCTTTCCGCCTCGTGCTTTCACTGTAGCACCCTTCTCCGCTTTCCTCCTCGCTATCGCCTTTCATTACCCGTTGCGTTCCACGTTCGCTTGGTCACACCGAGGAAGGACGATGCATGCCGGCGCTCAACGCAGGAACGGGTGCAAGAGCCGCGCTCTTGCGCCCGGTGCCCCCAGAGGAGCCTCTTCCGCACGCAACTCAAGTTTCATGTCAATCGGGCGCTGCCAATAGACGGCGCCACGTTGCGTGATCGTTTCCAATACAGGTCGAGCGTCACATTCCTGGACTAAAGATCTTTGGTTCGAATCACCATTCAAGTCCCTAGAATATTTAGGGCTGTAGTGGCGCCTCATTCCAGCAACAGCTACAAAAAAAAAATTCGGATGCCTTGTCTGGGCTGCACATATACATACTTAAGCCAGACATGTATACATACGTGTGACCAAATATATACGTTTGTAGCCACACAAGAAGACCCCCTCCCTCCCCCCGAAAAAGTATAGAAACACTTTCTTGCCATGGACCGTCAACGGCGAATACAAGGCAGCATGAAATGTTGGAGTGCCTGCCACTGCGGCCGTTCCGACTTCCTATACTTTCTTGCGGCCACCGCTAATGGTGCCTGAGCATTCCTTTTCTCCGTCGTGCAGCAGCAATCGGCCTCTACGTCACCTTAAGTCTCAAATAGTTTGCAGGAAAAATTATGCCATCTATATATTGCCCATCGCGGCATGCTTGCAAGTATTGAGAATTGATGAATTAAGAGGAATTGGAGTTAAATGAAGACACAGAAATAAGTGGCGCTCCCCTTTAAAACCTTGTAGCGCCCGCAATGCTTACGATGCCACAGAGGAACAACGAAGGAAATAAAGAGGTATGGGGCAGAGGCACCGGCGATCAGCTCCACAACTTACGTGTATTTTCGCTTCACAGCGGTGGCATAGGACTAAAGGATAACCGAACCTAGTGAAAAGCTGCACATAAAGCCCACGGAGCGTCAAGCCCTCGCCTCCCCGATATCGCAGAGGTACAGTTTCAGCTGCCACCCTTTTGGATGCAGGATCCCCAGGTATAGTTTCTGCAGGCCGAAACGCAATTCCACCTTCATCGGATCAGTTCGCAGACGACGCAGTATTGCAAAATAATCTCGTCACTATCCCCGAAATAGTCAGCTACCTCACCGACGTCCTCGTCCAGCCTTTGGGTGAAAACCCGTATGATCACCTCAAGGAAGAGGTCCTGGCGAGTATCGTACCTTCGGAACACACTCGTCTGCAACAACTCCTGACCAGCGAAGAACTTGGTGATAGACACTTCCCCTCCGAAATGCTGCGTCGAATGTGAGGTCTCTTGGGTGAAGGTAACGACAACACATACCGCGCTCTGTTCAGGGAACTTTTCCTGCATCTCCTTCCCCAACCTACCTTCCTCGCCCTTGCCGCCGTTCGAAGCCTTGCGGACAGCCTCTCCGCGCCGCGACGTCTCTACCATTGCGGCATACGGGCTTCGTATATTCACTTCGAATTAGACTGAACGCTCCACTTTGCTTTTGTCATCGCTGACGTCTTCCATCCAGTCATCGGTTCAGATTTCCGGTCTTTCTACAACCTTGACGTAAGCATGCGGTGTCAACAGGTCATCAATGGCACCATTCGTCTGTCGATCATTGAACTTGTGTTGGCAGTTGATTGTCACGCTGGCATTCACGCACGTCTGCCGTAAAGCCCTTACGAGCGGATTTTGGCCGAGCTCCTCGAGGTCCCAAAACCTTCAAATTTGAACAAACCTCCTAACCATACTGTTACTCATCACATCGTCACAACTGGTCCTCCTGTTCCTTCCCGTCCCCGCCGCTTCCTCGGCGAGCGTCTCGCCGTCGTTGAACGGGAGTTTGAGCACATGCGGCAGCTCGGCATTATTCGTCCTTCTTCCAGTGCTTGGCCATCGCCGCTGCATTTAATACCAAAGGAACCGAATTGCTGACGTCTGTGGTGAGACTACCGTAAACTCAATACTCAAACCATGCATGAGAGCTACTCACTTCCCCATACTCAAGACTTCACACCAAGTCTGCAATGGTGTAGGGTCTTCGGCACAGTCGATCTTGTTAAGGCGCACAGCCAGATACCAGTTGAGCCCAATGACATTCCAAAAACTGGCACCACGACGCCCTTCAGTTTATTCGACTTTGTGCGCATGCCTTTGGTATTGTACAACGCCAGACAGAGATTTCAGCGCTTTATCGCCGAGGTTGCACGAGGTCTTGGATGAAGCGCCAGCGCCGCTACGCGGAAGACCACGAGCGTCACTTATTGCGCGAACTCTTACAGTGCCTTCGACAGTGTGGCCTATTTGTACGCTGTAAATGAAAAGAAACGCACCTAGGAGTTTTTAACAGGTGATGTGCCATAATACCTCCCTATCCTCGAATATTTAGTCCGATGTATGGGAGAAATACAGCAGTATTCCCTCGTTCTACTCAGTAGGATAGCTGCGGGAGAATTTAGGCGACATGACGCGATTTTACTCCGTTTCGAAATATTGTTCTCCTCTGAAAACTCCAACAGGGAGTTTTGAAAAACTCCTCTTCATCGAAACAGATTGGTCACGTGGCGCTTCCCATGAGGCTGTGCGCCACGCCAGCGACCGGCCGCATTCGGCGGAGTCGGCAGTGCTAATGGCTGACGGTTTGTTTACATCTGTGAAGTGGCGTTCCGAGACAGATTTTCGTTAATTTGTTTTCCGTATTTCCTTCCAGAAAGTGTTATAGTCGTGCCTCAAGCTCTCTGTATTTCAGCTTCAAGTTCGTTAGCTGTGATCACTTTGCTGACAACGATGAATGCAGAGTAACGTTTTCAAGTGCGGAAAAAGGCTTAGGTATACCTCGAAGTTGCTCACTGAGTGGTGGTGTCGCCTAAGGTTTGTGACTGTGTTTTCATGCTGTGTGACCGTGGCTTAAGTTTGTGTTTTCAGTAGGTGCAGTGTGGCTTTTATGTCATTGGGGGTACGTGCTGGCAACGTCCGGTGTAGCGTTTGAAAGGACCGCGTAGCAATGGCAAAAGCAGCCACTGTTCAGGCGACGACGTCCGTGCTAGTCGCACATGAATGGCGTACTCCAACTTCGTTGCGGTACTGTGTTGGCGGGAGAAAGACTGGAGTGCAAGCAACTCTTTTTATGTATCTCTGTACGGATATCCTCGCCAAGATAAACGGTAGGACATAAGTATGCGTACTGTAAATAAGCTCCTTACTGAGGGATGTGAACCGAATTGTTATCACGCATTTCGGTTTTGGTCACATCGTTGCTTCCGATATTGCATTAACATTATACTCTATCCCAGACACCGCTTTAGAAGCATGCCTGCTGGCTCCGAGCATGAAGATTCGCTCGACAGATCGGCGATACAGCTCGTTTTCACACCGAGAGAGATTGCTTGGACGCTGAGCAAGTAGTGCGGTCTGGAAACGTATCACTACGCACTTTCCGGTGTTGCGTCGGCTGCTGCGGGTCATGTAATGCGGCTCACCTGTAATGAATTCTTGCTACGGTAGCACTATATCGCACAAAGTTAACTTTGTCATGAAGCACACGCACTTTCATTCTTGTTGCTTACTGTAACTGACGCACCACTTTTTTGGCCGCGAACGTTGGCATTGATGCGGATTCGCTTCAGCACTCGCAGAATGACATGCTAATTTTGAAAAATTACGCCATTAACTTTTTTCTCACTATTCTGAATTAGCAGTATAGTGTTGATTAAGGCCTTCTGGTAATTGCAGAGAGGCAGATCTCGTATGAGCGAGCATATGAGTCACAATTTTGAAAACAGCACAGCTGCTTGCTATAACGAGCACCTGTGCTCTTTCGATGGTTTCAAGGCACACAGTATCGTGGCTATATATGCTGGCAGCGTTGCTTCTTGTGTGTCGCGTGTACGTTGGATGTCTTTCGAAGTTCTGCATTGGGCGTTTCTCAAATGTTTATGTATGTGATGATTTATGTGCTTTCATTAACTTGATTCGTTGCATTTGACGTGGTCTTGCGTGTATATTTCGAAATTTGAGCAGCCTCCGCATATAAAAATCTGCACAAAAACTAAAGCGATACCTTTCTTTATACTCCCGTTGCACCTCAAAAAAACTCCGTCCAGTGCAAATAAAAAATAAAAAAAGGAAAAAAAAAGCTTCCATGGTTACACGCAAAAATTCCGCATCGCATGGAGTACAGATTCGACTCCAATCATACGGAGCATAATAAGTTCCCAACCGGCGGTCCCTGAAGATAAGCATTATACATCCACCTGGGAGTTTTTTCCGTTTATAGTGTATGGCGCTGTTTGGCCAGATTTGCACCATTAATCACCAACATATCGTCACGATATATGCGTTCAGAAATGCGTTCTTGCGACCTCCGGTTTCTTGGGCCATCGCGTTTCGGCGCTCGTCGTACTGCCGTTGCCATCGCACATCGAGGCTGCCAGCAATTTACCGGTGCCCAATACCATCCGCTAGCTTTTTGTGTTGTTGGGCCTCGTCAATTTTTTCCGCCGTTTTATTCCACACGTTTTATACCTTGCGTCCGTGTCTTGTGTTGCACTGTAACGAACCTTACTATGAATACTAACCCACTGGCCCAACCTGCCGTCTTGATACGATTATTCCACACTGCCCAGCCTTACTGCAGTCATTCACGGACCTCTTGAAAAGCGTCACGGAGCCCGTCTTTGACAATGCCATGGTGGCCTCAGGCACAGTCTGCCTTTGTGCCTGTCAAGTAAGCTGTTGCTGATGCAACTCTGCTGCTACATCCCCGTTTTGACGCAGTGACTAGGAATAGCCGCACTTGAGGCCGATGCCTCAAGTGCGGCTATCGGAGTGGTGTTGCAATATTGGCTCGGAATGGCGTCCCTTGGGTTATTTGTCTCGGAAGCTGTAATCCGGCGAGACATGCTACAGTCTCTTTCGTCGCCAGCTGCTGACCATAGACGTCACCATTTAACACTTCCGCAACTTACTGGAAGGACGCTGGTTCCACGTGATGACTCATCATAAGCCTCTGACCTATGTGTTCAGCACTAACTCCTCAAAGTACGTCGCTCGGGAGATACGGAATCTTGCAGATGTCTCTGTGTTCACCACGGACGTACGGCACCTCAAGGAAGTCGACGAGGTAGCAGCCGATGCCCCCTTTCGCGTTGCAGCGATCGGCTCTCTTCTACTGTTCTTCACTGTCACGCGCTATGGGAGGCACAGAGCAAGGACGATCAGCTACATGCTATGCGGCAACGCCCCTGCATCCTTCACCTCGAGCTTGTTCCCCATCCGTCCTCGCTGTGCTCACTGTGGTGCGATGTGTATGGGCACCTCCTGCGGCCTTTGATTCCTGCAACGTTCTGGCGGACCAAGTTTCACTCTGTGCACGCAGTGGCGTAGCTAGGTCGTCTGGCACCCGGGGCCCATAGGTCTTCTGTTACCCCCCTCCCCGGGTGTAGCTGGCGGAAAGAGGGGTGTCTTCAGACGCATATAACACCCCCCTCCCCTCTCTGGCCCCTTGCACCCGGGGCCCACGGCCCCCCGGCCCCCCCTGTTGCTACGCCACTGTGTGCACGACATTGTTCATGCTGGCACTCAACACCCCGTCACGCAGTGCTATACCTGGCCTCCCGTCAATGCCGATGTTCGTGCGTGGTCCCGCTCCAGTATCGCGTATGAAGTGGCCCGTCACACTATTGCGCGACCCTCACGCTTCCTGCCTACCGACACACGTTGCGACCATGTCCATATCGACATAGTTGGTCCACTTACTTCTCTCGCGGCAGCGTTACATATTGAGTATAGTGGACTGTATCACACGGTGGCCTGAGGCGGTCTCCATTGTCGACACGACCGCAGAGACAGTGGCACGCCGCTTTCGTTTCTTCCTGGGTTTCACGTTTCGGCTGCCCAGCCATTGTAACAGACGTGGGCGGCACTTTGAATCTACATGATTTGCTGCACTTGCCCTCATTCTGGGTGTGAAGCACTGCCGCACTACTGCTTATCATCCATCTGCTAATGACATGGTCTAGTGTCTTCATCGACAGCTAAATGCCGCCCTCACAGCAAGCCATGCTGGTGAGCACTGGATCGACCACTTTACCGCTGGTAATGCGTCGCGTTCGGGCCGACTTCCACCGCCTTGGGTGCCCTACGGCCGAACTGGTTTATGGCGCCCCTCTACGCCTTAGGCAACTTTTTCACAAAAAGAAAACGCCGCTCCTGAACATCAACCATATCTTCAACGCCTCCCCGACTGCTTTCGGGACCTCCAGCCCGTTCAGCCCAGGTCAGCCAAACAACACATATTCGAACACCTGGTTCTCGCGACCGCCACACGTGTTTTTTCTTAGACGAGACGGTATCCGGCTGCGTGTAACGCCGGCCTAAAACGGGCCCTTTCCGGTTCTGTGCCGTTCCAACAAAGCTTTTGTCAATGCGCGGCAGAAACGTGAGGAAAAAACTCTATAGATCGCCTCAAGCCGGCGTACGTGTAGACACCAATCACCCGTCTGCCTCTCTAGGCCACGGATTCTTCAGGTCCTTACCTTACCTTGCAACCTCAAGACCATCCGCACAGTGTCCATTCATGCTCGCGGTCTAGCCGGGGGGCCCTGTAACGCCCGCATTCCTTACAATGCCAGGGGGCACCCGCAGATGAACAACGAAGGAAGAGGTAGCGGGGCCGAGGCTCCAGTGGTCAGCTCTACAGCTTACGCGTCGGTCGTCCTTTACTTTAAGCTATACGAACTCAACTACAGGGCTGCGTAGTACTGTAACTTCTCGTCATGCTGCGAAGAAAATTTGGTGGGACGGAAATCATTGCGAAAACAAGTAAACAGACATCGAAGCAGCTGGCAACCGTATGCCGTTGTCAATGGTTGCCGATGCCGCCCCAATATATATAATGCGTCTATTACTGACGGCCCCTGTAGTCAATAAAACGTTTTCACGGACCTTTCCAACCATGCACTTCCGAGACAGCTCTTGCGAAGCTTTTTATACGAGCCAGCTCTTTGCTGCCGTGAAACTCTTACTTATTTTGTCTCCCAGAGCTCAACCTTCTCGTGACGTGGATCCAGGAGACGGTGGTCGAGATGGACCCGTATGAGTTGAACCTGGGCCTCCACCACGTGGACACAAGCAGCGCCGGACAAAAGCACGCCCTCAACCTGCAGCCTAGCGGATACTATACAGTCACCTTTCAGCAGGTATTTTGCTCGTTACCTTAATCGAAGCAGCTAAAGTGTCCGCACTCAAAATCTAAAGTAAGTTCATGTGTTCGCATTTTATGATCACTCTACCTTTGTCGTTAGCTGTGAGCCCGCAAAACAGCGTAAACATTCATAATATTCAAGGCTAAAAGGCGCTTTGTCATCTTATTCCCCAGTAGCTTTCAGAAGTCTTATCGAAAGTTATTAGAAAAAATATTGCTGATAAAAACGAATTATTTGCATGAAACACAATATTATGTCATTTGCATTTCAATGTTTCGGCTCGAATTCGACAAACCCCCCGCATTAACGAGAAATAGGCATTCCACGCTATTGTACGACGAAAAGAATTACTTATACATATTTGCCAATTTTGCTCGGGCGCTTGACACCTTGAGTGCTGAAACTCGGGATTCAAAACATACGAGCCAGAATATCCGGCACTTGTAGGCGGCCGCCCTGTTTTCGTTATGATGATGATGAGGGGACCGTGGTAACTGCGCGAGCGGCAGTGGGCCACAGCGCATTGGCGGTTGTCAGTCGCCTACGATAACTGGTTCCAAAAGCGTTGAGGGGCCTTGGCGTCTGTGAATCCTGGTAGGTGTGTATTCTTTAGTGCGGTCACATTTGGGATCACAGAAATGTACCACAGAGGTAAGTTATTCAGCGCATGCTGCAGACACCGTCTGCTGCAACGGAGCTGCAGCGTCATCCGGTTCGTGCAGTTGCAATGTCGTACATTTGGCCAAGCTTCTTTTCTACGATATCTCCGTAACTATACACGTATTTGGGATGCTTGCGACAATGGTACTAGATATCTAATACGCTATACTTTCTATTTTTTTAAATATGAGTATCATATTTGTGCGACGTGCTACCGCCGTACATAGTGCTGCATTTTCACCCTGCTTTTTCATCTGGATCGTAATGGGCTCTTAGCATATCACGATATGAGTAGAATATATTCGATATTTTGTACACAGTCACTGGGAAAGCTCTAACTCATACTTGCTTACTCACACGAAAGAAGTATGGGCAGCATTTGAAACCTTCAACGGACACACTCGGAAACATAACCAATTAGTGGGCCAGCGCAGTGTGTACGAGAAAAAGCATCGCATTTTATATGGCTTGTGCAGCCACTTACGGGTCCTTTCTCCCTCACCTTCAATAGAGACCACACAATTGTTTGCGTAACCATGTGTTACATCGCTGAAGGGGGCACCAGATCTGTTAGAAACGACTGAACATACTTGTGTAGCTGGGTGTGAGCATCGCATAATTATAGGAGTTCAAGCACCCATCCATGGCGCGAAATAAAAATATAAAGTGAGGCATTTATTTACTTATTTATTTATTTATTTCAATACCTTCAAGACCCGAACGGAACGCTACGGAAGGGAGTGGAAAAAGAAGTTTGGTCATGAAACATCAAAAAGAAAACATGAAAAGCAGCAATAGAAAGCACAAGTTTACGCGAAACGCAAGAACTCAACAGGTAACCAGGCAGATTATTCAAATACATAGTTTTGCGCGGCGGTTTTAAACAAACAAGTGTCAGATATATCGGTATCAAAGGTGGCCAGCTGATTCCAATCGCTGGCCGTCATCGGTATAAATGAGTAGAAATACGCATTCTTCCGGCAGTATGGAACGCGTATTTTATGGCGATGATCCGTGCGAGGTGATATGAATGATGGCCCTTAAAGAAGATAACTTTTTAGTTTGGGATTGTGTTAATAAATCTTGTGAAAAATTAGCAACGGGGAGAGTCTTCTACTAAGGGAAAGGCGAGGAAGATTCAAGGTACATTTCATTCCAGCTATGCTAGCAGTGCGAAGGAAGTTAGACAATATAAAACGGGCGCTGGAGTTCTGTACCGATTCAAATTGATTACTATGGGTATCGACACCCGGGTCCCATACCGAGCTTGTGTATTCTAATTTAGATCGCACTAAGGTGTTGTAAAGTAGTAGCTTTAATGAAGATGAACACACAGATCACTTGAAGCGTGCTCAGCTCTGTTTCTGTGCACGCTAGTCATATGCTGCTTCCGCTTCAAGCGGTCACAAGTACTCGAATGCGGCTCATTCATGTGCATGTAAGCTATATGGCATGACAACGGCTAAGTTCCGTGCAGTCCTGTTTATTGGATCCTTCCGCGCCAACTGTCCTATACCATGGCGCTCGAGAAAAATTATTTCTCTGAAATAATTACGAAAAATTACAGGTATATGACGATTACTCGAACAGTATTTCCCCGTAATATTTTGAACGGAAGAAAATTTCTCTTCATGTGAGCGCCATTTGAATTTAACTAAATGATGGAAAACCAAGTGCAAAAAACGAATTCGGCAAACATTGCCCATTTAGCGCATTATTTCAAAATTTGGAGTTTTGCGTTTTCTGAACATTGTTCTTTCATTATAAAACAGTTTCACAAAATAACTTCATATTTTTTACTTCTTATCACCGAGGTGAAAATGCACAAATTTTAGCGTTTTTACGAAATTTTCACCAAAAAATGTAAGGGGAGGAAACCTGGCATTACTTTTATAGAACTTGCACTTAATATTACTATATTCTAAAATTTCATTTTTGCCTATATGCTGTTCACAGACTAAAATAAAAGCCTGAATTTGGCAAAAATGCTATTCTGGCCTATGTTTTTAGACGTTCGTAACACACGAAGGTGCTCCATAAAAAAATAAGCAGAAGAGCGGATATCATTGAGAAGAATAACAACTTTAGCCACGCAAGTTTTAATGAAAGTGATTTGCGTTTTCATCGAGAAAAAACTTTTTCAATTTGAGTCCCACCATTGCATTACTTTGTTTCGCGCTTCCACTTCACTGATAGTATGTTGGCGGGAAATACAAACCAGGGTGGTGCACATGGTGGTCAGTGTGGTGAGGAATAAAAGCCGTTATCACCAGAAGATCGTAAGAACTTGAAACTTGAAGGTACGCTTTCTTAAGCTAGACCGACATTACGTACTTCCATGCTACCGGCAGTATAGACCCTTTCGCTGTTTACAAACATAGGCCCTAGATGGCTGCCGGTTTTGTTCATTGGTGTAGCCAGCTAAATTTAGTGAGCAGGAAGGTATTGGCTGCCATATCGAGTATCAATAGTGCGTTAAAGTATCAGCCCGTAGATTTTCAACACTTTTCCTTTGTACATAAGGACAATTTTACAAGTGAACGTTGCCGTCAGTTATGCGAATATTTTTGTATTAATTTAGAGGCGTAATACGCATCTTTTTTTAACTCAAAACTTAGAAATAGTCTTTCTGCACAGTAAAAGAACTTAAAAACGCACTTTGTCTTCTGGCGCAGTAGACTGATAAGGCCCGTGATCTGAAGTTTTTTGGGACCGCATACACGCTGCTGCTATCGCGCGAGGGAAAACCGTCTATGCATATGCGGCCACCTGCGCGTGAAGCGTAGAGTGGGTCACAAACCACTTTCATGAGCGTGAACTGGAAGCACCACTAGAACGAAACACGTTCAGTTACCGAGAAACAAGTGAAAAAAGATTGATTATTTGGTGAATATATTTGATAGCGAGCTTTTATTGAGCATATTTTACTACTTCTGTGATGCCTATACTATCCTTACTGCTACTTCAGGCCAGATAGACAGTAGTCGGCAAGGTTTTTATTGGGTCACGGACCACAGGACCCTTGGTATGCCACGCCTCAGGAAACCATTTCCACAGAATCCCTTTATAAAAGAAGTCTGAGAAAATGAAAGTGATTTGTGGCTCGATCTATCACTTAACGCGTAGGCGGCCGCATATGTTTACTTCCAGTAGCATGGAAGTTCGCAATGTCGATCTGCCCTAACTAAACGTTTCTCATTCATTTTTTTCATTCCGCCTAATGAGATAATTAGTCTTAATTAAATAATAAACATCGCAAGTATTATAATTAGATGAAAAGTGTTGATGAGGAAATTGTAGAGCGACGTAAAAAAACTACCTATACAGCTTTCTTTTGCTCGACAAGGTGGAAGCTTGGGCGGGTTGGTGATTCAATATCGACATGTGTGCACAGCGCAAAAGACGAGGACTAAAGGAACAACACAACACGGGCGCTGACTTCAACGGATGTTTATATGCGAAATCGCCAGAACGCCAAACTTCCACTTTACCAAGCTATATTTCTAGTACATCGGGCTCTTTTATATGTTTTCCTGCTAATCGTGCTTTCTTGTGAACCTCATCACCATTGCTGAATATCGGGCGCGCACACTTGCCTGTTGCATACGGCTCAAGATACTTCTTCTCGAGATTGAACACTTATTTGGAGGCCTCGCTCTTTTGGCTGGACACCCAATGAGAATCTGTAGATACTTCGTTCAGAGATGAAACGCCGGGCACGGCTGCACCGGGACATTTTATTCTTCCAACTTCACAGCGCTGAGACCCCTCCCAGGGCAACGAAGTGGCTTGAGCTTCGTGTCATCACCAGCCGAACAACTGAATTCATCTGGCAGCATGCACTCATCCAGCTTCGGGCCATCACCCATAGATGTCTCCTACGCCAAGCAACCCAGTCCACACAGCATGTGATGTGCCTATTCCGGAAGGAGTGCAACGGGTGTTAAGCTTGGGTTCCAAGTTCGCAGTGGAAGCTCAGATGTCAACACCGGAACTGCTCACTCTTGTTCGGCAAGTAGCCCAGCGAGCCCCTGAGGCTGAGACTGAACGTTGTGTTCGTGAAGGCGTACAGGTTTTGTCGCAGCCCTGCGCAAAAGCTTGCCCGTCAACAGCGTCGTGCCGTTCTTTAGACAGCATTCCCTCTCGTTGCTAACTGCTGACAAGGAAGGTTTTGTTGTTTTGCCAAATGAGGTGTTTGGCTCAAAAGCCCACGAGGCTATTAATTCTGTGTTCAAATGCCGTGATGACATATCGCTTTAATAGTAAGAACGGAAGCGAAAAAAACTATTCAATGCACTGAGTCTAAATAGGTTAGCCAGTTGAAGTGACAAAAGCAAAAAGCCTATCTTGGATTTGTTGTTCACTGTCAAAACCCACAAGGTTGACTGGCGGCTATGAGTCGTTATCTCTGAGAAGGGAACTTGGGAGAAAGTGGTTGCATTGTTTTTACAGGAGAAACTTAAACTGCTAACAACTGACGACCCCTTTTTGGTAAAAGACTAATGACATCATTGCGTATATTTCAAGTATTGACAAAGGCCTCCACGCCTGCTCCATCGACATCAAAGAGCTGTACTACTCTGTACCGCATGACCCGCATGATCGTAGAGGACTGTATCGAGAACTACGGCTTAATTGCATACCAGAATGCTTCTGCGCTTTCGGTAAACGGCTTCCTTGAGCTGCTTGGATTATGCTTAAGGTCTATGTTTGCCTCATGGAAGGAACACATATACATTCAAAAAAGCGGTGTGTGCATTGGTTCATGCTAAGCGCCAATATTAAGCGTCATTTTTCTCGCTTACCATGACCGACTTCTTGCTAGCCGCCTTGATAACACAGTGGTTGTAAAGGTTTTCCGTTTTGTGAATGACTTCTTGTTACTTTTTGCGTGTTAAGGTCAAGGTTTTGAGCCTGCTGTTGCAGATGTACTTTGCCAATTCAACGAGTGTTTGTCGCCACTTGTCCTGACCCATGAACTGCCGGTAGTTGACTCGTTAAGGTTTTTAGATTTGCGACTTAGTATATCTATAGATCACTTGTGCTGGATGTACAAGCCCAGAGGGAACCAGACGCTTTTGTCTTATCTGTCGTCCCATTCTAAGCTGGTTAAACGGAGCATTGCAAATATTTGCTTCCCAAGTGCCTTAAACAAGTCGTGCTTCCACTCTTTAACGCGCAGCCACCTTGCGCAGGCCTCCCGCCTAACATATACGCTAGATGCTGGATACCCCGATATGCTGGATACGCTGGATACCCCGAGCGTTTGTTAGTTTCAGTAGCAGAAAAGGTAATTAAGAAAATCAAGCTGGGACACATAGCACCAGCTGACAGCGCTGCCAGAGACAATAAGCCAGTCGCAGTTCTCCCTTACTTGCACAAGATATAGCACAGCTTGAAGAAGGTAGGCAGTAAAGTAGATCGCCAGTAAGTAGCCCCGGAAAAATTATCAGTGCTCTGCAGGCGTGTGAATGCTCATGCCACACGACGAAATATTTGCAATACTAACCATAGGAAGTGGTTTGGAGCATGCGCCTTGAGTGTGGTTTACACGATTCTCTTGACTTGCGGAAGGAAATACTTTGGCTAAACAGGCAGATGTTTAAATGAGCGATTGAAAGAGCATTTTTACAACGTTTACACCGGCGTGCAAGGTCGTCTTGGCATTCACTGCAGAGACTGCCCTTGTGACCCTGAATTTGAAAACTGCGTCGTAATCTCGAAACACCGAGAACAGTTTACACGTGAAATCATAGAGGCTGACAAGATACAGCGGCTGGATGACCTCTGCATCAGCAAGCCGTCTATTGCCCTCACCAAAACCGATATCAAGTATCTGGCAGTGATGCAATAGGGGTTCATGGAAAACACGGGGAATGCGGGAGATGGAAATTCAATACGATGAGCAAAACGAAAACAAGGTGAAAGCAGGAGCAGGAGCTCCTGCTTTCACCTTGTTCTCGTTTCGCCCAATAGGGGTTCATGTGTGACATAATGCAAAAGTTATGTTTCATTACTTTTGCTCATGTACATAGTTCTGGCGATTTCGTAAATAAAGATCAGTTGAAGTCAGCGCCCGTGTTTTCTTCTTCCTTCAGTCCTCGTCTTTTGCGCTGTGCACGCATGTCGATATTCCTTTTGCTAAATGTGCGCTATATAAAAGTATTTTTCCGAGCATGAAAGAAGCCCGCGAATGCACGCCAAGTGCTGAGTGCGCAGTCGCGCGGCAATTTTTAGTGCCTTTGCTGGCTTATTTCACGCTCGGAAAAACAGTTTTATGTAGCACGTATTGGGCAACAGAAAGCAGTAGCTAGAGTTTTTCATGTCATTCTACAATTTTCTCATTGACACATTTCATCTAACTATAAAATTTGAGAAGATGATTAATTAATTAGGGCTAGTTATCTAATGAGGCGGATTGAAAAAAAAATAGTTTGAGTATCTCCAAGCGACGGAAAACAGCATTACCTTCGTTCTGTCCAGCTACGTGGCATCCGCATATTTTTAAACTCTGGTTAAAAATAGTTGGGGCACCCTGTATACGATATGTAACCATTAGTAAATGCTTAAAACAGGCAGGAAATATATTGATTGGTGCACCAAACATGTCTGTAATTTTTGAAGCGCGTGTTTTGTTAGTTAGGCGTACACGTTAGTCTACCTATGCTTTCATTAATTCCCCTAGAAAGCGCGCTGAACTTGTCTATTACGAATGGCTCGCAAGCTTCTCTGTCATAGTGCATGGATAATTCTTATTTTATAATAGTAGCCTTAAATTTATCGCGAATGGTTATCACTTGATAACCATTCGCGGCCGCTCATATATGTATGTGCGTCTGTAGAAGTTAACCAGCAATGGCGCTTGCTATGGTGTTACTGCAAATACCCTTTAGTAGCTTCCATAATTTCCAAACACAACGTGACAAGCCCAACAAAGTGTAACCCCTATGCTTTACACAATAGAGGCAGGCATAGGCGACAACTACGGGGGTTAGAGGGGGGGAGGCGTCTCCGGGGCCCGAGCCCACACCGGAGTCTTCCGGGAGGGGGGGGGGTCTGCACCCCTACACTCGCCATGCAGAAGCGCCACCCCCCCACCCCCCCACGGCCCGCACACACCTAAGGTGCCATTACCAAACCTCTGTCACCACACATCATTTGAAGATTCTTTTGACTTTCCTCGACCTTTTCAGTTGCAATTTTACTGTATTAGGCTAATAGTTTACTGCACGATTGTTGGCGCGCACGTGCAGGGCATTTAATTCACAATTTGACTTTATTTTTGCTTATCCTGACAATAGGAGGAAACGCGCAGTAGAAGCACCAACGGCGGCTGCTTAATTCGTATTTTCTCACTACAAAATCGTTTGAAATTTCCACTGTAACCGCCATGTACACACACAATATATTTAAATATACACAACAGACAAAGTTTATTATATTTTTGAAAGAGAAGGAGATGGAGGACCCTCAGAAATTTTCTCTGCTGATAATTTTGAGCAGGCACTACTCATGTATTTTGCACAATGATATGGAACGTTATTTCTTCCCCTCTTTTATTCATGTTATTTTTACTATCGCCTATGCAAGTGCATTTTGATCTGATGAGAACTTGTTATTTTAATGTGATATTGACTATCCCAGGGCATTTTTCTGATAGTATGAATCTGAAGTAGTGAACACGCCCGGTAATATATGTATATATATATATATATATATATATATATATATATATATATATATATATATATATATATATATATATATATATATTACCGGGCGTGTGCGTATCAGCAACGTGGGCAGGGCATCTGGAAAAGGGCCACAAACGCAAGACAGCCACAGCTCCAAAACCGACATACCGAGACACACACGAATGTCAACTTCTTTATATATATATATATATATATATATATATATATATATATATATATATATATATATATATATATATATATATATATATCAGCCATGGAATTGTGGTGGTAGACCGAATGCACCCACTATCATCAGAAATGAAAGCCTTAGACAAACCGGCAGCTTCAAGAAACAGCGGCGGAGGGCTCCATCTTTCGGTCCTAGCCTACGCGCGAATGTTCAAGCATTTGTTCCTCAAGCCCTCAGCTAGCGTGGCCGCCCAGGTACCAACTTCAAGTTCATCAGTTTGGAGGATACTAAACTACGGTTTTTCACCCGCACCGCGTTAACCTGCACCAATGCTTAGAAGAAAGGGACCTGTAGAATCTTCTCGATTTCTGGAATTGAGTCCTCACAAAGGTGATGAGTCACCAGACCTTTTGAGCAACATCACGTGCACAGATGATGCAAATTTTCGCAGAAACACGTAGTTTTTTTGCATAATGCACACTATTGGAGGGGCTCCAATCTACACTGGGTAAAACGCAATCGTCACCGGTACCAGCGGTGCCATAATCTGTCCCATTTTCTTTGATCACACACTGAACTGGACAGCGTTACGTAAACGAAATCCTTGATGGAGTGGTGGATGAGTTTCTGAGCGAAGTACCACTGTCATGTCTTTCCCTTCTGTGGTATCATCAAGATGGGCTAACCGCACACAGCAGCAGCCGAACAGGAAGCTGGCTGGATGCTAGTTTTCATGCGCAATAGATTGGAAGGCACCGGCTTGTAAATTGGCCGGCTAGGTCACCTGATCTCATTTCATTCGATTTATTTCTTTGGGGTTGTTTGAAAGATCGTGCTTACATGCTCGAGGTGGACGTCAGAATAGTTGGAGGCAAGGATAATGGATGTCTGCCATAGAAGTCTGGCATCGGTCAAGAAGAAAGCCACTGAAGATGGTACAAAGCGGACACAGTAGTGCGTAGCTGCAAAAGGAGACCTATTCGAACACGTCCTTTAGTCTGGTGTAATTCATAGATAATAAGGACACACTGAAATCTGATGGTTTTCTTTCTTCTTTATTGTTTTTTTGTGCAGTAATCCTGATTGCCAATTCTGCTCATTTAGAAGTGGTATATTTGCTGTCTTGAAGGAACCGGTTTCAGCTTTTCTCTACACGTTGGTCGCTTCCCAGTCTGTTTATTTCGCTTTTATTTTTTGAGACAAACCTGCTTTTGCAGCACGTATACACTTTCATGAAAAATAAAATGGTCGTTTTAATTTGGCTTTGGTCCGAAGCAATTTTCTGGCACGAAATATATCTTCACGCGCACTCTGTTGATGCGGTGGGAGCGAAGCCGAGATTCTGAAACATTTTATGCCTATTACATTGCTTTTCGCCTTTCGTGCGTGGTTAAAGCAGCAGTTCGTCCGCCTTATCAAGAGGCTTTTGTTATCAATGTGATCAGACGGCCTTGAGAGACGGATAACAAGTGTGACGTAAAAATGAGACGAAGGAATAGCTGCGAAGCCGCGAAACCTGCTGTTGGTGCTCCTTCGGTACCATTATCAAGGAGGAGGAGGAGACAAAGGGGAGGAAAGACAGGGATGTTAGCCAATGTGAGTACCGGCTGGCTACCCTGTGCTGGGGAAAGGGGTAAAGGGAATAAAAGGAGAAAGAAGAAGAGAAAAGAAAAAGTGGAAACCAGAAAAATCACACAGTAACGCGATACTACGCGCTACAACATTCAAAGGCGGTCGCACAATTCGCATGTCCTTAAAAACTTCAGCAAAGCCCTTAAGGCCTTGAGTGCCGAAGCCCGTCTGGACCAGTGTCCTTGAGCTTTTTCCTCTGTAAAGGGGCGATTGTCCAGTTTTTCAAGCGTGGTCACGAGGACTTTTCTTGGCACTTTGTAACGGGGACAGTCACAAAGGAGGTGCTCAATCATCTCCTCACAGTCGCAGGTGTCACAAGTAGGGCTCTCGGCCATTCCAATGCGGAATGAATAGGAGTTCGTGAATGCCACGCCGAGCCACAGGCGGCACAGAAGTATTGCTTCCGCTCGGGGTAACCCTGGTGGTAGGCAGAGTTGCAGACGTGGATCGAATCTGTGGAGACGTGCGTTCGTGAATTCACTGGTGTTCCGCAGTTTCTGCGTAAGCTCGCGGGCGAGGGAGCAAAGACTTGTGGCTGCATCTGTTCTTGACAGCGGTATGGGTATAATCTGGGCACCATCATGGGCCGACCGGGCAGCGTAATCCGCACTTTATCCATTATCAAGGTGATGCGCTGTCTCTTTGGGTTTGCGACAGGCAATGCAGTTGCTTTCAATCAGCTTATTTGAGGGCGCTGCTTTATGGATGCAGATGGGAGCGCACTCACGTGGTATTTTTGATACTTTGTGAGGTTTCATCGCCAGTCGGAAAATTGTACGCAATTAGCACGTCGCTGAAAACACTGCAGTTAGATGTAACTTTGGGGTGCCTACAAATGCTTCATTGATTCTGAAAATTAGGACATTACTTCTCGAGTTAGGTAATTATTTGCAATTGCCGAATTAAATCTCACTAACGAAAGAATTACTGGTGGCTACTCCGCTGTACTAGAAACAATGTGCACCAGGCAATGTCATAGTTGGGGAACCCAACTATGAAGAACCTGAAGCGCGCCGCCGATTGTACCTGCTGAGATGCCCCTCTCTGCTGTATAAGCGAGAGCATCGTACGCGTTATTATTATTCGAAACATGAATAGTTTTATGGGCTCTGTACCACAGAGAGAAAAAATAATTGTCGCGCGAAATGAAGAGAAGATGTGATGAGAAAATTTACAGTATCACGTACATCATAAGAAAAAGTAACGTAGCGACAACCAGTAGCAAAATTCACAATCATGTAAAAAATTTTTTAGTTTGCACCCATCTATTTCCCCTACATTCGCACTTATATTAGTTTTCGCGGGTTTTCGTTTCTACTCATGAAAATCACGAGCGCGTTGAGTTGAGCTGAGATGAATGGTTGTAGGCTATTGGTGGGATTATCCTTGCAGTTGCTGCCGGCAATTGCTCCACCGTAGCGACACTTAAAATAAATAAATCACATAAATCAGACACAGACCACATAATTACAAATAGTCACACTTAAGGTCACCATGCCGAGGCCAAATCCGTGTCCTGCATGCAGTTTGAAAGAAGGTGAGAAACCTCCTTCCTACACAACTGGTTCCCGCGCGAGAAAACAATGTCCTGAAAAGAACTGTGAGGAACTCCTGTCTTCTTGAGGGAACCGAATAACACGCTCCTTTCCGTGTTATACAGAGTACAGCACATAAGGTAATGTTCTGTCGCCGCACACACCACATGTTGAACATAATGGAGACATCGCCAGGCCAGTCTTGTACATGCACGCAGGGGTACGAGCAGAGCCCGTGCGAATGCGGAGCAGTAAAGTGGCTTGGTTTCTTTTGAGACACTTGGTCACACATGGCTTGTAAGGTGAGCTCCACAAAGAACTGAAGTGGCACAACACCGCTTCTCTGAAGATTCTCTTGTGCTCTCGAGGCACTTTTCTCAATGGATTCCCAGACGGCGCTCTATGGGTGAGGCTGTCTGCCATCTCGTTACCTATGATACCTATGTGCGAGGGCACTCATTGGAAAAGTATGGAGAAGCCTTTGATATGGAGATTGTGTACGGAGCGTAGGGAGCTAAGACAAGGGCATCAGTAGGGAACCCGTACTCTAACCTTTGAAGGGCAGATTTTGAATCTGTAAGAATGACAACAGGTTGAGGCGTACAAAACCGTAGCTTCTTTAAAGCTGCCTCAATGGCAACGCTTTCGGCCGTTGTGGAGGACACGACTGCAGCGAAGCGAACAGACCAATCATACTTTAAAGAGGGAATGTAAAAAGCAGCTGCACTAGATCCTCTGACCTTGTCCACATAGCCATCAGTAAAAATTTGAAGTTGACGCGCATATTCAGTCTAGAGATGTTCCAGTACGAGAGAACGCTTTGCCGCTAAAGAAGAACTCCGCTTAGCGTGAACGGGATGAATTGTCAACGAACAATCGAGGCTCGCGAATGACAAAAGTGGTTTCAACCTCTTAGTTCGACCTCTAGCGCCAAGACCCAGGTAACCAATAGTATTAAGGGCCAAGTACGCTCGGGACTCAGATCTCTTTCGAAGGCGCTGTAGAAGGGCTCGCACGGCCACCGTCTGTTTGAGGCGGCCAATTTGCATCAATAACCTTTGTGAAGCGACTAGGCTAAGAGGTCTCGATATAGACTCATAAAGTGCTGTATTGCTTCGAGCAGTCTGCGGAACGCCAAGATCCCTCTTTAGACCCTTTCTCTGAAAAACCTCAAGTCGTTCCAGCTGTGATAGCGAGGGGGAAATTAAAGGGAGCTGGTACATTATTCCATTCGTCACCGGTGCATCGTGCAACCTAATCATTGAAGAAGGGGGATTTCCCCATTGCTCACTTGCAACTATATGGATCACATTGAGACGAGAAGATAGCGATGCCACAGTCGAATCCCCAGCTCGTCGCGACTGCAGATGGTAGTCAATAATAAAGCCCAAAAAGCGCTCGTGCTTCAATTGACGCAGGCAAGATTGATCTTCAGCCGCGCATACCGTCTTCCTCTACCTGGAAACATGATGAAGCCAGATTTTTCCACCCAGAGAGTCAACTCAACACCTTGAAGGTAATTTTGGACTGAAAGTAATGCCTGTCGAGCTATCAGATCTAAACGCACTTGTTGATATCAAGTTAACCAAAGACAAATGTCGTCCGCATATATCGAGATATGGACATGCCTGTAATGTTTTTGCACTTCAGGGGGAAGACCGGCCATTACAACATTAAAGAGCGTTGGGGAAAGAACACTTCCCTGAGGTACACCTCGCGATACCTCTCTTTCGGTGCTTATGGTACTTCCTAACCGCACTTGAATTTTACGATCACTGATAAATGAGTGAATGAATCGCATAAGATAGCCCTGTACGCCTATAGCCTGCAAACCATTTAGTATTGAGCTCTGAAGGGACGCTATCATAAGCCTTTGATACGTCTAGGAAGACGCTATCTTGCGGGCTCAAATCTACCCGGAATCCAGTCATGCATGTTGGCAGAGCCCTTCTATCTTCGAGTCACTAATATAAATGCTTACTTACCAGATTCTCCATGAGCTTAGCCCTTCTCCATGAGCCACACACGACGTCAGTGATACAGGATGATACGAGGCCAAGTCTGTCAATTCTTTGCCGGGCTTCAGCACTGGGAAAACACCAGCCACTTTCCATGAAGGAGGAACGTCGCCAGTCTCTCACACTCGATTGAGATAGCTTAGGAGGATCTTCCGGTGTTCCAGATGTAGGTTATGCATCATCTGGTTGGTATGCCGTCAGGACCTGGTGCACATCGACGCCGCAGGCTGCTGAGTGCTGTCTGTAGCTCTCGAAGTGTGAACGGGGTGTCCTTAACAGACGTAGACGTTGCAGGCAGAGCGCAGGGATGAACACCTGAACTTGCACGTAAAAATGGATTTTCAAATTTCTCTGCCAAGCACGCGAGAGGTTTCTGCTTGCGCAGTGCAAGCGCTTCGAAAGGCTTACTAGGACGAGAATCACCAGCAAGACTGCCAATGACTCACCAAATTCTCGTCATCGGTGAGAAAACAGTCAAGCTAGCGCAGAAGGACGCCCACTGCGACCTACAGAGCTTGCTCGTATGGCGTCGAATGGCAGAGTTACGGCTATTGAAGGTCGTCTTCAAGGATCTGTCGTCCTTCTTTCGCATCAGTTGTTGCTCCGCCCTTCTACGCGCTGCGCAAAAGTTCCTTATTTTTAAATCCAGAGTCGGAAAATGATTAGGCAACTTGACCGCCGTGGTATCAGCCTTCTTACCAGAAATCATTTTGTCTTTCGCATCACCAGAAACACATGCAAGTGCTCCCTGTATTTGTCCCAGTTAACAACATGGCTAATTTTAGAGCCGCGCATATGGAAGTCGGCAGTAAACACTAAAATTGGATAGTGATCACTTCCCATGCAGTCAGGTGCAGTTGACCATTTACATGGACGTCGGGTGAATGCAAGATTAGGTCTGTAGATGTGGCTAAGATTGGAGGCAGGCAGAACGTGGGACTTCCGTCATTGGCCACGCACAGGTCCAAACTATTGATAACTTTTACAAGTTTGCGTCCGCGGTAATCTGTGTTCCTGTCACCTCAGACAGGTTGATGGGCGTTGGAGTCACCGCAGATAATTCGCGGTGCTGGGCAACGGTAACAAAGCTGCTGGAGAAACAAATCCATTGCTACCATCTTCCGCGGAGACACGTATACGGTGCAACAGAAAGAGTTTCGAAGCCGAGCCGTATCGTGACAGCCGCTACCTCAATACAATCGGTGCAAAGATCGGTAACGTTCAAAGCCACATGAGGAATCTGTCTTCGTATGGAAAGGGTGGCACTTCCTGCGGGAAATGGCTTTATGCTGCAATTCTTGTGGGCGACATATCCAGTCAAAGATCTCCCGCTTGGTAGGCCAGCCTCCGAGAGGACGAATACTGGAACACAAGTTTCTTTCGAAGGTAATTTCAGTTCTGCTAATCGACTTATAATCGCAGCGCAGTTCCATTGCATAATAAACGGCACTTTTCGGTGATTTTTAGTTGCACGAGGTTGAAGGAAACTAGCCTATTATAAGGTAAAGTTCGCTGCGAAGGCGGTAATCATGGGATCAAAGAAAAGAAGGAGCTGTAGAAAGTTCTTCACGGTGCCAATCTGCATCGCTTGAACATATAAATGCAAGACTTCAAACAAAACTCGCAGAACGTCAGACGGATCCCGATTTTTGAGCTCCTTATTTTGCTGCACACACTGCCTCACAACTTCAACAAAAGATGCGGACTGGGACCCACTCTTGGCCTCTGCAGCTGGTTTCTTCATCTTTTTTGAGGCAAGGGAGTGTCCTCCATGTCGTCGAGTCTGGCTGTGATCTGGTCACTGAGGAACTTGGACACTTTTACTGAAGCAAATCGAACAACCGACTCACCCACAGAGAACTTTGCCGTCTTGCTAGGGTCAGGTCCCTCACTGACGTTGCTTGTTACCTCGCCACGAACTTCCGACTCTAACGCAGGGAACTCGTCACTTCCAGGTATCGACTTCTCAGTAGGTTGTGGCTTGGGCCCATTAATGAAGGACAATCGACGGTGTAAGGCGGTTACATGGAAAGGGCAGCCGCTTAAACTCGCTGGATTGTCACCCCCACGACTGGCGCAAGCAAAATCTGCCTCCCAGGCTTTGTAACCGTGGGCGCCACCGCATCGCTTGCAACGTTGATCTTTGACGCAAACTTTGGCTGTATGCCCAAAACGTTTACGCTTAAAGCATCGGGGAGGAGTTTCAATGAATTCTTTGACTGCTTGCTTGGTAAAAGCGAGGTCAATTTTTTTCGGGGCGCTCGGTGTTTGCAGCAAACGTGAGCACAACAGAGTAAGTAGGTCTCACTGCCCCTTCTTTTTCTTGAGTCTCCCACCGGCGCATCAGACGTCTCACGTGCAGAACACCTTGCGGTTTCAAGTAGTCAAGAGGGCCGCTTTCCGAATACCACATTGGTACTCCCCTAATAACACACGTGTTAGTCATGTAGGAGTGGGGCAACCGGGCTTTAACTCTTATGTCACCAACCTGAGAGCACCGGAGAAGAATGTCAACTTGCTCTTCCGTTGCGATATCTAGATGAAGAGCACCTAGTTGAAGCGACTGCGAATTGGAGCAGATCCCAGCAGTATTTTAATGGCTTCGAAAAGCCTGATAGGGATCCGCTCTCAAATGAACACCGTTCTCTGTTGGCAAAACTACCACTGGGATTCCGACCGTTCTTTGCTTCCGATGACCCACGACCCTGAAGCCGTCGCTGTCCACTTCCGCCATATCAGTCACTTCCTTTTCAGGATCGACGATAGTTGAGTCGTCCCCACAGAGCGATGATGACGCATTGGACTGCTGATCGTCCCTGATGTCTGGTAGCTCCACGCCTTGCACGGTCATGGCCGCCTCCGCCACGCTGGCTTCCTTGGGATGGCGCTGTCCCTTTAAAGATGCCGGCGCCGGAGCAGCCGTATCGTTCCCATAGGGACAGTACCGCCTTAAAGATGCGGCCGTCTTCCAAAGATATAAATAACTTACTTAATGAATAGCAAAGTATATCCAAAAATTACAGAGCTGAGGTGACAACAGATCGAACAGCGTCTTCTTCCTCTTGTTGCGTGCATCGAAACTACTAAATTACAAGTATTGCAAGTGCGGCGGTAATAGGTACTTCAATAGATTCCCCGCGCGAACTGTACAAACAATGTCCAACCACTCGCAGACGCATCGACTGTAGCTTGAAGGAGGCGACGTGTAGGCGCTTTCCAACCATAGAGAAAGGCGGCATTCCAAGGAAGCCTTTCTTACGCGCGGCTCAGCATCTTTGTAGCGGCCAGTCTCGACACTCTGAGGATTGGCCCTTTGAGCGAAGGTCTCTGCCTAAGCATCTTTCTCTCATTTCGCGCCTCAATCTTGGCAGCGATTCAGTATGAATTCCACCTCATTAGGAATGGCTTATCCGATGTGTGATACAGGCAGCCGAGACCGTGAGTTGTTTGGTGCACCGCCTTGAACACGCTACTAGTGAATTCCCGGTAAGCGTTGAAAGTTTTTATTTCTTCTCATTTTATTTTTTTCCACAGTACATTTAAGTATTGTTCAAGTTCCCCCAAAATGTATCGTATATCTAGCCACGTTCATGGCCGCATGCGTACGGGTGACTCCGAGATCACTATGTTGGAACCATTGAGAAAAACTACGCCGTGTCTCTTGCGCACGTGCGACTCCGGATTACGAGGCCGGAGCCGTCTAGAAATCGTTCTACATTTGAGTTACCCATCGCGATCAGGAAAGCACTTCTATCACCGATAAATCAAAGCAGGGTTTATGCATGTAGGGCCCTAGGGGCTGTACTTGTCGGCGATAAGGTAGCCTGCCTACCTGCGGGATTATCTGACAGAGCTATGGTGAATGCTCGGTTGCCATAATCGAAACTCGAATCCCGCTATAAGTTTTTTTTTGTTGAGCTTGAAATTCACCTCCTCCAGTGCACAAATTTTGCAGGCTTGGAGTGATGCCTGCCACCGGTAGAAGATGCCGACGGCGAGTGGGGCTTTACTAATCCCTGTACAACCAAATTAGGATGGCTCACAAAGCTTCAAGAAAGACACTCCCTCACCAGAGCGGGAATTGGCCTCTCTGGTGCAGTATTCAGCCACTACCTGACGAATAATTGCTACGATTAACCCATAGCCCTCAGTCCCCAGCAGTTTTAGAGCAGCTGACCAAAGAGGCGGTCAGACCTGTAAAGCAGCAGAGGGTGCTATGAATCTTTGGGTCCAGACAGGCCGCCAATGGAAACTGACCCTTGCAACATTTAACACCCAAACCCTCTCAAGTGAGTCTAGCTTAGCAGGCCTCTTTGAGGAACTATCATACAATGTTGGGGATATCACCGGCCTTAGGGAGATTAGAAGAACTGGTGAGGCTTATACATAGCTGAATAATGGCCATGTCCTTTGTTGCTATAGAGATCTCCCAGATAGGAAGCAATACGGGTTATGATGCCTAATCCGTAAAGACATAGTGGCCAACATAGACGGATTCTACAGCATTAATGAGAGGGTAGCTGTAGTCGTTATCAAGCCTTATAAGAGGTATAGATTAAAAGTAGTAAAATCCTATGCTCTAACATCCAGTTACGATGATGAGGAAGTAGATCAGTTTTATGAAGATGTTGAATTAGCAATGAGAAAAGTGCAAACTCAGTATACTGTAGTAATGGGCGACTTCAATGCAAAAGTGGGGGGAAAAGCAGCCTAGTGAACAAGCAATTGGAAACTACGGCATCGATTATAGGAATGCAAGAAGAGGGATGCTGGCAGAATTCGCAGAATAAGCTTCGAATAATGAGTACCTTTTTCAGGAAGCGTAGCAACAGAAAGTGGACCTGAAAAAGACCTAATGGTGAAACAAGAAATGAAATTGATTGCATACTTTCTGCTGATCCCAGCATAGTGCAGGATGTAGAAGTGTTAGGTAGGGTAAAGTGCAGTGATCATAGGTTAGTGAGGGCTAGGATTCACCTCAGTTTGAAGAGAGAAAGAGTAAACTTGGTCAAGAAGAAACAGGTCAACCTAGAGGCAGTGAGGGTAAAAGCAGATAAATTCAGGCTTGTACTTGCAAACAAATATGCAGCCTTAGAACAGAGAAATGATGATGACATAGAGCTAATGAATGAAACCTAACTAGGTTGGATTCAGAGGCAGCAATTAAAGTGGGAGGCAAGGCATCAAGCCAGCCATAGGCAAGCTTCCCCAAGTAACAAAGGATCCAATAAAGACACGACAAAAAATGAAAGTGTCCTACTCAAGAGCTAGGATAGAATTTGCGGAACTGTCAAAACTGATCAACAAGGCCAAAACAAGGGATATTCGAAACTATAATGTGAGAAAGACTGAAGAAGCCGTAAAACATAGACGCCGCCTGAAATCGGTGAAAGAGAAACTTGGCATAGGACAAAGGAAGATGTATGCATTGAAAGATAAGCAGGGTAAGATCATCAGCCATCTCGAAGATATAGTAAAAACAGCGGAAGAATTCTTTACTGACCTGTACAGTTCCCAGAGGAGTCAGGATGCCCCACTTAGAAACAGTAATGAACAGGGTACAGGAACTCCTCCTATAACTAGCGATGAGGTCAGAAGGGCATTGCAAGACATGAAACGAGGAAGCGCAGCAGGAGAAGATGAGATAACAGTCGATTTATTCAAAGATGGAGGAAACATAATGCTTGAAAAACTGGTGGCTCTTTATACGAAGTGTCTGTCGACTGCAAGGGTCCCACAAAACTGGAAGAATGCAAAGATTGTACTAATCCACAAAAAGGGAGACATTAAAGAAGTGAAAAATTATAGGCCCATTAGCTAACTCACAGTAATAAATAAAATATTCACCAAAACGATCTCCCATAGAATAAGGGCAACACTGGACTTTAGTCAACCACGTGGACAGGCTGGCTTCAGGAAGGGATACTCTACAATGGATCACATCCATGTCATCAATCAGGTTATCGAGAAATCCGCAGAGTACAATAAGCCTCTCTATATGGCTAGCACAGTATACGAAAAGGAATTTGATTTAGTAGAGATACCAGCATTCATAGGGGCATTACGTAATAAAGGAGCACAGAACGCTTACGTACGTACCCTAGAAAATATCGACAGAGGTTCTATAGCTACCTTTATTCTACACAAGAAAAGGTGGAAAGTACCTATAAAGAAAGGGGTGAGACAGGGAGACACAATATCTACAATGCAATTCACTGCGTGCTTGGAAGAAGTATTCAAGCTATTAAACTGGGAAGGCTCATTAGTAAGGATCAACGGTGAATATCTTAGCAAGCTTGGGTTTGCAGATGACATAGTCCTGTTCACCAACAATGGAGACGAGTTACAACGAATTATTGAGGACCTTGACAGAGATAGTGTAAAAGACAACGATAATCATCAACAGCTAGGCAAGGGAACAAGAGTTCAGGATCACCAGTCTGCCTCTAGAATCTGTGAAGGAGTAAGTTTACTCACAGGGAAACTTGGTCATGAGATGGAAATTCATAGAAGAATAAAAATGGGTCGGCAGCTACGTCGCTGGCGCCTTCGGTTGTCGTTATGCAACTCAAGGATCCTGGAACTTTCTGCGGGACCGATGGCGCCGACGTTGAAAAGTGGGTGGTCATGTACAAACGCTTGAGTGGAATGAACAGATGGGACCCTACGCTTATGCTAGCTAACCTGTTGTTCTACCTAAGAGGCACGGCAAAGGTGTGGTACGAAAACCACGAAGAGGAGCTAACCAGCTAGGACCAGTGCGAAGGGAAGTTGACAGAGTTGCTTGGCGAACCAGCCGGCCGTAACATTGCCGCAGAGGAGGAAATGGATTGCCCTGCCCAGTCTCCCACGGAGTCCTACGTCTCGTACATCCAGGACGTGTTGGCACTGTCGTAAAGCCGATGACGGCCTGACAGAAGCTGAGAAGGTCGGGCACGTGCTTAAGGGCATTGCTGACGACGTGTTTAATCTGCTCATGTGCAAAAGCTGTTCTACAATTGATGCTATCAATAAATAGTGCCGACAATTCGACAGGCCAAAAGCCGACGCGTCATACATCCAATCGCCAGACTTCCCAATACTGCCGCAACATCGACGTGTGAAAATTAACCCGCACAGCAGCATGCGTCGCTATCAGAGGACGAGGTGTGAATCGTTCGACGTGAACTGGATGCAATGGCGCCCTCACTTTTCTGTTCGTGTAGCCCTGATGCTACCACTTGTTCAGTTCTGCTCGTACAAGCCATCGTTCGCCAGGAACTTGAAAACATTGGCTTACATTATGTCTGTGCTGTCGCCAATCCCAGAGCTAACGAATGCCCTTCTAATATTTTCGCTCCACCCCGACGCTTCTCTCCGCGTTATTGCCACCCGACTGAGTGGAGAATTGCGGATGACCAGCCGATATGTTTCACCTGTCGCCGCATTGGTCATGTCGCTCGATACTGTCGCAACTCGTGGCCCGGAACACCTCGCTTGCCGACCAACCTGAGCCATTTTAATAGAAATACTCGCAATGTTTCGCCCACCGCCGAGTCTAAGAGCGCCGACAACTCTGCTAGGAACACGTGGTACAGTAGTTTACCATCGCCACGCAGACACCAGTCTCGTTCACCGCAAACGCGCCTCCAATCTTCCCGTTCGCCGCAGCCACGTCACCTTTCGCCCCCTGTGGCTTTTGGCCGCACCCTCTCGGAAAACTGAGAAATGCAGCCCTCGAAGGTGGTGCTGCATTGCATAATACTGCAGCCATAGACATAGTATCCGGGTTTAATCCACTTGTAGGTAGGGTGTTTAGAAGGTCAGCAATGCGGTAGGATACAGATTGCTGTCCATAACTAGTAGGACAAAAGCGTGTTAACCAAATGTCAGCATGTTTCGTGTTATAGGGAATTTCGCGACGATTCATATTTAGCAAGTTTACATAATCAACATTTGCCCTTCTCAACGTTGTTCTGTACATGCATGCTAGACGAACTTAATAAATGAATTCAACCGGCATTAGTCTGTATTCGTAAAAATATTTAGATGTGTTCTTTGGAGGAAAGTTTAGCTACAGCACGAGTTGCTCGTTTTTGACATCATTTTAGTTAATGATGTTTTGTTTTGATGTTTTTGCCCAGACTAGCTGACAATTATTTAGTGTAGAAAGAAGAAGTGAGTTATACACAGTTCGTTTCACAATGGTATGCAAGACATGCTGGTGTCTATGTTACAGCCCGTTATTCTGTGTAGCTTTCTGCAGACATTGAAATTGTTTGTTCCAAAGTAGGTCTTCTGAAAAATATAACTCCTAGTGTTTTAACTTCATTTAAAATTTTTATTTCATCGCTTTTTTAATACAACCTGTCTTCAAGATTTAGGTTATTATGCTTTGGGCGAAACATAAATGCTTGTGTTTCTTTAGCATTTATTCTTAAATAATTTATATCACTCCAGTTTGCGATATCGTGGAGCACAATGTTTGCATAAGTGAGAAGAGTGTCGGGATTTGTGCCCCTAAAAATGATGGTATCGTCTGCATATCCTGTCCATTTGATATATTCAGCGGTCGAAAAAAAGATAATTCACGCAAACAATCAAAAGAAGTGGTGCAAGAATGCTCCCTTGTGGCACACCATGTAGGATAGGTTTTATTTTTCAGTTTGAATGAACATGGCAAACGCAGCGAGACTGATGTTGCGGATGCGAAAAAAAAAATATTTGCGTGACCACGTACTCCGTGTCCTTCAAGGTTAGCTAAATGTGTGATATGATGTACAGTATTGAATGCTTTCGTGAAATCTAAATATATACCTAAGACAGTTCTCTTTCATGAAGCGCCGCAGTTATAAATTCTTTTTGTGTTAGTAAAGCCAATTCCGTTGATTTGGCTTTGAGAAAGCATTTACTGTGATGTCGAGATGAGCGAGTGTTTGTCTAAGAAAACATACAATTGCCTGTGTATGATTTTTTCTGAGCCCTTCGAAAAGACAGGTAAAATGGAAATCGGCCTAAGATTATTTGGGTCGTTTTCATTTACAGCTTTGTGGATTGCTATAACTTTTGCAATTTGCATTCCTATTCGGAAAGCAGCTCTTTTCTAAGCATAAGTTGCAAATTTCTACTAAACTGGCCGCAATTATGTTTATAACGAATTTACCTGGCCCAACTTGCACATAATTTGCATCATGTGACTTGGATTTTTTAGGCTATAAAACACATTTTTAACTTCATTCTCACTTGTGGGAAAAAGCCCCATACTACCAGAAAATTGTGCTGTTTGATGAATCGAGGGTATGCATATTCTGTTGCAACTTGCAGGCTTCCCAGCAGCCATGAAATGATCATTTAAAGCATTTGAAAGATCTGCCACGCGAACAACGCGGTTGTTCACAAGCATGCTGCCAACGATACAAACATTGGTCTGTTTTATAAGATTGTTTATTCGCTTCCAGAGCAGAGTTGCTCACCACATTGTTAAAATAGGATTTGTAATACTATTTTTTCGCGGTGTTTAGTTTAGCGTTGAGCTTATTTCTAAACCCGTTGAAAGCCTTAAGTTTGTCGATATCTTTAGTTTTCACAAATTTCCAGTACATGTGGTTTTTAAAATTTATCTGCTTGTGAAGGGAAGTGTTTATCCAAGGTTTTAGAGACTTCTTACCTTATAACGATATCTGGAAAAAGTTTTTATATATAGCTTTAAAATCCACAATGAACGCTTCGCACATGTTATCTGCGTCGGTACATGATAGAACGTGACTGCAATCATGAATCTAAATTCAGTATTGGGATTCATGCCTTTCAAATTCATGAATCATGAATTTGAAACGCATGAAGGGAACGATCTGTAATGTGGTGCGTATGCACAGGACTGCTACGTTCACGCTTTAAGTCATTTCCATAAGAAATAAAAGCAAAGAGGGGAAGATGGTCACTAATATCGCACATAAGTGATCCACTTTAAACAATTTCACAGTCTGCATTTTTGATAAAAAGATCAAGTAGACTCGATGTTCTATCAGTGATGCGGGTTGGTTCATCTATAACATTTAAAATCCACCAGATGGGAGAATTGACTGAATATCCCTACTAATGCTGGAAACAGATAGCAAATCTATGTTCAGGTCACCGCTGAGAAACAAATCATATTTGTTTGGGACACAAATTCTAACGTTTCCTCAAAAAGTCAAGAAAAACTTGACACCGAGCGTTAGGATGCCGTAGAACACTGATATAATCGTGGAGCCGTTTTGCACAGATAATATTTCAAAATTATCATTTGATACAGAGAATTCCTATAATTTGCACTTCGTGAGCGCGACTAACCAAGAGCAGGACGCCAACGCTCCAATACAATACCCCAATACAATACAATTCATACAATACTAATAAACGCAGCATCAGCTTCGCCTTTCTGGATGGGAAAATCAAGGAGTTGATATATCTGCATATGAACGTTTAGGGGTGTACGGTCACATTGAACTGACACTATTATTAGGATATAAGGCTTCGAACCAATCATGATTTCAAAGATTATCACTATTAGGCAGCTCTCGGTGCTTGGCATTTTCTGCCCGGTTTGAGCAATTTGATGGGCAGCACCCAGTTATATCCGTGACTGAGTTGGTTTGCAAATCACCGACCAATGTTTAAAAAGATCGCAACTGCGAAGCAAGACCAACAGGTACAGCAGGTTCAAAAACGCGCGCGATCCCGCTTCAAAGCCATTTGATCAAACTGGGAAATGGTGATGCAGTGAGCGTCAGCGTCTCGAAAGCGCGCGTGACACACATCTCTGGACTGCTAACTAACTGGCGACCAGGCCACATACCAAATTTTGGTTACATGCTGGAAGTGCCCTATGCGGAGCATTCCACCACAATATATATATTTTTTAATTGGTTCGTTATTAGCCGTGATTTCATTGCGGCGAAACCATGATTTCTGGAGGCGAGCTTCACCGCCAATATACGCAATCTCCCAACTTGCACCGTCTAGCCCCCGCAAGTGAAATTCGCTCCCTGCGTTCTCCCACACCGGAGCTGCAGGATCGCGTGAAGCATACGTCGCGGGCCCCGCCTTCTTTTTTCTGTCATTCTTTTGCGGCGCGGCGCGCTTCCACAGGCGGTCGCGCGCGAGCTGCTGAGTTTGTCTCGTTTCGCGAAGCACACCGTTTTGCGCGCTGTGCACGAGAACACCTCACTAGCGGTACAAGTCTGTGCCACGCGAGCACTGAGGCAGATGTAAGCGGATCGTAGCGCACGACCGCGCATTGGAACACGCTAGGAAATGCAATAGTTTCGCTCTCAGCGCCCGCGACTTCACGACGTGGGAACAAGCAGGCGAAACGGAAGTATATCTCTCGGCACGAAGTAAAAGAATGACACGCACACATTCGGCATGTATGTTTTCCTCTATTCCTCTAAACTTGAATTCTTCTCGTCAAGCAACAGACGCAACAAATAACTGCAGTTGCCTTGAATAATTGCGGAAGTAACGTGTCACAGAGAGTGGCGTCACTGCACGGCGATGTAGGTGGCGCACTTGCGATGCATACGTCACTCTCCGGGTGGGAGCGCGTTGCCCGCCAGGGGAAAGGCAAACGGCGTTTGGTTTGAAATTTCAGCTTCTTACTCGGCCTGGTTGCTTAGTGGTTATGGCGTTGGGCTGCTAAGCAAAAGGTCGCGGGATCAAATCCCAGCCGCGACGGCCGCAATTCGATGGGAGCGAAATGCCAAAACACCCGTCTACTTAGATTTAGCTGCACGTTAAAGAACCCCAGGCGGTCGACATTTCCGGAGCCCCCCACTATAACGTGCCTCGTAATCAGAAAGTGCTTCTGGCACGTAAAAACTCCCCATTGTTAATAAAAATTTTAGCTCCTTTCGTGGCGCTTGCCGATGTAATTACTTAGCGGACACGATAGTTAGCGCGCGTTGTATGCACAGCGCTTGTCAGCTCAAAATGGCGAAACCGGGTAAGCGTCAGCGACGCAGCCGTGAAGTTGGCTTTCCTCAAAGGAGAATGTGACTACGTTTGGCGAATAGTGGCGTGAGCGGCGTGTTCAGTCAGATGCGCAACTCTGACTCCCCAAGGGGAGTTAGAGTTGTGCATATCTATGCGCGCTAGGACGCTTACATAGGGCATGTTTTCGCAGCCGCTAGAAAGCGTGGGCATGGCGTTGTAGTATAGCAGCTGATCTCCGCGCAGACGTCACGAGTTCAATCCCAGCCAGGACTGGCTATTTATTTCTCATTCCTGCAGACACCCGCGGCGGTGGTGCACGGCATCGCCAATCGAAATGGCTATTTGGCTTCTGGATTAACTGAGCACGTGCTGGTGGGCGTGTTGGTTATACATGATTACGAAGAAGGCGCCAAATAAAACAACAGACGAAGGAAGGAGACACAAGACAACCACGCAGGCGCTAATTAAGTAATTCTGCATTAAGCCCAAACAGCTTAAGCTGTGAGAAATGGTGCTAGTAGCTTCCTCCGTCGCAGAGTATCTCTCCCATTTTATTGACTAGTGCCCACAAATCGCATTCGTCTATAGCCTTCTCCCATATCAGAGACCAACTTCGCCCTCGTTTACAATTTGGTGCTCCGTGGCTGTTTTAAAAAAATGAAAGAATTTAAGGAGGCGTGCAAAATAAGAACACAGGAAAAAGGCGGCCGTGTAATCTATTACTTATATTCACTTGAATAAGAGAGAAAAAGAAATTAAAGAACTATACTTTCCCACTGCAACTCTACACGCTTTTTACTAAGGCTGCTGGAAAAATGTGTTGACTGTAAAAGTGATTACAGACATTTATACTGGCGCAGTTCTAGTAATTTATTTTGTGAAACAACATAATAGTTAGGAATATTGTATCTTCATCTTTTCACAGTATCCCGGCTCAGTGATACGGAGATTAAAATCTTTAAGCGCGCAGCCTCGCATTTCGGGCATGTGTTACACATTCATGCGCTTTACACAAAGCCATTATCAATGGCGCCCATGTTGCGGAGGAATTAAAGGAATAAAAGGCTCTCTATCTCAACACGTCTGCGACGTTGAAATGCTAATGAAGAACGCTTTTCTTCCGGCACAGCGTGGGGTGAAGAAGCTGCCACATCCGTACGACACCAAGTGTACCAACTACAGCCTCTTCGAGACACTGGACATATATCCCGTGAAGATGACGCGCGAGGTAAGGGGGAGAAGGCACACCCAGCCTCTTGCCTGTAGCAGCGCAGCGCAAGGGCGATCTTTGCTTGTTTTTAGCACAGTACAATTAATCCAATCAGTTAGTTCTTGTTTTTAACGCAGCGAACATACGGGCGTGGTTGTGCGGACGTGTTGTGCGGTATCTTGCCTCAACCACAACAAACCAACGAGCCCAGCAACAAGTTTTACTTGGGTGACGGCATGTCTATCCGATATACGCTAAATGCGCACAGCCATAGTCACACTTTCTTCTTGCACACTCGTGCAGTCAAAACGGTGCACATATTTGTTATGAAAAGGAACTGCTCCGAAGCAAGCGCACAGTACACAAAACATTTCGGTACATCTCAAGAATATCCGTCACAAGATACTGTGAACGATCGACGTGCGGTGGTACTTCTGATTGTTCTTTTTAAAGCGACGCTGTATAACTCTACCGCCCAAGGAAATTTGCGTGTCGTTGGCGTGGTAAGCGAAAAACACCCCATACATGGGCCGATCCCGAAGATAGCGCAATGACGGCCGACCCGCAGCGGAGGTGAAACAGGTGTTAAGCACTCCCGAAAATTACATTTTTTATGGCCTTTCAGACAGCAGGGAGACCTGGGACGAAACAATTGAAGTTAAGAAGCGTATTTACGACTGCACTTGACACGCTCCCACCGGAATCAATTCAGCGCGCCCATCGCCTAGGCCAATTTTCACCAAGTGTCGCCCGGTAATAGCCAAATTTGGAAACTTCAAAACAAAAGAAAAAGTATTATGTTGTCTTAACCACCTAAATGAACAAAACATCACCGTCGTCGAAGAATTCGGCGCCTCAACCCGTACTGCTCGCAAAAAAACTACTTGAGTTCGGCAAACGCACTGCAATTCCAGCTCCGATACAACAAGTTATACATAAACAATAAATGTTTTTGCTACAACACGCAGGCAGACAAAATTGGAGAGGTTAAGCTGCAACGCTTTGGCACCGCCTCGGGGGATAACGCTGCAGAAGCCTCTTCAAGATAGGAGTTAATGAGGGGTAGTGGCCGTACTTCACAATGCCGCCTAACTGTCCTAGTCACTAACATTAGAAGTGTACTTAATAAACATGACTCAGTCTCTTCTGCTATTGACACGTGCTGTGCACATATTATAGCACTTGCCGAAACATGGCTTGCTGCCCACGTGCACAACTCTGAAATTTTTCAGGACGCTAATCATATTGCAGTGTACCGTTGCGATCGAACTGAACGTCGAGGAGGCGGTGTTCTTCGGGCTATATCATCCAATATTCCATCTTCTTGTATGCAAGTACAAACTAACCTCGAAATCGTATGGGCCGCAGTAACTCTTAATCACATGAAAGTTCTCTTCGGCGTGTGTTATCGTTCTCCGTCCGCTACAGCTACATTCCTTGACGAACTTCATGACATGATTAACACCGTTCACACACGTTTTCCTTCGTCCCCGTTGTTTCTACTTGGTGATTTCAATTATCTAAACATATCGTGGAATACACAGCCACCCCGCTTATTCCCATTTTCAACCGAGGGAAGAAGTTTATTAGATTTGTGCTCCGTTTTTTCTCTCTCGTAGCTCGTGACCGAACCAACTAGGATATCACCTAACTCAGCGAACGTACTAGATTTAATCTTGACTTCAAGCCCCGACCTTGCCTCTCCGGTATTACATCTACCATGTATCAGTGATCATGCGCTGCTCACCTTTACTCTTTCCGCATCTTCTGAGCAAACTAGCAAAATTAAGAAAACAATGCACAACTACAAGAGAGCTAACTTGGACGCCATAAATAACGAGCTAGCTGAACTTATTGCAGTCTTCCTTAACGGTTTTAATGACCATTCTGTCCAGTCTAACTGGAACATGTTGCAGCCAAAGTCGAACGGCTAACAGTAAAATACATTCCTGTCCGCGCAATAACTTCTAATCACCTGGCAACATGGTATAATAGCCATATTCAACGTCTATCAAACAGGAAAAAACACCCTTATCGACTAGCCAATCAGTCGCTGAGTGAATCACGCTGGGAAAAATATAAAACTGCTTCTGACGAGTACGCAAATGCATTGAAGGTCGCCAAGTTTAATTTCCGAACTAATGTCCTTACATCATTGCTAAGCACCAATGTATCCAAATTCTGGCGCCTGATTAACCCTTCTGCCGACAATACCATCACATTGAATGATCCTTCCGGTGAACCGGTTCCTGCTCACTCTTGTGCTTCGGTTTTAAACACAGAGTTCAATAAAAACTTGTCGCCACTATCTAGCTCATATTTACCTTCTATGAGTCAGTATAATTATTCAGTCATGGATCCCATCGTCATTGATACATCTGGTGTTGCACAACTCATTGATAATTTAAAATATCAGACTGCCCAAGGTTACGATAATATAAGTACTAAATTTTTGAAGAACACATCTACTTACAGTTCCGTCAAATTTTTTCAACAATTACTGGACGCATTTACTTTGCCTGTACAGTGGAAAACTGGGAAGGTGGTTGCCATCCACAAATGAGGTGCCAAATCTTCTCCCGCTAATTCTAAACCAATATCTCTCACCATTATCTGTTGCGAAATGCTGGAACACATCACATATAGTCATCTGGTTAATTTTCTCGAAGCTAATTCATTTTTCACGTCAGCGGTGCATGGTTTCCGGAGAACATATTCGTGCGAAACACAACTCATCTTGTTTACGTACAAGTTACAATGCATTCTAGATCAAGCCTCATTTGCCGACTGCATTTTCCTAGATTTCTCCAAAGCATTTGATAAGGCATGTCACAAGGTTTTACAAACTAAGCCTTCTTAATCTTGACTGTAACCTCTTAGAATGGATAGAACGCTTTTTAACCCATCGTTTTCAGTTCGTCAGTGCTAACGACCATAACTCTGCCTTCACTAAAGTATGCTCAGGCATACCACAAGGTTTTGTACTAGGTCCTCTTTTATTTCTTATCTATTTTAACGACCTTCCTTCCGAAATATCCTCAAATATACATCTTTTTGCCGATGATTGCGCTGTTTTTCGCAAAATAGGTAACTTCGATGACATCACTGCACTGCAGGCCGATCTAAACGTTATCTCTAGCTGGTGTAAGAAATGACTAAGGAAACTTAATATTAACAAATGCAAAGTAACAAGAATATCTTGAGCGGCTCATGCCTCACCTAAGTATTACCTGGATAACATTGCCCTTGAATCCGTTGACAATTATAAGTACCTTGGAGTTCATATTACGACAAACCTAGGGTGGTTGCTTGGGCTAGCTGGTAATTCATGATGAAAAATAACGTACAGCGCGAAGGACAAGGACTGCGATAGACGACATACACAGCGCTGCCTTCCAACAATACTTTATTGCGTTGCCACATCGTGTGTATATATACAAGAAAGGGCATGCGCGGAAAATGTAAGACAGTCAGATGGGGTGTTCTAAGAGCAAGTCACTGAACTAAGAGCCCCCCCCCCCCATGGTCACCTGAAGAAACAATAAAAAAATAAAGCATTACGATTTATATCTGTTTAGATACGTGACTTCACGAGAAGTCAGCGCGAAAGAGGGGGCACTAACGCAAATGCTACCAAGTTTTCTGATGAAATCAGCTTCCAGAATTTCTCGGGTGAGCTGTGAGCTGTGTCTCGCTAAAACTTCAGCGGGCTAAAACTTTCAACCCGCCGGTTCCCTGATTGAGCGGGATCATCAATCAGGGAACCAGTGGGCTGAAAGACGCAGGTTTGCAGTGCTACCGTATGTGCATGATGTCCCCCATAGGCTAAAGAAAATTGGGCAACGTGCAGGAATAACAGTCGTTTTCTCATCCCCGGAAAAAATTGGCAAGGCTCTGTAAGCGTGTCAACGCGCCTAAATCGCATCAGAGTTGTTGTTCTGTCGGGCACAGAAAACGTTTTGTGACGTGCACAACGAATGTAGTCTACCAAATCCCCCTGTCTTGCGGCAGTAAATATGTTGGACAGACAGGCAGCTGCTTAAACGATCGACTAAGAGAGCACTGTAACAACGTCCACAGCACTGTACAAGGCTACTTGGGCATCCATTGCTGGGACTGCGGCTGCGTGCCATTCTTTTAAGATACTGAAGTTTTACTGAAGATACTGAAGACACAGCTCACGGCTCACCCGGGAAATTGTGGCAGCTGATTTCATCAGAAAACTTGGTAGTATTTGCATTAGTGCCCCCTCTATCGCGCTGACCCCTGGTGAAGTCACGTATCTAAAGAGATAGAAATAGCAATGCTTTATTTTTTATTTTTTTTTCAGGTGACCATGCTCTTAGTTCAGTGACTTGCTCTTAGAACACCCCATGTGACTGTCTTACATTTTCTGCGCATGCCCTTTCTTGTATATATACACACGATGTGGCAACGCAATAAAATATTGTTGAAAGTCAGCGCTGTGTATGTCGTCTATCGCAGTCCTTGTCCTTCGCGCTGTACGTTATTTTTGATCATGACAAACCTGTCATGGGCTGCTCATACTAATTACATAATTAACAATGCCAACCGGTCGTTAGGTTACTTGCACCGAAATTTGCATTCGGCTCCGCCAACTTTAAAACTACTGCTGTATACGACCCTAATACGCCCAAAAATACAATATGCATCGGGTGTTTGGCATTCATGCCAAGTTAACTTAATTAATTCTCTTGAGCTTGTTCAAAATAATTCGGTTCGTTTCATTCTTTCTATCTATAATAGAACTGCAAGCATAAGCACTATAAAAACTAACCTCGACTTACCGCCACTGGCTTCTCGCCGAAAAATATCCCGACTAGGTCTGTTTCATAAATTATACTATCACCCTGTGCTACGCCACCAATCTATGTCTCTCATCGCATTGACCATTCCCTCAAAGTAGCGTTTGTATCGTGCCACACCAAAAGTTTTTTTCAGTGATTTCTTCCGCGAACATCGCGGCAATTGAACCACCTTCCTCCAGACATCGTTACTATTACAGATAACAATGCCATTAAACTAGCACTAGCTAATATTTTATAAGTAGCAGCAATTTTGTACTCGCCAAACATTATTACTGTCTACTTTTCCGAACCTGACTTTATGTTCCTTTCACTTGCACCTTAGCTAACATTGTATAATATCAGCAATGATTATGTCTTCCATTTATTGTAACATACTGCATTCTTGTAACCTTTTGAAACTGTTGATACCACTCCTCTCTGCAATGCCCCATGTCCTTGAGGGTAATACAAATAAATAAATAAATAAATAAATAAATAAATAAATAAATAAATAAATAAATAAATAAATAAATGCGTGGGCTGATCCCGAAGACAGGGCAATACCGGCCCAACCCGCGGCGGAGGTGAAGCAGGCGTTAAGCAATCCCCATACGTGGGTCGATCCCGAAGATAGTGCAATACCGGCCCAACCCGCGGCGCAGGTGAAGCAGGCGTTAAGCAATCCCCATACGTGGGTCGATCCCGAAGATAGTGCAATGCTGGTCCGACTCGCGGCGGAAGTGAAGCACGCGTTAAGCCGTCCCCATACGTGGGCCGATACCGAAGATAGTGCAATGCAGGGCTGGCCCACGGCGGAGGTGGAGCAGGCCTTAAGCACTCCCGATACATGGGCCGATTCCCAAGATAGTGCAATACCGGCTCAACCCGCGGCGGATATGAAGCAGGCGTTAAGCAATCCCCATACCTGGGCCGATCCCGAAGATAGTGTAATACCGGCCCGACCCGTGGCGGAGGTGAAGCAGGCGTTGAGCACTCCCCAAACGTGGGTGTATCTTGAACGTAGTTTAATGCCGGGCCGACCCACGGTGATGGTGCCGTTCGGAATTAAGGGGCACACATACACAGCTTCACTGGTGAATTTTCTTCACAGAGTGGAAGGGCGCTGAGTTTTTTTTTCTGCAATAAAGTATGTTAGTTTGAAACTTGGTAGCCTCTTGATAACTTGATAATCTCTACCTGATGTGTGACAGCGTCCGTGCCGCACATCAAGACGTCTGCCCAATGACCATTGTTTCTAAGGCATCTTTGGTAAATAGAACGCGTTGAATGGATCCGGGCTGTCACAGGCTATTGCATATTGGAATCGTCTTCCCAAGAAGACTACAAACAATAATGATCCTGTGACTTTTAAACATAAAGTAAGGAGGCTGTTTACTTACTGTTCATGTATTGTACACTGCATGGCGTATACATACAAATAAGCAGGCCACGGTTCGATATTCTGCGTATGCATGGCAAGTGCCGCTCTATCGCAACCGTTGCATGTGTATTACGTAGTTCATTTACGGCGGCCTGACGATGTATCAGCAAAACGGAACTCCTACTGCTGGCATTAACATTCGGTTTACTACTGTTAAAATTTGTGTAACGAGTTCTTATTACTACTTCCACTCCTATTCGCTTTTCTAATCCCCCTCACACACTTCTCCACCTCGAAGCCGCTGAGAACTTGAAAAGATATAGCGCTAAAAATTATGCGGATCCAACATACTGTTGAAATCCATGTAAGCGAAGATTTCTGTGCGTTTAACTTGATTGGCTATAATAAGCGGTGATGTTGAGCGTTATTAGACAACTTGAGTCACTGGGTTGGCGTAGACGGCGTGACGACGTTGGCATGACCAGTGTTCATTAATGAAGGCCTTCCGACGATGACGAAGCAACAACGAGGTCCTCACGACGAAGGCATGTCAACAAATGCACGGTTACTGCATGAAAACGAAGGCGTGACGATGACGGCGTGACGCGAATCTCATGACATAGTTTAATAAACATGATGCGATGCGCATGACGGCATCAGGAGTACATACTTAGTCTGCCAAGTTATTAGACAGCTTGGGTCACTATGTCAGCGTATAAGGCGTTACGCTGGTGGCATGACGAGTGTCCATATTAAAGGCCTAATGACGACGCCGGAGTGACCACGAGGTCCTCACGACAAAGGTATGACAACGAATGCACGCTGATTGTCTGGCAACGAAGGCGTAACGATGACGGCGTGACAGGAGTCGGACGACATAGTTTGAAGACGATGATGCAGCGTACATAGTTAGTCGCCCAAGTTATCAGACAACTTGAGTCACTGGGTCGGCGTAGAAGGCGTGACGACGGTGGCATGGCCAGTGTTCATAACTGAAGGCCTACGGACGAAGACGGAGCAATCATGAATACCTCACGACGAAGCTATGACAACGAATGCACGGTGACTGTATGGAATAGGCGTGACGATGACGAGGTGACGCGATTCGGATGACAGTTGGATGAAGGTGATGCAGCGCGCACAACGGCCAGTGCATACTTACTCGCACAAGTTATTAGACAACTTGCGTGACTGGGTCGGCGTAGAAGGTATGACGATGGTGGCGTGACCAGTGTTGAATGTTGAAGGCCGAATGACGACGACGGAGAGACCACGATGTCCTCACAATTAAGGTATGACAAGAATTGCATGGTGATTGTATGACAACGAAGGCTTGACGATGATGGCGCGACGCAAGTCGGATGACATAGTTTGACGAAGGCGATGCAACGCGCACGACGGCAGCTAGAGTACATACTTGGTCACCCAACTTAGTACACAGCTTGGGTCACTGGGTCGGCTATGCAGGCGGGATGACGGTGACATGACGCGTGTTGAAAATTCAAGGCTTATTGACGATGACGGAGCTACCCCGAGGTCGGCACAACGAAGGTATGACAAAGAATACACGGTGAGTTTATGACAACGAAGGCGTGATGGCGACGACTTGACGCGAGTCGGATGACATAGTTGGATGAAGCTGATGCAACGCGCACGACGGCATCACGAGTACATATTTCGTCACCGATGTTAATAGACAACTTGGGTCACTGGGTAGCGTAGAAGGCGGGACGATGATGGCATGACGAGTGTTGAATATTAAAGGACTAATGACGACGACGGAGTGACCTTGAAGTCCTCACGACGAAGGTCTCCCAGCGAATGCACGGTGACTGTATGAAAACGAATGCGCGACGATGACGGCGTGACGCGAGTCAGATGACATAGTTTGATGAAGATGATGCGATTCGCACGACGGCATCACGAGTACACACTTAGTCGCCCAAGTTATTAGGCAACTTGTGTCACTATGTCGGCGTAGAAAGCGTGACGGCGGTGGCGTGACGAGATTTGAATATTCAAGGCCCGATGACGTTCTCACGACGAAGGTATGACAACAAATGCACGGTAACTGTATGACAACGAAGGCTTGACGATGATGGCGGGATGCGATTCAAATGACATAGTTTGATGAAGACGGTGCGGTGAGCACGACGGCAGCACGAGTACATATTTAGTCGCCCAAGTTAGTAGACATCTTGAGTCACTGCGTCAGTGTAGAAGTCGTGACGACGTTGGCATGACGAGTGTCGAATATGGAAGGACTAATGACGACGACGGAGTTACCACAGAATCCACACTAGGAAGGTATGACAACGAATACACGGTGACTGTATGACAACGAAGGCGTGACGATGAAGGCGGGACGCGAGTCGGGTGACATAGCTGGGAGAAGATGATGCAACGCGCACGACGGCAGGACGAGTGCATACTTAGTCGTCCGTTATTAAACACCTTGGGTCAGTGGGTCGGCGTAGAAGGCGTGACGACGGTGACATGACCAGTGTTGAATATTGAAGGCTTAATGACGACTATGGAGCGCCGACGAGGTCCTCTCGATGAAGGCATTACAATGAATCTATGGTGACTTTATCAAAACGAAGGCGTGACGATGATGTCATGATGACAAAGTTGGATGAAGATGATGTGACGCCCATGACGGCATCACGAGTACATATTTAGTCGTCCAAGTTATTAGACAATTTTTGTCATTGGGTCGACGTAGAAGGCGTGACGACAGCGGCATGACGAGAGTCAGATTAAGAAGCTGGAACGACCACGATGTCATCAAAACCACGGGTATATGTAGTGGCCCAAGCTGTTGTACAACTTGGGCCAATTCCTCGGCGTAGATGGCGTAACAGAGGCGACATGACGACAGTGCAATAATGAAGCTGGAATGACGACGATGGAATCACGTACCTTGTGGTCCAAGCTTGGGCCACAAGTCACCCATAACCACCCAAGCTTGGACCACCCATAACTTGGATGACTGGGTCGTTGTAAGAGGATGGATAGATAGATAGATAGATAGATAGATAGATAGATAGATAGATAGATAGATACATAGATACATAGATACATAGATAGATAGATAGATAGATAGATAGATAGATAGATAGATAGATAGATAGATAGATAGATAGATAGATAGATAGATAGATAGATAGGCTCAAAACAGCTGAAGTAGAGAAAGAATGGTAACCACATCATTAGTTCGACGGTGCGTTCTTTCCATCGTTTAAATTGGTCCTCCAACAGCTGTCTCTTGTGGCAAATAATAGGCTAGGAAAGCAGAACCTAGTGAACACACATTTTATTATTGGAGGGTTAGTTTTGCTCATACATGACGGCCACATTTCGCGCTTTGCAGATCTGCCTGGAAGAGTGCCAGATGAATATCACGTGGGACATGTGCCACTGCGTCGACCAGGGTTACGCTTTCCGAAACAGGGTAAACGAGTCTGGCTGCACAGCCAAGGAAATGGGTGAGTGCTTGTTCATACGTCCAGGTCACTCGTCGTGATGCGGCGGAGACTGTGATAGGCATAGAAATTCGCGTGCTGTACTGTTAAAGTCTGGTATGGCTTCCGCAATGGCTCTGCGCATTTGTCGCCAGCTTGTGCACTCAGAACGACAAAATAGGATTTACCGGCGCCAATAAACAAAGTGTGTACTGAACACTAAGTGCTTTTTTTTCACCGCAGCGTTTGGATCGGCGATCCCCTTATGCGTTTCAATATAGTACTGTGCATATGGTTCATTTTTACAAAGATCTAAATTTAAATTATGGTGTTTTACGTGCCATGATTATATGTATGATTATATATATTATGATATATAAGTTTAAGTCCTTTCGTCTTGAGCTTTTAACCATAAGGTAGGAAGATAAGCGCCTAAATGCAACTCGGTAGAGGGTCACCCCCCATCAGTGGTATTAGTTACATATAAACATGGCGCGAACACTCTTTGGGTTCACTGAATTCTTTCGTAGGTAAGAAGTGCTATTGGAAGGGCCGTAGTGGAAGACTTCGAAATCATTTTGACCAGCTGGAGTTCTTTAACGTGCACCCAACGCAAGGTACATGGCTCTTTGTTGCATTTTGCCCACATCCAAATGCGGCCGGCGTGCCCTGAATTCGATCCTGCGACCTCATGCTTAGCAGCTAAGCACCATAGACATTAGGTAACCGCGGCGGTTGACACAGATTTCAATCAGATGCGCAAAATAGGATACGTAGAGTGTTTTCGCACCTTGCAAAAGTGCGAACTTACAGGGAAGTACCTAGAACATATAGGAGTGGCTCTAAAAATGAATCGGCAGAAAACTAAAGTAATGTTTAACAGTCTCGGAAGAGAACAGCAGTTTACGATAGGTAGTGAGCCACTGGACGTGGTAAGGGAATGGCAATGCTAAGGGAATACATCTACTTAGGAAAGGTAGTGACTGCGGATCCGGATCTTGAGACTGAAATAACCAGAAAAATAAGAATGGGCTGGGGTGCGTTTGGCAGGCATTTTCAGATAATGAACAGCAGGTTGCCATTATCCCTCAAGAGAAAAGATTATGACCAGCTGTGTCTTACCAGTACTCACGTACGGGGCAGAAACCTGGAGGCTTACGAAATAGGTTCTACTTAAATTGAGGGCGACGCAACGAGCTATGGAAAGAAGAATGATAGGTGTAACATTAAGGGATAAGAAAAGAGCAGATTGGGTGAGGGTACAAACGCGAGTTAATGATATCTGAGTTGTAATCAAGAAAAAGAACTGGATATGGGCAGGACACGTAATGAGGAGGGAACATAAGCGATTGTCATTAAGGGTTACAGAATGGATTCCAAGGGAAGGGAAGCGTAGCAGAGGGTGGCAGAAAGCTAGGTGGGCGGATGAGATTAAGAAGTTTGCAGGGACAACATGGCCACAATTAGTACATGACCGGGGTAGTTGGATAAGTGTGGGAGAGGCCTTTGCCCTGCAGTGGGCGTAACCAGGCTGATAATGATGATGATGATGATGATGATGATGACTTAGAACACTGCGAACACAGCAAATGGGTCTTTGTAGCTACACCACATAAGCTTAACGCGATCACTAGAATGTGCGTTCTTTACACAGGAATACTCTTCGCCTGTGCATGAATTTTACTGGAGTGGATAAGACCCGCATACAAGGGGGAGGAATTGGGAGAAGAAAATGTAGATTCATTTATAAAGTAAAAAGAAGTCCCGTTTCTCCGCTAACACGAAATAGTGAAGCGCTAGTTGGTGAAATAGTATGCGCATTGAGCCTAGGACTGTTTATTGTGGTGTTGGAGTGGATATTCGCAGGTTGTGAGCGAGTATTTACCTTTTAAGTAAAAGCAATGTAACGCCTATTCGGTTGCGAAAGTTTCACCTCCAGGTAGTGAAGGGGAGAAATTTGGCTTTTCTTCCTCCTCTTACCTGTCCGGACGTTGCCGCTGGTCCCAGTAGTGGAACCCTATCCTTGAAGCAGCGCTATTCGTGAATCAAGCAAGACGACGCCCGCGACATGAACTAAGCAGGAAAGAAGTTGAGCGCTGGAAGACTATTGAGGACGAAGCATATGCGCTCAATAATTTTAATTGCATGTAGACGAACACATAGTTTAGGACCATCTCAGCGACTGGGGAGTCAACGTGCTATAGAAGACGAAGATGGCCCGTACATCACGTAGATGTTCAGTGAGCGTTAGTCATTTATGGAACTATCTGGCATGATCACGCTCTCCAGTATAAGTATTCTCCACTGCTCGACACAGTGAGTGAGAGGCACAATTCTGAACTGGCAATGCGCTGGCCCTAAGTTTTGGGCCGAAATTACATTTCTTCCTTCCCTTGTATTTCTTTCATTGCAATTTTATTGCAAAGGATTTTATGCTTACAACAAGAGGCACTGCCGGACATCTAAACGACAGCGGAGGCAGCCCACAAGAGCTATATCTATTTATTTCTTCACATATAGTGCAGCCCAATATAGGGGTATAACAGGAGTGGGAACATTATACATTAGTATACATTACACATTAAAAACGCAGATATACACAAAAATATGAATGATCAAAAGGAAGCGCTTTGCATGTTAGCGAAGTGCTTACCAGTGGTAGCTATGAAATCTTTTAGTGACAGTGAACGAAAGTTAGCGGGTAGAAAATTGCAAACTCTATGGTACGTGGAAAAAAAAATACTTTACTTGAATGTGTTAGTACGGGCATAAATAAGTGCTATGTTCAAGGCGTGGGAGCTACGGGTACAACTTGCGTTAGTAAATATAAGTTTTAAGGCTTCAATACGATAATGTGAAAGTAATGGTTCAGTGTTCAAAGACTGTTGAGTCTGTGTTGCTGAGAAACTGCGGCTGTAATTTTGGCAAATGAAACGGATAGATTTTCGTTGAACGTTATTTAGCGAACTTATTTCCGATTGTTTGTAGAGGAACCAAACGACAGATGCATATTGTAGAACAGGGCGAATGTACATTCTATGTGATAGCAGTTTGGTATCGTGGCTAAGCTTCAGTGCGGCTCAAATAACATTATTTTTAGGGCTTTCGCGTTCACATATTCAGTATGTTTAGACCATGAGAGATTTTCTGGAAAAATGACACCTACGTATATATATTGAGACGATCTCTTAAGTTGGATGCCATTCCGAGAATAATCTAACGAGTGGTGGTTCTGTCTATTGGCAAATGATGTCACGTCTGTTTTACTACGGTTGATGTTCATTTGCCACGTTTTGCGCCAAGCACAGAAAGTCGTAATGGATTGGCAAGACGGCGGGAAGGCCATGAATGAAGTTAATAGAATCGTATAATGCGCAGTCGCTATCAAGGGTGAAAACAGATTGAAAGTACGAGCTAAAAGTATTCTAAACTGCTTTGGGGTCGTTAGTAATAGGTTCATTAATCTTGAAAGAGATACTGCACGTTGCACTGAGTAACATCGATGTCCAGAACCTGTGAGGATTTGATTTAGGTAGTATAAGGAGTTGGACTACGAGTACGAAGTTCCTCCTAAGATTTTTCAAAAGGAACGCGAAGCGCAGGATTACAATGCTTTGATTTACGTAATCTACCTACACGTCGTGATAGGTTGAAGATATCCCGGTTAATCCAAGGAAGTTTATTATATATATTTGTTGTTCTTAATGGAACGTAAATATTGATGCAAGATTTCACTAACAACTCAAAACAATCAACAAAACTGTCACCATGACATTCGGTACTGAGTGACAAAAAATGGTCAAAGTTATTTGCTAGAGTATCAGTGATAGACGTATCGTCAGCCTTATTAAAATCACGAAATATGGAATAGCTACAGCGTTCATGTGGGATAGTACATTTAATGTGTACGAGAAGTGCGTTATGATCCGAAATGCCTTCCAGGGTATTAAAACCTAAATGAGGAAGACTGTCACTGACAAACACTACGTGAAGTATGGAGTTCTGCCCCGTATTTTCATCAGCTAATTGCACTAGGTAATGGGACAAATAAACGTAATTAAGTTTCTACAAATAGAGGTACTATTGGTGGAATATGTAAGGAAGGTCAGTGAATGCCGGGAACGTTAAAGTCACTAAGAACGGTTAAGTTAGAACTGTCGAGGCTATAGTTATGTATGGAATGCAAGATATTATTGAACAAGTCACTAGGGTTACCAGGAGCGTGATAAAGACCCCAAATGGTTAAATTGTGCTTGTAAACTAGTAACTAGCACCAAACCAATTCTATATTGGGAGGTCCTGGTAGAACCTTAAGGTTAAAATTAAAGTTAAAGTTAAAGCAAAGCAACACCACCATATTTCTTAATCTCACGGTCATACCGGACATTATTGTAACCAGGAGGCGAGAATTCCCAGTCGTGAATAGCTTCATGAAGCCATGTTTCTGTGATGCATATAGCATGAAGATAACATGAAGAAACTAGCCAAGGAAAGTGTGGAAATTAGTTGGTCACGATTTTGGCATGAACATTCAAAAGCGCAAGATCCGTGGCAGACTGATGAGATGGTCAACCATCTGATGAACTCTGATGAGACGGTTCTGGTGATGATACAAAGTTCTGGTGATGATACATTGGAAATGTTGCGCTAGAATCAAAACCGGGAGCTAGGAAGAAGATATTTGAAGCACCGTCCCAGTTGTAATGAACGTTATCTATAAATGAATGATCCAACCTCAGTTTAATAACTTAGCCATTATTCCGCTGCTCAACTGATGCGTCGCATATCATTTTACGCACTTTGCGCACTCCGGAAGAAAAATCTTCGGAAAGTTTCACGCCGGAATCGTTCAGCATATAAGCGTTTTTGAGCGTCACAAGCTTATCGCTGAAATCAAGCAATGTTAAAATGATAGGGCGAGAATACCCAAGGCGCATTCTGTCTAACCTATGGAAGCGTTCAATGCGTGGACAGGGAAGAGAAAGCCTATTGAAGACGTTCGCAACCTTGGAGTGCAGTGTGTCACAATAGTCGTTGGTATCTTCAGGTATGCCATGAAGGATTATGTTATTTCTTTGTGAACGGTTCAAGATTGTCATATTTGGCAGCATTATACTACATCCACCATCTAATAGATATCGTATGTCCCAGTCGAAAAATCTACCAGACCACATCTTCTGTTTTTCATCGTTTCCACCAGAGAAACTTTGGTGTGTTTCGTATATACAGTGAGCCCGGTCTGGCGTGCTTGTACCCGACCTGGCGTTTGCGCTGAGCCCAGTATGGTGTGTTTAGTGCACTCGCCGTGGTGTCCTTCGTCTGTTCGAGTGTGCTGCTGTCTGTATCCTGCCTTGGTATTTTTTCTTGAGACCATGCCCGTGCCTTGTTGTGTGCTTGCGAAATATTACCGTGTACCACATATCTATATAGAGAGATTTTCTGGATCACAGCGCCCCGGTATTATGCTGCTGTGTGGGTATTGACTGTGGTAACCGATTAGCTTACGTTGATTCTGTTGATGTCAAGTTGCTGTGCGATGTGGGAGGCAGAATAGTGCAAATCATTGTTTATTCAGGATTTTAAATGAAACATATATTTTCCAAGAAAATATGATCATAAAACAACTTAAGGGCACCAAATTTCCTTGCACGCACTTCGTTACCCTAGCAACCAAGTTATTTGTCAAGGCGACATGCTAACTATAAACTGCTACTTTTTACTTTTGGGTAAACGGTATCTCAGCCTGATGCCTAGAAGAATCTTGTAATAAAACTTTGTAATTTTGTGGAAGCGATTGCTATCACGCCTCCAATTGGGATACCGTCGTCTCCGTCGTGACTGCGCCATCATTGTAACTCCAACTTCGTCATCCGACCCCTATAAAAATTACTGTTGAATTGTATTTGGCATATGGTTGATGACTGAGAAACGCCAATGTATGAAAGCCTCTAACCCTACAGCTAGAATAGAACTGGCAGAACTTTCTAAGTTAATCAACAAGCGTAAGACAGCGGACATCAGGAACTATAATATGGATAGAATTGAACAGGCTCTCAGGAACGGAGGAAGCCTAAAAACAGTGAAGAAGAAACTAGGAATAGGCAAGAATCAGATGTGTGCGTTAAGAGACAAAGCCGGCAATATTGTTACTAATATGGATGAGATAGTTCAAGTGGCTGAGGAGTTCTATAGAGATTTATACAGTACCAGTGGCACCCACGACGATAGTGGAAGAGAGAATAGCCTAGAGGAATTCGAAATCCCACAGGTAACGCCAGAAGAAGTAAAGAAAGCCTTAGGAGCTATGCAAAGGGGGAAGGCAGCTGGGGAGGATCAGGTAACAGCAGATTTGTTGAAGGATGGTGGTCAGATTGTTCTAGAGAAACTGGCCACCCTGTATACGCAATGCCTCATAACCTCGAGCGTACCGGAATCTTGGAAGAACGCTAACATAATCCTAATCCATAAGAAAGGGGACGCCAAAGACTTGAAAAATTATAGACCGATCAGCTTACTGTCCGTTGCCTACAAAGTATTTACTAAGGTAATCGCAAATAGAATCAGGAACACCTTAGACTTCTGTCAACCAAAGGACCAGGCAGGATTCCGTAAAGGCTACTCAACAATAGACCATATTCACACTATCAATCAAGTGATAGAGAAATGTGCAGAATATAACCAACCCTTATATATAGCTTTCATTGATTACGAGAAAGCGTTTGATTCAGTCGAAACCTCAGCAGTCATGGAGGCATTACGGAATCAGGGTGTAGATGAGCCATATGTAAAGATACTGGAAGATATCTATAGCGGCTCCACAGCCACCGTAGTCCTCCACAAAGAAAGCAACAAAACCCCTATAAAGAAAGGCGTCAGACAGGGAGATACGATATCTCCAATGCTATTCACAGCATGTTTACAGGAGGTATTCAGAGGCCTGGAGTGGGAAGAATTGGGGTTAAAAGTTGATGGAGAATACCTTAGCAACTTGCGATTCGCTGATGATATTGCCTTGCTTAGTAACTCAGGAGACCAATTGCAATGCATGCTCACTGACCTGGAGAGGCAAAGCAGAAGGGTGGGTCTGAAAATTAATCTGCAGAAAACTAAAGTAATGTTTAACAGGCTCGGAAGAGAACAGCAGTTTACGATAGGTAGCGAAGCACTGGAAGGGGTAAGGGACTACATCTACTTAGGGCAGGTAGTGACCACGGATCCGGATCATGAGACTGAAGTAACCAGAAGAATAAGAATGGGCTGGGGTGCGTTTGGCAGGCATTCTCAAATCATGAACAGCAGGTTGCCACTATCCCTCAAAAGGAAAGTGTATAACAGCTGTGTGTTACCAGTACTCACATATGGGGCAGAAACCTGGAGACTTACGAAAAGGGTTCTGCTGAAATTGAGGACGACGCAACGAGCTATGGAAAGAAGAATGATGGCTGTGACGTTAAGGGATAAGAAAAGAGCAGATTGGGTGAGGCAGCTAACGCGGGTAAACGACATCTTAGTTGAAATCAAGAAAAAGAAATGGGCATGGGCCGGACATGTAATGAGGAGGGAAGATAACCGATGGTCACTAAGGGTTACGGACTGGATTCCAAGGGAAGGGATGCGTAGCAGGGGGCGGCAGAAAGTTAGGTGGGCGGATGACATTAAGACGTTTGCAGGGACAACATGGCCACAATTAGTACATGACCGGGGTAGTTGGAGAAGTATGGGAGAGGCCTTTGCCCTGCAGTGGGCGTAACTAGGCTGATGATGATGATGATGATGATGATGATGATGATGATGATGACTGATTGACTCGATATCCTTTCAACTAGGGAAAGCTAGGGAAAGTATGGAGAATATTTTATTAGAATGTGAAGATATTTGCCCAGTGGTCGATTTAGGCACCTTTGGCCTCTTTGACGCCCCTGGGTTCAGCGAGAGCATGCGAAAAGTAAAGATGACCGCAATAGATATTAGTAAGAGACGATTGGACGATTATTCGAAGTAGGTAAACCAGAAACAACGCAGGCGTACAAACACAAGGTTCCCAATAAGGGGTCAGAATGTTTGATGATTTGAATTCTTCGTGTTATTTTAACGTACCTAATACACTAGGCATTATACTAACAAGAGCTTAGAGGCGTAACCCAAAGCCGCTTTTAAAGGGGACCATCACAGCATCCATCCTAATTCCCGGCTGTGTATTGAAACCACGGACCTTGAGGCACAACGTACCTGCAATACTTCGTAAATTCCAGTACACATAGGAAATAAACACAAAACATTTGCATGACCGCTCTTGGTGTAATGGTCATGTAATTATATTAGGTTTGTTTGTCTGTCTGCTTAAGTTATAGCAATAGGTAACTTGCCATTACAAATTTTGAGAAAGTGTCGGGAAGCATAACATCAAAGAAAAAGTACTTTGCTTTAGCATACATACATCACATTCCTCTTCATGCAACAATCGCACTTGGTGCAGAGCCAATCTATGACATTATACCAGTTTTAAGATTTTTATATCATGATGGCATATTGCAAGTTTTCAACCCAAGAGATTTCTAGCGCATCCTCCAAGCAGAGTACTCAGCTGTGAGCACGTGCCTCCAGGCCTTCAAGGTTAGCTTCTATCGGCATTGACACCTGTATGTCATCCTTCTTTCGTAGCAAATCACTTGTAGCACGTCTCAGAGTTATAATTTCAAGCCGTATATGCTTTGCGCACTCTACAGCCATAATACGCCTACTCTTCGCAGTTTATTGGTGCATCGAAAACTTATGATCACATGTATAGGATCACACCTGCATGTATAGGAAGTTTCTGGAATGTTATCGTTGGTTCCATCCGCTGTCTGTCTCCGAACCTTGTGTAATATGGTTGCATGTATGCGCGACGCGAATAGTGTAGAACTTTATGGAAGACACGCGGGTCCCAGCGATTAGTCTGGAACATTCGACGATTCTTGTATAAAAGCCAACGCGCTTGACCCGTTGATCAGATTTTCGACGCTCGCCGACCGTGTTCGCCGTTATCGTTGTGGTATAAGTGTAGCCTGTTTTTGTGGGCACAGGTTCGCCCAATAAAAGTTAGTTTTGTCTTTCACAGTATTGCTACTGTGTCCTTCAACGTCACCACCACGTGACAATGTGGTGTATTTTTCATGCAGCAACGAAAACCCCAACTACTCTCCACCTACAAAGGCTGTCCGTGTAAGTCTTTTCGCGTGCCAGGGTCGAAAGCGAACTTGATTACCTTGACCTATGCCTGACTGATTTTTATGGAAATGATGTGTATATGCTATGTGATAGGTTTAAAGAAACCTGGACGTACTGCAGAAAACATTTTATTCCCAATAGAATACAGAAAACGCACAAAATAAATTCCTTGATCACGCGTAAGGTCTTGCATTTGAAACGAACACTAAAGCGATTAAAACGTACACGCGTCTCCCGAAACGCTATAGCAACTACACGACTTGCACTGCATCAGCCTGTGAGCCATTCAAAATGTCATTACTTTGAACACATGCTACCCAGCTTTATTCAAAACGCTCCGGAAAAGTTTTCGAGACACTTGTCCAGGAAAAACGAGCCTGCCGACCAAATTATGCACAATGATGTTTTTGTCATCGATAAAGCAAGCATTGCTGAACATTTTAGTACATATTCTTACAGTGTTTTTCTTTCTAAATCCAATCTCAAATACCGCAAACAGCTCCATCATGTCCTCCCGAACCAAGCACTGTATTTTCTGCAGGAGTGTTAGCCATGTTGTTGAATCCGAAAACAAAAGTGCCTCCTTGTCCTGACGGGATTACACATATTTTCTTGCAGCGTTATAGTGAAACGATGTCCTAACTTCTTGGGATAATTTGCCGTGCAAGCCTATCAACCAGGAATGGTCGTTCGGATTGGAGAGTTGCGCGGATGGTGCCAATACTTAAGAAACCTACTGCATTATCTGTTACAAATTTTCGTCCAATATCGCTTACATGTTATTCTTGTAAACGTTTTGAGCACATTATAGTCACTTATATATCTATCTTTCTAAATGACAGATACATTCTATCTTCATTTCGACACGGATTCAGAAAGGCACTTTCGACAGTCACGCAACTAACATCTGTAGTTCATAGCTTTGCTGATACAGTAAACGGGTCCAGCCTGATTGACGTTATTTTTCTAGATTTTAAGAAAGCGTTTGACCTTGTTCCACATGAAAAACTAATATGCAAGCTTGAATCTACTGGGCTTCCTTCTTTCATAATTAATTGGGGGCATGCTTACCTTTCTAACTGCGCACAGTTCATCAGTATAGATTCTCATTGTTCTAGCTACCTCCCAGTCACTTCTGGCGTGCCGCGACGAAGTGTGCTGAGACCATAACTCTTTTTAATATACATAAATGAGATTGTTGATATTGCTACGAAGGAAGACGCCCACGAAAAGCTATATACAGGTATATTTACAAGGCAATACGCAGCACTTGGCCAACAGGCAACAGCCCGCGCTAGCCTCTATTCGTCGTCGTCGTCTTCACCCTGCTCGCCTCTTTGTCATCGCAAATACTGTTCCGTAGCAATATTGTCACATGGTGGTGACGTTAAGAACACAGTATCAATACCGTGAAAGGCAAAACTAGATTTTATTGGGCGAATCTGTGCCCACAAATTAGGCTACACTTATAGCACAACGAGAGCGGCGAACACAGTCGGCGATCGTCGAAAAATCTGATCAACGGGTCAAGCGCGTCGGCTTTTATACATCAATCGTCGAACGTTCCAGACTAATCGTTGGGACCCGCGTGCCTTCCACAAAGTTCTACACCATTTTCGTCAGGCGATGAAATCAGATAACATAAGGTTCGGCGACAACAGACAGCGGATAGAAGCATCGATAACTTTCCAGAATCTTCGGATACATGCAGGCGCGTCCCGCGCTGTGAGATAATATTTGTTAGGCGGCAAAACGTGGTCGCCCGATAAATATAAGTACACGTGTCAATATAATGATTGGACCAGTGGAGATTAAGGCTTTTTTGCCCACGATTGTGTATTGTTTATTGATATTAGGTCTTCTGAAGGTCAAGTCATTCCTAATTCTAGCCTTCAGAACATTTATTCCTGGTGCAATCAATTGGACATGAAGCTTAACAATGATGAAACAGTCTTCATGAAAGTTACCAATAAAAAGAGGAGACTATCATTTTCATATAACCTTCCATATAACCCGCTCGAATATGTTAATGAATACACTTAACTAGGTGTTACTATTGCCAATAATCTTAGTTGGAGTAAGGATATATCAAACATATGCACGTCAGCTTTTAAGAAACTTTGCCTCCTCAGGCACAGAATAAAAGCTGCCCCTACTAGCACAAAGCTCTTAGCCTACACCTCAATAATACGACCTAAACTCGAGTACGCATTCACAGTCTGGGACCCTTACATAAAACATAACAATGAGGCGATGGAAATGATCCAGAGAAATATTGTCGATTTATCTTTCACAAATACCGTTCTACTGACTCTCCCACCACTGTCATGGAGCAACATAACATACATGTATAAAACTACGCGAAGAAACCAGACAAAGAGCTACTCATTGTACGAAATTCTACTTCTCGCAGTGCCCACCAGCTCCGTTTATTCGTCTTTTTCTACACACTCCTGTCCCCAGTAGCGTTGTCTAATTCAAGCTTGTACAATTTCTGCACTGGCCTTCTTATAAGCTTGCCATCTTGAGCTTTCACACGGCAGGCTCCGATTATTCCACCTTGACCAGGGAAGACGTCCACGACTCGTCCCAGTGGCCAAATGTTTCTAGAGATGTTAGGTTCATCGATGAGTACTACATCATATACTTGTAGACTGCTACTAGGATGCGATGGGTAGAGGTGAAGCGCCCGCAGCTTGAGGAGGTATTCTCTCTTCCATCGGATCCACAGCTGGTCCACGAGCTTCTGGCGGTATCGCAACTTCTTGCTGAGGTCACATCGCGTAGCCTGTGCACTTCGAGCTTCGTCGTCACTGTTGGTTCACTCTGGAGAGGCAAGAAATGAGCTCCCTACCAGAAAATGAACAAGACATAGTGGAGAAGGCTCTCAAGCATCTGTGTGCGTATAAGTTAGGGGTCTTGAATTGATAACCGCCTCTACCTCTAGCAGTACTCTCTCAGTTCGTTTGCTGTTGAGCTTGCTCTTTACCCGCACTTTGCATAAAGATGACTTGACTGATCGGATAAGACTCGATCGAATAAGTCTCTCCCACCAGCCGCCCAACCAAGGCGCACCTGGCATAATAAATTTCCATTCTGTGCGATGCGTCAAGAGCAATGATGCAAATGAAGAGCTCTTCGTGGTGTTTCAAATGTCCCACAGGTCTCGCGATGCTCTTCTAAATGCTCGAGCATTATCGTAGTACAGTGTTATGGGCACTCCTCTACGAGCCAAAAAACCTACGGAACGCTAGAAGGAAGGAGCTTGTAGAGATTCCATTCGTCAATTCAAGGTATACAGCTCTCGTGGTCGCACATGTGAACAACAGAATATAAGCCTTGTTATGTAACTCCATCAGCCTCATGTTGCTTCACATATAGTGGGCCTGCAAAGCCTAATCCTACAACTTCAAACGGCCGTGATGTGAGAAGCATGTCTTCCATCATTGGCGCAAATTGCACCTTTACAGGTTTGCCGTTGTATTTCTTGCAGAGAAAGCAAGCATTGATGGTCTGTTTAACTTCTTGTCGAGCACGTATAACCCAGTAACGCTGTCGAATCTGCATCATAGTGCTTGCCACACCACCATGTGAAACTCTACAGTGACCCTCAGTAACAACTAAGGTCCTGAAGGGATGCCTTTGCGGTAGAATAACCGGGTGCTTTTCGTCATACGTAGCGTTCATTCTTTCAATACGGCCTCCGAGCCGAAGCTGTCCACTGTGATCAAGGTAAGGGCGGAGATCGCGCAGTACGGAGTGTTTCTGGACGGACAGTGTCTCCAAGCCGAAGGCTCGAAGCCGAATACTTCGATCTGGACACGACAACTTCAGAACATTTCAGCCTTGTTTAGCTCCTCGGTTGAACTAGTTCACAGGGCGACGTTTGAATACGATTTCTGGAATTCGATCCACAAATCGAAATACCCAGGCGGTCACGCGCAGGAGCTTCTGTAGGTTGCCAAACTTCCTTAAGTCAATCAGGGTGTCCACTATTCTCGGCGCTTGAAGAAGTACATGTTGCGTGTCACACTCTGACTCTTCGTAGATCGGTGTGCTGATGTCCGAGTCTGTAGGCCAGGTTGATCTTGGCTGGTATAACCATTCAGATCCCCTCCACCAGCTGCGACATATACGTAGAATATTTAAACATACGCCCCCAGTCAATAAATCTGACTGGTTGGCTTCTCCTGGGCAGGAACGCCATAGCATTGGGTCAGAAAATGCTGCGATTTCAGTCACTCTGTGCTTTATAAACTGACCCAACTTGTTACGGTCGCCCCGGATCCAGCTCAGTGTGATCGTTGAGTCTGTCCGCATGCCGGAGCGAAAATGCGTTGAATCCCACGATGAGCGGATGTATTTTAATAATCTGGCTCCTAGTACCGCAGCCATAAGCTCGAGCTTCGGCAGTGTTAAAATCTTGGTAGGTGCTACTCGAGACTTCGCTACTATTAGTGATGCAGCTGTCTTTCCGCCGCCATCAACTGTTCTCAAACAGGCACGTGCTTCATGATGCCTTCAGGCTGGCGTCGACGAATATATGCAGCTCTGCCTTCTCGACCACTCCATATGGCCCATCTCTCACGCAGCGCGGAATCTTGATGAAGCCAAGTTGGATTACGTCTGCGCACCATGCTGTCCGTGTCGCCTTGATCTCTGCTAACTGGTCATCCCAAGGCTGGCCTAAAGCCCACAGGCGTTGAAACAAAAGCTTTGCAGTAACGGTGAAAGGCGTCAAGAAAGAAAGAATACCAAGAGGGTCAAAAATTTGGCGATCAGCCATGAGAAGTGTACGTTTTGTGTCCGGCTGAGCTGAGGGTAAGTACTGCGCTATAGATTTGAAGAAAACTTGAAGCAATCAGCTTTGGTATCTCATTGAATTCCCAAAACGGCAATTGATTTCCTTGATGCACCTTCCACTTGCCTTTTCTGGCTGGTTGTCTAAAGCGTTCTGTAGTTGCTGGTAATTGGTCTTCCATTTTCTGAGACTCATGCCTCCATCTCGCATAATTGAGTTCGATCGCTCATAGATGCTCAGACCACCTTCGAATGTCTCTGCACCCACCAATAAATCGTCTACATAAACGGACTTCTTCAAAATAGAAGCAAGCGCTTTGTCCTCACAAGCGGTGCCCAAGTGGTGATGAATAGTCGCCATGAGCAAGAAAGGGCTTGATGTTGATCCAAATGGTACCTGCGTCATGCGCCATTCGACAATGTTACTGTTGTGGGGGACGGGAATGGCATCAAACCAGAGAAACCGGAATGCATCTCGGTCGGTCTCCTGTATCTCAATTTGTAAGAATTCCTTCTCGATATCCGAGTTGATGGCGACCGGAAACCACCGAAAGCTAAGCAGTACTTGTAGTAACTCTGGGTTGACGTTCATCCCTTTATCCAGGCAGTCATTGAGTGAGTTAGGCAGTCGTTGAGTGATGTCAGTCGTTGAGGCAGCCTTGAGCGTGTGACGATGTGTCGAACACGACCCGGAGATGGGTGGTCAGCGATTCCTCTGGTATAACTTCCCGATGTGGCATATAATAGGTGGCATGATCAATAGGAACACTCTTAGCTGCCACTTCAGCGTGTCCTAGCTCCAGGTATTGTCGGATGACTGCGTTGTATCACTCCAATAATCCTTCATTCATTGATAGCCTCTTCGCCAGTTTTTTAGACGTGCGAGCGCGGTATCACGGTTGCTTCCAAGTAGCTGTTTCTGATCTTATTTCCAAGGCAGCGCCACAGTGTATCTGCCATTTTTCTTTCGAGTTGTACCTCGGAACCATGCAGTGGACTCAAGAGATGGAGGTTCGCTAGAATCTGTGATGCCCATTCCTACGAGCTGCAAGAACGAATGTAGAATCTGCGAAGTTGTGTCATCGTCAGTAATCGTTTTCTCTCGCAGAACGCAGACCCTAACGTAAGCGTCGCAGTCAAGAAAGGCTTTTTGGCGACTCGGTCCTTGCAGTGTCAATCCTAATGCCGTGTTGATTGCGACCAGTCCTGGAATTTCTATGCTCCTTGCAACTTCTCCCGTCATGATTTCCCAAAGATGGTCAGCCCCAATTAACAAGTTGAGGCAGTTCTCAGTATCCGCTTCAAGAAAATTCTTGTCATCAGCAAGAAATTTGCCTTCACATCGCAGCTTCCGAATGAAGTTGTTATCAGCTGTCGGCTCTGGAATGTCGGGACAGATAACTGGCACTATAACTGCTTGAACGATATGGATGTCGGAAAAGTGCTGACTACGCAGTGGTACTTCAACAACCTTTCGTATTTCAGCAGAACTTGGAGATGCGTTGCCAAACGTGTTGAATGAAATTCTGGTTTCCCCCAGTACCTTCAGTTGTAGTTTTGCAGCCAGATCTTCTGTGATAAATGATCTCTGACTGCCTCCATCCATAATCCCTCTCATGTATCTGGAGTTATTTTTAACGACAAAAGCGCGAAAAGTCTGCAGGGACACTTCTGTGTCCGTCTTTGTGTAAGCGTTTGTGGAATCTCGGTCGCAAAGCATTACTGATTGCGACGAGACTATCCCTGCTGTTCCATCTAAAGCCACCGCTGGTCCCGAAGTTTCTGCTGTAGTATCTTTCTTTCTGTAGTCCGGGTCACACATAATCGAGGCGTGTTTTCCGTGGCATGCTGAGCACGTGAGTTTGACATGGCAAGACCGTGCCTGCTGACCTCGTGATGTACACCTATAGCAGCCATTATCCTTAGCTAGCTTCGCTTTTTTAGAAAGAAGAGATACGTTGGCGGCGCAGGCGCGTGTACCGTGCTTCTTAGATCGACAGAAGAAGCACTCCCTCCAGCTGTATGATGCACTGTGCAGTATGGAAGCGGTGCCGCTCCCTCGAGTTCTCTCAGCATGGTCATCGACAGATCGTTGTGACGATGTGTTGCACTGCTCTCAGCTCTCTAAATCAACAAGTGTGAACATGAGCAGCTCTTTTCACTCCGCTTCCGATGTTGCAGCTGCCAGTGCTGTCTCCGAGAGGTTCGTATCAGGCCCATGTTGACGTAAAGTCTGACTCCGAATTCCTCGCGTATATGCAAGAACGATGTCGTACGGTAATGTATTCTGTAGAATATCTATCAGCATTGCAGAGAAACTGAGAATGGGTACTTTTAGTGCAGTCAGACAGCGGATATATAGTTGCGCGGCATCATACAGCTGCCTGAGGCCGCGCACGTCGCTTCCGGACTTTACATGAGATAGATGGCGAAGCGCTGTCAGGTGGTGCTGCAGTATCCTTTGACGATCGCCAAAACGTTCCTTGAGAAGTTCCACGGCATCTGAACAGCAAGCGGTAAACCGGCAATGGCCGCTACCGCTTCCCCGACAAGATAATGCCATAAATACAAAAACTTTGTCGTTGTCGATATAGCGTCGTTGAGATGAACAGTCTGCTCGAACTGCTCCCAGAAAGGTGCCCATCTGTGAATGTCGCTTTTAAATGTCGGCCTATCAAGATTCGGAAGCCTTGGGCCAATTCTCCGCAGTACGTCAGAAACTGTCGGGGCTGCATTCTGAGGAGTAGACTCCGCTGTACTGACCGCGCGTACCAAAGCGTCGATCTTGCATCGAATCTCGGCAAGCATGCTGATAGCTTGATCGTTATATTGTGTACCAATTACGTGTTCTGCTTCGAGCTCATCGTCGGCAATGTGCTCTTCGAGTGCGTCGTTAAGTTTCGAGAGCTCGTTGTTGCTAGCAGATAGATGGTCAAAAATACCTGAAAGCTTGGCCTTGTCCATGGTAGGCTCTGTAAGTGGCAACTGTGCTTCCTGCAGAATCTTCGTATTCTGTGCTCGTCGAGCCGACCGCTTGGTCTTGAGGCGATGCGTACGATTACAGTAAAACACGTTGTGGGGCTAGTTGATGCATAGCTTTCAATAGGTGAAGCGCCAGTAGTGACGGCACACAAGAAGAAATACAGACAGGACAAGGCGCTACTTGCAACTGTTTATTGAAATCACAGGCGGCTGATTACATAGCCATGAGGAGAGGGGAACGATAAAAGAGGGACACTGAATATGTGAATGCGCACGTGCGAGAACACTGAGGATAAAGGGAATCACGCTTAATCTAAATCTAAAACTTATCTAAAAACATGCTTTCATTCGTGTATATATTCAACGACGGGGTACTGACACAGTTGTCCCCTCTTTTCTTAATCTCGTTGGCCTCCGACAATTCACGCGCCACAGAATCTTTGCTTTTATACATGATTGTCATATCATGAAACCTTGCTTTACATACTTGTTCATCCTCATTCCCGCAGGGCTTGCAATGAAGCGGCAAGTTTGAACCATATCCATTTTCAATGAAAGCTTATGCTCCCGCAGGCGTTCATTAATACATCGGCCAGTTTGGCCGATATACTCTTTTCCACACTTCAGTAGTATGTGGTATACTACCCCTTCCTCACAATTAACAACAGGGTTTGTATGTTTAATAGAACACCCTACTTTTTTAGAGTCATCCGGACCAATCAGGCGGCACAATGTAGCAAGTTTTCGCGGCGCGGAAAAAACCACAGGAATTTTGTATTTCACGGCGACGTGTTTCAGATTATGCGCCACTTTATGAGAATATGGTATCACCACCCCTTTTGCTTTCTTTTCGACTGTTTGACCTTCTTCCCTTCTTTTCTTTCTTTTTTCAGTTTTTTCAATAACGCCTCTGAAACTGCGCTTAAAACCAAGCTAGGAAAGCCAGCCTTCCTCAACTTCAAAATCTGGTCGTCAAAGCTTGCTTGTGCCTTATGGCAGCACAATTTTTTCAGCGCGGATTCGAGGCCCATAGTGGCAATTGCTCATTTAACAGTCTTGGAGTGTGTAGACTCATACGGCAACAATTCTTTGCGGGCACGAGGTCGGTACATCCAGCAGGAGCCTTCGTCAAAGGGTTATGTCAAGATCTAAAAATGGCAAGCTGTTATCCTTGGCTAGTTCGAAAGTAACATCTAAGCCTTTTCCTTGCTGTTTAAAATCAGTTAAAATGCCCTGCACAGTATGCGAGTAATTCATGGGAGATCGTTCCGTCAGTAAAATTAAAAAATCGTCGACATACCTAAAAACCTTGAGCACTTTGCCTCCGTCAAACACGTTCGATAGCGCTCTGTCGATGCACGCAAGGAAAATGTTGCAAAGTACGGGAGCCACGCACGAGCCAATACAAATTCCATTCTTTTGCACATAAAAGTGGCCTTGAAGACACACAGCTGTTGAGCACAAATAAAACTCCAAGAGTGCCATGAAGTTATCCACGGAAATTCCTGCGGTATTCTGAGAGGATACCTGCCCGTTCATCTCAATGCAGCTCAGGACGGCAGCTAACAATTCTTTTTGCGGAATGGAATAAAAAAGGTCAACAGCATCTATTGAAAACAAGCATCCTATCGATTGGGACTCACGTAAGAAAGCTATGATGTCAAAACTATTCTTTACCATAAATGGGTCATCTATAACCAACGTGTTACGCTGCTTTAGAAGGTATCGGTTAACGTTCTTTTGCCAGGAAGCTCTTTCACTCACAATACATCTGAACGGTATATCATCTTTGTGCGTTTTTGCAGTGAAGAATACATTTAAACAGTTTTTGCTACATTTGTGCACGCTATTAGCGAGCTTCTGTAGTCCGAGGTCTTCACACAAAGATATGGCACGGCTCTTTTCCTTACTTGGCTTCAGTTTCGTTACCTTGAAATTCTTCTGGATGGCTTGTAGAGCCTTTTCATTAACATGCCCGACGGCATGGCCACAAACCCTCCTTCTTTGTCGGCCTGCAGGAGTCGAAGGTCATTGTCGTTGAAAAAATTCATGATACGTTTTGTGGGGGTTCTTGGACGAGTTCCTTTCTTAGACACCGTCCTGGTCAGGCTGTCAACTCCGTCCATCAGACACCTTTCCTTGTCCTCTGGTGCAGCTCTGTTGGAAATCCTTCTATTCAAGGAAAGAAGCTCATGTCCCGGGATCCTGTGCTCGGAGCTTAACTTGAGGCCTTTCTTGAGGACGTCAAGGACGTCTTCCGGGACGAATGCTCCCCCGAGAACTTGCGGCGCCGTGCTTGAAATACAAAATTCCTGTGGCTTTTTTCCGCGCAGCGAAAACTTGCTACATTGTGCCGCCTGATTGGTCCGGATGACTCTAAAAAAGTAGGGTGTTCTATTAAACATACAAACCCTTTTGTTAAGTGTGAAGAAGGGGTAGTATACCACATACCACTGAAGTGTGGAAAAGAGGATATCGGCCAAACTGGCCGATGTATTAATGAACGCCTGCGGGAGCATAATCTATCGTTGAAAAATGGATATGGTTCAAACTTGCCGCTTCATTGCAAGGCCTGCGGGAATGAGGATGAAAAAGTATGTAAAGGAAGGCTTCATGATACGACAATCATGTATAAAAGTAAAGATTCTGTTGCGCGTTAATTTTTGGAGGCCAACGAGATTAAGAAAACAGGGGACAACTGTGGCAGTACCCCGTAGTTGAATATATACACGAATGAAAGCATCTTTTTAGATAAGTTTTAGATTTAGATTAAGCGTGATTCCCTTTATCGTCAGTGTTCTCGCACTTGCGCATTCACATATTCAGTGTCCCTCTTTTTTCGTTCCCCTCTCCTCATGGCTATGTAATCAGCCACCTGTGATTTCGATAAACAGTTGCAAGTAGCGCCTTGTCCTGTCTGTATTTCTTCTTGTGTGCCGTCACTACTGGCGCTTCACCTATTGAAAACCGTACGATTACCTCTTGATGGATGTCTTGTCTCTACGCCGATTATGAACGATGGCTTATCTAGACATTCCTCGCCGCTCGCAGCGCGAAGCGGTGGAGTAGAAGGCCCTTGGAGACGTGCGATGAAGGTAACGAGGGCACGGGGGTCTTCGGCACCAAAATGTTTAAAACTAACGAGAGGCGAAGAAACCAGACAAAGAGCCGCTCATTGCACCGACTTCTTCTTCTGGCAGTGCCCGCCTGCTCCGTTTATTCGTCCTTTTCTACACCACAGACACTGGAAATGCGAAGAAAAATTCAAATATTGAAGTTACTTTTCTTAATCAAATTAACACTCTTCACGAGTCCTGATGCATTTATTAAGTCCACCTAAACACGCCTAACAAAAAATTATCACCCGGAATCCCTAATACTGTACAACGCTAGAGCCAATGTTTTTAAATACTCTTTCTTTCCGCGCACAATAACTCAATGAAACTTATTCCCGACTGATCTACTAACCAGTATTGATGCCTTTGACAAAGTTGCTTATTGACAGTTGCAGATTTAGTGTTTCCTGTTCCTGCTACGTGTCATTCTTTTATATTCTGTTTACTGCAATGTCATTTGCTGTGCTTTTTGTAGTTGTTATTGTCGTTGTCTTTTTATTTTGCCCCTCATGCTAGGACCCATTTAGGGCGTGCAGTATGCTGTAAATAAGTTTTCAAAATCTGTGCGTCTCATTTTGCAGAGAGCTGTGTGCTGCCCCGAAGTCGACCAGTGGCGCTCGTCGAGTGCGAAAGACGCTGCGGATTCCCTTGCGAGTGAGTCCTTGTGTTGCACAGGATACGTCTCCCATTATTTGACAGTTTCAGATCTATGGGTGATCTCTGCGCAAGCGGAGATCTAGCGGGATTTTAATGCCTCAGCAACGAGCGTGGATAAATGTCGCGTTCCGCAGTTTACATATACAAGGTGTTAAACCAGTATATCCAACAAAGGGGGCTAGATAAACATACGTACATGGTTAAACAGGGTGTTAGCGAGTACGGAGTTTTCGCAAAGCAGTTGCTATGGGTGAGACAGACATACACCTTCATGTAGTATATAAGTTTCAAAATACTAATTAACAAAAATTTGCTGCCTTCCTATTATAACCTTGAAAGCAGTTAACTTATCAAGACAAATTCGGAGACAGTCACAATCTAATGCGCTGTCGTTATTTTAGTAGATGGCACCTAATTCAATATATTCGGCGTTGAATTTCAGTGCTCAATGCAGGCCTTATCTCGGCCGAGTGCCCCAGAAGCCCAAAAAGCCCACCCTGCCTTGATGGAATGGCCACACTGCTAAACCCACCAGGATGAAAAGTGGGACAAAGTTGGAAACTTCTTTCCTGGCACGCATGTGGCCGTGACTGTTGTGATTGAAACGTCGTCACGTACATCATCACGGGAAGCTAGCCGTATTAGCGAGGCCATCTTTCGTGCGCTCCCGGCTGCTCGGTTTCAATAATTTCTTAATGTAACGTTCAAATTTAACGTTGAGTATCATTAATTAGGTGCAATTTTCAAGATTAAGAAACTAGATGGACTCTGAAATGTTACAGTCTCCAAATTTGTCATATAAGCAACTGCCTAATAAAAAGGTAATGAAAAATATTTATTTATTATCTATTTAGAAAATACTGAAAGCCAAGGAATGGCCCAAGCAGGAGTGGGGGTGTTACAGAAAAAAATGTGCACAACAAAGTACGTAATAATACAGGCGTGCCAAAATAACAGACAGGCATGTAACACAGTAAAGTACAAGATAAAAATCACAGTTCATTACAACTATCAATGAATTTTAGTATATTTCCGGAAATAGTTTGGTGCGGCAGGTTGTTCCAGTCTGTTATCGTGTCAGGAAAAAAGGGTATATAAGTGTGCTCGTACGGGCAAAGATAGGGGTGAAGTAGTGTGAATGGTATCGTCTTGTACGACGTGAAGATAACGGAGCAAGGATGTCTGTTAGGTCTAGAATACCTTTTTTTGCTAGATAGGTGGAAAAGAAATTTTAGTTTTCTGATCTTCCTTCGACATTCTAAAGATTGAATTTTATTTTTATTCATTAACTCAGTTTGGGAGTCCGAGTGGCGAAAACGGTTAGAAATGAAACGGATGGCTAATCTTTGGATTTTGTTATCTTCTTTAGTGTGCGAATCCCAAACGTCAGATGCATACTCCAAACGAGACCATATTATTGTATCATATGCGAGGAATTTGGTGCTAGGTGGAGCGCTTCCAAATTTATGCCTTAGCAAGCCTAATTTCCTGCGTGCGGACGAACAAAGTTTTTCAATTAGCGAGGACCTAGTGAGCTTGCTGGTGACTGTGACACCAAGATATTTAAAACTGTCTGGTAATAAAATAGTGGTTCCTTTGATACTGTATTGGTAAATAAATGGTTGTTTCTTATTAGTTATGTGCATAAATACAGTTTTGTCAGGGTTTAAATTCATGCCCCAACAGTTATACCAGTCTTCGGAAACTTAGCTAGACGCGGCAAAGTTTATCCACCTAGCCTTCTAACTCATCGACGTAGTCGCCACGTTCGCTAAGCTCATAGTTGTTTCTTGAAAAAATCTGCATGGTATTTGTGCAAATTCCTTTCCCTGAGTTATTGGTTTGACGTACTACTATAAAATTTCCAACGTTTTACTTTTTTCATATTATGCATTGGTGCCTTTTGGTCATGTGTTATCGTCGTCCGAAATGCCGTGTCAGGCGTTCAGTGGCCAAGTTAAGCTATCTATAACTACTGTTAGCCAATGAACCCCTTCAGAAAGTGTTATTTCGGGGAAATAAAGATGATTTAATTTGATACATATAGAAGAAGCACAGTGTTTGTGTTTGCGTTCTGCGCAATATGCGACAGGTTCTGCGGACAACTTTCTTGAGAAACGGCCGCGCAGTCTTGGTCGTCGAAGGAGTGTCGCAATTTAGTCCCGTCAGAGCATTAATGAGGCAGGACGGTTACAGAGGCCCGGCACTCTTGTCACCACCGCAGCACAACTCATGCGCACTGAGTGGCTGTTCTTGGTTGGGTTCATGCATCTGCCGGTGGGGAAGCCACCACCGTATACTTGCGAGACTTGCAGCCATGCGTTTACGTGTTCCGGGCATGCGGACTAATGCACAGTTGGCACGCGAAGTTTCTGCGCAAGTGAGGCAAAACTATCGAATAACGGAAGACTGGCGCAAATAAAAGCGGAAGGCACCGGATGAAGAAACGATACCACGCTCCGACGAGATTTCGGAGCACATTACCCAGCATGTGTATGTTCTTTTTTTTTGGGGGGGGGGACGACCAGTGTCACAAAAGCAGCTCCGACGCACACGTCACTGTTTTATTATATGAAGGGCCACTCGAATATCTTCTCTGTAATCAATTTCCGAATCTCTCATGAGCATGAATCACAAACGCACGAGCCACACTGCGCTGTTAAGTGAGCTTGATTACTCGCCCGTTGATGTGCATGAGCGTAGAGTACACAACTATCCAAGGGACAGTGTAACGGACGGCATGGCTAAGTTTACGGCAGCGCCCTCTTTCTGCAGCGCATATTGCCTCACGTCGTGCTGGTTTCATCTTTACAAGTGGCGCACCGGCCACAGCGCAGCAACAAGTTTTACAGTTCCGTGAATAAGTAAGGTTGACCCTTTTGGCTGGTGATCTGGAATTCACAGTTGGAAGGCGAGAAGCAGTGCTTGTTTATTATTGCTCCTGTACGGATTTCGCTTGAAACTGTAGGTTCAATATGACCTATGCTAAAGCCTCGCCGCTACGTCATATATCCTCTCACTGAACATTTAAAACTGCTGTATTTCTAGTTGCATCCTTGCGGCAACCTGCTACATGTTAAATAAAGCGCAAATCACGAAATGGTAGTCATTTGTGCCTAAGTAGTGTTAGGGATGGCCGGACGCCAAGGGCGATGCGTCATCCCCTTACCCTCTACATGGTCGTGGCACCGTGGGTGCGACGTCATCCCCTTACCCTCTCATGGTCGTGGCACCGTGGGTGCTACATCACCCCCTTCCCCTCTCATGGTCGTGGCACCGTGGGTACTACGTCATCCCCTTACCCTCTCTTGGTCGTGGCACCGTGGGTGCTACGTCATCCCCTTCCCCTCTCATGGTCGTGGCACCGTGGGTACTACGTCATCCCCTTACCCTCTCTTGGCCGGACTCCACGGCGCCGGAGAGGTCATTCACCCGACCTTCTCCCCGGATTCGTCGAAAAGAGGATCGACTTCTCCTACCCGTGCTCGGTATTGCAGGCGGAGGGGCCCTCTCTCGGTGCCTGTCACGTGTCATCGACGGAAGCAAGATCCCGCCCACACTTGCAGAGAGCCTATTTAAGGGGCCCCGAAATGTACTTTTGAGATACTTCATACTTCATACTTCATACTTCATGCTCTTCTTATTTTCTTTCAACTACCTTTGAATAAACAGTGCAAGTTTCGCACTAGTAAATCGTCTCGCCCCTGCTTGGTCGCCATGAACTACCGGATGCCTGCAGCCCGCCGACAACGCCACGCTACCCAATAAGTAATGTCGGTCGAGCTTCGATAGGCAGACGCCGCTACTCCTCGGCAGCAGTACGGTACGCTACCCTGGAGTACGCAAGAAACAGGTTGCTAGCGGTGGGATCGCCCTCTGAAGTGCAAGAAACAGGTTGCTAGCGGTGGGATCGCCCTCTGAAGTGCAACAAACTGGGTGCTAGCGGTGGGATCGCCTACAAACGCAACAAACTGGTTGCTAACGATGGGATTGCCCCTGAAGTGCAACAAACTGACTGGCAGCGATTGGGATACGGAATCCTGGAAACCCCAACTTGGACGACAACTACGAGATCGTAGCCTCTTCGTCCTGGCAACAACGTTCTGAAAGACGGTGTCCCGATCATGACTGCGTATGGTGAGTGCACGGCTTTTCTTCACTGAGATATCACTTGGCTTTTACGTATTTTTTGGAAAGTACATAGCAGTGATTTTTCTTTAAACCGTTGACGGAAGTCTCAGTACGTCAAGGTTGTGTAGAGTGAAGGTTTAGCAGCACTAAGGGCAGCCATGAATTTGAAGGCGCTAAAGAAGCCGGAATTGTTGAGCTTGGCCAAAGAGTTGGGCCTCCAAATTGCCGAATCAAAGAGAAAGCCGGATATCATTGAGGCGATCGAAGCGACCGGGGCAGACAACGAGGAACTGACGGAATGCCTAGAGAGTATTGAAGAGAGAGAGGAAGAGCGTAAGCGCTTAGAGGCAAAAGAAGAGCGCGAGCTGGCAGCACGTGAGGCCAAGGAAGAGCGCGACCTCGAAATGAAGCGCCTAGAGATTGAGCTTCTGAAAGCACAAAATAGCGAAAGACCTAGCACAGAGGCACGTGAAAGCGAGCGCAGAATGACAGACTTCATGGCACCCTACGCAGTAGGAGGGGACATAGGTCTTTTTCTGGTACAGTTTGAGCGCACGTGTGAGAAGGCAAAATTCGCGAGAAACACGTGGCCGCAACGCTTGCTTACGTTACTGCCACGTGAGGTAGCTGATATTATCGCCCGCATGTGGAAAGAAGAAGCAGAGGACTTCGATGAAGTCAAAGCAAATCTGGTGAAAAAGTATAGATTATCAGCGGAAGCATTCAGGAGAAAATTCAGGGAAGTCGAAAAAACCAAAAGCGAGTCATACTGAGATTTTGCATACACCTTAGAGGTAAACCTGAAGGAATGGCTCAGAGAAGAGGGTGCACTCGGCGACGCCGAAAAGACAATGCAGTGCGTTGCTTTAGAACAGTTCTACCGCCGGCTGCCAGTAAACATCAAGTATTGGGTTCAGGATAGGCCGGGCGTAGACACTGTTTCGAGAGCGGCCTATCTCGCTGAGGAGTACGTAACTCGCCGTGCGGACGAAGGCAGCGAAGCTCCTAAGGTGGAGATGAATAAATGCAGACCCGACAAGCCAAAACGATGGTCAAAGTCGAGTCGGTATAAAACAAAGGAAAGATCAGATTCAGTGAAAAGTAGTGACGAGGAAAGCGAGGGAGAAAAGGAGTCACCCGAACAGAGGGCAGAAAGGCAAAATAAAAAGGCTTTCGAGGCCAAGAAACCAATAGTTTGCTACAACTGCCAGCAAAGGGGGCATATCTCCGTGGGATGCAAAAATACCAAACTAGTGTTGATGTCACTAACTAGTAACGCAGAGAATCTGAACTTGATCGAACCGTACATTCGAGACCTCGTGGTAAACGGCAAACCGTGTAGAGTGCTTCGCGACTCGGCAGCCACAATGGACGTAGTGCATCCGTCGTACGTAGAGGCAAGCCAGTTCACGGGGGAATGTGCATCGATAAGGCAAGCCGTAGAGGCCTCCAGTGTTTGTCTCCCGGTGGCCAAAATTCGTATTGAAGGCCCTTTCGGAGTACTGGGCACTGAAGCCGCCGTCTCGGCACATCTTCCGCCGCAGTATCCGTATTTGTTTTCTAACAAATCAGAGGATTTGCTACGACGCAAGGGAATCGGGTTTAGTGAGGGAACAGTGCAAGCCCTAACTCGTTCTAAGGCAAAGGAGCTCGCGGCTAAAGCACTGGATGAAAGTCCAGTGGTGAAAGAAACCGGTTTGACAGCTGATTGGTCAACTAGTACTGAAGAGGATAGCCCTATAGGGGATGAGGCGGAAAGTACGCCAACTAATGAAAAAACCAGGAAAGCAACGGAGCCTGAAATGTCGCGAGAGGCAGAATGTAGGAGAAAGTTGTTAAACGTAAGCCCTGCCACAATGATTGCCGAGCAGGAAATGAGTAAAGCAAAAAACAATGCTGACAATTACTATGACAGGACGGCTCGCACGCGACGCTTTGAAGTTGGGGAAAAGCGAATGATCGTGAAACCCTCTTTGAATAACCAACCTGAGGAAATGCCTGTCGACTTTCCAGAGTTAACAGCAGTGACGGAGACAAAAGACATTGACGAGACCATTGATAAGTTAGTAGAACAGGCGGAGTTGAATCCCATTCAGAGGGCCGAACTGAGGGAACTCGTGTTTGAATTTAAAGACGTATTTTCAGATACACCGGGCAGGACAACTGCGATCGTTCACGATATCGAGTTAACCTCGTCGGACCCTGTTCGTTCGAAAGCTTATCGCGTTTCGCCTCGTGAACGTGAGGTCATGACCGCTGAAATAAACAAGATGTTAGAGCTAGGTGTAATCGAGCCAGGAGAGAGTGATTATACCTCACCTCTTATCTTGGTTGAGGTCCCAGGAAAAGAGCCGCGGCCATCTATCGACTACCGCAGGCTCAATTTATACACGAAGGACCAGACTTATCCAATACCGCATATCGAGGAAAGGCTTGAGAAAGTGAGCAGTGCTAATTTCATTTCTACGCTCGATTTAGTCAGAGGGTATTGGCAGGTTCCATTGACCGAGAGGGCAAGCAGGCTTGCAGCGTTTATTTCCCCGATGGGAACCTTTCGTCCGAAAGTCCTGAGTTTTGGATTGAAGAATGCGCCATATTGCTTCTCTAGCCTTATGGACCAGGTGCTACGAGGAATCGAGGACTTTGCACTTCCCTATGTCGATGACATAGCTATCTTTTCTTCATCATGGGCGGACCATATGCAACACCTGCGAACCGTGTTGTGTCGGCTACGAGAGGCCAAGTTAACTGTTAAGGCTCCCAAATGCCAATTAGGGCGCGCGGAGGTAGCTTATCTAGGTCATGTAATAGGGCAAGGCCATCGACGGCCTTCCGAGGTTAAACTGACCGCGATAGACAACTTACCGCAACCACGCACCAAGCGCGACATCAGATCATTCCTTGGCTTGGCGGGTTATTATCAAAGATATATACCGCGGTATTCCTAGATTGCGAGTCCTTTAACGGATGCTCTCAGAAAAACAGAACCACAAACGGTAAAGTGGGATGACGCAAAAGAAAAGGCTTTTAGTATGCTGAAGAACGCACTAACAAGTCAGCCAGTGTTGAACGCGCCCGACTACTCTAAGCCATTCATTCTTCAGTGTTATGCCAGTGACAGGGGTATGGGGGTGGTGCTCTGTCAAAAGAAAGATGACGAGAACGAACATCCAGTACTGTACGCCAGTAGAAAGCTTTCAGTTCGTGAGGAAGCATACAGTGTATCAGAAAAGGAATGCGCCTGCGTAGTTTGGGCGGTGCAGAAGCTAGCTTGCTATATCGCTGGCTCAAGATTCACCATAGAGACTGATCACTGTCCCCTCACATGGCTGCAGTCCATGTCTACGAAAAACGGTTGTCTTTTGCGCTGGAGCTTGGCTCTTCGACGCTACACCTTCGATATTCGCTACAAGAAGGGTAAGCTTAACGGCAATGCCGACGGTTTAAGTCGTTGCCCCTATAGTATCGAAAGCCCCATGCTCATCCGGGTTTCCGTGGCATTTTTTTGTGCATTCATATGTTTTCCGAAGTGAAGCCGATTGTTAGCTGATTTTAATAACCACGTCATAACGCTTTCAAGAAATGGATAGTTTTTAGTGTTGAGGGGGGAGGACGCGCGTAGGAAATGGGAAAGGTGTAGCGGGTTTCCTTTCTTTTGTAAAAAGCCGGGTGTGTCTTGGGGGAGAGTGGCCTTGTGCTCGCTGCTTTGTTGTTGTGGGTCCGGCACTGTTCTGGGGTGATTGCTTGCCCACGCAGGAGACGAAAAGTTGCGAGACCTGCTTGCAAAGACCAATTTCACCGGACCGGACCAAGGGGAAAAGTCACAAGAGCGCCACGAGGACGGATGACCACTCCCCGGAATCTACCTGCTACGAACGAAGGGTTCGTGACCTCTACGGGGAATCCTGATACCGAAACGCCGATCCCTCGTACAGCGGCTGCTGGCCCCTACACGTCGGGATCTTCCTCCCCCGCCGGAGATGCTGTTAGGGATGGCCGGACGCCAAGGGCGATACGTCATCCCCTTACCCTCTACATGGTCGTGGCACCGTGGGTGCGACGTCATCCTTTTACCCTCTCATGGTCGTGGCACCGTGGGTACTACATCATCCCCTTACCCTCTCTTGGTCGTAGCACCGTGGGTGCTACGTCATCCCCTTCCCCTCTCATGGTCGTGGCACCGTGGGTACTACGTCATCCCCTTACCCTCCCTTGGCCGGACCCCACGGCGCCGGAGAGGTCATTCACCCGACCTTCTCCCCGGATTCGTCGAAAAGAGGATCGACTTCTACTGCTCGGTATTGCAGGAGGAGGGGCCCTCTCTCGGTGCTTGTCACGTGTCATCGACGGAAGCGAGATCCCGCCCACACTTGTAGAGAGCCTATTTAAGGGGCTCCGAAATGTACTTTTGAGATACTTCATACTTCATACTTCATGCTCTTCTTATTTTCTTTCAACTACCTTTGAATAAACAGTGCAAGTTTCGCACTAGCAAATCGTCTCGCCCCTGCTTGGTCGCCATGATCTACCGGATGCCTGCAGCCCGCCGACAACGCCACGCTACCCAATAAGTAATGTCGGTCGAGCTTCGATAGGCAGGCGCCGCTATTCCTCGACAGCAGTACGGTACGCTACCCTGGAGTACGCAAGAAACAGGTTGCTAGCGGTGGGATCACCCTCTGAAGTGCAAGAAACAGGTTGCTAGCGGTGGGATCGCCCTCTGAAGTGGAACAGTAGCCCAGTTAAGTAGGATAATTCGCACTGAGCTTCTCTGATAAACATGAAATAATTGATTAGAGTCGTGCATACGTTGGTATATAGATATTGGAGAAGAGGCAAATGCCTACTTGTTCCTGCACCCCGCGCGTTTGGTGTATGGGCATGAATTACGGTTTAGAGAGAGGCTTAGCGCTTACTTTATCGTGCCTACAGGTGCCTACTTTTAACACCTAAACATGCTTACCTGGGCAGTTTTTTATTTGGGACAGCAATTCAATGGACACTGCAGGCGAATTTTTGATCTGAGCATCGACGTCGCCATAAGATGCGCCGTAAGTGCGATAAGATCGCTACGCCGCGCCATATTCTGTAAGTGCGACAAAAAGCACGGGGGAGGGTGAGCCGAACGGATCGAGGATTCTTGCGCGCGTAAGGAAGTGGGCATGCGCGAGGTCGTCTCGTCCGCGCAAGGAAATGGGAGGGGGGGGGGGGTAGCGCGAGCCTTCTCGCCTGGCCAGGGCCGCGCATAGCGCGGATGAGTACTTCAGCGGGGATGTCGACGGTGGGTGCAAAGCTTAGTCGAACCCAGACGGCTGGTGGTTTCAGGGCCGATGTGTTCTTGCGCGCTTCGTGAGCGCTGATGCGACAGGCAGCAATTGCCCCGTCGCTGAGAATACGCGTCATCACACCAACGTTGTGGCGCCGAGTGAGATGTTCTCGTGTTTGCCTGTGCGCGCATGGTACCATTAAATTAAAAATTAAAATATTGGATTTTACGTGCCGAAACCACGATTTGATTATGAGGCACGCCATAGTAGGAGGCTCTGGAATAATTTGGACCACCTGCGGTTCTTTAACGTGCATCTAAGTCTAGGTACATGGGTGTTTTCACATTTAGCCCCGATCGAAATGGGACCGCCGTGGCCGGTATTTGATCCGGCGACCATTTGCTTATCACGAGGTCGCCGCCCAATACCATAGCTACTGAGCAATCACGGTGGGTGCGGGGCACCATGCTTGTTAATATAGTTAGTAGGCGAATGTTTTCTGCAATTCATACAGCCGATAGAACTACAAACCTTATTTTGTGTAGCTCTCTAATGCTTTGCTATTGAGGTTTTTTAGCGCGCGAGAAGGGACGAAAGACAGTGGCGAGACGAGGACACAGCGCTGTGTCCTCGTCTCGCCACTGTCTTTCGTCCCTTCTCGTGCGCTAAAAAACCTCAGTTATGGAATACCAACACGCCCTAACCTACGCTTTACTATTGCTGGCAATGCTTCGCCTTTCTGCCGAAACTGTCATTTTTTTTAATTTTTGCTTCGAAGACACATTGGCTTATTTTTTTCCACAAGATCTCGCATCATTAACATACGCTGCTGCTAATGGCAACCTACCTCGCAATGTTATCTACCAAATAAGCGCATACACAGACGTCAGTCGAGCTTGTGAGGAACTTCCACCACTTGCCTTACATTGGTCAATTTCGCCATAGAAAATGAGCACCAAAAGTCTCCTCTTTCGGAAGTGAGCACACAGCTCATTGTGGCACTGCACACGTGGATTTCACAGAGAAAGGTGCAGCGTTGAGGAAGGTTTACTGCCGATTGAAACTTGGAAAGGCTCTACTGTATAATATGCGCTGCTCGTGTGTTAGGCTGAAACATGCAAAGTTCACTAGAACTACTGTCGCCTGTAGCTATAGGTGATCAGCTGCCAATGGCCGCTTACCTGAACTTTGCACTAGACCAGCAATACCTATGCTCCTCTGCAATAAACACTGGATAGCGCACAGCTCTCCCCGCACTTTTGCTTTAAATATGCGTATGCGCGTCCAAGGAGTTTTATGCTCTAACAGTCCAGCATTTGATTAAACAAAAACAGCTTGCGGAATGCAAAGTCAGCAGTATGCAAGGAAATGCTTAAGATTAAAATCTTGTTAACAGTTATCGAGTCGTCACATAATTGTGGCAGCAGCTGTCGAAAAATATTATGCAAATGGCAGTATTTAATCAGGCGACCTCGTGCACAAGCTTGCCGCCCAATACCATAGCCACTAAGCAACCACGCAGTCAAGATGTATTCTTTATGCTCAAAGAAATTTCGAATTCCTCGCAAATGAACACTCGAGTATTTGGAAAGATTGGATGCGCTTTGTAGACGATCACAAAAAGAGTAGACGGGACAGGCGCAGTGCGCATGTCCCGTCTAGTATCTTGTGATCGTCTACAAAGCGCATCCAATCTTTCCAAATAAAATGATCCAACTTGCCCAACAATGCATCCTGCTAAACTATACTCGAGTATTACAGAGTGCGAGAAGCCGTCAAATATAGGAAAATAAAAAATCGCTCCAGTCGCCTCTTCGATGTCGCGAACTTGTTTTCAGCCGGGCGACTTATTCTGAGTGAGGAGAGGCACTATCTTCTACTCCAAATCCTAGAGATTATATCTGTTACGGCTGTTATAACTTTTATAAAGATTTGTAAACGTACAGTATTGAGCGCTTGGTTATACTTAACTGCAACGTTTGGTGACATTGGGCATGCACCTGACATCTTTTATTTCGATAGTCCTTATATCGACACTACTGGCACATTTCTGCAGTCTGCGTAACCGTAACGTTCCGCATAAAATTCAAGCACGGTAACATCTTCACCGCGTGCCACATGCTGTACGTTGTTATGATTGGGAGTTCAATCCCATCACTCGTGATCCGTTGTCAAGATTGGAGTCGGGCATGAATTAGAAGGTAGCTGGCCCATGCCGTCGTCCAACATATCCACGCTGAGGACGTTGATGAAGGGAAGGACTGCTTCTCACCGAGAAGGAGGAATATGAATTTATTTACAGTATTTATATCAGTCTAACATGACTGCTTGAGAAAGTACATCAGTCTAACATGACTGCTTGAGAGAGAGTGTCCAGAGCAGCCGCACAACAGCGGTTTTTAAACACTCGGTCCTCCCCCGATACGCAGGTGACGGAAACGGCCGTCCAAGCACCGTCGGCGAGTTGACCAGGCACCATAGGGGAGACGAAGCACCGTAGGGGAGACGACCCGGCACCGTAGGGGCATTTGAGGAGTTTTTTTTCGAAATGAGCCAAATCCACAAACCGAAACTAGGTCAGATAAAACGGTAATGACAAGAAAAACTAGGCAACTTTCTCATAGAAAACCTGTTGCAACGTAATGGGTCAAATAACGCCAGGCGAACGTGTTCGCAGATCGTATTTCGTATCGAAATTGAGCCAGATCCAGCTGTTGCACGGATCAAAATGAGCCAAATCCATTTGCCCAATAGGAGAGCGCTTTTGGCGTGACGTCATGTAGCCATGGCAGCCTCCTTGTCAGTTCCCGCCAAGGAGTTGGTTCCCGCCTGACAGCTCAGAGTGTTTCGTTTTTGTTTTCGCAAGTTCTTCGCTTTTCTGATATCGTTGTTCATGGATTCGGATGGCAATGAAGAGATCGGCGAAAATTTGTCCCTAGACGTCGACGACGGAGTGAAAAGAAGCCGCATCACCACCGTAAAAGCAAGGATACGCCGTTGCCAAAATGCAAAATGCAGTGCCCTGCTGCCAATGTTATTATAGCTTTTCTGTCAAGATTACATAATGCCATTCTCGAAAGCCAATTTTAATAAAGTTTTCATAGCAATACCGCCTAAAATCCAGCGTTTCAATTCAATACGAGCCAAATCCAAAGTTCTCACCCTAATATTGGGCATATTTGCCGCATAATTTTTCATTACTTGTGGTCGTAAACTTGCCCTAGCTGACATGCAAAGCATATCATATAATAGCTTTGATAGCGTTGCATTTAGGTCCGGTAACAAATTTTTGCTTTTTTCGCAACTTCTGTTTACGTGGATTTGACCCATTTCGAAAAAAAACTCCTCATTTATTCCCCGAACTGCAGCGCGCCCGCCGGCCGCCCATTGTCTGGCATCTTGGTCGGCGCGTGGGAAGGGGTGTCAGTAGACGTTCCCGCGGCTCAGTAACAATAGATGGTCCGCCGAGCCCGTTTAGTTAACAATGGCGACTTCGTCAAACTCTGCTCCAGCGACGGAGAGTCGAGGACGCACGCATTGTTGTTCACACACAGTCGACTTAGTCACGCCGTGGCTAGAGGTGAGCGGCGACGCTTCCGGAATGTTGCCTCCACAGTCGCAACTGGTTGGCGAAACTTGCACTGCAGCTGGCCGTTCTTGCGAGTAGAAGCTTGCGGGATTCAGCCGACGACTGCGGCCAATTCTCGCACGCGCTAGGGAGGAAAGCGGGGAGGAAGCGCGCCATTTTCCGTCACGCGCGAGGCACCGAGTGGAGGGACGGCGGTGTAGGGGGGGAGGGGGGAAGGGGGGGAGCGGGCGTGCGGGGCGTTCTAGTGCGGCGGCTATTGCGTACGGCGCGACCGCCCGATCTTGAAAGCGATCTTCGACGAGGACAAAGTGCGCGGTCGCGCGGGCCTTATCTTCAAAGCAATCTGATATGTGGGAAAACTGCGCCTAGTGCTGGTAGCTTCGTTATCACTGTGCTTTCGACGCTTAGTTCACGTTGAAGTGACAGGCAGCACGAGCCTTACACTTCGTGTAATATTCTAACCTTTTGCTATAGCGTTAATTGATTCGCCCTGATGGTGAAACTGTGTTAATTTCATACCGCATATTTCGACACCGATTGTGCCTAAAATGATGTTTCAGGTGTCTGTCTTAGGTGCCTCAAAGCTACCTTGATAGGGCCTAAACACACCGCCCGATTTTGAAAGCGATCTTCGACGTGGACAAAGTGCGCGGTCGCGCGGGCCTCATCTTCAAAGCAATCTGATATGTGGGAAAACTGCGCCTAGTGCTGGTAGCTTCGTTATCACTGTGCTTTCGACGCTTAGTTCACGTTGAAGTGACAGGCAGCACGAGCCTTACACTTCGTGTAATATTCTAACCTTTTGCTATAGCGTTAATTGATTCGCCCTGATGGTGAAACTGTGTTAATTTCATACCGCATATTTCGACACCGATTGTGCCTAAAATGATGTTTCAGGTGTCTGTCTTAGGTGCCTCAAAGCTACCTTGATAGGGCCTAAACACACCGCCCGATTTTGAAAGCGATCTTCGACGTGGACAAAGTGCGCGGTCGCGCGGGCCTCATCTTCAAAGCAATCTGATATGTGGGAAAACTGCGCCTAGTGCTGGTAGCTTCGTTATCACTGTGCTTTCGACGCTTAGTTCACGTTGAAGTGACAGGCAGCACGAGCCTTACACTTCGTGTAATATTCTAACCTTTTGCTATAGCGTTAATTGATTCGCCCTGATGGTGAAACTGTGTTAATTTCATACCGCATATTTCGACACCGATTGTGCCTAAAATGATGTTTCAGGTGTCTGTCTTAGGTGCCTCAAAGCTACCTTGATAGGGCCTAAACACACCGCCCGATTTTGAAAGCGATCTTCGACGTGGACAAAGTGCGCGGTCGCGCGGGCCTCATCTTCAAGGCAATCTGATATGTGGGAAAACTGCGCCTAGTGCTGGTAGCTTCGTTATCACTGTGCTTTCGACGCTTAGTTCACGTTGAAGTGACAGGCAGCACGAGCCTTACACTTCGTGTAATATTCTAACCTTTTGCTATAGCGTTAATTGATTCGCCCTAATGGTGAAACTGTGTTAATTTCATACCGCATATTTCGACACCGATTGTGCCTAAAATGATGTTTCAGGTGTCTGTCTTAGGTGCCTCAAAGCTACCTTGATAGGGCCTAAACATCCGGCCTCTATTGATAGCACTTATTCCACAATGAATTGAAGGTGTTCCCAAAACGTGTGCAGTCCGTATATCAGTCTCACTTGTGAGAATGCATGGGGCGCATGTCGAGCTAGGACAAGCATAGTGCCTAGAATGTACTGCCTAGTGTGCCGAAGGCGCGTGCTCGCAGTGCTCGTCACGGTGATGCCTCCCCCAGCCGCCGCGTGGCGGCGTTGCCAATCCCTAGGGGAAAAAATCAGGTGTCATGGTTTTCAATGAAAACAGTGTACAGACAGTGGCAATACAAGGCCAGGAAGTACCTCCGGTAAAAGAATATTAACATCTTCGCATATTGATAAATGAAGTCACTAGCAGTGGCGTAGCCAGAAATTTCGTTCGGGGGGGGGGGAGCTTAAGTTGCAGCTAGGCATCCTCCTTAAGAGGCAGCTTTAGCTCGGGTGCTCCTATCTAAATACATGTAGAAGGGGAAGTCGTTTTTCTCGGCAACCACTGCGCCAAATCTGACAAAGTTTGTTGCATTTAAAAGAAAGACTTGGCGAGGGGGGAGTTCTTGTGACTGCTGGTTTCGAATTTTTCATTTAGGTCGTCAATTTTTATATTAAAAATTGGCCAAAGTCACAAATTTTCAGAAAACTAAACTATCAAGTTGAAAACTCTGTGCCTCAACAATGAAAAATGATATCGCAATTCTCTGAATTTCATCTAATAGCACATCTACAGCGGACAAAATTGATATTACACATGAATCTAAAAAAATTTGTATTATGGAAACACGGCTTTGGCAGAACCCTTGTACACAGCGTAGCCAATTCACGAAAATTGACATACCAAAATTGTCCGCTTTGACTGTTATAATAGATGCCGTTGACAGAACCGCGATATCTGCTCTTGATGCCGAGCGGTTAGTTTGAAAACGTCGTGCTCCTATTTTTTTCAAATTTTCAAATTGTTCGAAATATTTAAAACAAAATTCAGGCCTTAAATCGAAATTCCGCTTCCAAAAGACACTACAAGTTAACTTTCTCTCTCAAATGTAACAAATTTCATTAAAAGCAATCGAGACGTTATCTCAGAAAAGCGTTTCTGCGTTTTACATGTATTTGAATAGGCCGCATAGGAGTGGGGCCTGATCTAAAGATTCCTCTTAAACAATTTGTCGAGGGATCAAATACATGAATAATATAATGGCATTGCCACTGCCGAAGGTGCTGCAAACGAATTCTTGAACGCTACGCTACCGTAAAAACAAGTGAAATATATCATTCATCTTAAAAGAATATACTCGTATGTGCCAAAAATTGTGTCCAAAATAACTGATATCAATGCTTCCATGTTTTTGTCTATTTAATAAGTAAAGAAAATATCATACAAACTTTAGACTATATCAGGTGGGAAGCAGCAAAGCAGTGCATGCCGCTGATATGAAAAGCATTTATGTGGTGGAAACAACACTTGAGGGTATGGGACTGAACTGCTCTGCTAAAAAATCAGAACTATGGGTACTACGGAGCAGTAAGCGTGGGCGCAAGCCGAACGGATATATCCCAGAGGAAGAACCCCGCATTGACATATACGCCAAAAATGGAGAACCAATATGGCAGGTGGAGACTATTAGAGCGCTAGGACTTCTCCTGCAAGCGAATGGATCTAATTGCAGGATGATACAACACATCTCTAACAAGTGAGAAGAAGTCATTAGGCTTCTGCGTAGAGTTACCAACAAGCATAAGGGGCTAGGAGAAGACAGTGCTATAAGATTGGTACATGCATTCGCCTTTTGCCACTTCTCGTACGTGGCTGGCATGCTACAATGGACACAGGCTGATAAGAACAAGCTAAACGCTTTAATCGGACGACTTATAAAGACTGCACTAGTACTTCCTATCATCACGACCAATGATAGCTTATTGCGCCTAGGGCTGCATAACACACTAGAAGAGATAGCTGAGGCTCAACAGGTGGCCCACCAGGAGAGACTAATGGGGACACGACCTGGGAGGGCGCTACTTGAAGAAATTGACGTAGAAATTAACAACCACACCAACGAAGGAGAATTATTAACACAATTGCAAGCAGGACTACGAGAAACAATACAGGCGACCCCGTTCCCTAGGAACATGCACCCGACACATAACCTCGAGAGACGGAAGGCAAGGGCGAAGGCACTCCTTCAAGACATAGATCCAACATAAGCCTTGGTTAAAAATAAGGATGCGTATACCTCCGTTGTTGTAGACACTCAAGGTAACATACGGGATGCCATCACCGTCTATACCAAGGACCCAACAGTAGCAGAACAAGTAGCAATCGCCTTAGCCATCCGGGCTAATCGGTGGACACACATTTACAGCGACTCTAGAACAACTATACGCAACTTTGCTAACGGATATGTGACACGGATAGCAACAAAATTACTAGAGAAGGTCAACAGTGAGAGGATTGAAATCCGCCGCTTTCCTGCACATCTGGGGGTGGTGGACGGAGCTTGGATAAACCTCAATGAGGTGGCAAATGAAGCAGCACGAGGACTTTTTAGCCGTGCTCTTCAAGACCGAGCAACTTACACTTCACTCGGGGAACACAGGGTTCGATTATTAACATATAACGAAATCACGAAGCATTATTATTTAAGCAAAAGGGAATACCCATTGCCACACGGTAAGCTTTGCAGAGCCCAAGCGGTCACATTACGTTTGCTACAGACAAGAACATACCCAAGTCCAGGTTTTATTAATAGGATCTATCCGGAGAGAGAAACTCAAACCAATTTAATAAGTGCAATGGCATCATTACTCTTGACCACATGCTTTGGCAGTGCCCCGCGGTCTTCACAGACTGTGACAAGGAACAAGAATGGTGGCGGCAAATGCTACACAGCGAATCACTCTCTGACCAATTACGGGCTGTCCAGAAGGCCCGCGATGTGGCTGAAGGGCTCGGCCCAACAGTGCCAACGTGGGAGCGGCCCGCGTCAACCTAGGGTTGACCTTCAGGACCCAATAAAGCTCTTCATACCATACCATACCATTGCTATTTCTCCACTTGTCACTCTCTTCGGCGATCGCATGTGGTAATCAACACAAGAAGTCAGAACAAGAATCGCTATTGATTCATCTTACTTAAAGGACCAGAACTCGCTTTATATGGAAATAGTTCTTATTCGGCGACGTCAAATTGCATTTATTGCATTTGCTTTTGTGAGAATAAAGCAACAAGGAAAAGAAATCACCGAATTTGCTGTTACCAATGCAGAATGGATTTATAAATCACCGAATTTGCTGTTACCAATGCAGAATGGATTTATTTACAGTGGACAAGGTACAGAAGACAGGTGACGGTCCGGAACAGGCAATCAATCCAAAATTTCGCGCTGCTTCTTCCTTCTCTTCCACGTTCGTCCGCTGCGGTGTTACATATTCATCCGGGGTAGACGAAGCTCACCGATTGAGTCGGAGTGCGCGTTGATGGCACGGTTTCAATCGTGCGACGCACCCGCCGCGGTTGCTCAGTGACTATGGTGTTAGGCTTCTGAGCACGAGGTCGCGGGAACGAATCCCGGCCACGGCGGCCGCATTTAGATGGGGGCGAAATGCGAAACACCCATGTGCTTAGATTTAGGTGCACGTTAAAGAACCCCAGGTGGTCGAAATTTCCGGAGTTCTCTACTAAGGCGTGCCTCATAATCAGAAAGGGGCTTTGGCACGTAAAATCCCATAACTTAATCGTGCGACGTGCACGACTTACGTCTTGCGTGAACGGCGGTTACAGCCGTCACTTTAGCGTCGACTTAGGTCACTTCACTCAAGCATTTGAGAATGACGAATGGGCCCGAATACTGAGAGAAAAACTTTTGGCAAATCCCCCTTTTCGGAACCGGTGTCCACAGCTACACGAAGTCACCGGTGGCGAATCTGACGGGCAAATGTTTTGTCTCGTAGCGAGCCTTAGCGTGAACATGCGACGATAGGGTTCTGAGCCGGGCAAGTCAACGTGCTTCTTCGGCACGACACAATATCTGCGTGAGAGAAGCATCATCGTTAGGTGAAAAATGAAGTATGGTATCGAGAAAAATTTGAGGATGGCTAGCGTAGAGGAGAAGGAAAGGTGCGTATGCTGTGATTTCATGCTTGGCTGTGTTGAAGGCATACGTGATGAACGGGAATACGGCATCCCAGTTCTTATGCCCCGTCACACATACATTGAAATCATGTTGTCGAGAGTGCGATTGGTGCGCTCGACTAGACCGTTTGTTTGCGGATGGTAAGGCGTGGAATGAGGATATTGAGTTCCGCAAAGGCGTAGCAACTCTTCTACGACGTCAGCGGTGAACTGCCGGCAGCAATCACTTATCACCACACGAGCAGCTCCGTTGCGGAGGATAACCGAATGCATAAAAAACCCCGAAACATCGGATGCTGTATCTGAGACAAGTGCCATTGTTTCGGTATAACGTGTTAAATAATTCACGCACACGTTTATACAGCGGCAGCCAGTGGAAGACTTGGAGAAGTGAACGAGTAAATCTATACCCGCTTTCTCAACAGGCGAATTCGGCGGTCTAACCGGTTACAGAGTTCCTGCAGGAGCTGTAGTCGGTTGTTTGTGCGTTGGCAGACATCACAGCTGGCGACATACTGATTGGTCGTCTTCCATGATTGAGGCCAGTAGAAACGTTGTCGGAGGTGGTGCAGCGTTCGATCGAATCCAAGGTGACCGGATGTAAGGTCGTCGTGCATGGCCAGGAGTACTGCAAGGCGCATGCATTTTGGGACGACGAGCAGCAGTGGAGCACCGTTGTTTGAATAATTCTTGTTAAAGCAGACCATCGCGAATCACAAATGGCGTATCCCGTTCAGATATCTGGGTCGCATCAATAATCGGCTTTAGGGAAGGATCGCGCTATTGTTTGTTCTTGAAAACGGCAAAAAAAGGCAAGTCCGACGAGATTGTAGTTAAAGGGCCCTCTGAAACGGTTAGGACAAATTTTGTGGACGCGTAGGGTATAGCTAAAGTTAATTATTGCCACCACAATTTGTGTGAAACGTGTCATATTAGGAGAGCTATGGACGATTACAAGTTACGATCCTCCATAACCATGCGTTTTCTCCTCAATTCGTTCGCCGAGTGATCGGGGCTAAGCTCCGCCTTCACTGGATCTGCGTCATGATGACACGTCATGTCGTCGACTTCTGGTTCTCTATGAGCGAGCGCTCGAAACCTCTCCAACCTCTCTGCCAGCTGCTTGGCAGTGGACCCCAAGCGAGAGCTATCGAAGTAGCGTGCGTTTTGAGCATTCTGTCGCTGCGCCGAACGTGTCTGGTATTCCGGTAACCACAGGTGAGCTGGGCGTTTCGACGGAACGGTGGAAGCGTAAACTCAAGCAGATGAATGAACTTTAGCGCAGACGTACGTGAGCTGCCTGATCGGTCTCCACGGTCCAGCCACCCGCTGGTGCAGAGCTTAACCAGCCAAGCAAAGAGCTAATATTGCTCAAACCAAGTGTAAAAACATTTTAAACATTTACAAAACCAACGTGTTACCGATTACACTCCGGCGAGGAACGCACACCAGCAGCAAAGAAGAATACATTTCGTTGCTGCTACTGTGTGTGGTTGAGCTCTGTGCCACCAGGTGGCTGTACCCTGCAGACCGTTAACATTTGCGCTTCTGCTCATCCCGCGAAATGACACGGTTAAACGGCCAGACCCTGTCCCCTTGCGCTGGCGTTTACCCTAATACCGGTCTCGGGAAACGCTATTCCGTTAGTAATCTTCCGGTGTAAAGTGTAAAGCGTAAATCCTGGCGCCGATCGGATAGCGGCAGTGCGATGCGCTGTAGCCAGTCCGCTCGTACGCTGCCTTGCAGAGGGATACGATGACGCAGCTTGGCATATTGCCAGTCGCTACATTTGCAGTCCAGAACGCAACAAAGTCGAATCATCGTGCTCGCGAAAAAGACTGAGACCGACTCTGACCGCGGAGCTCTCGTCAAAATGGAGCACGTCATAACACAAGCAGACGACGCTTGTTGTATGCCGGAAGTGCTTAATTGTAGTGAGAAATTTTTCTTGCGCATTCTCTTTCGTTACTTTCTTTTTATAGAAAGAAATTAACTAACATTCCAGCTATTAGGAACATGATTTGTTCACCATAAAGGTGGAAAAAATTATCGATGACGTGCCCTGGGCACGAAATCGGATAGCTCGCCCTACTGATGTCAATTGGATGATTTACGTCATATGGGTAGGGGCGTCTGGAAATTCCTCCGAGCAGCATGCTGCAATCGGCAGCGATTAACACTTCTAAAACCTTATATTAAATTACACGCTTTACGCAGAGCACTTAGACGCGTCAGTTAATGATCAGAAGGACGTACTCTAACCACTCAGTACGCTTGTACAATGTTGTCAAAATAGCTTCAAGGTCCCTTTAAGTAGCTGTAGGAGTCGTCATCATCAATACCCTCGCTTTGAACGCGAAGACGAGATAAGCAGTCGGCATCTGTGTGGCACCGACCGCTCTTATAAGCAACAGAAAAGTCGTATTATTGAAGACGCAATGCCCTCCGAACCAACCGCCCAGCTGCGCCACGCAGTCCAACGAGTTAGGGGAGAGAATGATGGTCGGTCACAATCTTAAAAGGGCGGCCATACTAATAAGATCTGAACTTGTGCATAGCGTAAACAACAGCGAGTTCAGTGACTGTGTAATTGCTCTCTGCTTTTGTGAAAGTACGACTTCCGTAAGCAACGAGTTGTTGGCGTATGGCATGAAACTGCATGAGCACAGCGTCAACATCCATACCACTTGCATCCCTATGCAGTTCGGTAAACGCCTCCGGATCGAAATGACGGAGAAGTGGCTCAGGGGTGAGCAAAAAAGTTCAGGTGCTGGAAAGCAGTCTCGCACTGAGCAGACCATATGTAGGGAGACTCATTCCGGAGCAGGTCAGTCAGTGGACAAGCAAGCTGGGCGAAGTCTTTAATAAACCTGAGAAAAATAAGAACAAAGGCCCAGGAAACTTCTGAGGTCTTTCACTGTCTTCGGCTGCTTGAAGTTGCGAAGAGCAAAAATCTTTTGGGGATCTGGCCGTATGCCGTCCTTGTCCACGATATTTCCCAGCTGAAGGGCTTGACGCTCACCGAAACGATACTTCGGTGAGCGCCGGGATTCGAGTCCCACCCAAACAAAAATGTACCAAAATTTTATTTGCCAAGCCGTTAATTTAATTTGTTTACAGGAACCACGTTGAGAAATTGGACGTTAATCCGAGCATTGTTTACTCGTTTTTCTTCTTTGCGCCTCCGGCTATTTTTGGTACCATCCATCGGTCACGCCGACAGATTTTCGCGTGACGGGGCGTATAATGTTTTTGCATTAAAAACTTGAAAATAATCAACACTCTGCAAAAGGCTCAAAGCCTTTTGTTGACACCTATCCTACAGTTCAGAGTGGCAGACGCTTGCCGCGGGGACCAGCCATAGCGTACTGCTGCAATACGAGCACTTCGTTGCGCATGCGCCAGCTCTTCAATTCACGAGCTGCGTCGTGATCAAGTCACGGCAGCATGTGCAGCTCATCAGAAGCTGACTTGCTATCGCAGGTTCCGGCAGTCCAACACTATTGGGGTATTCCACTGGTCGATCTAATCGATCTAACGCGGCGTATTGAGTCTAGGAGCGAAAATCCAAATCCGTCACGGGGCGACCCAATGCAGATTGACCAGCGAAAAATAAACATGCTCCGGCAGGGAGCGCAGCGGAAGTTGGATGTCCGCCATATCCGCCAGCCATATCGCGACTTCATCATTTGCACCTTAAATACCATCTTGTAAAGCACGTACAACTCCTCGTCCCTGCTGCTCCTTTCCGAGGAACTGGATCTGCTGTCAGAATCGCTTAGGGCAAGAAGCACTGCAAAACGGTTCAACGACGCCATTTTGAAGATGTAAGCAATTGCACAGGTTTACCAAGCAACACCACAGAAAGAGTTGAAAAAAGCCTAGCCACCCGAACAATCCCGAAGTGACGCCAACGGTTCGTCGTTGGAGTTCCGGTGAAATTCGTCTCTACTCGGCGGATCAACGAGGAGCGCTCCGCCGCGGAGCCCGTTGATCCCAATCGACCGGTGCGACACGCAAGCTTGCTCTAGATCGACCAGTGGAATTTGATTTCGTTGCCACCGAGCAAGACGACGCGCTCCAGATCTACCAGTGGAATTCACCATATCTTAACTATTCTGTCTGTTGGATGGCACCATGTACAGTCGACCGATTTTTTAACGGTACCTCGCGAGCGGTCACTGGCAGGCCAGTCAGCGCCTTCGAAGATCAGCAAGAGCAGCGCACGCGCACCAAGTTCACTGGAAAAGTCGCTATCTCCGATAAGCCGTGTAGCTTCCACCGACTCAATTGTACCAGGGGCTGGGTCGTGCTGGTGGAGAGAGCCTAGGAGGCGGAACAGTGAACTTGGTGCACATGCGCTATTCTGGTTGATCTTAGAAGGTGCTGGCCGGCCGGCCAGTCGACACTCGCGCGGTAGTGTTAAAGAATCGGTGGAATGTACAACGTTGAGCAGTAAGATAAGCAATTAAACTGCCTTTCGAGGACAACAAACGTTTATTCGGCGAAAACAATAAACGCTACACTATATTCGTCCACAACGTAAGAATTAAAAGTTACATTTACGCTGTCCAATTGAAACACAACTTGCTCGAGCCAATGAGGTTCACTTATTTCTGTGGTTCCAAGTGGTTTGGCATGTTTAAAACTGCTCTTCTTTCCGCGCATATTTGTCGTCGTATCACTGCTTTTAGCATGAAACCTGAACGTCGTGTCAAATGTTATGGATTGTCCTAATAACGGTGCTCCACCAAGGGTAATATTTTAGCTTTAACAACGAATTGTTCTTTGCTAATTAGTGTAGCACTTACAATAGCAGAGGCTCCGGGCTAAATAGAGATGAAGGAAAATTGCACTGCGTTTTTGTGGGTGTAGTTTCCACTGAGTTTTAGGCTGTGGCCGATGACAAACGCCAAAGATAGTCCACCAACATATCCGCCAAATATTCTCTCGGAAAAATATCTTCGCCAACAAGAAAACGAGTTTTTAAAGCGAATAAAAATTGAAATATCTAAGGCCACTTTCGCAAGAACGAAAGCCGATATCACTGAATAGTGGTCACAAATACGCAGATATTAGACCAAAATGCCTGCAATATTTTTGCAATTTCTCTGTTGCTTAAATTTTTTCAAACGACTGATTCCAGGTTCTTTACGTCGGGAGTCGCTACCGCTTCGATTATTCTTTAAGCGCAGTGCATTTTTTAAAAAGAATATGCAGTTGGCGATTTTGTGTTCTTCGCATAAATTTGAATACGAAATTAGAAAATTAGATTTGTACTTGCGTTGAAGCACATTTTGTAATTTCTGTTTTCCTACTGGAAAGTTCGAAATATATTGCCGACGAAACAACACGCAAGGTATTTTGAGCATTTGCCGTGCAATGTAACGCGTGCTGCATGTCTTCGCAAAGAAATCATTCTGAATTCACTTGTAACATTTCAGCGAAGTCACTTGAAGTTATTTCCTCAGTAGCGAGAGCTTAGGACACTTAAAAGCTGTTTGGTATTGAGAGCAACTAGTATAAGGCTTGCTACTCAAAATAGGCATCTCATAGGAAAAGTGCCTTCTTAGTGAAATTAGGTGACAATTGCGGTATTGACGAATGCAATCGACAGAGTTTCGAGCCATTTTACATGGCATAAAGCAGGAGGAATTAGGAACCCTTCTGCTAACAAGGCGAAAATTCTGGGAGGACTAAAATATTAAATACATGATGGGAGACATATTGCTATCGAAATTAGAGACACTGACTATTCTTCCATATGCACATCGTATTGAAAAATAAAGCAGAAAGAGAAACACAAAAAGGACACAGCACTACTTAAGTAAGTTGCGCATCTGTATTCACGCAGTCACATATACACAAAATAGTATCATAGACCTCTCACAAAAAGAACGGATTCTGTGTTTACTGGTAGGGTTATATTGATTTCGCTTTCATAAAATAACTACAATTACCGGTGCGATGTATTGAAACAATGGCTCGTCATATTTTGTTCAACAACGTAGCACTTTCCGTAGTTTGATGCGTGTACTCTATATTGGCGCCCTACTTTTGATGAGCGATGATGGTCTTAGAATATACACCGGAGTTTTAATGCTATATTTATATGGCACCGTCATGCTATATGGACAAAGACTTTGGCCAGGCAATATAGAAAACCGGCTCAAAATATGGTCGCTCTGCATATTGCAAGGTGCATTGCAGCTATGTGTCTACCATTAGCGTTTTAACAGTGGCGCTGTTCTAAGTCGAACCTGTGGCCTACTTTGTCTGGTGTCACGCAGAGGGGCAGGGGGCAGAGTGCGCGCGGGGAAGGGAATAGAAGAGGGGTATAGGAGCAGGTGCTACGCCGGCGCGTCGCCCTTTTACTCCATGGATTCCGCTCGGCGCGGTCGTCAGCGCCAACGTTGCGGAAATCCCGAGCTTCGAGAGTTGGAAGCGCAAGCAAAGCGCCAGCGGAGGGAAGCCGCCGAGGATCGAGAACGGGAAGCGCAAGCCAAGCGCCGGTGTAGGCAAGCCAACCCCAACTTTCAAGAGAAGGCAACCCAAGCCAAGCTCCAGTAGAGGCAAGCTAACTCTCAACTTCGAGAGTAGGAGGCCGAGCATAGATGTCGATGCAAATAGATTCCTCCCACGGAGGATGCCGATGGGCGGTTCAAGAGAGAATCCCTCGAGCGTGATTGCGGCCGCAGCTGCAAGGTGTATGATAGACTGTGGTTTGGTCACAACCTCACGCAACTGAAGAGTGTCCGCAATCCGGAACCGAAGCTCGATTCAAGCAAAACGACAACGAAACAGAAGACTCATGAAAATTGCGTGAAACACGAGTTAGAACTCGAGAAAACGACCACCAGTTTAGCTGTTTTGACAGCTTTCACTTCGTGGAACTGGTTTTAGATTTTTTGTATAATACACCACTAATGTAAATCCCATAAGTTAGTTTTACTCTAAATAAGAAAATAATTGAAGTGAGCAACGAATTGTAAATATGTAATTTTATACTGCGTTGTAGACCACGGGGAAATTTAGCCCAATACGTACAGTCCAAGACCGCTGGCTTAATGTGTGTGCATACTCAGACAGACTCCTGTATACATATGGTGCATGCATGGTGTATACTTCCACAACCACAGTATGGTTGTGGAAGCGTACACCGAGTGTTTTGATAGATTCAACAATGATTAAAAGCGTTCGACTGAGAATAACATTTCTTGTGAAAACTACAGGCGATTGTTGTAGGAGCAGAAACAATTACTTTAGCTTTGCTAGCATCGCTTTACAGTGAATTTAAAGCACTCCATGTGCTTAGGCCTTGAATGTATTCATTTATGTGTAAATGAAGTCTTTTAATGTTGGCGAATAGTAGATGGAAGGAAAGACGGAATAGACGCTTCGTACGAAGATTCGAATAACATTTCTGATCTTAAAAGCGGAGAAAGAAGAGTCACTGAACTGCCATCTTTTCTCGCTCCGCGAACAGGGAGACCATCTACGACATCACACAGTCATTTTCCAAGTCCTATGGGCTCATGGCCGAAGAAGGGTAAGCTTCGAGCTAGCATGTTTCACTTTGGACGTCGTAAACAATCTACTTGTAAAACACGAAAGCGAAAGCGGGAAGAAAGGCCAGGAGTAGTTTTGGAATACGAGGTTCAAATTGTGGCTCATGCCTACGAGAAGGCGCTTCGGAACGTTGCAATATTGACTACTTTAGTAAGTTGGTACTGCTAGTTGAAATGCGGACATAATGAAACATAGGGATCTAGAGAGCATACATAGAGAACATAGATAACTATAGGGATGCAATACGTACGAGGTTCTCCAGGGTATGTGCAAATGTGTAATAGTTTCAGGACTTATATTTAGAAATGCGATAGTTTTCTTGAACTCAAGGGTACATCCAGATCTCGATAAGGTCAGTGGAACACCTCGCATTGGGCGCTTACGGGAAGACTACAGATGAAGCGGTGAAGGATGCGCTGGACAGGTTTGAAGTTCGGGAAGCTCGGAGTAAAATTATTGGGAAGAACGACTCAGGAATATCAAATAAGGCAAAGGAGTTGCGAGAGTGTTCATATATTTGTACAGGAAAAACAACGACTCATGGTGGAGGAAAAATAACTAGGCAGCTTACCAGCAAGTATGCGGTAGGTATAGTCAGCAACATGGAAACAATGAACGTGAAATACAGTCGGAGAGGCTGAGACAATCTTCTAGGTGGCAGCAATGGAAAAACCTGCCATGAGAACTTACCTAAGAGGTTAAAACTTAATCAGGAACGAAACATGCTTTGATAACTCAAATGGAAGCTCTTTTTAAAGCGAGATCGTGATCGCTTAGAACACGCACTTATAAGCGAGATATAAGAAGGAAGAAGGTGCATGTGCTTGCTGCGGTAAAGCTAGGAAAACTACAAAACAAGTTTCATTAGAATTTGAGGATGTCTACCCCGCTTGCCGTTTAGACTCCTCTGGCCTCCTTGAAGCCCTTGGTCTTGGGATAGCAGGGGAAAATAAACATGTCCACTATAGATAATAGTAAAAGCCGATTGCAGGTTTGGTGGCACAAAAGTATGCAGACGACAAACAACGCAGGTGTACAAAACGAAGCCCCCTATTGTGGTTAAGAATGCTTGGTGCTGGGTATTCTTTTTTTAATGCGAAAGCATTCTAGGCTCATGAGGGGAAAAATGTGGCGTTGTCGTGGCTACACGATGGTCCAAGAAGGCTACGAGCCCTCGATGTTTGGTGGGAGTCGAGCCCATGACTTTCGGTGTGAACGCGCAGATAATTAATGAACTATAATTAAGATATAGACAATTAGGCCACTCGATCTCACAAACATTTGTGGTAGTCAAACCCACAATTTTGATATGAATTAAGGATGTGGTAATTGATGTATAGCTAATTAAGGTAGATTTAGTTAGGCACTCAAACTCATGACCTTTGGTGGGAGACGAACGTTAAACCTTTGAATGGATTTGAAACCACGATCATTGGTGCTAATTAGAGTGAAGGAAATTAAGACACCGTTAAGATGAAGTTAAAACACTCGTACTCACGACGTTTGGTGGGAGTTGAACTCACGGCGTTTGATGTTAATCAAGGTCAAAATAATTAGAGAACGCTTCGAACCCTCGATCATTGATGGGAGTCGTACCTACGACCTTTGGCGCTAATTAAGGCGAAGTTATATTCAAACGACTGAAAGAGCATAGAGATCGCGTAGAGGTCGCCATGCTTTCGCATTCATTCACGTAGGGATAGCTAAGTGCCCCTTCAATTTTTTGATTAAGAGGGACACTAGGCAAGATAAGAACAAGAGTTTAGTGGCGCAGCCCACAACCGTGTTTCAAAAGGGACGCACATAATCATCCATCCAACTTCATGCCGCTGCTGTTTCCGAAAGCAAATATGCACCTGATATCGCATGACGATGAAGTACCATCTTTCGTTCTTTCTCTCTGTCTCTCTTTCGTTCTTTTTTCTATCTTTCTCTTATTCTTTACTTTCTTGCGCATCTTAGAATGAGCGAAACCCAGCAGAGATGCAACGCAGTATTTTTTTTTTTCACTTTTCAGTGCGGATGTCTCTGTTGCTGACACGAAACTCATCCTACAGCATACAGGTCGCTCTTGCCAAACAACAGCTGAAATTAATTACATTACCTGATGCTACATGGCTGAATAAATAAATTGTTTGGATTTACGCGCCAGAACCACGATTTCATATGAGGCGCGCCGTAGCCGGGGCTTTCGAATAATTTTGACCACCACGGAATCTTTAACGTGCCCCCAGCACAGAACACGGGTGTTTTTGCATTTCACCCCCATTCAAACATGGCCACGGGAACCGGGATTTGGTCCCGGAATCTCGTGCTTAGTCGCGCAATACCATAGCCGCTAAGCCACCGCGGGTAGTGATGCTACGTGGCTAGCTTTGGATTTGGTCACGTGCTATCACAATGATTACCTTACTTCTGGTGTGCTATACAATTCGCACATTCTGTATTCCGCTTTAGTCATTTTAATTTGTCACTTTAGGCTGTATTATTCCGTCAATCATTTGCGAAGAACGAAGATAATAACTAACAATTGCTAGTGTAGATCTCGCGCATTGAACAGACCTAAAGTATTGCACGTTGTGCTGGACCTTTCATATCGTCCAGGTTTGAGCCCGAATATATTGTCCTGGATGTTGTACCACACCAACATGCCCGATTACATCCGTGGGAGATTGAACTCAGCAAAAGTTGCGCAGTTTGAGTGAGGTTGCACATTAGCGACAGTCGGGTTTACGAAGCTGTGTGGTTTGTGTTGCCTATTGCCATTAAGTTACGCCACATGTAGCGGGAAATCAACGGTTCACCGAGAGACTTGAACCATGATCCGTAGCTGTGCTTGTACGCCACAGGTGTACTGCGGATATGGAACACCCACTTTGCTGCAGGCTTACCTGGCAAAGCGTGATGTTTCGTGTGCGCTGCACATTCGCCAGTCACGGCTGGCTAACACTGGCCCTTAGACTGGCACGTGCTAGGAGTCAGAGCCTTGTGCCAATTCTTGCGCATCCAACATATTGAACAAAAATGCAGCAGTCGCAGTGGCTAAACTTGGTATATTATGACACACGTCATGCATAGCTCTCTTTTTTACACAATCTGTCCGCTTCCTATAGTATTCGGTGCTAGGTAACAGAAACAAAGATAATTCAAAAGAACCTAGAAGCTCGTACTGGATAACGTGGTTTATAGGACAACGGAGCGCGCCGGACAACAGAGATGAAAACACAGCGCTGGAAATGAATTCTTTAGAAATCCTTCTTGAGGCTGTAACGCGACATTTCAATACGAAGAAAGGGCGCACGTGAATCGCCACCAGCACGAAAATTGGGTGTGTTCCCGAAAATTTGATTTCATGACCTTTAAGTGTCCCTTTTGAAACTTCGCAAAGCAAGACCGTGCTGTTCGGAATACTACCAGACACGAAGCTCAGAATAATACTGAAGATGACGACGCTGTTCAATTTACAAGGACTGCCTACGACATTGTATGCCACTCAACACGTTGTAAATGTTAGGTGCATAGTAAAAGTCGGCAAAAAGACGATGGCGCCCATTGAGATAAGTCCAACAGATTGACCACTAAAATGCGGGTAGGAGAGGGTCCCTCATACGCTGAAATGTAGCCGGGGCATTGCATAATCCCCACTGCATTATTTTGAACTCACAGAGGCCGTCATGTGTATAAAAGCAGTCATGTTATCTGCAATATGGCAGTACCCGAACTGAAGGTCGATAGAAGAAAATAAATGCTGCAGATCCAACAAGTAGGAATCAATATACGGCGAAGCTTTGTGTGAATGCATAAAGAGCCGAAACACACACAAGCGCGGGCGCGCAAAAATTATGCAGAGTCTGTTGTTAAGCGAAGTTGCTGATTACTACCGACTACGAAGGACGCCCTGAGCGCATCATGGCGTTCAATTTGAGTCCATTCAGTCCGCAAGAAGCACTTGCTTCCTCATTACCGTGCAGCCGCGGATACGCGAATGGGATATATTTTTTCTTTTTTCTTTCGCGCATGGCCAGCGCCGCCGCAGGATGGATGGATATTATCAGCGTCCCCTCTGGAACGCGGTGGTGGGTTGCGCCACCAAGCTCTTGCTATTGTACTGCCCAATGTCCTACCTGGGTTAAAAAAGAAACAGAAAAAGAAAAAAACGAGATAAATTCCCATAAGCAAATTTGCTTCAGCGTTCGCCGTTGCCGCGGAGGCGAGTGCCATCTGATGGGGGTGATAGCCACACAGCGGCACGCGGTGCGCCCACGCTGCGCTGTGGCTGATTTTCCCATTCAGTAAGAGGCTGCAGTCCCTGTCGCGAAACGCAGCGAGGTTTGTAAAGAAAGGCATCGCATTTAATGTTTTGCACCTTCTAGGCAATCCAGGGTGTCCGACGCAGCGCATAGCCATCTTTTCTTGCTATTTAAAAAAATGCCAATCGTCCACTTAGAATCGCCTGATGTTAACCTTTTTTCTGACGAGGATCACATGGGAAGCTCAAGAGCTCAGTGAAATCTAGAACAAGCCGTCGTCGACTTCCTTTCGTAATACTTGTCGTTCAGTAGGGAAGACGCGGTAGCGACCTGCGTGCACTGGGCTGACTTGGCCGGTGTGGATGCCGTGCTTCACAAGAGACATTTGGCACAGAGGCCGGTCACCGAGATCAAAAATTTCCCAGTACGAGGGTGGAAGGCAACGAAGTGCATCCGCAAGTTGGGCTGGTAGGTCAGGAGCAGTCATTGTCTTCGAAGTATTTCACGCTGGAGATGTAGGGCACGAACCAAGAGTTGTAAGTGAAGGAGTGCCACCACTTATGGTAGAAGTATCGCAGGCCGGGGCAAGTATTGCAACGGATGAACCGTGAGGTAGTACCTGATGGCATATGCTGTATTAAGGCAGGTGTCATGGATGCTGAGACCGTTTGTAATCGTCCTTGGTGACGTGTGGATATAGCCACATAACTCACGGTCGCGTGAGGTAGGCTAACATAATCAGTGGAACAAGTTGACTCGAGGAAAGATTTAAAGGCGCAACGAAATCGGTTAGGGCGGGTTGTACAATGGCCGCAGAACAGTCAACAACCGCTGAATGGACTGACAGAAAATCTAAGACGATGGTAATTTTGTGGGAGCACGGCTGCAAGATGTAGAACAAAAGAGAAATGTGGCGCCCGGCAGCAGTGGCACAGGTGGCACACCTTCCGGTGACATCCGGTGTTTTCCCGTCGGCGTCACGGACGACAGATAGTGTGGCATTAGTTGGAACTTTTTTTGGCCACGCGCGCATGTTCCAGTTGTTCGCCGATATGTCCGCTCCTATGTCTCAGTGCTCTTACAAGGCATGCCCTTTACGTCCGCATATATGAGGTTGCAATGGCAGGGGAGCGTCAGAAAAGGAATTTCGCGCAGGGTAGTCATGACACGTCTTGTAGCTGCACCAGTTTGTTTTCCGAAGAACGGAGGGAGGAGGAGGGAGACAGGGAGCGAAGAGGCAGGAGGGAGCGACGTGGTGAACGGCTACGGTTTGCTCATGCAGGCAAATATGTCGAACACGCTGTCTTCGATAATGTGTGCAGCTGGCGGGGATTGCCATATGACAGGTGTTTGTAAAGCTCGGCCAAGGCTGCAAGTTCCAAGGACTTCAGCAATGGCGGGAAATATGTCCAAGGCGTCCGCAGCAGAAGCAGATAGGTATCCCATTGGAAGCGCGCCATTCTGCCGAAAATGAAGATGAAGTGTACGAACTTCGGGATACATCGGGTGAGCACTATTCGGGTCGGTTGACAGGGCAACGTGGCAACGTCCAAGGTTAGCCCATTCTTGACGCAAAAATAACGGGAATTGTTCCTTGGAAATTGTCTGGGGACACGAACCAGCGAAAGAGCTAGGGAAGTAGCTTTATTCTCCTAGCGGACAATGCCCTCGAAATTGTGCCATGCAGTAGGAATGGATGGGTGACGGAGGTCTTCGAAATTTTAAGGATAAATGACCATTGTTCAAGGCATTAGGCGCAAAGTACACCTTTGCTCGGCGTATTCAGCACGAATGTATAAAATTCTTTCTCTGTCAGCATAATTGGCATCGTTGGGGATTTGTTTAGCACAGCATTGAAATGGAAAGAGGAAAATAAATGTACGCTTCTTCCATATTCAATTTGTCTTGTTCCTCCCTGCTCATAGCAACAAACCATTACCGTCGAAGCCTGTTGTTTGTTCTCCTTAATAAGTGCATTTGATTTTGCTTAAACAGAGCAACAAAGAATGTAAACTTGATGTGCTTTAGGACGCAACAGTACTTTATTTTTCGGGATACCGCACTTGACTAAAAGAACATTTACCGTTTTCTATACACTCTTGAGGACTTGACTCTTCTTCGCAGCGTGTACTTCCTCAAGTTGAAGCTCCTCATGACATCCCGGAACGTGGAAGTGGTCCACTTCATCCCGGCGCTCACCGTGAGTAACGCGCAACACAACTCAAGGAATGCTCGTAATGCGTGGCGGGTGAGATTTACACATTTCTAGGACGACAGTTGACTTCCCTTTGCTGCAGTAACCAGGCTGAAGCAGCGCCACTCATGAAATTAAACGTAAGCAAATGGAAATATATGCACATGCTACACCGAGCTTGCCTCATAAACATGTGAACATGTTTTTTAAAGAAGCAGCTGTTTGTCTTTAGGCTCCTACAAGTATCTCAGCCTTCATTTTGCTAATGATACGTTACGGTACAAGCCTCTAGGCCATCCTGGAACTTACGCTAATTGTGTGCTAAGATAATGCTGCAGAAATATTTCCTCCGTAACTACGTCTTTAAAACTGTCACTTCATAAAACACTCGTTCTCTGAAAATTATTCTATGCTTCTGCTAGTGCGCATTATCCTTAAGCATGAATAGTCCTTGGCCATGATACCATTAAAAACTGAGCAGCTTTCTTTTTTCTGTCTAATTATTTCCGTTAGTCGAAATTGTCTTAGATTTTGTGGTTTTATGTGCCAAAACTACGACTTCATTGAGATCCCCACCATTGTTGGGGACTCCGCTTGATTTCTGACCACCTGGGGTACTCGTACGCGCACCTAAATAAAAAAATCAGGACGCATTCTAGCCTGGGAAGGTGGTTGCGGGGCCATCACCTAGGGTATGGCGACGAGACAAACAGTAAACTTTGGCAAACGTTCTTCGTATTACTGCGATATACTGATTACTGTGGTATACACTGCGATATACTGTTATATACGACGCTATGAGCCATTGCATATTTTGCTTGCTAACGGGAGTATGAGCCATTGCTTCCGAGGGTATGAGCCATCACAGTTTTCCACATATTGTACAATATCTACAGCAACCCCAGGGACTCGCGCCAGCAGTTCAAGACCATCCTCAAGAAAGCGATCGACTTGGCCGGCTCTCGACCCTTGGTCGTCGTCGGTGACTTCAACGCACCGTACGGCATCTGGGGTTACGTCTACGACACTACCAAGGGGCGCAACTTGTGGCAAGACGCCAACGAGATGGACCTCACTCTGGTCGCTGACAAGAATTTTCCTACTCGCATCGGCAACTCCGTCACCCGGGACTCGACACCCGACCTCGCGTTCGTCAGGAACGTTGAAGACGTGGGCTGGGAGAACACCGCCATGGAGTTTGGCAGCGACCACTACATTCTCGAGACCAACTTCAAGGTGTCTCGGAGTAGGATCAAGGAATTCACGTTCATCGATTGGGACCGCTTTCGCAAGATTCGCGAAGAACCCAGCAGAGCCAGGGCACCCGCCATCCTCGAAGAATGGTGCGAAGGCGTCCGGAACGACGCTTCCGCGGCTACCAAGAAAGTGGAAACCGATCTCGACGTCGAGCGGATGGACAGCAGACTTGCCCACCTGATCGAGGCCAAAAACGCCCTGCTCCGCCGATGGAAGGGTCAAAGGCTCAATCGCAGACTCCGAAAAAAGATCTCGGAGCTGAACAAGGTCATCGATGACCACTGCAAGGCGCTATGCCAGCAGCAGTGGGACGAGCTCTGCGAATCCATCGACGGACAGATTCGCAACGGCAAATCCTGGGGTATGCTCCCGCTACTCACAACGAGATTATTAAATTCTTCTACATGTCTAGAAGGGTCTTTCCACCCCCTCACCCCAAGTTGCATAGGGCGCAAGCCGTTTCGCTTAGGCTTCTGCGGACCAGTACGTATCCGTGTCTGTCCGTTCTCCACGAGGCTTACCCGGATGTGTATCGTGACGACGCCTGCCCCTCCTGCGGACAGACCTCCACTCTAGCGCACATGCTGTGGGAGTGTGGGTGGACATACCCCAAGTTCATCAAGGAGGAATGGGACTCGCTTCTGCGTAGCCCCGCTCTAGAAAAGCAAATCCTGGCTGTCCGGCGTGCCCGCGACCGGGCCGGTGGGCTAGACCTGGCGGTCCCGGCGTGGGACTAGCCGGGTGCGCGACGAGTTCGCGTCCTCGCCGGACCTGCAATAAATGTTTCTTCACTCACTCATTGTTCTCTATGATGCATTTTGTGTTCTCTATCATGCTTCCCCGTTTCGATATAGCGCCGACCCGTTCAATCTATCGCTACAACCTAGAACTAGGGCTGCTAGGCGAACACCCCCGTTGAAATATATAATTTAAGAATTGATTGATTTATACAATACTGCAGGCCCAAAAGAGGACCCAAGCAGGAGGGGCATAATACACAAATATTTAAATGTACATGTAGGTATATATATATATATATATATATATATATATATATATATATATATATATATATATATATATATATATGAAAAAGAAATACAAAAGCAATGCAACATACGTATGTAATGATCAGAAAAAAATGATAGCCACGACTAAATAAATCTATTAGAAGAAACACTGAAGGAAAACAACTAGACAAACATTAGAACAGTATCACACGCATATATGAGCACTTGCAACCATAATCGTGAGACAGAAAAAAAATCAAGTACCAGAACTTGAACGAGCGACCATTGCAAGATGCTGAAAATAATATAAGGAAGACGTGGAATGTATGACACAAAATTCACGTTTAAAAAAAGCAGAAAGAGAACAGTAACGAGGCTTGCCGACATAGCAGTACTGTTAACATTAAAGACAGATGCGTTCAATAGAATCGGTGTTTATCAATTGTGATAATGGCAGGCTGTTCCTATCTGCTACAGTGCGCGGGAAGAAGGAAAGCTTAGAGGTTAGTTCGGGTGTTATAAGGTGTTAAAGAATCAGCGTGACGATGCCGTGTTCGACGCGCTGGTAGTGGTTTAACATAAGCCTGTGGATAGACGGACACACAGTTGTTTTTAAGCAAGAAAGAAACTTTAGCCGTGTTTTCTTACGTAGCTGCAGCATTTGAATATTATGTTGATTCATTGGGCTAGTAGGAGAATCAGTCTATATTTAGAAAAAATTAACCTGACAGGTTTACGTTGGACAATCTCTAAAGCGTTAATGTTAATTTTGTACAGGGATCCCACACAATGCATGCATATTCTAGTTTCGGTCGGATCAGTGAATTGTAAGTCAGTAATCTAGTTCCAGAGAGAGCATGCTTTAGTTTGTACACAAAGCTTCCTGAAATAAGGGTTACATATGTTAGAAATCGTGCTATTACAGCGGAGGTCACTAGTTATTGCGATTCCAAGATATTGAGAGTTATCTATTGGCTGACTTTGGTCAGCGGTCCAGCGCTGAGATTATAGACAAAAGACATTCTATGTTTATTTTTTTGTTATGGACATGTAAACTGCTTTCTCACTGTACAATTCCATGCCCCATCGACTTCACCTGGAAAGAGTGTTTTGAAGGTCAGAATTAAGCATTCATTGATCTTCATAACAAGTAACCTCGTTAAACAACACACAATCGTCAGAGAATAGTATAACTTGCACAGGATGACAAATTTCCTTAGTGATGTCGTTTATTTATATTAGAAATAGTAAAGGTCCTAGCACGCTACCTTGAGGTATTCCAGAGGTTACTGAAAGTTCGTTAGAAGAGTAACTATCAATTGAAAGAAACTGCTTGCGATTAGACAGATAAGCCGCCTTCCAGTTGATGATATAGGCTGAAAGTCTATCGACTGTAGTTTCTCTATAAGTTTATTGTGAGGAACAAGATCAAATGGCTTTCTTAAGGTCTAAAAATATTACGTCAATTTGGCTTCACTTGTCAGGAGCACTTGCAAAGTTGTGAATAACTGTGGTTACTTGTGCTACAGCAGAGAAACCCTTCCGGAAATCGTGCTGATGAGGAGACAGTACGTTGTTGTCACTTAGGAATTTGGTTCTTTCATTAGCTATAATATGTTTGATTAACTTGCAACATGATGAAGTTAGTGATATCAGACGATAACTAGGTACTAGGGTATTGTAGGCTTTTTCCGTATGAGAACGACACGTGCAGTTAGCCAGTCTGTAGGAAGATTAGCCGAAGATAACGAGGAACGGGAGATAACAACAAGAAAAGGGGCTATCGCTTCAGCATACCCGCGCAGAAAAGCGTTCGGTATGTTGTGTGATCCTGGAGATGATTTAGCTTTGAGGTTCAGTAACATCGACACTACACCCGATTGCGAAACAATATCAGAGGTACAGTTACATGACACGCAGTTAAGGTTTATACCATCATGGAAATTTGAAAAAAAAGCTACTATGAAAATAATTATTGAAGTGCTCCGCGATACGTCGTTTCTCTACAATGACATTGCCCTCGTGAACAATTTGGTCAGTTGACTTGGTTTTTGTGCTTTGAAAAGCCCAAATTTCTTGGGGTGCCGTTTGAATGAAATTTGGCAATGTATCGTGAAAATACCTGTGCTTAGCTTGCCGTACTTCAGGGTTTAGTTTATTTTGGATTTCGTGAATCGAAACACGTGAGGCACATCGTCGTCTTAAACACTTTTCTTTTAAGGTGCAAGATATCTCTCGTTATCCAGGGAGTAGCCTTGGAAGCTTTCTTTAAGTTTATTGGGAATAAAGCCGCTAAGGGCCCCCAGTGAGTAATAATTTCTTTAAATTTATCCCAAAGCACAGTAGCATTGTTCTCGTGAAAGTTATCAAGGCATTGTTCAAGATTATCCAAGACACTTCCGTCTCTCGCACGAGAAAAATCTTTAGCAGTGGTTGCTTTAAATTTTTTGGTGTTAAGCCCCCCACTTCCAACGAACAAGAAAAATATACCAGACTGTGGTCAGAAATTCCAGGTTCAACCGAAACTAAAAGGTTTTTAAAGAACGACTTACAAAAACGAGGTCAAGTATGGCAGCTGACGTACCATAAGTGCGCGTTGGCTGTTTTACAACCTGTTGTAGATTGTGAGACAGAATGATGTCATGCAAGTAACCTAGGTGTGAATTAATTCCGGTGCAGAAAACATCCCGGTGTTAACAATACCTGCTCTGTTGATTTGTTTTTCAGGAATCCATACTCCGGGGAAGTAATAACATAGTACTTATGAAAAACATTTTCGAGACGAGTATCAATGACACCTTCAAAAATTTTTGATAAGATGGGTGGAACGGTTTACATATACTAAATACAGTGCCGGTCCTAATATAGATCCTTGAGGAACACCATGCTGAATTGCCAATTTCTCTAGGGGTACGCCAGTAGCCTGAACATACTGCAATCTGTTATTTAAATAGCTCTTTAGCATGTCAGATGAAATACCAGGTATGCCACAACTGTAAAGCTTGCGTAGCAGGATGCTGTGATGAAGGCGTTCAAGTGGTCTTTCGGAAATATAAGAGGCCTATAGTGCACAGTTTCATTTCGATGTTCTTAATAATTTTGTCTTTTACTGTTAACAGTTCCTGCTCTGTTGATTTGTTTTTCAGGAATCCATACTGCGAGGAAGTAACAACATTGCACTTATCAAAATGATTTTCGAGACGAACATTAATGTCACCTTCAAAGACTTTTGATAAAACGGGTAGAACAGAAATGGGTCTATAATTAGATATGTCATTCTTTCCCCACTTTTATAAGCTGTACATACACGTGCTATGTTCATCTGATCTGCGTACACTCCGCTTTCTAACATACGATTTTTGGTGTAACAAAAGACGTCACATATTAAAGAACATACATGCTTCAAAGGTACTGCTAGTATACTATCATGCCCAGGTTAAACTAAATTTTTTTCCTTATGAATTAATGAAGCCATTTCATAAGTAGTAGTTGGAATAAGCGCAATAGAAATTTTTACGGGAGTAATTAGATTAGAAAGTGTGCCTGGCACTGATGTGGTCCCCGACGTATATATAGAATCTGCTACATTAATGAAAACATAATTGAGAGCGATTGCGCGATCAGAGCCTGTAAGTTCACCATTGACTGTCATAATAGTTAGGGGCGGCTCTGTCTTACATTTATTCGTTATTACCGTATTTCATGCCAAACTTTTCTATTGTGAGACTGTGGTTCCGTAGACAGATCAAAATAGTAAGTTGATTTAGCTACTTTAATATCCTGGTTAAGTATATTTCTGTATTTTTTAAATTCAATTAGGGTTTTGTCATCACGGCTATTGATAAACTTGTGATACAAATGGTCTTTCGTCTTAATTATTTTGTATAGTTCCCGAGTCATCTGAGGCTTTTTAAACGTTTTGCAAGTTTTAATTTCTTCTAGTGGAAAGGCATTGTTGTAGCGAGAAAGAAACTGTTTAATAAAGCAGTATATGCTTTGTTTACGTCAGTTGTATCGTACCAATTATACCAATGTGAACTTTCAACTATTGTTTTGAACGTACTCAACGTGTTAGCAATAATTACTCTGTGTAACGTGGGACCTTCATATCTACGTCATGCATGATAGGTAGGAAGCAAAAGATTCGCAAATAATCGCTGATGTCATGGGAGAGGAAACCAGAGAGAATGTTATTAGATACCAGATTTTTAATACATACGTGTAGTAGACTACTTTTTTCAACAGTTAACCTACTGGGTAAAGTTATATAATTCCAGCAGGCAAAGGATGCGACGGTATTATTTAATTTCGTTGGGCATAAATCGTTTGACAATAACTTAGTATTTATGTCACCCATAATAATACATACGCATCCGGTGGAACTCAGATACACCAGTAAATTTTCTAGGAAGTCGAAGAAGTGCCGTTTCTTACCGGTAGGAGGTCTGTATATCGCAACGACCACTACATTTTAGTAATACAGTAATGCATTCTACATTAGATTCTATTACGCAAAATCTATTACAGAATGTTGGTACAATTTGTTTGCCTACACAGCGAGACCACCACCTTTGCAGTGAAGCCTTAATAATCCAATATAAGTACAATTCTCAAAGTGGGGATGATCCTCATAGGATGTTAGCCATGTTTCTGACCAAAAAATCAAATTCATGCTTTATGGAACCAAAACACAAGTACAGATGGTCACACTTGTGTTTGATACATCGAGCATTAAAATAAATAGCACTGAGCCAAGCTTCGTCCTGAAGCCTTCAACATTAGAGCCAGCACAAGTTCGCTCCCAGTTCATGGTGATCCGACATTCCATCTTAAAAAATGAACCTTACCTAGTCGTTTTTTCAGATCGCCATGATCAGTGATCCTCAGAGCGTCAGTCAGTTCCCTTTGACATGCGAATACCTTACCCCCAATGGTCCCGACATATTTCCATGACACTAATTTCTTGCGCGCAATGGCGGCACCTCACAACTGCTTATTAAACTGAGATAGATGGTCATTATCATAAACGGCCCCTACATCCGAGAAACCAAGCTTACTGTTATTAAGTCTCTGTTTCCTTGCATTAGAACGGAACGTGTTGCTTTTTTCTCGTCGAACAAAACTAACTATTTTGTCCGTCTCGTCCAAGTTCCCAGTGGGAATGTAGTGACGTATCAATGTGCAATTTACTGACTGGTTCACCCACTTCAATTTGTTTTAAGACATTGTTGCAAATGGGTCGCAAGCCCCAACGGTAGCGTTGGCCTGGCGGCCTGAGGCACAGCTGGAAGCATCCAAAGCTCCTGGCAACTTGTTTATTCTAGCATCGCAAAAGAGCGGCCGGTCAGGTCGACCGAAGTGGAGAAACGGGAGACCACGTTACTCGACTGAAGAAAGTGAAGCTTCTCTCTTGGCGTCCGGGCACAGCTGCTTTTATACTCTCGGAGGCGAGGGCTAGAAGGAACGGCTCGCAAGAGGCGCACGTGACGGCGGCGTACGGACACGTGACAAGAAGTGACGTATCCGCCGGGCCGGCGCCGGTCAGACTTCCTCGCTTCACAGTTGGGGAGCTCCTCTCCCCGGCTGCCGCGCTTTGACAAGCGTGGGCACCAACACACACACACACACACACACACACACACACACACACACACACACACACACACACACACACACACACACGCACACGCACACACACACACACACACACACACACACACACACACACACACACACACACACACACACACACACACACACACACACACACACACACACACACACACGCGCGCGCGCGCGCGAAGACACGTGGCATTGAAACATGCCTGGATGCGCTCAGCAGGAGGCGTTGGGACAGCGCTGAACTGGCCAAAATGTGCACCGCTGTGAACGAAGCCCCGGCGTCCGTTGCATCCGCGCCGGCTATACCGCACGTCGGAGGCGAAACGTAACAGACCGCCCCACCGGGAAAAGGAGATCCCGATGGTCAGGGGACTGCATCCGCTGTCCGGAGGGATGTCGCTCGATGATGCTCATAACCGAAGTCGGTCGTCCTTCGGCGTTTCTTGAGCGCAGCGCACAGAGAAGACCTCGTTCTCACGTTTAGGTTCACACGGGACACTGCAAAGTGACTTCGGGAGAGTTGCCATTTTTTTTCTCGTTCCCCGCAAGCGTTAGAACTACGCCGAAACTCAACCGCTCAGTCAGCAAGCACGACACAACCCTCACTAAGCCATGCCAGGCTCTTTCCCCTTTTTTACTACTGCCTAGTTTCTTACAGTTAGCAGCACTCAGAACGCGTCCACAAATTGGAAAATTGCACTAAAAGCACGTCATGACTTTGAAACACTAAACAAAAGCAATATGTTAAATATCCTGCCTCAAGAAGAAAAACATCAGTAACAAACAACTTTGAGGCTGATTCCTACGTTAGGGGCCTCGACTTAAGCCATCGGCGTTACCGTTGAGACTCCCCTTTTTGTAACGCACCTCAAAGGAATATTGTTGCAAAGCGAGGCTCCAGCGCCAGAGGCGGCCATTTTTTCAAGAGATGGTCTGCAGCCATTGGAGAGGGCAGTGATCCGTCTCAATGATAAAACTCGAGCCGGCTAGGCAGCATGACAATTTCTGAACGGCCCACACGAGACACGCACACTCTTTCTCAGTGGCGCTGTACGCCTGCTCACGACTGGTCAGCTTACGACTAGCATACAGGACGAAGTGTTCCACTTCTCCATTTTCCCGTTGGCACAGTACAACGCCCATGCCTCCCTCACTAGCATCGGACTGAACAACGAACCCTTTTGTGTAGTCTGGCGATCGTAGCACAGGCTGGCTTGTTAGGGCGCTCTTTCGGGCGCTAAAAGCTCTTTCCCTTGTCTCGTCCCAGACGACTGTTTGGGGCTCTGTTTCTTTAAAACATCCGTCAGGGGACCGGCGATATCAGAGTACCTGGGGATGTACCTCTGATAGTAGCCGGCGACACCTAAGAACGACCGAATATCGGTCTTCGTGCGCGGTTGCGGGAAGTCTCGCACAGCGGCCACCTCTATTTCAGAGGGGCGGCGACGACCCCGTCCAATCACGTGACCGAGGTAGACAACCTCGGTTTGTGCTAACTGGCACTTGGGAGCCTTGACTGTCAAGCCCGCTTCGCACAGGCGGGTTAGCACTGCCCGCAGGTGTGCCATATGCTCAGACCAGGATGCGGAGAATATCGCTACGTCGTCTAAATATGGTAAAGCGAATTCTTCCTGTCCCCGCAACACTTTGTCCATGAGGCTTGAAAAGCAGTATGGCGCGTTCTTCAAACCAAAACTCAAAACTCTAGGACGGAATGTTTCCATTGGTGAAATGAACGCCGCATACCTACTAGCTTCTTCTGTAAGTGCAACCTGCCAATAACCCCTGACAAGTTCTAGGGTGGAAATAAACTGAGCGCTACTAACTTTCTCAAGGCGCTCCTCGATGTTAGGGATCGGATAAATTTGATCCTTAGTGATGGAATTAAGCCTGCGGTAGTCGACGCAAGGACGAGGTTCCTTGCCAGGTACCTCAACTAAAATCAAAGGGGAGGTATAATCACTCTCACCCACCTCAATAACACCGAGCTGCAGCATTTCCTTTACCTCAGCCTCCATAATATAGCGCTGGCGGGGTGACACCCGGTACGCCTTGGAACGTACTGGCTCTGGGGAGGTAAGTTCTATTTCATGAGTAAAGACAGAAGTCCTACCAGGCCTCTCAGAGAACTGACCTTGAAACTCTTGCAAGAGCTGGTGTAGTTCGGTTTTCTGCTCAGGCGACAGCGGTGCTTTTTACTGATTAAGTCACTAATGACTTGATCAGTGTCTTCCCTGTTCGTCACTGAGCCTAGTCCCGGAAGCTCGACCGGAAGCTCTTCGGGAACTTTTACCATCGTACACACCACTGCTTCCCGTTGTCTATAGGGTTTGAGCAGATTGCAGTGGTAAACTTGCTGTGCTTTCCGTTTCCCTGGCAGACTCACCACGTAGTTAACGTCCGACAGTTTTTGAACAACCCGTGCTGGGCCCTCCCACTGCACGTCGAGTTTGTTTTTTAGCGATGTGCGCAATATCATTACCTCATCGCCCACCTCAAAACGACGTGCCCTGGCTGTCCGATCATAATAAACCTTGGCCCTCTGCTGGGCCTTTGCCATTGCTTCACCTGACAACTCCTGTGCCCTTCTTAAGCGTTCGAGGAGCCTAAGCACGTACTCCACCACGACTGGGTCGTCGCCCCTGCCTTCCCACGAGTCTGGAAGCATGCGAAGCGGAGACCGCAGCGAGCGACCGTACATCAGCTCAGCTGGTGAAAACCCCGTAGCCGCATGCGGCGTGGTCCTTAATGCAAACATGAACCCAGGCAGACACAGCTCCCAGTCAGTTTGTTGTTCAAAACACAATGCTCTCAACACGCGCTTCATGACGGAGTGGAGCTTCTCAACGGAATTCGACTGTGGGTGGTACACTGAGCTGTGTAACAGCTTTACCCCGCACCTTTCGAGAAAGGCTGTCGTCAAAGCGCTAGTAAACACTGTGCCCTGATCTGACTGGATTTCCGCAGGAAAACCAACTCGCGCAAATATGGACAGTAGTGCATTGACTATCGCAACTGAGCTGAGTTCTTTAAGCGGCACTGCTTCAGGGAACTTTGTCGCTGGGCAGATCACAGTCAAAATGTGTCTGTACCCCGTGGTTGTTACCGGCAGAGGTCCCACTGTATCAATAACGAGCCGTCTAAAAGGCTCCGTAATGATAGGTAGCAACTTCAATGGCGCCCTCGATTTGTCCCCTGGTTTGCCCACCCGCTGACAGGTGTCACATGTCCTCACAAAGTGTTTTTCATCACGAAAACACCCTGGCCAATAGAACTGTTGCAAGAGACGGTCCTTAGTCTTGTTAACTCCCAGGTGTCCGGACCACGAACCCCCATGCGACAAGCGCAACAGATCCTAGCTGACGGTTGCACTGAGGCACGATCAGCTGATCGAACTCCACTCCCCTGCGGTCTAGGTACTTCCGGTACAGGACCCCACTTCTTTCCACAAAACGAGCATTTTTCTTGGCGATACCTTCCTTGACATTGCAGCGCATGTTTTCTAGGCTGCCATCCGTTTTTTGCTCGGCTATCAAAGCCGACCGGCTGACTTTTAGCAACCTATTAAGTCCATCTGACGTAGGCGCGATGAGCAAATCTGCAGATAGCTCTTCTAACTTTCCCGTGTCGGGCATTTCCTCTCCAGTATCTGGTGCCTTCAACGCTACGTGCTCAATTTTATTCAGTTCGGACGTGCTCTGAATATCAGCTTGCTGCGCCTCCGACCCTTTCTCATTGTTCGAAAACGTCGGCCCCGCAACTACTACCATTGCAGCGAGCTCCCGAACTCTCGATCTGGTTAAGGCCTGAACGCTAGCCTCACCAAACAAAAGCCCCTTCTCGCGCAGGTGGTGATCGGACCTGTTCGAAAATAGGTACGGGTACTGGGGGGGGGGCAGCATAGATGACACTGCGGCCTCCGTCTTAAGTGCTCCGAAAGGTCCTTCAATACGCACTTTTGCTACGGGAAGACACACGCTATGAGCTTCCACGGCTTGCTTGATCCATGCGCACTCGCCCGTGAACATATTTGGTTCTACGTAAGAGGGGTGAACTACATCCATTGTAGCTGCGGAATCACGAAGCACTCGGCACTCTTTCCCGTTCACGAGGAGGTCTCGCATGTAAGGCTCGAGAAGCTTCATGTTCTCGTCAGTGCTGCATAATGACAAAAACACGACTTTTGTTTTTGTTTCCGCACACTGCGCCGAAAAGTGACCCGGCTTCTAGCACGTATAACACACGCGCGCTTGCCTCGTCTCGAACCGCTTTCTGTGTTCGGCTTCGGCTGCCGCCGTCTCCTTACGTTCGGTCGGACTGCTTTCACTCGCATCCGCACTACGTGTGTCCCCCCTTGGTCTCATGGGTGTGAACTTCGGCCTCTCAAACTTGGAGCCAAATTCACCCTTTTGACCGTCCTTAACTCCGCGAGTCCGACGCGTCACAAACTCCTCGGCTAGCTCAGCGGCTTTAGCCACCGTACAAACATCTGGCCTATCCAAGACCCAGTACCGCACGTTCTCAGGTAACCGACTATAAAACTGTTCCAGCCCGAAGCACTGCAGAACTTTCTCGTGGTCACCAAACGCTTTCTCTTCTTTGAGCCACTCCTGCATGTTTGACATAAACTTGTAGGCAAACTCTGTATATGACTCACTTCTGCTTTTCTCATTTTCCCGAAACTTCCGACGGAACGCCTCCGCTGACAGCCTGTACTTTTTTAGCAGACTCGATTTCACTTGGTCGAAATCTTCTGCCTCCCCTCTCTTCAAGCGAGCGACTACGTCGGCCGCCTCGCCGGGTAATAAAGTGAGCAAGCGCTGTGGCCACGTTTCCCGAGAGAACCCCTGCTTCTCGCACGTTCGCTCTAAGTTAAGCAGGAACAAACCAATGTCCTCTCCAAGCTTAAACGGCCGCATCAGGTTAGTCATTTTGAACGGTACTCGTTCTCCTGCATCGTGTGCCTGACTTCGATTATGAGCGCGTTGAATCTCTACCTCGAGACGCTTCATTTCAAAAGCGTGCTGACCGTCGCGCTCCTCTTTCTCTTTCTCTTTTTGCTCTTTACGTTCGCGCTCCTCTTTTTCTTTCTCTTTTTGCTCTTTACGTTCGCGCTCCTGTCTTTCTCTTTTTGCCGTCTCCCTCTCCTCAATGGTCTCAAGGCATTCCGACAGCTCGTCATCCTCAGCTTCCAACGCAAGAATAGCCCTTACCAGTTCTGGTTTTCTGAGTTTGTCTGAGACATCCAGACCCAACTCTCTTGCAAGCTCCAGCAATTTTGGTTTGCGCAACGACTTCAAATCCATGGCTGCTCTGAATGCTGCTTTCTCTACTGCCTACTATTGTCTTGCCGCAAACTAACCCGGCAGCAACGACAACCACAATTACCAGCTCTGTTTCTGACACTAACAAAAGCCTGGCAAAACTCAGAAGAAGAAAGTGCCGCACTCACCAAACCTCGCAGCCAAGAATTCAGCGCAGTCGTTCCGCTGCAGGCAACCAGTCATCACACAGGGCTCGTTGCACTGCTCCCGGATGGTCGTTGTGCTGCTCAGCATACAGTCGACCGTATATCTTCGCTGCTGGCCTCCGTTGTCGCGATCTCACCGCTGGCAACCAGTTGTTGCAAATGGCTCGCAAGCCCCAAGGGTAGCGTTGGCCTGGCGGCCTGGGGCACAGCTGGAAGCATCCGAAGGTCCTGGGAAAGGATGAGTCGACTGCTAACAGAACAACTTGTTTATTCTAGCATCGCAAAAGAGCGGCCGGTCAGGTCGACCAAAGTGGAGAAACGGGAGACCACGTTACTCGACTGAAGAAATCGAAGCTTCTCTCTTGGCGTCCGGGCGCAGCTGCTTTTATACTCTCGGAGGCGAGGGCAAGAAGGAACGACTCGCAAGAGGCGCACGTGACGGCGGCGCATGGACACGTTGTGAGAAGAAGTGACGTATCCGCCGGGCCGGCGCCGGTGAGACCTCCTCGCTTCAGAGTTGGGGAGCTCCTCTCCCCGGCTGCCGCGCTTTGACAAGCGTGGGCACCAACATGCACACACACACACATACACACGAAGACACGTGGCATTGAAACGTACCTGGACGCGCTCAGCAGGAGGCATTGGGACAGCGCTGAACTGGCCAAAACGTCCGCCGCTGTGAACGAAGCCCCGGCGTCCATTGCATCCGCGCCGGCTATACCGCACGTCGGAGGCAAAACGTAACAACATCAACAGGCTCTGCATTAGCCTTGACACCCTTTACTTCCAAATTCTTGACCCTCGTGCACCACTGTAGCTCTTCAAGTTGTCGTGTCAACCCCTTGTTCTCGCTCCTCAAACCTTCATTACGCTTATCAAGTTCGCTTACTTTTTTTCTCAGTGCCCTAACCTCAGATGTTTTCTTCGTCTAATCGCAAGTTTCGCTACAGTATTTCACGCTGTCTTTAGCCGAAGGAAGTTCTCGTCTCATTTCGCGCTTAAAATTGTCAAGAGCTCTTGCGAACTCCTGACATATTGGAAAAAAAAGAAGAAATCGAATTGAATAAAGTGGAAGTCAAGATACAGAAGTATGTGCCGCATGCAGTTGTGCCCACCGACTATCTGTATGCGTATGCCACTAGAAAGTACACATAATTCATTTCTCCATTGTCGCAAGATTTTTTTTATTCCATATTCAAGAAATTTGTTTACTTCTTTTCCTGGTCATTGTGGACTTGCACACATTGATGCTTCGGATTGTTTGGCAAAAGCATTGCATAAGGGCCTGTAAGTGTTTGTGTTTAGAGCCTTGCCCTCTGACTGGCCAAAGTCTGTCGACACCAACAGTGAATCCCCCCTTGCCGTCTACATTAAAATATTTCGCACTTTCTTGGAATGTCTGATTCATGTACCTCATAACAGTACACGGTGCCATTTAGTATTCTACAATGTTGAATTTGGCACATGCAGCTTCATATAAGCAAGTGTAGCTTTGTATTACAACGGAAATAAGAACGAGTGCTTCTTCAATGATCTTCATCACATTGTTGGTGCCTTCTTCAATGTGCGAAAATGGCTTGTAACAATATTGCTAAGTGTTTCATGTGAGGATGTAGAATATGCTTTTCTTTTGCTCCTTTTCTTCTTTTCTCTGAAGTTATACAGCCGAAAAAAATTTCGTCAGCAACGCCTTTTGCGTGTTGGTCTTCAAATCTTTTGGATGATGGTGTGAGCACTCAGAGGGGTGTGCCTGAAGAGTAATGCTAGTTTGTGCATAATCATATTGTTCCTGCTCGAAGGATGACATATTAAGCACATTTTTTCATACAATTAATACAAATGTTTCCATCTTTCCCCTTGCCGCTCAATAGTAGTAGACCTATTCGTTTTTCAGTTACCTTGTTGTTCATTTTTGTTAGATATGTGCGTTATGTAAGTCAAGTTAGTGGGAATATCAAGCTATTTGATGTATTCATGGAGAGTTCTAGCCGATTCCTCGTCATATGTCACAGGCAGCAGTCATTCTAGTCTCTCTTCTTGTGCTAAGAGAGCCCATTTTGTATGCTTGCAGAGCATTTGAGATTTAGGCAACAATGCCAGCTCACAAAGCATCTCATACGGCAATCACTCAGCCACTTTCGCAGATGGAGAATTCTGCAGTTGTCAATTATACTCTTTCTGTTGCCCTTGGCAGAGATTTTGATTGTACACAGCGGCAATGAATTCTAGAACCATAAAAACGAGATGACAATGGCCATATATGGTTCAAATTATTGTAGACTATGACCAGCATTGGGTCAAACCATGCTAACGGTCTGCAGTATGTAAAGAATTAATAAAGTGCTGGTTTTCATATGCTATAGCTTCTGTATGTATTAAGCCCACAAGTGCTTTCTTGGCAACGTCACCCAGGAATGCCCACTCCAAACATTCTGTCACATGCACTTCGACAGCATCTGCTTTGATTTACTTACCTGCATGTCAGTAGAGATTGGTTTAGCTCACTAAAGACTGACTATGCTGATTTCCAATGGAACGAAACCATTCTAGAAAAGTTCTCTAAATCAGACTAGCAGGTTTCGAGAACTTTTAATCTGACAAAATGACAAAATAGAAAAAGTTATTTGAAATAGGTGATGCAATGCTGATGATGCCTGGGCATGCATTTCAAGGTGCTTGGCCTTCATAATCTCTAGTAATACTGAAACTGCCAATTTTGTTCTTGTCCTATATTGTCTCTATAGGAAGAGTGCACAACAAAAACCTTGTGACCCTTTAACTGCCTTAGATGTAGGGTCATTTGATATGCACCAATATATATCATACAGGATTTAGATGATGCCTTTAAAGATGTGTCCATCATGCTGACATGTAAAGGTGCACTGACATTAAGCTTTTGTACTGAAATTTTTTACGTAATTGTGGTTCCACATGGCAGCTCTTACGACCAGACCGTGACACTAAAAGTTAGGTGTGCTTTGAGCGTTTCTTAATGTGTGCCAAGACCTGCTTCAGTAAATAAAATTTCTTTTGACTCTTCTCAAACAACTAAATTACAATTTATTGAATTCTGGTGTTCTATAAGTCACAACCAGGATACAATTACGATGGATGCCATAGTTGCGGACTCCGGCTCAACTTTCATTGCCGGAGGTTTTTAATGTGCACCCACTCCACAGTACACAAGCGTTCTTGTATTTCGCCCTCATCAGAATGCAATCGCTACGGCCAAGATCGAACCAATGACCTCAGAAGCACAATGCTTCTCAGACATTTCTTCGCATTTAGCACAAAATAAGTGTACTATACAATCTTTTTTACTGCCACTTCTCAGGGAACATAGAACATCACCCTCCCTTTCCAAGTGGCTCCTCCCATCACTCGTCAAATGTGCACCAATACAGAAAGGAAAGATCAATGCTGTAGTGCAGAGAGGTACTAAGATGCTCGGTTTTGAATGACCTAATAATGGCATGGCTTACTCCTGAACTACAGCAGGCATCATTTGTTTCTGACCTACCATTCAATAATGTCACTAGATCATGGAGTCACACTGTATTTGGCACATGTTTAAATGTTAGCGTTAATGATATATTTGTGCATCACTATATCTTTACGGAAAGGGCTTTGCAAATACACTAAAGACATACCTTGCACATGCTTTCTAGTGACAACACTAGAAAAATAACGCTGACAAATTCCGAACATAAGCACTTGCCGCGATTCCCTCTTTATAAGCCCAGAATACATAGAAGCTAGCTCATACAGATCTTGTAAACGTATTCTGGAAAACTAATACGCGAATAGATGCTGGCACTACACACTCGATAACACTACAACTGTATAACTTATGTTCAATAACTTCTCCACAGCAACTTACGAGGAGCACTGCCAAAACGGCCTTTCTTTGAGGATGCGAAATTTCCGCGCAGAAGGTACAGAGAAAAATGACGGGAAGGCTTCTTGTGTACAGTATTCATGCAAACAATAAAGAAAAGCAAGTAGCAACAACACCTAGCTGTAAAGTTAACACACAGATTTTCAGCACGTCAGAACGATCTAACATGCGTCCATCCCTTTCGTCTACATCTGTAGTTATTCTTTCTTGGGTACTTTCGTTTTTATTCCCGCGACAATAGCAGAGCCCCCAATTTCTTACAAGCGCGATATGTTCAAACCATGCCTGACTGGTCGAGGAAGGCACCACTGTAGGTTATATGAGGCATACAACTCCCGTCTCCCTAGCCCTTAGGCTGGCTGCGTTCCCAGAAAAACTACAAGGTCAGTTCCCTCCCCCTCCCGCCATTCCCTTCTTCTCATTAGCTCTAGTATAATCACTGTCCAAAGCTGTAGAAAGGATGAAGGCACCACTGAGAGCACTAAGGTCGCCAGCTTTTTTAGAATGGGAGCGCGGTAGTGAGACGGCGGTGCGACTGAACATTCTGAATAGCCACCCAGGAACGCTAGTTTTCGGACGACCAGAGACAAGCAGACGCGACGAGCGGATCATACGACACTCGGGACCTCTCGGTACGTGCTGAAAAGCTTTTCCCTTTTTTATTTTTACGCACAAGTGTTAAGCGCTGTTCAAATTCAGCGAAAATATATCATGTACCTTGGCGCGCTCAAGACCGCGTGCATGCGTAAGGTGGGGGAAAACAAGACGTTAGGGCCACCGAGAATTGAAACTATGTCGTTCAACCTATCACCTATGACTATGTCGTGCAGCCTATGAAAAAACCCGCAAAGGGTGGACAAATTAGCTGACCTATTATACATGTAGGGACCTATGGGCCGTACTTATCGGCGTCAGGGTAGCCTAGCTGCCTGAGGGATAATCTTACTGCGGTATGTCTTATGCTCGGTTGCGGTAGTCGGAAGTTCAAATCCCACCCTTTTTTTACGATGGTGCATCTGCGTATGACATCCTCCAGTGCACTACATCTGCAGGCTTGGACTAGCGCCTGACACCGGCGAAAGATGCCGAGAGTGAGTGGGGCAATACTAATCCAGGTACAACTAAATTAGGAAAGGCCACTAAGCTTAAACAAAGGCACTCCCTCGCCAGAACAAGAATTAACCTCCCTGGTGCAGTATTCGGCCACAACGTCACTAATGATCTGCTCAATGAACCAATGGCCCTCAGTCCCCAGCGGCTGCGGAACACCTGACCAAGGTGGCGGTCAGACTTGCAACGCAGCAGAGGGTGCTTATCCCTGGGTCTGGACTGGCCGCCAATGGAAACTGACCCTTCCAACGTTTACCACCCGAACCCCCTTGAGTGAGGCTAGCTTAGCAGGACTCTCCGAAGAACTATCAGACATTGTTTGCGATATTGTCGGCCTTAGTGAGAATAAAACTGGTGAGGCTTACATGTTGCTGAATAACGGCCATGTCCTCTGCTATAGAGGTCTCCCGGATAAGAAGCAATACGGAGTAGGATTCGTAGTCCATAAGGACATAGCGGGCAACATTGACGAATTCTACAGAATCAACGAGAGGCTAGCAGTAGTCGTAATGAAATTGAAAAAGAGGTATATATTAAAGGTAGTACAAGCCTGCGCTCTAACATCCAGTCACGACGATGAGGAAGTAGGTCAGTTTTATCAAGGTGTTGAATTGGCAATGAAAAAAGTGCAAACTCAAAATACTTAAGTACTGGGTGGCTTGAATGCAAAAGTGGGGAAAAGCAGGCTGGTGAAGAAGCAACTGGCAACTAAAGCGCCGATTCTAGGGAAGCAAGAGGAGATATGCTGGCAGAATTCGCAGAAAGGAATAAGCTTCTAATAACGAACACTTTTTTCAGGAAGCGTTGCAACAGAAAATGGACCTGGAAAAGCCCTATTGGGTAAACAAAAAATGAAATTGATTTCCTACTTTCTGCCGAGCCCAGCATAGTACAGGATGTAGAAGTAATAGTTAGGGTAAAGTGTAGCGATCATGGGTTAGCGAGGGCCAGGATTCACCTCAATTTGAACAGAGAACAGAGAAAAAAATTGGTAAAGAAGAAAGACGTCAATTTAGAGGCAATAATGGTAAAAGCAGACAAATTTAGGCTGGTACTTGCAAACAAAAACGCAGCTTTAGAAAAGAGAGATGATGACAACGATGATGACATAGAGGTAATCGTAACGAGGCTGGCTTCAGAGCCTACAATTGAAGTGGGAGGCAAGGCACCAAGGCAACCAGTAGGCAAGCTCTCCCAAGTAACAAAGGACCTAATAAAGAAACGACAAAGAATGAAAGTGTCCAACTCAAGAGATCAGATGCAATTCGCGGAACTGTCCAAATTGATCAACAAAACGAAAATAAATGATATTAGAAATTATAATCTGAGAAATACTGAAGAAGCCGTTAAAAATGGACGCAGCCTGAAATCAGTGAGGAGGAAACTTGGCATAGGACAAACCAATATATATACACCGAAAGAGAAGCAGGGTAATATCATCAGCAATCTAGAAGTTCTTATAAAAGCGGCGTAAGTATTTTATACTGACCTTTGCAGTGCGCAGAGGACGTAGGACCACTCTATTCAAAACAATAATGAACAGTATACAGAAACTCCTATAACTAGAGATGAGGTCAGAAAGGCCTTGCAAAGTATGAAACGGGGGAAAGCGGCAGGAGAGGATGGAATAACAGTCGCTTTAATCAAAGATGGAGGCGACATAATGCTAGGAGAACTGGCGGCCCTCTATAATAAGTGTATATCGACTGCAAGGGTCCCATAAAAATTCAAGAATGCAAGCATCAGACTAATCCACAAAACGGGCAATGTTAAAGAACTGAAAAAATTATAGGTCCACTAGCTTACTCCCAGTATTATATACAATATTTACCAAAATAATCTCCAACAGAATAAGGGCAACACTGGACTTTAGTCAACCAAGGGAGCAGGCTGGCTTCAGGAAAGGTTAATCTACAATGGATGGCATCGATGTCATTAACGAGGTTATCGAGAAATCCGTAGAGTACTATAAGCCTCTCTATATGGCTTTCCCAGATTATGAAATAGCATTTGATTCAGTAGAGATACCAGCAGTCATGTAGGCATTGCGTGATCAAGCAGTACAGACCACTTACGTAAATACCGTAGAAAATGTCTACAGAGCTTCCACAGCCACCTTAATTCTACACAAGAAATGTAAAAAAAATTATGGGGTTTTACGTGCCAAAACCACTTTCTGATTATGAGGAACGCCGTAGTGGAGGACTCCGAAAATTTAGACCACCTGGGGTTCTTTAACGTGCACCTAAATCTAAGCACACGGGTGTTTTCGCATTTCGCCCCCATCGAAATGCGGCCGCCGTGGCCGGGATTCGATTTCGCGACCTCGTGCTCAGCATCCGAACACCATAGCCACTGAGCAAACATGGCGGGTACAAGAAATGTAGGAAGCTACCTATAAAGAAACGCGTCAAACAAGGAGACACAATCTCTCCAATGCTATTCACTGCGTGCTTAGAAGTATTCGAGCTATTAAACTGTGAAGGCGTAGGTGTAAAGACCGACGGCGAATATCTCAACAACCTTCGGTTTGCCGATGACATTGTTCTATTCAGAAACAATGCAGAAGTGTTACAACAAATGATTGAGGACCTTAATAGGGAGAGTGTAAGAGTGGGACTGAAGATTAATATGCAGAAGACAAAGATAATGATAAATAACTTGGCAAAGGAACAAGAATTCAAGATAGCAAGTCAGCCTCTAGAGTCTGTGGAGGAGTACCTTTGCCTAGGTCAACCAATCACAGGGAACCCTGACCATGAGAAGGAAATTCACAGAAGAATAAAAATGGGTTGGATCGCATACGGGAGACATCATGAGCTCATGACTGGGAGCTTGCCGTTATCCTTCAAAAGGAAAGCATACAATCAGTGCATTTTACCGGTGCTGACATATGGCGTAGAGACTTAGAGACTAACAAAGAAGCTTGAGAACAAGTGAAGGACCGCGCAAAGAGCGATGGAACGAAGAATACTAGGCATAACTTTAAGAAACAGAAAGAGAGCGGTTTGAATCAGAGAGCAAATGGGTATAGACGATATTCTAATAGCCATTAAGAGAAAGAAATGACATCGGGCAGATCATATAATGCGCACACTAGATAACCATTGGACCATTAGAGTGACAGAATGGGTACCAAGAGAAGGGAAGCGCAGAAGAGGACGACCGAATGCTAGATGGTGCGACGAAATTAGGAAATTTGCGGGTGCTAGTTGGAATCGGTTGGCACAGGACAGGGGTAATTGGAGATCGTAGGGAGAGGCCTTCGTCCTGCAGTGGACATGAATAGGCTGATGATGATGATAATTAACTGAATGACAGCTACACACGCATAAGCAAAAAATTGTGCCTGTACTAGTTATACTCGGCCGTGTTTAAATGGACTTGACGAATTCTTACGATTTTACACATTTCTAATGACTGGAGGTCATTTATTACAGTTATACCACCTTTTTTACTTCTTGGACGTGCTGTTTGCACCGGTTTTATGCAGTGATCACAGATAGCCACACCACACCATGTTGGCAGAATAACTCAGAATTTCAGCAAAATGGAGCATCTCCATGTTGAAGTGCACGAGCACGTCATTGCAAATGGGAGCCAGAAGCAGAAGCATTTTAAGGTACACTGTAAAAAATTTGCCTTACTTTACGGAAAATCTGCTGGTAATTTGTGACCGAACACTTTTCCGTAAATAAAGAACGGTCATTTCTGTAGAACGGACAACTGTAAAAGAGAGACCTTAACACAATATACGAGTGCAAAACGGAACACTCTGTATTCTGAATCTGTACTATCACCGTTAAAGTACAGCGCTTCTCGTATTCAGAAAACGGAACATACTGTATGCTGAATCTGTACTATAACCGCTAAAATACAGGTGCTTGCCGTATTCAAAAAACGAAAGACTGCGTATGCTGAATCTGTACTATATCCGTTAAAGTACAGGTGCTTCCCGTATTTCCTCTTGCAGAGCATATCCACTGTTCGGAGAATGTACCATCGGGGACAAAATTGCCCAGGACTCGCGAGAGTCGACCGAATTTTATTGGTGCACTATTTGCTGGGATCAGCCCTGCTAACACCTGCGTTCGGAATGTGCATACGTGACCCACTGTTTTCAACGGTCTTGAACAGAAATGCAATTTGGTAGATGCTCGCACTTCCAGGGTACTTTTGTCCACGATAGTGCATCTCCTTTAATGCAAATATTATGAAGGCAGCTCATAGCCGAAGCAGCAGGTCACCATTGAGAAAATTGTCTTGCCAACACACTGACATGGCTGCAGAGATAAAACACTTTGCACTTTGTGATATGAATGCATTGCATAGCATATATACAAAAACGTGCAACATTTCAGTCCTCAAGTTCTTAGATGACAGAAGCAACTTTGTTTTCTTCAATCACTCGTCTTGCACTTTTTCCTGGTGAAAGTTGTTATTGACCCCAAACGCCTTGCAAGGATAAACTTGCTGCTGTTAGGAGAAACAAATAGTATTCGTGAATTTCCATCCTAAATAAAGCGGCTAGAAAGTATAACCACAGAACACAACAAAACAGTAACTTCTATGTTAGAAAAACATGTAAGTAGGCCAACATTGTTGGAACAAGGGATGTTGCTGTAGCCAACATTTCGACATGGGGGCTTGTCATCAGGGTAGCAAATGTTTTTTTTTGTTGTTTTGGATTGTGCATAGCTAACTGGCCCCTAGCCTCATTGGGAGAGAGGAAGCTGGTGCATATAATAGGTCAAGAGAAGCCAAAGTGTTAAAATAAAGGCAGGAAGGGTGTGCTTAGCAGCGGTGATTGTGATGGAGCGGGTATGAGCACTGCTTTCAGTTCTTGCTAAGAGTAGGGGTGACCAAAACAGAAAACGATGTACACATGTAAGCAGTCATTAATTAGCACATTAGCAGTAGACGTAATCTTCCCAGAAGTCAAAATAGGTATTAGGCAAATAGCTTGCACATTTGGAAAAAGGAAGCGAAGAATTAAGGAAAATAAATTTTGTATCAGGATGCATCTGGTTAAGATCAGTGTGTGTGGTAAATGAAGGCAGATTAGGAATACATATTCTGTCGAAAGCTGAAGAAGGAAAGATATATTAACTAAATATTAAAAAAATTACGCCATTAAGATTAAACTGGGTGTCACCATAAAAAAATAAAGAAGAGCCTGTGGAAAAAAATGGGATGGACAATGTGATAACCAGGTGCAAGATTGCAAAACGTCGAGCACTGTTTATATTCATGCTGCTGTTGACGGCTTCAAGTTTGTGTCTTCCTGTGGAACCTTTGTCTTACTTGACATATTTAAATGGGTCATTTTTTTAAACAAGTCAGTTCAAATACTGTACAAAGCTTCCGCATTATTTTAATGAAAGAAAATATTATGTGCAGTTCTCCTGGGTGGGCTTTCATTCACCAGTTATTTCCATAGGTGCAAGCTCAAGATTTAATTGTCTAAATGGATCTTAGCTCTAGGCAAACCATTAGCTGGCCTTTTTTCAACATAGATGCCTGCGCATTATACGTGTTGGCAGGAGCGCTAGCGAACTGCAATATGCTTGTTGCCACAACCAATGTGAAACATGGTAACAGCGAAAGAAAAAAAAACAGCATTCCACAATACTGATTCAAGTTATCTGGAAAAGTTGCTTAAGTTGTTCTACACCCCCACCCCCCATACACACAATTATGCACCACACTGACTCTAATGGTGTGAAACATGCTATTATAACACTAGGCATCAAGTGAGGATAATTAGGGGACAAGAGGGCACAATTCTTTTTGTTAGAACATCAAATGTGCTTTACATTAACGCTACATTCCAACTAACAGAGGAGCAGCCGGTTTGTGAGATAGCGACCAATGCATACGAAAGATAATGACATTCTGTGCAGCAGAATGTTGCCGATGAGGTGTTACGCGCACAAGTGCACCCTTTCACAAGAAATGACATCCTACAGTCAAACCTTGTGCCAACATTAGAGTTTGAAAAACACCACAGTGGAAGGCAAAGAGTGCTAAATTTGTTAAAAATTACAAAAAATTATTCGATTATTCATGATCCTTACGGTTCGTTAAAAATTCACAGACTGTTCCCTACGGGTGCTGTAAACAGGCACCCTGCTTTTACAGTCATAGCAACAATGATCTGTGGCACAGACAAGGAGAAATGCTCATGAAGTTTATGCAAGAGTATACCCTACAAATTACGCCCCATTTCACATTCCAATGTAGTAGAAGAGGAAGACGAAAAAAACTATTTTCTGTTGGAGGATGCATACCCCACAGTAGAAGAAACAAGCGTACCCTAACCATTGCTGTTGCTGATGCCTGTGCACTAGCAGTTACATATAATATGGCAGTTACAAGTGTTTTTCCACAAGCACTGCACGCTGCTGCCAGTTTACCCGTACATGGCTGTAATACATTTAGGGCAAGTTAAAGCTCTATAATGGAGTTATCCCATATGACACACTTGGAATGCAATATTCTGCAAATAAGTGAAGATAGTCGTGCCATCCCATACAATAAAACACCTTTGAAGAATCTGAATCACCACCTGGGCCGTGACGAGGTAAAGAGTGTGTTCTGTGTAAAGCAGTGCACCTGTATAGCCTAAAGCTGTGGATAATGCATTAAGTATCAGCTGTAAAGGTTTCTACTTTTAATTGCACACAGTAAAAACCTCCATGCAGTTTTGCAAAACGCAAACCCCCTACCTTTTTGTTGTTTATAGGTAATGACACGTAGGGCCATAACATATACATTATTGGTTTCGTTCCCAAACAATCAAAGGGAATAGCATCACCCTAAGTGTTATGTTCCTTCTGTCTCACATTTTATGTAAAAAATTGTTAATGTCGGATGCTGCGATCGGCAGAGAAACTGATTTCTGGAGCAATATAAAGTACTAAGTACTGTGATCTCAGTTCTTTCACTGCTTTTTAAGCATTATGGGGTCTTAGAGTAAAAAATGAGGAATAAATACAACATGTATATTTCAGGTCACAACCCTCATGAGGTATTTAGTAGTCTGGATTATAAAGGATTCCAGATTTACAATGCTGGACAGAGCTTATTCCACTGAAAGAATGGCATCATGGCAATGATTCTTGCGTTTGGTCCTATATTTATTTATATTTAGTTCAGTTGGAATGTGTGTGCATTGTCACCGATATCACTTGACATGTTTTAGATTGCATGCTTTCCCAATTTATGCAAATTTGTATTCACAAATAACCTTGTATGACACCAAGAACTTGCTTAGCAGGAGTATTTCTAACATTTGCAAGATATGAGGCTCCTGAACGCATATCTATGCGTGGGGTGCACGCCACCCTCTAACCTCATCAGCAAGTTTCTGGAACTCATCTACAAGGTTTCTTATGATGAATCTAAAGTTGCTTGAACTGGAGAAACAAGGAATTTAAACGGGTGAATTATGCAGCATAAGAATGATGTCAGCAAGAAGCAAGCATCAAGAAGCAGTCACTCGGTGTGCATAGACTATCCAACACAAGAATTATTTGGGATGATTTAAAATTCTGGCATTGGAACAAAATGTCTTTTAATCTATATATAAACTCTGATTATTCACTCTACTACGACTACATTCACCAGAAACATTCATAATCATTATCATATCTATGCCACATCATCCTGGCCAATATTCAAGCCTTCATAAGCTGCTTTCTTTACTGCTAATTCTCTGCGGAAAAGAGGTGTGCGTATGAAGACCATATCATATACTTATTACCCGTTTTTTGATAAATGATAATGGAAAATCTTCACACCAAAATGCATTGAGCTTGAGCAAGTTCTATGTTTGACGCTGTTGATTCTCTTTCCCTTTGCCATCTTTGACCCACCTGCTTAGCTAAATAGACAGAAAAGCTGCAGAAGAATTGGGGGGGAGGGTGCCAAATTAGACTCGTGCCCCAGGGGAACTTTTCGCGGTCACTGGAGGAACTACTGTGGCCTCTGCATCTTCCTTGAGGGCCATGGCCATGTCTAAGAAACCTTGTCTCCACAGGCTGCATAAAGAAGGATAATTTTCTGAGCTCAGTCTTTTTCTTAAAAGAACCCACTTAAGTTGTATTCGTGGCTTTGAACCACAAAATTGACACGTGACTGGCCACTCAAGACACTTTACGTGTATTCGCAGGCTTATTCCTTGGAAAAACACTTTTATGTAGCACACAATGAGTAACAGCAAAGTGTATCGGGAGGCTTTCATATTGCTCTACAACTTTTCATTGACACTTTTCATTTAATTACTTGAGATGTTTATTAACTAATTAAGAATTAATATGTAATTAGGCAGAATGAAAAAAATTATCCGAGTATCTCCAAGTGACGGTAAACAACATTACCTTCGTTCTTTCTAGTTACAACGCATTTAAATATTTCTAAATCTTGGTGAACGATAGTTAGGACACCCTGTAGATCAAAAACAATATTACAATTTTCATAATCATCTCTTCTATGTTATTGGTGGCTATGGATGCTTCAAGTTATTCTTTCAGTAAAGTACAAACAGTTTTGAAGTAAAATTGTTTAGTATCAAGAGCGTGTAATCTAGAAAATCAAGCAAGAGGTCAAGTTACGTTCACTATTCAGATGTTTAACTAAGAAGCTGCAGTAAAAGGAAACAGGACACAGCACCTAATAAACAATGCAACATTTGAATATCTCAACTGAACAAGAAACCAGTTTTTGAAAATGCAGAAAAAAGCCACCAGCTTATGTCGAGCTATGTACCCCAAGTGAAGTTGTTACCACAATGCTTGGGCACCATATGAACGTAACAATCGACAACTTTGAGCAGAATAATAACACCACTAAATGAACTGGCCTTTGAAGATTCTTTATCTGAAATCCTCAACGACTTGTTCTGGCGTTTAATCTGTCGAGCTCAGTCTGCATTCTCATAAGCTGGCTGTCGGCCATAATTTCTCTAAACGCAACATCAGCTTAGCTCTCAAGATAGGGTTGACCTGTAGATAAAGTGGATAATGCACAGTAAACATCATGAACACTCTTACATGTTAACCAGTGGGTTCACTCATGCAGCCATGAAATTATGTGATGCAAACACACGATATATTGGAGCTGGTTTTGTGAAGTGTTTCATGCTTCCAAGGCTTCTTCTCCAGTTGTGAAAGCTGTCGGCACTTGCTAAATAAGCGATGATAATAAAAAAAGAACGTCAACATGCTAACAATATGTTGGCCATTTGCAAGTAACCAGCAGTCTTTTTGGGCTCCTAGGTTGCCTGGTGCAAATCTACTATGCCACAGTACTTGCGTTACCCAGTACCAGCTACATTAAAATGCAATGCGTTCAGAGCACTTTCCCTTTGTTTTTCTGCATTGGAAACAGTTTATCATGTGTTTAGTAGGCGTCGAGAAAGGGGACAGCAAACACCGTGCACCACTGATTTCTAATATGTTTTGCTGGATGCAGCACACCGCACCGGATGCAGAATAAGCCAGTGGAAATGCGGTGTCATGTAGTCACTTGTCCTGGAAGCAGGGCGTATGGTGGACTAAGTAGTGCGTGTGATCAGATAATATTGCTGCCGTAAAAAGTTTTCTTTGTGGTTTTTCACATTTTAGGGGGCGTCTCTACATGTCTGGTAAGCATTTTTATGACAATTTGAACCATTATACGATAGTGTTCTCTTACATCGTTTTTTTCTCACTGACCAGTGCTTCCATTGCACGCCGCTTATGTTAGCGACATGGTGGACACTGCAATGGAAAAATTCTGGACACCTCGAAACACTGCTCAGGCAGTTTATGGCACATCAGGCAGGCATGTTAGGAGAAGAATTGTCCCACACCCATGCAGACGAAGTGCTGCTGCAAAGTTGTGAAGCAGCAGCTTCCGGGACAAGGTTGGCGTCAGTTGTGGCCGCTCGATGAGCTGTCCATCCCCTGTAGCAGAGATCAGTGGTGTGGACCCTTTTATACTGGCTTTATTTTCTGGTCGGAACCTTGGCAACAGCTTCTACCATACCTTTTTGAACCTAGCAATATGTGCAGAGAAAGTCACCTCACTGTGCGTTGATTGCATGCTTTATTTTTCTACTTATTCTATGAAATCATTAAAAAATACTGTTCGCACATGTTTACAGTGTATATAGACAGTCTAGTTGCTAGACATGCGAAACGTTACCATCCGTTTGACAGAATGCAACAATAGAACCATACGCTGGAAGGCTACACTGAAATTTAAATTTCTGTGAAACCATATAAGCATACAGTATGCTTACTGTATGCTCTTAGCCCTGTATCAAGTAAAAGTTATTTGTCGATGGTTTATGGTGTATTTCTACTTATTTTGAGTCATAAAACTGTACAATCAATATTCCAAGTTTACACATTGTTGGCTTTTGATTGCCTATGTGATCCGTTTCCTTCTTACACATGCAGTAATCCCACTGTAATAAGGAAAAAGAGTTAGAAAAATAAATGCTGTGATAATCTTCCACATTTGCTGAGGGCAGGAGCAATGGCCAATAGCATGTGGTTCAAGCTACATAAATACTCAGTTTTCACACAGCTTAATTGTTCAGCAAGTAATAAAGAAGTAAGCTGTGCGCCTGTGCATGACCAATAAAATCTGACTACTTGACACTGCACTAAGGCTGCTGCTTGGAACTGTTCGGCAATTCGGCTTTGGTTTTCTCATATACAGAACTGTTTAGGTACCAGTAGTTTACTTTGCGATAAAATGGAACTTGGAGCACTGGGCATTTGCACACAAATAATGCGACAGCAAATATATCCGAAGGATAGGAATATGGGTCTCTTAGAAAAAGTGCATACACATTATAATTATAATGTGATGTGATGCCACAATGAAACATAAAGCAACGCATAGAAGTGGACGGCACTTCCATGCCACCAAGGTTATTGCACAGACAGTGCTTGAGAAGTGCCCGCAACACAGTCAAACAAGGCAAAGCCGCATTTCCTTGTGTTCAACACCGTGCTTTGGCGAGCTAGTTGGTGCGAATCCATCAATACTTTGTTTAGCGCATAACAATGGACACAAGAAAGACGACCAGCACAAGACGCTACTCTCAACTGACATCACTTTATTGCGTCACTCCCTTATAGATAGCAGAATCTAGAAGAACATGCGCAGCGAGCACCATGTGCAGGAACCACCAACATCCGACCACAAGAGCGCACTCATGCGAGAGAATCCAAAAAACCATATTGAGCACTGTACAAGGTTAAAGAAGGCACACTAATGTACTGCGACTCCAATGACTGTGTGAAGAAAGCTTCCGATAACTCTCGGGCAGTGGTATCACAGAACTTTTTTAAAATCCTAGTATCACGAAACACGGCTTTGCACTTCCATATTTTACAATGTTGAGCCAAATGGGAACCTGTGCCTCTTGGCATGGATCGCTGATGTTCGCCATTTTTTCGGGATACTACGATTTTGAAAAAGAGCCGTGATACCACCGCTCTAGAGTTATCGGAAGCTTTCTTCATACAGTCATAGGGGTCACAATGCATTAGTGTGCCTTCTTTAAGCTTGTACAGTGCTCAATATGGTTTTTTGTACTCTGTCGCATGAATGTGTTCTTGTGATCGGATGTTGGTGGTTCCTGCACATGGTGTTCACAGTGCATGTTCTTCTAGATTCTGCTGTCTATAAAGGAGTGACGCAATAAAGTGATGTCAGTTGAGAGTAGCGCCTTGTCCTGTCGCCTTTCTTGTGTCCGTTGTTTTGCGCTAAAAAAAGCAATTATGTATTCCTTGTGTGTGTTTGGAGACAGCTCCACATGCAGTAGCGATTCCAGTATTGCTGCCAGTGGTTTAGCTCGCCGCAGTTTGAAGTGCCACAAAATATAAGGAGAGAAAACTGCATTATAGTCTTATTGCAAACAAGAATATAATGTGAAGTGCATTCTGCGGCCAGAAACTATAAAAAAATTTCATGAGGCACCACTGTGCAGGGTTTTATAGCAAAGTTAAATACAGTTAGTGCAGATATCACACTATGATGGTACACAATGATAGTAATCTGTAATGATATAAAAGGGTACCTTAATGTTACAACAAAAGTGGACATTACTTAATAATATCCCTGTAAATTTTAGCATGCAGGGGCACCACTTGGTTAAACAATAGGGATGTAATGTCTATGTGTACGTATTACGCATGCATTTCTGCCATTGTCCAAACGGCAGAAATGAAAGGGTAACACTTGTATACATAGATATTACATCACTATTGTTTAAAGAAGTGGTGAAACTATGTCAGCTTCATAAAAGATTAGAATTAAAGCATTACTTATATATAGTCATCCTAACAGTAACACCTCGTTTAAACTTTACAGTAAGTAGACGTCTGTTGATGGGCCAGCCTCCTCCAATGCTGAACCGTGCTGCATGCTTTAGAGAGAAATTATAGTGGTATCACTTAACTCTGAAGCTATTCAGGACCGCATCATTGTAGAAGACATATACAAATGTCCCATTTCTTGTATAACAGCCTGAATTGCTTGCACATCTTACCAAGTGCAAATTAAATTACTTCTCCTTGTTGAGCATTCTCGCCTGCTAGACCACAGTCCAATGACATCAATATATTAACGTATTAACTCAAAGAACCTTAATTTGGCTTATAGATTAACGCCTTCGCATACTGCCACAGCTGCACTCTGTCATATCCGTTGCAATAATAAAGGAATGCTTGTCCACCAGCACTCCAATATCACAAACAGTGATCACCTACACATCTAAGTAGATTGTCATGATTGAGGTAGCAAATAGCTAAGAGCAAAAAAATCCACTCACTTTGAGAGCTACAATATTGCGATAACTTGAGAGACATGGACCCATTGCAGGCCGCAGACCTCCTCTCAGCTCCAGCAGGACAACAGCAACTTGCCTTACAGTAAAAGAAAACGATTAATTAGTAATGATAAGTTACCTTGTTTTTGCCGAGTATCAATACAAACTGGCTTTCATGCATATCCACTCTGCGCTTTAGTAATACAATTGAATTATTCGTAAAATAGATTCTATGATGATATCATTCGCTTCTCTTGTATGTCCATATTTTTTCGCACTGATACATTGTTTACTGCTTGCTTACTGACACGAATGCCTTGACTGCCCAGACATCATTGGAAGCAACACGTCTTGCTGCACCGCAGGAAGTTGCACCAAGCAAACACAGCAGAGCAGCCAGAGCGAAGAACTTTTTTTCGGTCACAATTAAAACGTGCCCCCAAGCAAGAAAGTAACGATCACAGGTAGTGAGCCACTGCTATTGCCTCGAACGTTTATTTCCGTATTCTAACAGAAGTTGTTGTATCGGATACAGTATGCTCTCAAGCCAATACAAGCGTCAATACAAGTGCGCAACTGAACGCAGTTTTATTCTACGCTTTTAACGTGAGTGAGCAAAAGGTTAGAAGTGCCACACGGAAATTGCGAACGCGCCGATCGCGCTACCACTAGAGTGAATCTGAAAAGATAGGGTGACCCTTTTCCCCATTCATGCGTCATTTCTGCCTAAGACGTTGCATAGTGGTCTTTTGAAAGAATATTTCTGTTCGCCAAAGCGGCTTACCACACATCATTTTAACACCTACGTTATGCAAACCAAATAAGATTAAAATGGGCTTACCTCAGGAGCAAGTTATGAGCGCCCGTAGACTTTTGAACACCAATTAAGAGCAAGCAGACTATCGTGTGTCCAAGCGCATACGTGCACCCAAACACAGGACAACTTCTTCGATGCCGCAGCGTGCAGAGTTTTGTACACTAAGTGAAAGACACTCAGCGCAAATATCCCCGCGCGATGACGAGAAATGACGAGCGCGCAAGCGTATACACCACACAACGACAAATTGGAAACTTTGCCGATTCGAACGTGCCGAGACCCAAGCAGCGTAACCATCCATCGTTTCTGTTCCTCCCTCCCGATGCGTCAGTCTCTCTTCCTTCGGGACTTGCTCCACTCTTGAGTACAATACAAGAGATATTTACAGCAAATTAACAACTTTTACAACACAGCACGATAAATGATGGCTGACTACACATGTGCAGCTTCGTCTGCCACTCCTAAGGGATGGATGGGATGGATGGATGTTATGAGCGTCCCTTTTGGAGCGGGGCGGTGGGTTGCACCACCAAGCTCTTGCTACTACACTGCCTAATATCCTACCTAGGTTAAACAGTGAAAAAAAAAACGCTATGAACTACCACGCCCAACTTTTCTGATCCCCTATTGCGAACTGTGCTTTTGTTCGTCTCCGTCTTTTGTCGTTTCCCTACTTTTCTTCCACCAATCCTCCAATCGCCTCTTACTAATGTCTATTGCGGACATGTGTGCTTTACCACTGCTCCCGCTGAACCCAAGGGCTTCAAAGAGGCCAGTGGTGCCTAAATCGACCGCTGGGATGTCTTCACATTCTAATAAAACATGCTCCGTCGTTTCCCTAGCTTTACCGCAGCAAGCTCACACTTCTTCCTTCTTATATCTCGCTTTATAGGTGCGTGTCCTGAGGCATCTTGATCTCGCTTCGAGAAGTAATGAGCTTCTCTTTGAGTTATCATAAATGGTTTCTTTCCTGATTTCGTTTTTCCCTCTTAAGTAGTCACTCATGGCAGGTTTATTTTCCATTGCCGCCACCCATTATATTAATTCAGCCTCTCTGATTTTCCGCTTGACCTTCGTTGTTGCTGTGTTGCCCACCCTACTGTCCGCATACTTGCTGGTAAGCTTCCTAGTTCTTTTCCTCCACTGTGAATCAATGTTTTTCCTGTACAGATACCTGAACACTCTCCCAGCCCATTTACTTTCTTCCATATTCCTCAGCCGTTCTTCATACTCAATTTTACTGCGAGCTTCCCTCACATCAAAACTAGTCCAGCCCATATCACCCTGCACAGCTTCATTTGTAGTTTTCCCGTGAGCGCCCAATGCGAGGTGACCCACTGACCTTTGGTTCCCGTCGAGTCCTGATTGTACCCCTGATTTAAAGCAAACAACCGCATTTCCAAAAGTAAGTCCTGGAACCATTCACCTTTCCACATACCTCGGAGGAGCACGTACCTATTGTATCCTAATAGCGCTCTGTGCTTCATTATGGCTGCATTTCTCTTCCCCTTTACTGTTGTGGTTTTTTCTTGGGTTTCCATGTACCCATTGCCTTCGTTTAAGCGTATACCAAGGTATTTATATTCTGTTACCCCAGGTATTTCTTGGCCCTGTATCTGCACTGTCTGTTCATTGTTTTAATTGAATACCATAACAACTGATTTTCTAACACTAAATTTCAAATTTAAATTGTTGCCTTCCTGTCCACAGATATTAGCCAGACGTTGCAAATCACTTTGCTTGTTAGCGAGACACACAATGTCGTCCGCATCAAATAAACCTGGGAGTTGCTGCTGTATTACTGTACCCGCCTGTTTGTACGAGAGGTTAAACCCGATATTACTTCCTTGTAGCGCCCTCTCCATCCTAACCATGTACATCATAAACAGCAGCGGGGATAAAGAGCACCGCTGCGTCAGTCCGTTGTTGATATGAACTTTCTCCTCGCTCCTCATCCCTTCCCATTCAACGCAAACGGTATTTTCTAGGTAAATCTCCCTCAAAAGCTGTATACAATCGTTACCTAAGCCTTCCCCTTCCAGAATATCCCACAAAATGTTGTGGTCTACGTTGTAGTAGGCTCCTGTAATGTCTAAAAAGGCCACATACAACGGTCTGGTTTCTGCTTTTGATATCTCATTACACTGAGTAAGAACAAACAAGTTATCATCCAAACGCCTACCTATTCTGAAGCCATTCTGAAGCTCTTCCAAAGTGCCATTATTCTCTGCCCATGCTTGAAGCTTTAATTTGATTGCCTGCATTTCTAGCCTGTATATAATAGTCAACGGTCTATGCGAGTGAAATCTGTCTTTCTCCCCCTTACCTTTATAAATTAAATTCATTCTACTTTGTCGCCAACTGTCTGGTATTCGTCTATCTTTTAAAGTTTTTTCCACTGCCTTCACCAGAGCTTCCTTACTTTTTGGTCCTAGTTCATTTATCAGCCCAAGGGGAACCTCTTCTAGCCCTGTGGCTGTGCGCTTAAGAATTTCCTCTTCCGCTTTCTTCCAGTTTAAATTTGTCCGCACCAGGTCCTTTTCCGCTTGAGTCTCTTTTATGCTCTTTTTTTCTTCAAATACAACCTCGTCATTGCCTTGGAAAGATTCGGCTGTTACTTTTCGGAAGTAAATTATTGCCGCTTCTCCTTCCAGTCTGTTTTCATCTTCGTCTAGGATATGTTGTTGTATTGTTGTTGACTTCCTGCCTAATAACTTTATGTGTTTCTAAAATATTCTAGGTGCGGCCTTCTTTTTCTCAGGTATTTCTGACAACCAACGTTCACTTTTACCTTCTAATTGTGCTTGCACTAGTATTTGGACCATAGACTTTTTCTCCCGGTATATTTCCCATTTACTGGATACTTCATCCTGTGGCAAGTGCGCCTTCTTTGCCTGCCTGTGCTCTTGAGATGCTTTCTGTCTTTCGGTGATCGTTCATCGTGTCTCCTTGTTCCACCAGCTTTTCGGTTTCTTTTTTCCTTTCCACCGAATATGTTGTTTCTCTTTCCGTATTTCTGTCATTATTACAGTTAGAAGCTCACCATATTCCCACTCTTTACTTGGCCATTTGCCAAGTTCTTCCTCAACTCTAGTGACTATATTTACTATTTGTTCAGCGTTCAAATTTGGACTGGCGATTTATCTCTCCTTGCTCTCTTTCCCAACTGCATATCCCATTTTCAAAATTATGCGTTTATGGTCACTCCCTATGCTGCTGAACCCTTCCTCATCGATGACCATTTCTCTCAACTTATCATGAATTCCTTCTGTCATCAGACAGTAATCAATGGTCGATTGCTGGTTTCCCACTTGCCACGTGATCTGTCCTTCACACTTAGGCCCTGTATGCACGATCACGAGGTTATGTTGCGCGCAAAGGTCTAGCATTGACTTCCCGTTATTGTCGGTATAGCCATCTAAATCCTGTATGTGGGCATTCATGTCACCTAATGGGACAATTTCAGCACCTTTCCCGAAACCTTTAATATCAGCGCTTATGCATTCCACTAACTCTTTATTCTTCTCTGTGCAATTTTTTCCGGCCCACAAATACGTAATGCCCAGCCAAGTTTCTTTTCCCACTCATTGTACCTGATAACCAAAGATGCTATTGACATTTTGAATTTACTTTTTCATTTGTCTCCAAGATGGATGAGCATTCCGACGCCCCCTCCCTTTCTTTCCGACTTGGTTCTGTTGCACCCTTCCCAAACATAATTCTCAATAACTGGTGGTGGTGGTGGTGGTGAAAAGCATTTATTGGGCTATATATACAGAGAGGTGCTCGGGGAGAGACCTCTAGTTGGTCGCGCCCCTTGCAGTACTGGGCGGAGTCTGTTATTCCGGGACCCCGTTGGTCTTGGCCGCTACGCAGGTCCGCCGAACTAGGGCTTGTTGGGCCGATAGTTCCTGGCAGCCGAGAAGGGCCGCCTCCCAGTCCTCTCGGGAAGGGGAAGGGGTGATGGGGGGGGAGAGAAGGATTTTGCCTGCATGCCCAAACCATGTTTGGGCATGCCCAAACCATGCCCAAACCAAAAGAAGGGTCAAAGGGCTTGAGAACCGCCGGGCACAGCAGGGTGTTTGTAAAGAGCCTAAGGAGAGTTCGTTCGCCAGCTTTACCCAGTCCCTTCATAGGAACCGGGTAACGGCGGTGTTCGGCACGATAGTGCTCAGTAATCTCTTTAAAAGAAAGAAGAGGGCTGTGATCTGGGTCAAGGTCCTCCCAAGTGATGCCTGGTGCCCGGTAAGTGAGTGCGCGGGCTGCCTGATGGGCGGCTTCGTTACCTGGCATGCCTTGGTGGCCGGGGACCCATATTATTGAGCGATGAGTGGATCGCAGTCGCGAATACAGCTGCGAAGAATTTTGTCGGCGAGAGGAGTGATCCATCCCAATTGAAAGTTACGACAGGCTCCACGGGAGTTTGTGAGGATGAATTTAGAGTCGGGATGGGAGGCTGCGAGGGCGATCGCCACCTACTCCGCATGCGTTGAGCTGGGTGTTTTGAACGAGAGGCCGTCCACTTGTCTTTCCTCGTGTATGATTGCAGCCGTGTACCATCCTCCCCTGGAGTGGTTGGGGCCTGCAAAACAATATCGACGTAGAAGACGTGTTTATCAGCGCCATAGTGGCGGTGCAGGGCATCCGCCCGCGCCTGGCGCCGGCCATTATGGTCCTCCTTGTTCATCTTAGTTGGAAGGGGTCGAACGTAGAGGGCGCTTCTCCACAGTTCGGGCACTCGAACCCTTTCCATCATGTGGTGGTCACGTTTAATATGTAACCGGTCTAAGAGGCGGCGACCGGACACGGTCTGGGCGAGACGCGTGTATTGGTTAACGAGATGCGCCTCGCGAAGTTCCCGATAGGTGTTTGCCACCCCCAACGCGAGAAGACGCGCGTTGGAAGTGGAGATCAGGAGGTCGAGGGCTGTCTTGCACATTTTGCGGAGTACTACCTCGAAGCAATCTTCTTCATGTTTCCGTAAGCGTAGGTATGGGTTCGAGTACAGTACTCTACTAGTTACGAAGGCATGTGCGAGCCGCAACGCATCCTTACTTCGCAACCCTCCTCGCTTGTTGGAAACGCGGCGCACCATCCGGCCCACGTGGTCACCGACCTTGCGGAGTTTGGCAAGAGTTGTGCCTGCCTTGCGGTGTTGATTAATGAAGAGACCGAGTATTCGAATCTCCTCCACTTCTCGGATGGGGCCTCTGGCGAGAGAAAGCTGAACTGAGATTTTGCATTTCGGGGAAGTTCGAATATGCACGAATTGAGACTTGGACGGGGAGCATTGTAGGCCGCAGTACGTGGCATAGTGGTCTACCATGCTCGCCGCTGCTTGCAGGCATTCCTCCATCTCTCCTATGTTTCCCGTAGTGGCCCAGATGGTGATGTCGTCGGCGTACAGCGCATGCTGAACACCATCGACACCCGCCAGCTGTGCCGGGAGGTGTGCCATGGCAATGTTAAAAAGAAGCGGGGACAACACAGCGCCTTGTGGTGTGCCCCGTGTTCCCATCACAAATGGGCCGTACTCGGTCTCTTGTAGGCGTATATAGGCCAAGCGGTCCGTTAAGAAATGTTTGATATAGTTGAATGTACGAGCGCCGCAGTTGGTCTCGCTAAGGTGCTTTAGTATGACGGCGTGCTTAACATTATCAAAGTCACCCTTGAGATCGAGTGCCAGGACTATCTTGTCGCTATGTGAGTGTTCTGTGGGTTCGAGGATCTCGTGATGAAGCTGTAAAAGGATGTCTTGTGCCGACTTATGAGGTCGGAAGCCGAACATGGTGCCGGCGAAGGTGTCCTTGCTCTCGAGATATTCCGAGAGGCGGTCACGGACCATCGTTTCCACGAGTTTCCCTACACATGAAGTGAGGGAGATGGGCCGGAGGTTGTCTATGTTTACTGATTTCCCCACCTTCGGGATAAAGGTTACCAACGATGTCTTCCAATCGGCCGGCAACGAAGTGTCCCCCGTCCAAATGGCGTTGATGCATTCTAGTAGGGTTTCGTACGCCCGATCTGGAAGGTTTGCCAATAGTTTGACTGTTACCTTATTCCTCCCGGGCGCCGTCCCCCTGCGCATTCGTGCAAGAGCCGCGCGAAGGTCGTGAAGCTGGAAAGGCTGATCCATTTCCGGATTATCGCAGCCTGCATACGAATAATCCATCCCTCGCGGGTCTCGATCCTGATATAGGTATTGTGAGCGCAAAGCGTTCGCTAGCTGCTCCGTGTTTCCTTCAAAGTTGTGTAGTGCGCGAGTGAGGTGTTTCTTGGTTTCCGATCGTGTTTGTGTAGGGTCTATGAGACTCCTGAAGAGCTGCCAAGTGTTGCGGCTCGACATCTGTTTTGCTGCGTTGTTACATCTATCTACCCAGTTAGTGTCGGCGAGCTGGGCAGCGTACTCGGCTGCTTGCTGAGTAAGGTCAGAAATACGAGCGCGGAGTTTACGATTGTGTTTCTGCCGCCGCCATCGTTTAGTTAAGCTGCAGCGAGCTTCCCAGAGGTGCATCAGGTGGTTATCCACGTCTGGTGCACGTTCCGTAAGCTGTATCTGCTTTTCGTGTGAACGGAGTGTTTGCATGAGTCCGTGCGCCCAAGTGGAGTAGCCTTGTTCCAAGAGAGAAGTTACTGGGAGGGTCTGGCGGAAAGCATTCTAGTCGGGGAGTTTGGCTTGTGCAAGGGGGCGATGTAAGGGTCGAGTGTAAATGATAGTGTTCAGTATGCAGTGGTCGCTACCGAGGGTCTCCTCGGTGTTGATCCAGTCTGCGTGTCGGACGTGTTTCGTGAGGGTAAGGTCGGGGCAGGTGTCCCGAGTGACAGAATTCCCTACACGTGTTGGGTGGACCGGGTCGGTTAGAAGAGTGATGCCCAGCGTAGATATAAGTCCCGCCAACTCACGACCACGCGGCTCTTCTTTGCGATAGCCCCACATGGGACAGGGGGCGTTAAAATCGCCCACTATCATCAGGGGATCGCGACCCGCGATCCTTAGCGCTGCGCTAAAGATGTTAGAAAAAGTAACGTTTTGTAGTTTCGGGGGGCAGTATATATTAAGTATGTGTACGGGGCAATCTGTTCGCCGCAGGGGGAGGACAGAAACCATCACGTACGAATATTCCAGATTTAGGTCGAGATCAACCTCCTGCGCTGTGTAGCCTTTATGAACTAGGAGACAGGTGGACGGGTCTCGCTGAAAAGCGTTATAGCCCGAGAGCTTAACCGCAGCCCCGGTTTCTTGCAGTGCAAGTACTGCGGCGGGGTATTCGAGATTTTCAATGTACGCCCTGTGGGCGCGTTTCGTCCTGTCTTTGAAACCCCGACAGTTTCACTGTACAAGAGAGAGAGCTTGCTGTCTTTGTGGGGGGCGCCGCCCTCTAGGGAGTTGGTTTGGAGGGGACGCAGCCAGGTTGATTTGAAGGGAGATCGCCTTGGAGAGCCGGCCCAGGTTCCGTCACCTGCAGCTGGAGCGATTCCGGCTCCTCCGAGAGTTCGGTTAGATCGATGGGTCGGGTGAATTTTGATGGGCGGTTCGCGTCTTTGAGGGGTCCCGTCCGGCGGAAAATCCGGGGGTTTGACTCTAGCCACGTCTTAATGTTGGCCGTCACGGCGGCCGTAACCGTAGCTGTGACCGCCTTGAGAAGGCTGCCTTGAATTTAGCCAAAATTTGATATATGAGCCGCTAATTCGGCAAGGGCGTTTTCGAGGGCGGTGAAGCGCACGTCAGAGCTAGAGGGTGTCAGGTCCGCCTGCACCACTTGCATCGGTTCCGGAGCTACATGGGCAGGGGGCGGGGAGGACCGAGCCGGTTCTAGCGCGTGAATTTTCGCGTTAAGTTGAGCAATTTGTGCCCGGAGAGGCTCGAGCTCGCGGCGGAGGTCCGCGACGTCAGAATTAAGGGGAGGATGAGAAGGAATCTTCGGTGGGGGAGAAGGTAGGGGAGTGCGGGGAGGCGGAGGAGGCCCGTCCCGGCTGCCTACCTTGGGGTGAGACGTATTCTTTGGTGTGCCAGACGGAGGGCCTTCGAGAGCCGGAAAGTCCCCGTCTTGGAATGTAGGGGCGCTTGTATCCCGTGATGCTTTCGGGTTAGTTGACGGAGGTGACTTGGGGGCACGTCCAGGCAAGGTGCCCGCCGGTGGCGCTGGTCTGGTTATGCCTTTGGTCCTCTTGTTGCTAGTCGTGGGAGCTTTTGAAGTGGTGTCAGAACCCGAGGGCACTGCAGTCCGAGGTTGGGTTCGTTGACCGGTCGGCTTGCCCGGTTGTTGCAGCCGTCGAAATTTGGCTTTGCAGTCTTGCGAGCCCGTAAGATGAGCCCCACCGCACACGATGCAGGAAGGGGTGCACTCGTGGGGCGCCATGTTGCCGTCTTCGAGGACTGCGACAATTTGGCCGCAGTGTCCGCAGCGATTGTCTTGAGGATTCGGGCATAAGTCCGGACGGTGACCGATGGTGCCGCATCGGAAACACGCGGGAATAGTCCGCTTATATTCGTGCACCACATTCACCACACTGTTATAGTGCACGTAACGCGGTACTCTGTGTCCCACGAAGGTGAGCAGGGCAATCGTCGACTTCCCCAGCTTGCGGATGAAGGCTATCTCTCCTCCGCGCTACTGGACTTTAGATTTCAGGGTGGTAGAAGTTTCCTGCTCATGGACCGTAATAATCCCCCTGCAGACTTCACCGTTGACTTTGGCGTGTCCGACCACCGGGATGGGGCCTTTCGAAGCATTGGGTGTAAATTCACGAGCGAGCGCGTTCGCCACATTGACGTCTTGAGTGGTGGCAATGACAATATTCTGGTCCCAGATGGGCCAGACACTAACAATGTCCACCGAACATGGGTTTACATAGGCAGAGAGCAAAGCACCAAGCTCACCGTTCTGCAGGGCTGTCTTCAGGGAGATCGTCACTCTGGGCTTGATGACAATCGTGAAATCTTCTTTGCGGAGTCGAGGCATAGCGGTGGGCCGCCATTTCTTCGATCCCGCAGCTTGCGAGAGCTGAGGGTTAGACTTTTCAGGATTCGTAGGCACAGAAACGCCGGAACTCATGGAGCGTCCGTTGACCGTCGAAGTGTTCGAGCGTTACTGGAGTTTACGACGTGCCGCCAACGAGAAAAGGCCTTCATACACTATCTCCTCCGTCGGAGTGGAAGTTTCAAGCGAAGACGGGGCTTCTGCGACGATTTCTGACCATGTCATCGTCTCGGGATCGTACCCGCGCGAAGCAGAGGCCGCCATGGCGGTCGCGGAGAACGATGGAGACCGAGTCCGGGGCGTTAGGCTTAGCTGGGTGAAGTGGCGGCGACAAAAATGGGCCTAAAAGGCCCCAAAAAATGGCCCACCTTCTCCAGAGGGGTTTCTTCGGGCGCCGGGTGATGTTATCCGTCTAGTAGACGCAAAATTTCACGGGGTCCCTTGGAATTTTCGGTAAACCGGAGGAAAATTTCTCCGGTTTCTCCAGACCTTCTCCAAACTTTTGATCTAATAACGTATGGGCACTGGCGTATCTAGAATAGATTGCGTATTCTATATACGGCGTTCAATGCAGCCTTCATGAACCTCGATGGTAGCGATTAGATCGCACCGAACAGTCTTAGGGAATATGTTGATGTTAGTTTATAGTTTCCAAAAATCCTACAAGAAGGTTTCATGTAAGAAAGCTACATATGAAGGTAGTATAAGGTTCGAAATAGTATAGTCTATTAAAAACGGGATAAATGTTAGCAATTCAGGTAAACAATCAGATGCTTTAATATTTTTCCTTCGGTTGAATATACGCTGTTAAGAGTAGTACAGTTCTCTTTTTGCATGTAGACAGTAACGAAAAGCACCGACCCGCAACTACCTCTCTTTGGCAATATAACGGCTATGCGAATTTGAGAAAAATGTTGTGCATGCGCGTGCGAATATTTTGATGTAATGCGCTTTATCAATTTGTGCTCTTTTACGAAGGGAACGGTACTAAATGTAGTGAGGCCCATACCTGCTTATGTGCCAAAGCTCTCAACGTGTAGCCAGTTTAAAATATTGGTGGTGAATCAATGGCCAACCATTAGCGTTTCGACTCTGGTACCCCATTAGATTTTATATAGAAACGTACCCACCTACCCGCAGGCACTGCATATCAGTCACACCTGGAAGTGCCATTTCATTATGTGCCTTTTTATTTCAGGGGTTCCAAAAGTAATCATCGGTGGGTGTGTAGTTAAAGCTTTTCTGTCACAGGATTGACATAGCTAAATTGTAGGTAATTATTCAAAACACAGTTTGGCCCTTACCGTATGTTAAATGACGACATTCATTCCTGTTACCTCCTGCTTTATAAAAATAGTAGTAGATGAAATATCTTTACTTAGTAGCAGCCTCTTTTAAGTTCAGAAACAACAACCGAAGCACTGCATTATCATGAAAATGTTAGCTGGCTTTTTTATGGCAGTTCTGTGAAAGCGGTGTGGTGCATTTCATGCGCAAAACTGGTAATTCCAACTAAAACTTATATGTGCTTCCATTATTTAAAAAAATCCAGACTTGTAGTAGCCTTTCGTAATCCAGCTGTGAATTTTTAGCACAGCCTACAAAAGCACGTAGCCGTTAGTCAAGCAATCTTATGTGAACCGCTCTTGACGTAATAGGCAGTTGACTGAAAATTTGTTTGTTCAGCTGTCTTTACCTGAAGACCCTTCAATAGTTTTACAAAGGAAGAACAACAACTATTGCATTGAAGTGTCACGAGGCAGCTTTTAAATATTTTATTATACCCCAACACGTTGCTATGAACTAGCTACAGTTGTTTCTTCAATATTCAAGGAATCCACTCGACCACCCACAATACAGATACGTTAAACATCCAGGACAAGGACGGCAAAATACAAGAGTGATGTGCACATGGCCACTGCAGTAAGCATCAGCACCTATGTGACCAGCTTTTACTATTTTCGCAAGAGAAGTGAGAAAGAAATGAAATGAAGATGTGATAAAAAGAGTTTATTTACAAACTTTGTTTATTACAAAAATAACACACACGCCATGTAGTACATGAGGACATTAAAGCATTTCATTTTAATTGCAGACACAGGTAATTCATAAATAAGACAATCCAGAAGTGTGCAATACTGGAGCAGGCGACACAGAGAAGTTAAGCTAGATTAGTGCATAGCACTTCCAACATGTGAGCAATTTTTTTTTTTAAATTGCCCATTGCAGATACCACCACTACACATTTGCGCTAGATTGCCCTTCAAGGCAGGCATTACGGGGATAACAAATCATATACAAAGTTAGACAATTTAAGAAAACTGTTACGAGTAGTAGAGACTGGAATTTTAGGCAACAAGTAGTCAATTTTAGCCATAGAGAAAATCGGCACTGGAGGTGCAGTCTTGGGTACTAATTGAATGTTGCGTCCACAATTGCACTATGTGTACCTAAAAGGACTGACAACCAATATTTATGTCGCCAATTTTTTTTTTATTGCAATGGCAAGCTTACCGGTCATAGTGTCTAATCGTGAAGTGGTAACGCCGGAAACGCTGTGGAAAATCTTTATCAGGAAGAGCTAGTCAGTGGTACTCGCAATGCCAGGTGCATTTATAATTTGGTACAAAATTTAACACTAGCAAACATTTGTGTTCACTCATGAGGACTAGAGCGCAGGCTTAAGAAAATAATAATACCTCCACCTGGCCTCCTAGGTGTCGACGAAGAGCATTATCCTACCTCAAGGCGCTAAAGCAGCGTTGAAGAGGCCAGGGGTCTCTCGGGCCAATTCTAGTGTTGCCCAGTCTGTGCGATGAAGAAGCATACTCCAGGAAAAGATAGAGAACAAGCGTATGTATAGACAACTGGTTTTCTGGTGTTCAGAATGTCTGGTTTCGGTCTGTAGTCTCACCTGATCTTGATGTGGTGACGCCATGAGGTGCGTCTCCACGTGTGACATGTAAGGGTGAGTCTACAGGCACGACAATTGAAACTTATCGGTGAATATTCACTCAAGGTATGGCAGCCCCTTTTTAACAAGGATAACATTAGCATGCTTTGATGTGTACTTACGAGAAAGTATCCTAGTAACAACATTTGCCTTGAATCGTTTTTTCCAATTCCTCCTATTAGGACCGCATGCGCGGGCCGGCGGGTTTGACGCCACTACTCTATGAGCAACAATCCCCAGGTTCTTCGTCGTAGCACGCAATATTTCCGCCACAACAAAACAACGCGAATGTTTAACATATCTCATTTTGTCCATATACATGTACGTTCACCACGACGGCTTTGACAAATACTGTATATCGTAAACCACGTAACGATATCGGCATATAGATATCGATATTGGTAGCAGAGCCCCCGGTTGTTATATCATTTTGATAGAACTGCGATGACACTACGATGGACATACTGTGAGATGCGCTGCGCATATTGCGTTGTTGCTCCGCAGCTAGCCCGCACGTGAACAGCGAACGCCAAGATCGGCCGGATTCGCTTTAAATTTGGCTGGCGATAACTTGTGTCAATCCAGTTCGCTGCAGCGGCGATGTCGGGAAATGTAAAAATTGGCCTGAGCATCTGCTTCCCTGCGATGCACGGCTGTTTGACTACCACGGGATGACGTTTTGCCAATAGAGGCGCTACCGGCGGGATAATACAGATGCGCAACTCTGCTGCCTTCGATAGCATATACAGTAGCTCTATTCTTTGTGGACGTGCTGCGCCATATAATGGTACTGCCGAGAAGTCACCACGTGGCCTTCGAGACGAGAAGCGTGGCGCGCCGGAGCCTGCGACAGATGATAAGTTTTTCTTTGCTTGCCCTAAACTCAGTGACGCATACTCAGTGACCCAAGTTGGTGAGATGGTCACTGAAGAGTGGCACTTAACCAGTGCATTCATGACACAGCTCGCTAAAGCGCTGACCGGGAAGGCGTGCATTGAAAAACGGCACATACCCGATGGATTTGTGGCGCAGCCTGCTAACGCGTCTGGATGCTGGCCTTATGAGAGAGAACACTTGATTGTCATCGTAGTAAGAGAGCCAGAAACCCTCCGTCCAGGGTCTCCCCGGCAGTGTTATTAAGCGCTGCGCTGATATAGTCCGCAGTGCTGAACTATGGCACCAGCGAGATCTTAGAACGAGGGTTTCTCGCTCCCTTACCAGACTGAGGAGTCCTTTCAACGTCGTTTCAATTCCGCTCAGCATATAATAAATTCAAGGGTTCTCTTTCATCACTGCAGAGCGGTACATTGCCAGTGGTGCAAGCCTAGCTACCGAAGTTGGCCTGAACGACGTTCATTGAATAGTGGCGCAGGCCTACCCGCACACACCCAGTGACCTATGTGGGGATCAGAGATGTTCCCTGAAGACCAGCTCAGACCGAGTCGCACATACCCAGTGCTCCAAGTCGACGTCGATGAGTTGCTTGGAACAGTGGAACCTACCCAGTCCCTCTTCTACAGTTACCCGTGGCGGAGTAAAAGATGTTCAGTGAAGAGCGTCACGTTTGTACGCATTGCCACATGACCCAAGTTGGTCCGATGGTTAATTCGGAACCCCGCTACTTAAGCACAACCTGTAAACATTTGCTGTAACCTCTGTACAGCAGCCCGATAGGCTTCTTCCCATTCTACCACGTCGCTGATCCAGTGAGCCAGGAAGGCGGGAAAGCGGATAGATAGATAGATAGATAGATAGATAGATAGATAGATAGATAGATAGATAGATAGATAGATAGATAGATAGATAGATAGATAGATAGATAGATAGATAAAAAATTGCCTCGCAATCCAGGGCTTGGAAAACTGGATGTCCAGTGAAGCCGTTGAGAAGCACCACTACAATTATTGAGTAGGGTGTGCAATTCCTTACGGCTAGCACCATCACCAGAAACGCCACCACCACAAGCGCCATACGTCACACGCGCACGTACGTGTGCGGAAGTGAAGAATACGTAGTTACTTTTCTAGGCCGTTCGTTAAGTGCAAGTGCCTTATTGAACTAAGTTAATGTGTAAAAGCAAACTGCCTCAGAAAATGCGTTAAATATGACTAAGAGGGGCGTAAATACGACTAATAGGGTGGGAGAAAAGCAGGCGGGTGAACAGGCAATTGGCAACTATGGTGTCGATTCTAGAAACGCTAGAGAGACGCTGCTAGAATTCGCAGAAAAGAATAAGCTTCTAATAACGAACACTTTTTTCAGGAAGCGTAGCAACAGATAATGGACCTGGAAAAGCCCTACTGGTGAAACAAGAAATGAAATTGTTTTCATACTTTCTGCCAATTCAAGCATAGTGCAGGATGTAGAAGTGATAGGTAGGGTAAGTGACCATAGGTTTAGAGAAACACGTCAACTTAGAGGCAGTAAGGGTAAAAGCAGATAAATTTACGCTATCACTTGCAAACAAATATGTAGCCCTAGAACAGAGAGGTGATTATGATGGCATAGAGGTAATGAATGAAACCGTAACTAGGCCGGCTCCAGAGGCAGCAATTGAAGTCGGAGGCAAGCCACCAAATCAACCAGTAGGCAAGCTCTCCCAAGTAACAAAGGACCTAATAAAGAAACGACATAGAATGAAAGTGTCCAACTCAAGAGATAAGATAGAATTCGCGGAACCTGCAAAACTGATCGACAAAGCGAACATAAGCGATGTTAGAAATTATAACGTCAGAGAGACTGAAGATCCGTAAAAAATGGACGCAGCCAGAAATCAGTGAGAAGGAAACTTGGCATAGGGCAAACCAAGGTGTCTGTACTGAAAGATAAGCATGTAATATCATCAGCAATCTTGAAGGTATAATAAGTGAAGCGAAAGAATTCTATACTGACCTGTGCAGTACACAGAGGACTCAGGAGAACTCCATTCCGAACGATAATAAACAGGATACAGAAACTCCTCCTACAACTAGCGATGAGGTCAGAACAGCTTTGCAAGACATGAAACGGGGAAAAGCGGCAGCACGGGATGGAATAACAGTCGCTTTAATCAAAGATGGAGGAGACATAATTCTAGGAAAACTGGCGGCTCTCTATACAAAGTGTCTATCGACTGCAAGGGTCCCAGAAAACTGGAGGAATGCAAACATTATACTAATCCACAAAAGGGGCGACGTTAAAGAACTGAAAGATTATAGGCCCATTAGCTTACTCCCAGCATTCTATTATTACGATATCATCGAGCGATGCTCAAGAGACGAGCCGAATCGACAACGACGAAGAAGTTGGTCGGTGCCCTTGGCACGAGCGAGTGTCAGCCTGACTGCCTGGCTCCAGTGTAAATAGCGTGCAACTAGCATCTTTCGTCTATGTCTTTCCACACGTAACATTTCTGGTGGAGATCAGCGATCACCGTCCTCACCACGGAACGCCGAAGTGGTCGGCACACCGAGCTTGTCACCATGCCTCCCGGTGACGAGCCCGCCTCTGCAACGGCTTCGGCTTGTCCGACTGCTCCAATCGTGGCGGTTGCCCCACATCGTTACCCAGATGCGTTCTCTGGCCTGGAGGGACAGGATGTCGACGACTGGATCAAGCTCTATGAACACGCCAGTGCTAATAACAGATGGGACCCAACGATTATGCTCGCCAATGTCATCTTTTATCTCGGCGGCACCCCACGCGTGTGGCACCAAACGCATGATGATGAAATATCCAGTTGGGGCAGTTTGAAAGAAAAGCTACGGGAACTGTTCGGCGACTCCATAAGGCGCAAGGCTGCCGCGAGAAAGGCTCTTGCGTCTCGTGTTCAGTCATCTACAGAGCCATACGTTTCCTACATCCTCGACGTCTTGGCTCTATGCCGTAAAGCTGACGATAATATGTACGAAGCAGATGAAGTGGCCCATGTGCTAAGAGGCATCGCCGACGACGCTTTCAATTTGCTTGTTTTCGGCAACGTCTCGAGTATCGACGCCATAATAAAAGAATGCCGTCGCCTTGAACAGGCTAAGAGCCGCCGTATCTCACACCACATTGCGCGGCTACCCAACACTGCTGCTACGTCGATATGTGAGGGTCGACCGCGTCAGACCACCACCTATGACGACGTCACCCGTATTGTTTGCCGCGAACTCGAGGCCGCCTGTTTGTCAGCCTTCTCCACGACGCCTCCCCATCCGCCAGCAACCACCAGTGCGATGGTTCAGGCCGTCGTCAGACAGGAATTTGAAAACATGGGTCTGAACACCGTGTGTTCCACGTTTCGACCCAGCGTTACCCAGTTATCTAGCGGCCCTCCTCGTCCCCGGCAGTCCTTTTCTCCCCCATCTCGCCGCAACCCGTCCGAATAACGTACCCCTGATGACCGGCCGATCTGCTTCCACTGCTGTCGCATGGGCCACGTCGCCCGTCACTGCCGCAATCGATGGCCACCACCTCCTCGGACTTACGCCACCACTTATTCCGCACCTTTGGACCTTCTGTACCCTATTCCACCCGCCATGAACCCACTACCGCTGATGCCCCTGCTCCGAACCTTCGCTACAGCCGCTCGCCCTCACCTCGACGCCACCAGTCTCGTCCGCCCCAACCCCGCCGCTTCTCTCCGTCGCCTATCGCCCTCTGGATCCAGCCGGAAAACTAGGCACTGCAGCTTCTGGAGGTGAAGCTGCGTTGTCGACCCTACCCTCAAACCCTCTACTCACATACTAACCGAAACCTTCTTGACGTTGAAGTTTACGGCTATCCTGTCACGGCACTCATCGATACAGGAGCGCATCTTTCTATTATGAGTGCTGCCTTCCGACGACGACTGAACAAGCTCCTCACCACAGCGTCGGCACCCGTCGTCCGCGTTGCGGATGGAGGTACTGTGCCTATCATCGGCATGTGTACGGCACGTGTCCGCATCGCCGGCCGCCACACTCCTGTCCTCTTCACCGCAATTGCTCATTGCCCCCACGACCTCATTCTCGCCCTGGATTTTCTCTCCGCCCATTCTGCTCTTATTGACTGCTCTTCCAGTACCCTTCGCCTTGAGTTGCCGATGCTCGCAGAACCTTCTGACGCACCCCACTGCCGCTTACGCTCCACCGGCTTTCTTCGCCTGCCGCCAAAGTTCATAGTCTACATTGAACTGTTGCATTTCCCACCAGTTCCTGATGGCGAGTACCTCGTCACTCCTCTGCCCGACATCCCAATGCAGTATGACGTCCCCGTGCCTCACAGTATACTTACTATTACTGCGAACCACACTCGCATGCCTGTCTGCAACTTTGGATTGACAAAGGAAATTCTACCGCAAGGTATTTGCCTTGTCACCATTGATTGTCTCGGCGGCCAATACGTGGCAGCGTTATCGACCGATGGTTCTCGCGAGCTTAGCAGGCCCCTCGCGCCAGCCTCGGGTGCCGATCCCAATATAAAGAAAATGGTTGCGACGGACCTGTCCTCTGCGCAGGCTGAAGAGCTTTGCCAAGTATTATCGTCCTACCGAGATATTTTCGACATCGACGATCGCCCTTTAGGCCAGACGCTCGCGGTCAACCATCGGATTCTTACTGGCGATGCTACGCCTATTCACCGACGACCGTATCGAGTTTCCGCGTCGGAACACCGAAGTCAACAAAATGCTCGATAGAAACATCATTCAGCCTTCATCGAGTCCCTCGGCGTCACCTGCGGTGGTGGTTAAGAAGAAGGACGGCACGTGGCGCTTCTGTGTAGACGACCCTAGAGTCACTGGAAAAAATTTCAGAGTACCGCAAAGGTCGGAATTTGACTGGCAACACTGAGCGGCCACCGCCATATACCTTCCAAGCCGACTGCGCCGCGGGAAGGCCGCCGTGTTGGAAGAGCTTGATATTCGGTGACACATCGGGTTGAGTGTTTACTGAAGTACAAATACTTTGTGCCCAGAGATAATGGTTGCTAAGAACGAAAAGAAAATGTTAGTTTGTGCGAAGTAATGCAGCCGGTGGTAGTTTTGCACGCCGATCGTGTTAACTGCTGGGACTGTGCTACGATTGTGGGCCGCAGCTTAGCACTGCTATCGGGAGCTTATGCACGCGTTTTTCTTTCCCTGCCGCGGAGCGAGGTACGAAGGAAACATTTCGTCACTTCGAGCCGGAATGAGGCAAGCTTGTGCTTTTGGGCATGAACATCGTGGACCGCCGTCGGCTTCTATTGAATGTTTCCAAGAAGGACGAAACTAACACCTGACAGTGTCACAGCACGTACGTTCATTGTATAATTTCACAAGCTAAATCGGATAAATCTAATTTAGTTTGTAAACGGATACCGCGCGTTTACGATTCTGCAGGGCGACTTTGTCCGCCGTATACGCAAGACACACTGTGACTGCCGTGTGCGCACCGGTGTTTGGCTGTGATCGTAAGACGATCTGTGCACAGCAGGCGTGGAAACCAACTTCGGGGACCATTTTGCGCACTAAATCTTGTGGAAGGCCAATATGAGCCATTGCCGTGATTAGAGCAACGTATATGTACTTCTGTACACTGATAATGAGCGAGAGTTTGCTACATTGCGATTTATGAACGCGGCTGTCTAGTGCGTTCCGTGAGCGGCTACTCTTCTGAACTTATTTATGAGTGTTTTCTTAGACTGCCAAGAGCCCACGTTCCCCACACGCCTCGGTAGCTCCACTTCCCGCGACACGACCCCCGACCTGACATTTACCAAGAACGTCACCAACGCCCAATGGAGCAACACACAACATGATCTCGGTAGTGACCATTCCATCATTGCCATACTTATCCCTCTGATACCTGCAGTTACTGCCAAACCCCGTGAGTTCACTTGGGTTGACTGGGATGCATTTCGCAAGCATCGATCCGCTGACCTGCACGCGGAACGCATAGCGGACATTGATGCATGCACCCGAAATCTCCACTCCGATACCAATGCAGCCACGCACACCGTTACCACCGATGCCCCCGTCGAGCGCATGGACAGTAGACTGGCCCATCTCGTCGCGGCTAAAACATCCATCCTATCCCGCTGGAAAGGGCAACGTCTCAACAGGCACCTCCGCGCTAAAATAGTCCTCCTCAATAAGGAAATCGAAGTTCATTGCCTCACTCCGAGCCGTCAGCAGTGGACTGAACTGTGCAATACTGCTGACAGACAAATCCATTGTCCCTCTTCTTGGAAGCTTCTCAAACACCTCCTCGATAGTCAAGCCACCCGCTCTTCCCATCAAGATCGCCTCACTAAACTTCTCTATACAGAAAGGAAGAAACAGGGCCGCGCCCAAGTTTTAGACTCCCTCACCAACAAGTATCTCCCCGTGGGCGCAGTGCAATCTCACGGCTCCTACACCGGGGCCCCCAACCCCCCACTGGACGAAGACTTTAGTGTCGCTGAGATCCAAGCCGCCGTCCAAAATACTCCACCGCTAAACGCCATTACGAAGACATTGCGCTTCATCTAACGGATGGCAGCCCCATACCACTCGTCACCAACATCCGTGTGCTCGGCTTGCTCATAGAGGCGAACGGAGCGAATGGCATGGCCCTCGCCAAAATCAAGATGAATACAGCCAACACCATGAGACTTTTGAAGCGGGTCTCCAAGCGCCGTGGGGGTATGAAAGAGGAGAATCTGCTCCGATTAATCCAGTCATTCGTAATTTGCCACATCACCTACGTTGCTGTGTATCTAAACTGGTACAAGGCTGAACAAACCAAGCTCAACATCCTCCTACGCGGTGTCTATAAACAAGCCCTCGGCCTCCCCGGTTGCACCAGCACTGACCTCCTCCTTCAACTAGGCGTCCATAACACACAGGACGAGCTCATCGAGGCCCAACGTCGCTCTCAGCTGGAGAGACTCACTCTCAAAGCGACGGGTCGCCATATCCTCACCTTGCACGGTATCACCTACCACCATCAACACGGCCATAAGCACCAGATCCCCTCCACCATACGAGCTTGGATTCACGCCGATCCTATCCCCAGAAACATGCACCCCGAATACAACCACGCACGTCGCACAGCACGTGCCACGGTTCTCACCAAATCCCTTACTCGCCACGACGGTGTGAGTTTCGTCGACGCCGCCGAATATTCCCACGGTACCCGCTTTCCAGCTGTCACCACGCGTGAAGGCTCTCTCCACCATGCTATCAGCCTAGTAACCCCACACGCTGAGGAAGCTGAGGAAGTGGCCATCGCGCTAGCCACACTAGACCCAACATGCCATACCATCGTCTCTGACTCCCGCTCCACCATTATCAACTATATCAACGGCAGTATTTCACACCAAGCCTTGCGCATCTTGCAACAAGCGCCCCGCTCAACCGACCATCACGTTACACTCGTCTGGTTCCCGGCTCATGTAGGCACCGTCCACCCGCACCTCCCCAACCTCAACGAGGTTACCCACTCCCTAGCGCGAGGCCTAGTTAACCGCGCGGGAGAAGGGGAGGCTGCCCCCACCGGTAGGGATCGCCTGACACGCTACAATGATCTTGTGAAGTCCTTCTACCTAGAGCGTAGAACCTTCCCCGGCCCACACAACAAACTATCCCGAGCGCAGGCTACAACTTTCCGCCTGCTACAAACCAGTACTTACCCCTCGTTACAACTTTATAACAAGATCTACCCAGACATTTACCCCAATCCCACGTGCCATATCTGCAAGACACAGCCAGCCACACTTCCACACATGCTTTGGGAATGTACACACCAATACCCCGACACTAACCCACGACCCTCTCGTCGAGATGGCACGCTGCCCTGCGTAGCCCCAACCTTGACGACCAACTCTGGGCGACCCAGCAGGCCTGCGAGGCGGCGAAGAGGCAACACCTCGACGTCCCCACGTGGGAGGCCTTGGCCCAGCCACCATCTCTTGCTGGTTTCAATAAAGTTTATTCAGTCAGTCAGACGCCCGCTGGTGACGCAGCATTTTTTTCCTAAGTTACATAGGCGATGTGTAAAATTCTTGTGCTTTTAGAGCAGTTTATGTAACATGCATAGTGACGGAGTGAAACTAATGCTACTGAGTGTTCTGTTGTTTTCTATTTCTTGTTATGCATCAAGCACAACATTATTTGGGTATGCACCGTAGCATTTCAACATAAAACATAATATGTATGCTGACTTCAGTTCATTGCATGCGCTCGGCTTACAAGCTCAAAATTTGAAGCATGTGTTGTGAATATCACCTGGCCACTGGTTTCAAGCTCGAAATGCGTATGTATATATAAGCAAAGGATAATTGTAAGAAAGTAAGTATCATGGGCCTCGTATTGACCATGTTTTTATTGACTACGATCGTCTCGATCTGCGAAAAACAAGTGCCATATGGGTCGAGTGACTCGAGGCGAGAGCGCGCTCACGTGCGCGGAGAAATGATGCGAGTACCTGGTGCACGTGAGGACGCGAAATTCTCGCGCGACAAGCGTGCAAGACGCGAACGATCTTTCCAATGAACTCCCGGGCCCTCCCTGCCGGGCTGCTCTGATGCTGCTAGGAGGACCTTCTATTTTTCTCCCTCCTACCTTCTCTCTCTTTTAATCCCATCTCCCCACCCTACTGGCGCTGAGCCGTGCTCCCCCATGGGTTGCAGAAAATAGTGCTAGCCTGTCCTCCTACCCCACAAGAACCACGTCTCTATTTTCGCAGCATCGCTAACACCACGTGCACTTCGCTTAAATATCTTCTAAAACAGAGCTGAAAAGCACAAGCAAGGTGTACTTATACGTCGCACATGCGGGTGTTTTTTGTAGGCTTGAAGTTCTCCCGGCCGATCTGTCTAAGCACGCAGAACGACGCTCTCGGTCATTTTTCCCTGTCGGAATCTAGAAAAAAGTCTTTCCAGACTCAGTTCGGTTGCTGCATCCGAAGGCGCAGCAGCCAGGCATGATTTCCTTGCAGTCAAATGCGAGCGCCACAATCCGAACACACACACACACACACACACAAAAAGAAAAAACGTAGGGAACCTGCGCTGCCTGCGCTCTAACTCAGCCGGCCCGCCCGGCGCTTGGAAGGTATATGGCACCCCAGAGGTCACATGGTACGGTTGGGCCAATGAACGCGTCGGCGGCGCGGGGAAAACGAATGCGGTACTCTGAAATTTTTTCCAGTGACTCTAGGCTACCGTCATCTGAACAGCATTACAAAGAAGGACGTCTATCCGCTCCCACGTATAGACGACGCCCTTGACTGCCTGCACGGTTCCACCTATTGCTCGTCTATTGATCTTCGTTCGGGATATTGGCAAATTGCTGTTGATGATATGGACAGAGAAAAAACCGCGTTCATCACACCTGATGGCCTATACCAATTTTAAGTAATGCCGTTTGGATTATGCAACACCCCTGCCACATTTGAGTGTATGATGGACTCCTTGCTCCAAGGTTTCAAATGGTCCACATGCCTCAGCTACTTCGACGACGTCATCGTCTTCTCGCCAACGTTCGACACTCACCTTGAGCGCCTCACAACTATCCTTGATGTATTTCGAAAGGCGAAGCTGCAACTTAACTCGTCCAAATGTCGTTTTGGCCACCGACAAATTACTCTTCTGGGCCATCTCGTTGACGCTTCCGGAGTACAGCCTGATCCCGACAAAACTCGCGCTGTCCGAGAGTTTCCGGTTCCAAAGACAGCCGCAGACATTCGAAGTTTTGTAGGGCTGTGCTCGTACTTTCGTCGTTTTGTTCCAGATTTTGCGACAATTGCTAGGCCCCTAACTAATCTTTTGAAGAAAGGAGTACAATACTCGTGGGGTACTGCAGAAGCCGCCGTCTTCTCTCGTCTCGTCACTCTTCTAACCTCACCACCCATTCCCGCCCACTTTGACTCTGATGCCCCTAAAGAATTGCGTACAGATGCCAGCGGTCATGGCGTAGGTGCCGTCTTAGCCCCGCGTCAACGTGGCAAGGATCGCGTTATTGCTTATGCAAGCCGCCTCCTAGCACCATCGGAGCGCAACTATTCCATTACGGAATGAGAATGCCTTGCTGTTGTCTGGGCGGTTGCGAAGTTCCGTCCTTACCTTTACGGTCGCCCTTTTTCCGTAGTCACTGACCACCATGCTCTCTGATGGCTCTCTTCGCTAAAAGATCCTACAGGCCGGCTTGGTCGATGGGCTTTGAGGCTACAGGAATTTTCATATTCTGTGGTGTATAAGTCTGGCCGCCTGCACCAAGACGCTGACAGTTTGTCGCGTTACCCTGTTGACGACTCTGACTCCTCCAATATTGACAGTGCTCCTTGCGTATTCTCTGTATCCCAGCTACTTCATTTCGCCGACGAGCAACGCCGTGACGCCTAAATCCGAGCACTCATCGACCGTTTTGAAACCTCTCCGGCCGATGCCGCTCTACGCCTCTTCGTCCTCCGCGACGGTACTCTGTACCGTCGTAACCTTCATCCGGACGGCTCTGAGTGCCTGCTTGTAATACCTAAACACCTCCGCTCCACCGTTCTAGAAGAGCTTCACGACGCACCAACGGCAGGACACCTCGGCGTATCTCGAACCTATGACCGTGAACGTCGCCGTTTTTTTCTGGCCGGGCCTTGCCCGTTCCGTGCGATGTTACGTCGCCGCTTGTGAACTTTGCCAACGACGCAAGAAGCCATCCCAGCTCCCCGCTGGTTACCTGCAGCCGCTCGACATCCCCGCCGAGCCCTTCCATCGTGTCGGCTTGGACCTTCTCGGCCCATGTCCGGAATCTACATCAGGAAACAAGTGGGTTGCAGTCGCGGCGGACTACGTGACCCGCTACGCCGTAACCCGTGCTCTTCCGACCAGTTGCGCAACTGATGTTGTGGACTTCCTCCTACATGATATCATTTTGATGCATGGTGCTCCGCGTCAATTGCTTACAGACCGCGGCCGCACCTTCTTGGCCAAAGTCTTTGACGACATCATGCGTGCCTGCTCAATACAGAATAAATTTACCACCGCCTACCACTCCCAAACGAACGGCCTCACTGAGCGTTTGAACCGCACCCTTACAGACAAGCTATCCAAATAAGTTTCATACGACCACCGTGACTGGGACCTCGCTCTACCTTACATTACCTTTGCATACAACTCTTCCCGTCTCGAAACTGCTGGCTTTTCCCCGTTTTACCTCTTGTATGGCCGCGAACCGACGCTACCACTGGACACTGTGCTTCCGTCCGCCACAGCTTCAACTAGCGATTATGCCCGTGATGCAATCGCCCATGCTGACCATGCTCGCCAACTTGCGCGCGCTCGTCTACAAGTGTCTCAAGACAAGCAGAAACAACGCTACGACCTCCGTCACCGTGATGTCCATTTTGTGCCCGGCGCCCTCGTGTTGCTTTGCTCGCCATCGCGTAGTCGGCCTTTGTGAAAAACTGCTTTCCTGTTACACAGGCCCATGTCGCGTGATACGCAAAGTGACCGATGTCCCCTATGAAATCATTCTAGCCACGCCCACTAAGTCCTCCGCTGTGACAACTAGCGACATTGTCCACGTTGCCCGACTCAAGCCCTGCAACTCTCCATGCACCTTGGATATTTAACAGCACCGTGACGGTGCTTTCGCCGCCGGGGGGTAATATTACGATATCATCGAGCGATGCTCAAGAGACGAGCTGAACCGACAACGACGAAGAAGTTGGTCGGTGCCCTTGGCACGAGCGAGTGTCAGCCTGGCTGCCTGGCTTCAGTGTAAATAGCTTGTAAATAGCATCTTTCGTCTGTGTCTTTCCGCACGTAGCAATATGAAATATTTACCAAAATAATCGCAAATAGAATAAGGGCAACATAGGACTTTAGTTAACCAAGGGAGCAAGCTGGCTACAAGAAAGGATACTATACAATGGATCACATCCATGTTATTAATCAGGTTATCGGTAAACACGCAGAGTACGATAAGCCTCTCTATATGACTTTCATAGATTACGAAAAAAAGCATTTGATTCAGGTGAAATACCAGCAGTCATAGAGGCATTGCGTAATCAAGGAGTACAGACCGGTTACGTTAACACCGTGGAAAATATCTACAGAGATTCCACAGTCACCTTAATTCTACACAAGAAAAGTAGGAAGATACCTATGAAGAAATTGGTCATACAAGGAGAAACAATCTCTCTAATGCTATTCAATGCGTGCTTTGAAGTATCCAAGCTATTAAACTGGGAAGGTTAAGGAGTAAGGATCGACGCCAAATATCTCAACAACCTTCGGTTTGCCGATTACATTGTTCTATTCGGTAACACTGCGGACGAGCTACAACAAATGATTGAGGACCTTAACAGGGAAAGTGTAAGAGCGGGGCTGACGATTAATATGCAGAAGACAAAGATGATGATAAATAACCGAGCAAGGGAACAAGAGTTCAAGATTGCAGGTCAGCCTCTAGAGTCTGTGAAGGAGTACGTTTACCCAGGTCAACCAATCGCAGGGAACCCTGACCTGCGAATAAAAATGGGTTATATTGGCAAACGGCAGACATCGTGAGCTCCTGACTGGGAGCTTACCGTTATCCTTGAAAAGGAAAGTATACAATCAATGCATTGTACTGGTGCAGACATATGGCGCAGAGACTTGGAGACTGACAATGAAGCTTGAGAACAAGTTAAGGACCCCGCAAAGAGCGATGGAACGAAGAATGCTAGGCATAACTTTGAGAGACAGAAGGAGAGCGGTTTGAATCAGAGAGCAAATGAGTATATACGATATTCAATAGGCATTAAGAGAAAGAAATGACGCTGCTCAGGTCATGTAATGCGCCGATTAGACCATTAGAGTGACAGAATGGGTATTAAGAGAAGGGAAGCACATTAGAGGACAGCAGAAGACTAGGTGGTGCGACGAAATTAGGAAATTTGCCGGTGCTCGTTGGAATCGGTTGGCGCAGGACCGATGAAATTGGAGGTCGCAGGGAGACCCCTTCGTCCTGCAGTGGACATATATAGGATGATGATGATGATTATTATTATGACTAACACACAAGCTGCAGACATGATAGCTTCAGATAGTAATACGAATATACGAGAAAGCCTAATTAGCTGGTACCCAGAAACTGAAAGACAAATCCCTTTTTCAGCTGCCTTTGAGGTCCATCCTCATTCATCCTTATTTTTGTAGGCACTACACTTGCGCAAGTACGTTATTGAACAAATTGAATTTCTCAAAGTAAAATGTGTCAGAAAATTCCTAATATGCGAGTTACACACAACATTCTGACATGGTATCATCGGATTGTAATTGAATATAACAGAAAAGATAATTCTGTTACGCGGAAACTCAATCACAAGCCCCTTTTCCAGCTGGCATGGCGGTACTTGCCATAATGTCGTTGCGACTGCAGCACACGCTGTGTGACAGATGCAACGCGCAGAGCACTCCCGCGTCAAGGACGTATTTTGTGCACATGTTCGTCACGTGCACACGCACGTGTGGGGAAATGCAGCTTCCGTTCTCCTTCTTGTACGCCCTCCGCATGGCGCAAGGGCTTGATTGAACTAACGGACTTTTTCAAACCGTGGCATAAAATTTGTAAAGTACAATTTACACTGAACCTACAAACATCATAGCGTCGCACTACAGTTTGAATGTACCAGAAAACGTCATTCTGTCACGAGGAAACTCAAACACGAACCCTTTTCCATCTACTGGTTTTTGTCTGAGTATGTCAAAAAATTCCGACCAACCAGAGGCTAACATATTTGCTGTAATAGATAGATAGATAGATAGATAGATAGATAGATAGATAGATAGATAGATAGATAGATAGATAGATAGATAGATAGATAGACAGACAGACAGATAGAGAGATAGATAGATAGATAGATAGATAGATAGATAGATAGATAGATAGATAGATAGATAGATAGATAGATAGATAGATAGATAGATAGATAGATAGATTGTCCCCGGGGAGTGCGCGAAATACACTAGGATGCCAAGGCACTAAACGTGCGTCTTTTGTTGTCTTGGGGCGCGGCACAGATACACAGGCCAGTGCACGTTTTCGATAAGCGATAAGGTGCGTGACAGACGCTGCCGCTATTCGCATCACCATTGGGGTTAGGCGCTGCTTGCTGACCACTCAAGTTAGAATTATTCAACGAATGCCAATTTTAGTGTAAAAAATAACGAAAGTTAAGGCTCATAGAAATGCAAGGGCGTCGGTAAGGCCCTTTGGTCGCGATCTAATTAACCAAAGAATTGGATTTAACCGCAGTCGAAATAACAGAGGCATATTGTACCTGGTTGTTTAGTCTTGCCAGTGAAAAAGGAAGATGTTCCTCCAAGTTTTGTATCCTGGATTGCCAAATTTATCAGATTTAGTGAGAACATTGTGTTGAAGGAACGGTTGTAGTCTTCTGATGTTTCTTTTTAGTCATTGATTTTTTAATTGAACATAATCGAAAACCTGCAAAAGTCAGGAAATTTTGAAAATGGTATATGTTAGACACCGTGCGAATGACCCAAGCTGATGCAACGGTTGATTTCGAGCGTGTTTCCCCCACCAGATTACTCATTACCATATGAACTACTCAGTGACCCAAGTTGGTGTGAAATAGGTTCGGCATGGATGGGTGGAAGGGCAGACCGACAACAGACAGACGGACAGGTGGACAGGCAGGCAGGCAGGCAGGCAGGCAGACAGACCGCTAACTGGGCGAAATTTCCAAAGAATGCTAATCACATTAAGACCGGCAGGAGTGTCAAGAGAGAGAGATAAAGAGGAAAGGCAGGGAGGTTAACCCAATATCAGTCTCCGTTTTGCTACCCTACACTGGGGATGGGAGATAGGGGTTAGAAAGAGGACAGTGAGGAAAGCGTAAAAACAAAAACGCCCACACGGAGGCGTACCACAAGACACAAGAGGCGTTCCACATACACAAAAGTCTTTCCAGTTAAAGGCGTTCACAAAGGCCGGTAGAACGCAAAAATCGCAATAGTGCTTGCACGGCTTTCTTACGTGACGGTAGGTCCTTTTGATGGTGCAAAATTCTTTTTTCCGAGAGCGGTTGGTCGTCCTGCTGGTCAAGTTCCTGGCGAAGGCATTCCCTCTATGTATTGTACTGCGGGCAGGCGCACAAAATATGTTCAATAGATTCTTCATGGCCGCAGTGGTCACAGGTTGCGGTGTCGGTCATCCCTATGCGGAATGCATAGGCTTTGGTAAAGACAACACCCGACCACAGTCAGTATAAAAGCGTGGCGTCTCCACGGCGAAGCTGTGATGGCGCTCCAACACTTAATGTTTAAGACGACGAAGTCGAAGATCGCGGACGTGCTCCGCATGGGCTCGCGCTTTGAGACCATTTTTCGGTGGAATGCCCCGTGCTGTGGACTTGCTTTTGGTGGGATTGTCTACAGGAAGTTGCCCTGTTCCTGCGGACACCTAATTTCGGCAAGTTTGCTCCCTTTTTAGGGGTTTTTCAACGCTTTTCCTACTCAACCACGACGCGGCAAAGTTAGACCTCTTCATTAGGCCGAGCCGCCGCCGTTGCCACCGGGCTCCTCGGCTGTGAATTGTGGTTGTGGGCCTCTGTGAGGCTCATGACAATGGAGTACTCCGTTGAGGGAGAGACTATAACGCCCAAAGAGTTCAAGGCGGGAGAATGGGCCTGGGTTTTGCAGGCTCAAGATCGATTCAAGAAATCTGTATACGGGAACCATCCCGAGAGTAGGCCTAGCGAGAAGCAGGCGGGCAGCGACGGGCGCCAGGCGCACGGAACAGAACAAGCCAATCGCGTGAAAGCGCCGCTGTAGAAGAAACGGGCACCCTTTCTGAAGATTCCAGCCAAGGACTTCAAGGTCGTGTGCCAACCCAAGATTTGGGACTTGAATATGGTGACGTCGAGGGAGCTCGGATATGCCTTGAGAGCGGCAGCGGAGCTGACGGATGCGACTGTGGCGGAAGAAGACCTGGTGCGTGTCAACGAGACAAACAACAAGATGACGGTGAGCACGCCGTGTATGCATCGCTGTGGGGCATAGGCGAATGTGAAGAAGCTCAAGCTGAGCGGTCATGACCTTGAGATTTCGGCGTACGTCGTGGCGCCGGAGAACTCTGTGCACGGAGTGATTTATAACGCGTACAACGGATGCCCACTGGCAGAAGTTCGGGCGGGATTCTTGAAGAGGAATGACGGCATAGAAATTTTGGATGCCAGACCTTTGGGAAAGCCGAAGGCCATTCAGATCACGTTCGGGAGCAAGCATCTTCCCTGGCAAGTTATTTACTAGAACTGTTTGTACGCTGTGATTCCGTACAGAGAGTTAGTCGAGACCTGCTATAACTGCAGACGAGTGGGACATCGGGTGGACGTTTGTTATCGCCCGAAGACTAATCTGTGTCACCGTTGCGGAAAGGACCATCCTGCGCCACCGGAAGGAGAGCCGCTGACCTGCACCCTGGACTGCATCATGTTCCATGGGGCGCACAACACGGGGAGCCGGAACTGCAAGTTTCGTCTAGCCCGAAAGCAGCTGACGGGCCTGCGGCAGTGCAGTGAGGACAAGGGCCAAACTGGCAAGGAGGAGCGGTGCTCGAGCCCCAGGAAGCGGTAATCCAGCGGTGCGAGAGACGGTCCAATTCGGAAGACGGAAGAGCAGGGACCGGTCCAATTCCTTCCCACCACTGCCCGGACCCGAGCGTGGCAAAGGAGAACAGGTTTCCAGTCATGGAAGAAGTCCCATCGCCACGAGAAAAAAGGTGAGCTGGACCAACGTGGCCTCCCAGAGTGAGACTGTTCGAGAGAAGGAGCTACAAAGGCAGGTGCAGCAGCAAGCTGAGACGATTAAGAAGATGGAAGTCAGGATGACAGAGATGGAACGCGCGCTTAAAAGCGACAAAGGACGAAGGCTACAGACGCGGGTGGTCCAGGCCCCACTGAAAGCGGCGCAGGCGACGGCTTCTCGCGAAACTGAGAGCACAGCTATGGAAGTGGAGAATCGGGGGACGGTTAAGAGGCCGCCATCGGCGGATGAGGGAGCTAATGCAAAAAAGAGTGGCAGAAACTTCAGTGACGGACACGCCGCAGCCAGTCGTTAAAGTCACTAGTCATAGTGGGGAAATGTCTGCCCTTGCGGACAGAATAAGAAAACTGAAGGAAAGACAGGATAGGTTGGAAGCTCGGGTCGACAGGATCAAAGCCAGAATAGACAAGATTGAGGAGCATCTTGACGCCTTCACCAATGACATGCGGGCTTTCCAAACACAGGTTATAAGCATGTTTCAACAGCTCAATGCTACGCTACAGGCTAGATTGCCTCCCGTAGTCGGCCAAGCGCCAATGCTAGTGAACCTAGTGCCGAATCATGGCCCCTCACCAGCAAATTGAGGTTTGGCAGTGGAACTGCAGGGGCTTGCGTCGCAAGCGGGGGAACCTGCTGTTGCACATACAAAATCTGGACGGTAAGTAAGCCTGACATTAAAGCTTTGCAAGAGGCTAGTGGCTGGGTGAAATTACCGAGATTTAAGGCATTTACACTGCCAGAGATTGATCGGGGGCATGGGGGAGGGTGTATCGAGCGTCTTCACGGCCGTGCTAGTCCATCGCAACGCCACGGCGATTCAGCATACCATAGATAGCAGCAGAGAGGACTACGTCCTGCTAGAGCTTCTGCCCAAAAAAGGACGATAAGGTCTCTTTTTTTTAATGCATATTGTTCTCCGAAAGATAATGGGGTGGGCTTGCCAGGCCTCTTGATAAAGACGCAACGGCAAGCCACTAGGGCTCAACTCAACGTGGTTGAAGATTTCAACGCGCCTCATCCGGAGTGGGGCTACATCCGAGCCTCTCCAAAGGGCTTTGGCGGGTAACTCAAGACCTCCAATGAGCAATCTTGAACAACCCGCTAGATCATACGAGGATAGGTAACAGCGTTAGCATAGACACCTCTGCGGCCCTCACATTTGTTAAAGGTATTAGGGATGCAAAGTGGGTAAACACGGGACAGCCACTGAGCAGTGATCACTATATCCTTTCCACGGTATTTAGTGCTGCTAAGCACAAAGACAGGGTGAAAGGAACTGGAGTGACGGATTGGGACAGATTTCGGAAAGTCAGGCAAGACACAGTGAGTGGGGAAATCGAGGACTTGGGAGCCTGGGTTGGGGCGCTCAAGCAGGACGTGAAGAGTACCACAGAAGAGGTTCCGACGGCGGAGGAGGGTTTTACGGCGGACTCTAGACTGTTACACATGTGGGAAGAGCATGCAAGTCTCCTTCGGAGGTGGAAGACACAAAAACATAATAGGGTCCTCTGTAGGAAGGTGGCCAAGCTAGAACGAAAAATCGAAACATACACGTTTGACTTGCAGGGGGCAGATTTGTGACAGGATGAATGGGCAATTCGGATGCAAAAATCATGGCAGTTGTATAGGCACCTTTTAGATCCGGCGGCAACCAAATCGGCGCAGAAGGGTCAAATGGCTAGGTTAGTTCATCAGTATCAAGGCACGATTGGGGAGTTCATTAAAGAACTCCGAAGTCGTTACATAAACGGCGAGGCGGGCGGTTGCTTGCCGGATTACACGGGAGAGGAAAACCTGGAATTAGAGGCGGACTTTACGGTGGCGGAGGGGGAGCTTGCAATGGGGCAGCTTCATACTACGTGGGCAGCGGGTCCGGACGGGGTTACTAATAAAATGCTGAAGAACCTGGATTTGGCTCACGGACTTGATGAACAAATATTGGGCGGCCGGCGAGATCCCGGCAGAGTGGAAGCCCCCCCCCCCCATGCTAGGATTACATTTATTCCTAAACCACGGAAGATCTGTATTGAGAATCTTCGTCCCATCTCGCTGACATCCTGCTTGGCCAAATTAATAGAGCATGTGGTCCTCAACAGGCTTCAGGGTTATGTAGCGGACAAAGAGTCGATACCTAAAACGATGATTGGCTTCAGGGCTAATTTATCAACGGAGGACGTCATGATACAGCCCAAAAAGGATGTGGTGAATCCTGGGTACGGCACGGGCACTAAGGCTATCTTGGGGCTCGACCTCACAAAGGCCTTTGACAATGTCACCCATGAGGCAATATTGAGGAACCTATCGGACATAGGACCGGGGGGTAGAACATTCCGATACATCAGATCATTTCTGGAGGATAGGACAGCGGAGATTGTAGTCGGATAATTTAAATCGGATCCTTTCCCGTTGGGGGGCAGGGGGACACCACAAGGGTCCCTTTTATCGCCGTTCTTGTTTAGTCTCCCCTTGATCAAGATACCGCCCAGGCTGCCAAGGATCATCATCATCATCATCATCAGCCTAGTTACGCCCACTGCAGGGCAAAGGCCTCTCCCATACTTCTCCAACTACCCCGGTCATGTACTAATTGTGGCCATGTTGTCCCTGCAAACGTCTTAATGTCATCCGCCCACCTAACTTTCTGCCGCCCCCTGCTACGCATCCCTTCCCTTGGAATCCAGTCCGTAACCCTTAGTGACCATCGGTTATCTTCCCTCCTCATTACATGTCCGGCCCATGCCCATTTCTTTTTCTTGATTTCAACTAAGATGTCGTTTACCCGCGTTTGTTGCCTCACCCAATCTGCTCTTTTCTTATCCCTTAACGTCACACCCATCATTCTTCTTTCCATAGCTCGTTGCGTCGTCCTCAATTTCAGCAGAACCCTTTTCGTAAGTCTCCAGGTTTCTGCCCCATATGTGAGTACTGGTAACACACAGCTGTTATACACTTTCCTTTTGAGGGATAGTGGCAACCTGCTGTTCATGATTTGAGAATGCCTCCCAAACGCACCCCAGCCCATTCTTATTCTTCTGGTTATTTCAGTCTCATGATCCGGATCCGTGGTCACTAACTGCCCTAAGTAGATGTAGTCCCTTACTCCTTCCAGTGCTTCGCTCCCTATCGTAAACTGCTGTTCTCTTCCGAGCCTGTTAAACATTACTTTAGTTTTCTGCAGATTAATTTTCAGACCCACCCTTCTGCTTTGCCTCTCCAGGTCAGTGAGCATGCATTGCAATTGGTCTCCTGAGTTGCTAAGCAAGGCAATATCATCAGCGAATCGCAAGTTGCTAAGGTATTCTCCATCAACTTTTATCCCCAATTCTTCCCACTCCAGGCCTCTGAATACCTCCTGTAAACATGCTGTGAATAGCATTGGAGATATCGTATCTCCCTGTCTGACGCCTTTCTTTATAGGGATTTTGTTGCTTTCTTTGTGGAGGACTACGGTGGCTGTGGAGCCGCTATAGATATCTTCCAGTATCTTTACATATGGCTCATCTACACCCTGATTCCGTAATGCCTCCATGACTGCTGAGGTTTCGACTGAATCAAACGCTTTCTCGTAATCAATGAAAGCTATATATAAGGGTTGGTTATATTCTGCACATTTCTCTATCACTTGATTGATAGTGTGAATATGGTCTATTGTTGAGTAGCCTTTACGGAATCCTGCCTGGTCCTTTGGTTGACAGAAGTCTAAGGTGTTCCTGATTCTATTTGCGATTACCTTAGTAAATACTTTGTAGGCAACGGACAGTAAGCTGATCGGTCTATAATTTTTCAAGTCTTTGGCGTCCCCTTTCTTATGGATTAGGATTATGTTAGCGTCCTTCCAAGATTCCGGTACGCTCGAGGTTATGAGGCATTGCGTATACAGGGTGGCCAGTTTCTCTAGAACAATCTGACCACCATCCTTCAACAAATCTGCTGTTACCTGATCCCCCCCGGCTGCCTTCCCCCTTTGCATAGCTCCTAAGGCTTTCTTTACTTCTTCTGGCGTTACCTGTGGGATTTCGAATTCCTCTAGGCTATTCTCTCTTCCACTATCGTCGTGGGTGCCACTGGTACTGTATAAATCTCTATAGAACTCCTCAGCCACTTGAACTATCTCATCCATATTAGTAACGATATTGCCGGCTTCGTCTCTTAACGCACACATCTGATTCTTGCCTATTCCTAGTTTCTTCTTCACTGTTTTTAGGCTTCCTCCGTTCCTGAGAGCCTGTTCAATTCTATCCATATTATAGTTCCTGATGTCCGCTGTCTTACGCTTGTTGATTAACTTAGAAAGTTCTGCCAGTTCTATTCTAGCTGTAGGGTTAGAGGCTTTCATACATTGGCGTTTCTTGATCAGATCTTTCGTCTCCTGCGATAGCTTACTGGTTTCCTGTCTAACGGAGTTACCACCGACTTCTATTGCGCACTCCTTAATGGTTCCCATGAGATAGTCGTTCATTGCTTCAACACTAAGGTCCTCTTCCTGAGTTAAAGCCGAATACCTGTTCTGTAGCTTGATCCGGAATTCCTCTAGTTTCCCTCTTACCGCTAATTCATTGATTGGCTTCTTGTGTACCAGTTTCTTCCGTTCCCTCCTCAAGTCTAGGCTAATTCGAGTTCTTACCATCCTATGGTCACTGCAGCGTACCTTGCCGAGTACGTCTACATCTTGTATGATGCCAGGGTTCGCGCAGAGTATGAAGTCGATTTCATTTCTAGTCTCACCATTCGGGCTCCTCCACGTCCACTTTCGACTAACCCGCTTGCGGAAAAAGGTGTTCATTATCCGCATATTATTCTGTTCTGCAAACTCTACTAATAATTCTCCTCTGCTATTCCTAGAGCCTATGCCATATTCCCCCACTGACTTGTCTCCAGCCTGCTTCTTGCCTACCCTGGCATTGAAGTCGCCCATCAGTATAGTGTATTTTGTTTTGACTTTACCCATCGCCGATTCCACGTCTTCATAAAAGCTTTCGACTTCCTGGTCATCATGACTGCATGTAGGGGCATAGACTTGTACCACCTTCAATTTGTACCTCTTATTAAGTTTCACAACAAGACCTGCCACCCTCTCGTTAATGCTATAGAATTCCTGTATGTTACAAGCTATTTCCTTATTAATCAGGAATCCGACTCCTAGTTCTCGCCTCTCCGCTAAGCCCCGGTAACACAGTACATGCCCGCTTTTTAGCACTGTATATGCTTCTTTTGTCCTCCTAACCTCACTGAGCCCTATTATATCCCATTTACTACCCTCTAATTCCTCCAATAATACTGCTAGACTCGCCTCACTAGATAGCGTTCTAACGTTAAACGTTGCCAGGTTCAGATTCCAATGGCGGCCTGTCCGGAGCCAGGTATTCTTAGCACCCTCTGCAGCGTTACAGATCTGACCGCCGCCGTGGTCAGTTGCTTCGCGGCTGCTGGGGACTGAGGGCCGGGGTTTGATTGTTGTATTCATATAGGAGGTTGTGGCCAAGTACTGCACCAGGGTGGCCAATCCTGCTCTGGTGAGAGAGTGCGTTACCGGTTCTGGTCACCGGGATCAGGCCGCACTCCAGGCCTGTTTGTGCAATTTCTCAACACACGGTTTCTTTTTTCTTTTTTTTTTGTATTTCCCGGAGGAGAATTGCGCGGCACCGGGATTTGAATCACGGTCCCCTTGCACTGGAGACGGATACTCTACCGTCCCCGCAGGAGTTAAATTAAAATTTGAATTATGGTGTTTTGCGTGACAAAAACCACTTTCTGATTATGCACGCCGTAGTGGAGGACTCCGAAAATTTCGACCACCTGGGGTTCTTTAACGTGCACCTAATTCTAAGTACACGGGTGTTTTCGCATTTCGCCCCCATCGAAATGCGGCCGCCGTGGCCGGGGTCCGATCCCGCGACCTCGTGCTCAGCAGTCTAACACCATGACCACTGAGCAACCACGGCGGGTCCCGCAGGAGTTGTACGCCTCATTTAACCTACAGTGGCGCCCTATTTGATCAGTCAAGGTGGACCAATCTGAGCTCGGTTATACCGCATGGATGGCACTCGGCTAGAGAACCTGGTATTTATGACCTGCACATGTGTGGCCACACATAATTGAGGATATAGAATTTTTTTTTTTAGGAGGGTTTCCGTACTGTGATAAAAGGAAGAAAAATACCTTTAAAAAAAAAAGGAACATAACATGTGATTTGAACTCGTGATCCTTCAATGTTGCCCGGAAAGGTAGCTCAGTCGGTTGGCTGCCAAGGATATCGGGACTTAAACATACATTTTATGCGGATGACATTACTCTATGGGCAACAAGGGGAAGCGACGCACAATTGGAGGAAACTTTACAACAGGCAGTGAATATTGTGGAGGAGCTTTGGATATTGTGGAGATTGTGGAGGAGGCAGGACTCTCGTGCTCTCAGCCCAAGTCCGAGCTTTTTGTGCTTAGGCATAAACATAGAGGAATACATGCGAGGCACTATGTGCCACCACCGCCGCTGAAGGTGAAAGTGGGAGGTGCACCGGTCGCTGAGGTCCAAACGATCAGGATCCTGGGGCTGCATCTGCAGACTAACAAGAAGAATAGGGAGGCCTTGGAAAGGCTTAAAAATACGGTCAATGCTACCGTGAGACTTATCAGGAGAATCGCCACTCGTAAGCAAGGGGTCAAGGAAAAGGACTTGTGTAAGCTGGTACAGGCGTTTGTGCTCAGTAGAATACTGTATGCGACGCCTTAAAAGAAGATGGACGCGACGGAGAAAGGCAACGTGGAGGCTATGATTAGGCAGGCGTATAAGGCGACCCTTCGGTTGCCTAACGATACGTCTACCGAAAGGCTGCTGGGATTAGGGGTGCACAAAACCCTGGAGGAACTGCGGGAAGCACACTTGGTGATGCCGCTCAGTAGACTTTCAAAAACGAGAGTAGGGAGGGATATATTGGAGAGGATCGGCATTGGTGTTGATCCTCCAGCCGGGGACAAGTCAGGTGAAGCGAGAAATGCACAAGGGCTTGTACATAAAACCTTTGCCTAAAAATATGCATCCGATACATCACGGGAACCACAGGAATGCAAGAGCCAGAGCTTTACATGCTAAGTATGGGAAGTACAACGGGGCAGTCTACGCAGATGTCGCCGAGTATAAGAACAAGGACGCATTTGCAGTTGTGGTGGTCGTCGGGCAGGGACGCTTAGTCACCTCTGGATCAGTCAAAACCCGCTACTCAGAAACTGCAGAGGAGGCGGCGATAGTGCTAGCTATAGGTAATACTAAAGCTGACCTGATTTTCAGTGACTCCGAAACAGCCATCCGAAATTTGGCGAGGGGCAGAATCTCTGTCACAGCAGCAGGATTACTAAATCGGGCCACGGGGCGAGGGACTACGGAGGTGGAAATTGTCTGGGTATCGGCACACTCTGGGAACCCTAGGAACGATGCGGCTCACATGAATCTTCGAGGTTTCGTCAGCCGAGCAGGTGAGCCGGACGTTCCGTGGAGGTCCACGAGAGATGGGCTGGTGTCCTTTCACGACATTACTAACCATTACAAACTTGAGCGGAGAATACCGGACAAGCAATTGGTGAAGGCGCAGGAAAGCGTCTGGCGAAGATTGCAGACGAGATCGTTCTATAACCCATACATGTTAAACAAAATCTACCCGGATGTTCAGCCGGAATGCAAATGGTGCCAGGAACTGGCCACCTATGACCACATATTATGGAGCTGTAGCATAGCGCCGCCACCGGCAGATATTATGCGTGATCCTTCTCTCGAGCAGTGGGAGGCTGTGTTGGCCAGCTCAGACCCGGTCGTCCAGACCAGGGACGTGGAGTGGGCCACCCAGGGCGCCGTCAGCCATGAGCTGATAGCCATCTAGCACGGAATCGTCCGCACATGCGTTCTGACGAAAATAAAGTTTTTCGATCCATCCATGGATCAAGTGAGTACAATCGCGTATTTCTTAAATGTGGCTCATTCCATTGCGACGCGGTGCACTGCCGAGCAAGTAGGCGGAGCTTCCGTGCTGCGTCAGTTCTAGAAAGTGGAATTGGGACATGGTGTTCCTCAGTATGGGCTGAGCGGGTAGCTTGATTCGCCCGTTCATTGCCGATAATCCCGCAGTGACTTGGAAGCCACTGGAAGGTTATTTCATGGCCTGCATCACTTATATGGCGTAACGTCTGTGTAATATGAAATATTAGTTGTTCATGCTTTCCGCGTCGTAAAGGTGACAGTAGAGACTGCAGTTCCGCCTTCGAATCCCAGAATACCGTCCACTTGTGTGGCAGTTCATGTGATGAAGGGCAGTAAGGAGCGCTGCGAGCTCTGCTGCCGTCGATGTTGTCGCATGGGTCGTCTTAAATTTGATTGTTGTAGTTTTCGCTGGTATGACGATTGCCGCCGCGGAGGTCTTTGGAAGGACAGATGCATCAATATAAATATGCGTAGAGTCACGGTAGTTCTTGAACAAATACAGTAGCTTGATATGTTCAAGGACTGGTGATTATAGATCAGCTTTTTTCGAGATGCCAGGTATTGTGAGGTTGATTTTTGGCTGAGCGAAGCACCATGGAGGAATCGAAGGTCTCGCAGCTGGATTGGAACAAGCTGGCAATGATTCATGATATGCGGTTATCGTTTGGCTCAAAGATGTGTGTGACCTGTCCGCTGGTAGAGAGGCTAAGTAGTGACGAAGAGTCCTAGCTAGATGCCTTATATGGGTCCTGAGAGCTTCATTTGCAATGTGGGTCTTCACAAAGTGGTCTCTAGCGATTTCTATCGTAGTCACTGTTGAAGCACTCTGAGGCAGGCCTAGACAGATGCGGAGCGCTTGAGCCTGAAGACTTTGTAGTGTGCGCAGATTAATTTTACCTGTGTTGCTTATTGCTGGCAAGCTGTATCGCAGAAATCCTAGAAAAGCACCCTGTACAGTTGTAACATGGCATTTGTCCACATTCGCCCAGGTCTTGCCAGCGAAAAACTTGAACAGGTGGCAGATGCCTGTCAACCGTTTTTTCACGTATGTTCCGGGAGGGCTCCTTGACAAGTGCCTGTCGTTTAAGACACCTAGAAAATTCTACGATCGGACCTGTCGTATAATTTAGCCATTTATTATTACGCTGTAGTTTGCCATGGGTTTGCGAGTAAATGGCACTAGTGCGCTTTTCTAGGAGGAAATTTCCAGGCCTCGATTACGGAGGTAGATAGTAGTTTGTGTGACGCCTGTCTGAATTCTCGCTTGTAACTTAGGCGTGTTACTGCAAACGTCCATATGCAGATGCCATCCGCGTACATTGATAGCCTGAATGTGGTTGGCATGTGCTCATGGAGAGCAATTAGTGTTAGATTAAACAACACAGGGCTAAGCACAACGCCCTGGGGGACGCCGTGGTAGCTATAATGTAGACAAGTATGGCCTTCTTCGGTGCTTTCAAAAAATGATCGCATGGAGAGATAGAGCCGTATCTATTGAAACATCCGAGCACCCACTACTACCTCTGCGAGAGCAGAGAGGATGGCCTCATGCGTAACGTTGTCATACGTCCCTTTAACGTCGAGGAATAAAGAAGCGCAGAGACGCTCGCGGTATTTCTCATGCTGAATGTAGGTTACCAGGTCGACGACGTTGTAGATCGATGATGGACCACGTCGAAAGCCCGCCATGGCATCCGGATAGGTGTTGTGGTACTGCAAGTACCACTCCAGGCGTCCTAGAACCACCCTCTCCATTACTTTGCCCGCACAGCTCCCCAAAGCAATCGGGCGATGTGATGACAGTTCCAACGGCGACTTGCCAGGCTTCAGCAGTGGAACAAGGCGACTTGTCTTCCAGGTTGTTGGTAGCATGCCATCTCTCCAAGATTCACTGTACAACTCAAGTAGAACACCTCTCGCTCGCTCCCCCAAGTGACACAGAGCTCGGTAGGAAATTCCGTCAGGTCCTGGCGCTGATGTGCGGCTACGCAAAGGTAATGCTGCGTAAAGTTCGTGGATTGAGAATGGTAGATTCATGCGGTGATCACGTGGTGGCGGACAACTACTCGAAGGCGATGGAATGTTGGTAGCTGTGAGTTGGTCGGATAATCTGGCGCACAAATCCTCTGCCACGTCCATCTCCGATCTCTTTCAGAGAGGGCAAGAGCCTTGAATGGGAATCGCTGTACGGGCAGTGTCTGGAGGCCGCGCAACGTGAGATAAAGGCTTGCGTGGAGCTAGCGACTTACAGAAGGCAGTCCAACTTTGCGATTCGAGCTTGTCTAACCGTCGCTGGATCTATTTTTGCGTGCGTCTGGTGGTCCGTAAATGGTCCAATGTCTTCGTACGCCGGTATCTTCGTTCAGCACGTCGTCGGATTGCTCGAAGTCGTTCTAGTTCTACATCAAATTCCGTCAATTTCTAAGCGCATGTGAGAGTACGCTTCATGTCTTGCATCGCGCTCTTGATTGCCTCTTCCAAATCGAAAGATAGATTGTCGTCGCAGTGTTCTTTCATGATAGACTGAAATTTAGACCAGTTCACTTTTTGGATGGTATCCCGTATTTTGGAAGGTGACAATCCTCTGATCTTGATGTACGGGGAGATATGGTCGCTTCCGTGCGTCTCAATGTCCGCAAACCACCCTGCATGTCTGACAAGGCTTCGTGAGACGAAAGCCAAGTCAAGACAGCTGCTGTACATGGAGCGACGTAAGAACGTAGGACTCGTATCCTTCAGCAGCCAAAGTTCATTACTAGGGGCGAAAGATACCAGAGCTCTGCCTTTTGCATTGATCTTCGGACTTCCCCAGAGTATGATGGGCGTTGAAATCTCCAATAATAACCCAGGGATTGGGAGTTGAGGAAAAAATGTCTCGCAGTCTTTTGTGATCAAATCGACTTGACGGAGATAAGTAGGCGCCCACAAAAATAAAGGCCAAATACTTTTTCCTTACGTTTAGGCATATATATTGATTGTCGTCATTAGGTGGTACAGGCTGATGAATGTAGGTGAGGTCACAGCGAATAAACACTAAAACCTTACTGTTTTCACCAACAATTGACAACATAAACGATTCATATCCAGAAAGCCTGATCGTGTTCGATAAGGTTCGGCTCGCAAATGATGACGATGGGAAACATAATGGCATACACGAAGCGACGGAAATCCGAAAGGCGCGCTCTGAGTCCACGGGCATTCCACTGAAAAATATCTGCTTCTCGGACCTCATCTCTAAAAGACAGTGGCTCTGGAACCATGATGTACTCAAGGGTTGCCAGCACCGGTCTCAGAGTGTCCAGTACTTGAAGCGCACTTCTGGCAGACGGTGTGGGCATGTTGCTTAGCAACACGCGAATGGCATTCAGTATTGACTTAATAAGAGGTATCACTCGCTCATCTGTTTTCCGCGACTCCTCGGATACAGCACCTTGCTGTACTGCGGGTGGCTTCTTCTGCGGCTCTTGTGGCGGTCATGTACGCGGAAGTGGCGGCCATTCCTTTGTAGAGAGAAATCTGGCAGTTTTCGACCTTTCAACATGGGTGTTTGGAGTGCTGGAAACTTCCGCTGATGGTGCTGCTGGACGAGTTGACTTTTCTTGAAAAGTTTATGTTTTCCGTCGTGAAGACCTTCGACGGGGACGTCGTCTTCGCCGCACTTTCACAGCGGCCTCTTTGTGGGTACAGTTGTCTCTCGCCATTTGTTTAAAAATGGTGATCTCTTTCTTGATCTGGGGAGAGTTTTTGGAAGAGGCGCAGGGATCACCCCGATAGTTAGGACAGTTCAACGTTGTTGCGTTGCAGTTGTCTTCTGAGTGGGGTCACGGCCGAATTTCTGCAAACATCCTACACATGGCCAATCTTCTGACTATTGAAGCATTGCATTGGACTTGGAATAAATGGTCGAACCTGGTGGCGAAAGTGGCCGACCTTCACGTAGGATGGAAGGCAGTCGCCTTTGAACCTTATCCTCACACATTGTGTGTTGCCGATGCGACCAACATGCACAATGACGTTGTGTTCCCTTGCTGGTTTAATGAGAACTGGGAGGGCTGCATTAGGTATTTCATTGTCAATATCATGTATGACTCCTGTTATTGTGGCACCACTCGATGGCGCAATGGAGCGGACCTTAATGTTTTCCAGCTGCGCTACATGTTGTAGTATATTCAGCGCGCTCGGGTTCATCACATCGATTGCCAGGGTGTTCCGCCTAGTGTTTGTCCTGACATCCTTGATCTCGTTCGGTACGGTGTTTTCTAGAAACACGGAGAGTGTTTGCCTGTTGAGGACGCGCAGGTTGCCAGTAGCGTTCTGTGGCACAAACAGGATGGAGTGAGGCCATCGTTGAGGCGCTGTTTTCACGGTGTTCGAGCTGGAAGCCAAAGATGAGTTGAGAATTCTTCGTTTGGCCTTGCGATACTGGAGCTGCCTTCCGAGGACTCTTCACCTGATGCAGAGAACAGCTCTGTGTCCTCGCTATCACTCGACGTATTTCCTCGCTTCCTCGAACCGATATCCGCGGGTGAATGTGACCCGGGAGGGTCCTCGGGGTGTTGTACATCCATCACCCCGATGGAGCGGGCGGTAGGCCCCACAGGTGCAGTGAGAAGTCCGGAAAAGCACAGAGACGGGCGAGATGTGTTCCGCAAGAGAAGCACTTCGTCTTCCAGGAGTGTCAAACTTTGTTCACTAGTTATGTGCTGGCCATGTTGTCTTACCGAGCAGACAACTTGAGCCACTGTGTACGCGCCCAGTCAGAACTTGCTGCTGGCTGCTGGCTGGAAGAGTAAACAACTTGGATTACTGGGTTGGTTGGGTTGTGCCACTGGACCCGAATGCACAACTTGGATATGTGATATCGGTATGCGCCCGTTCCCAGTCCAGGCGAGTAAGGCAGCTCATTGGCCTAGTCAAGCTGTTTTTCCAATAGCTTTTAACCTTTGGTATCCACCAGAGCACTTGTAATTCTGGAAATAAAATTAAACTGAGATTGAAATTGGTTGGCGCGCCTACAGGGGGAGCAGGGCGCGGCAGCTGCAAGCGTCCCATCCACAAAAGGTTCTTCTGCGTCGAGCGCATTCGCTTGAAGAATAGCCATTGTAACAAAGTGGCAGCCGAGGAATACTATGAATATAGAAGGTTGCAGCGGAGGTTCAATTCGTGGGCGCCGATTGCAACATATAATGCCGTGGTTATTTCCCACAGTATGCTGCATTATGTATTACGGGTAGCGCTCCCCTTTCCACCTTGCACGCACGCAGGAGCCAATCGGCACTTCGAGCGCCACTTCCTCAAGGACGATTTGGGAACTCGGTGCAGCGTCAGTGCTCGCCTTTGGCTCCGAGGCCCAGCGCCTCAATGACAGCGCCTCTAAAAGCTACTTGTCAAGAGCTAAAAATACAAGAACGATAGCGGTGTTGACCAGAGTTTTGGACTGCACTATCCTTGGAATCGGCCCATGAAACTATACCAATCAATCAATCAATCAATCAATCAATCAATCAATCAATCAATCAATCAATCAATCAATCAATCAATCAATCAATCAATCAATCAATCAATCAATCAATCAATCAATCAGTCAATCAATCTTTTAATTTCTCTGGAATATAGAAAGAAGGCAGGTCTAAAAGACAGGACAGGACTGAAAGGGGGCAGGACCGAGATCCTGCCTCCTTTTCAACTTGGCAGTACAAGAGACCAACAAAAAAAGATAAATATTCCAACAAACAAACATTCGAGGAATAAGAGAATAGAAAGCACGAGGTAAGAAACAGCGGTATTCATTGCAGTACAAAAGAAAATGGCAACGTGCCATTGGAAAGAGAAGCAAAATAATTATATAAATCATTGTACTATCATTACATAAGCATGCTCAGGAAGAATTGTTTAATAAGAATACTTGAATGTTAAAAGGTTCAAACATTTCTTGGTATACCTTATTTGATAACATGGGCAGAGTATACGATATAGATTATTCGGTGTAACATGCTCTAGGTGTCGGAACTAACCACAGTTCTTAATGTCTACTCAGCAGAATAAGGGTGTTTTTTGGAAGTTCTGCCAGTTGACGAATATAATTTTCATCACTTCCTGAAGAAGATTTGAAAGTCAATTCTGCAATTGTATAAAGCACATACTGGTAAGATGTCATATTTAAATGAGAGGTCACGCATTGGGAAACAGTAAGGGACACCTGAAATGCACCTCACAGCTCTTTTTTGATGAAGGTGTAACTTGGAGAAATTAGTGATACGCGTAGATAACACCGAGTGCAGAAGTTATATTGCTCTGATATAATTGGTCTGATAACTACTTAGACAGTCACAAGGAATTGCGGTTAGGTCCTAAAGAATTTTCAAGGCATGAAACTAATTATGCTCCTATCTGTGTCACAGCTAACGCAGTTGCTGGGAGTGGTGGGCGGCTACATGGGCTTCTGGATGGAGCTGTCCACTCTCAAGGTTGTCTGGCGACTCGTCATAGCGCTTCAGGTAGGATCTATTTGTTCTGGTACGTGCTAGAAGAGTTTCGCGTGCTGCGAAAGGAGCCAGGTCGCGAGAATTAAGGTGGTTATGCAGAGGAATGCAGTAGACATTGAATAATGAGAGCACAGTGTCTAACGAAACTCCTTCTTTAGCAGGTGCAATGAAAAGTTCAGTTTCCTGAAATAAATGACAGAAATTGAAACGTTCATCGCGTATACTCATCCGTTTGAATCTCTTGTGACATATAACGCCTTCGAGCACTTCCATAAGACGTTTCCAGTAAAGCCCGTACTTCACCCATTGGCTGCGCATGCGCGTAAGAAAATAATGTTTCCCCCATGTTCAATAAATCTAACGCCGGTGTTCGATCTGTATTTCGTGCAACTATCGCCCAGCTTTTTCAAAATCTTCCTGAACAAAGACTTTGCACGTGGCCTTTTTCCTCCGTGGCCCCCGTAGGTGCCTATGTTTCGGTGGATGAAGAGCTTTATTTATTTGTATAGTATATTGTAACGGATATACGAAAGGCAATGAGGAGGAAGATAACCAAACGAACGAAGAGCTTTGGATGCCGGACTACGCTATCACTATCATTCATCTCCTGTAAATAAATCAATTTCGTCACAACTCCTTCACATTGCAAAGGTGGCACATACAGCTACACCAAACTAGCCCTCGTCAAGGTACTCCTAAAGTTCATTTATATAATTGTTTGTTTGTTTGCTATGACCTCAGGGAGAAATGACATTACGTAGAGGTCATTTGAAAAGAACAGCACTCGACCGTGCAACGCGAACTATCAGTACGAAAATGAACATTGAAACAAAAGCAGTGAATAATTTTTGGTCATAAAGCTACGCCGCCGTTGGGCTGGTAGATTACAGCTCCCGGGCGCCTGTTGCTGGTACTCACGGATGGTTGATCACGATTCGGTGCTGGCAGGCAAAGCTGGTCGTCACCTGAGCGAGATTATCTGACGCGGGGGTCGCTCCTCTGTTTGACAACTTTCACAGTGGCTGTCTTGTACGACAGTGGAGTAGAGAAAAAAAGAAAGCTGATGCAATCCGTGATAATTAATGTAATAAATGCGAATTCCAACACCAAGTGTGCGTCATGCGATATCAAGCTTATAGCAGAAAGACTCGTAATCTTTATAACATAAACACATACGCCATATTATTATGAAACTGCTCAACTATCTCGAAAAGATGAACGTCCTTAAAAACTGTCACAAACTTAAAAATTCTGACTTCCATATTTCCGAGGATTTTCCATACGCATGCGATCAATCAGAAAAAAAGATATGGGAAGCATCCAAGCCCTTTCGGGATAAGGGCTCCATTCTTCACTTAAGCTTTGACCACGCATTTATTGATAAAGTTAGTTACAATTGCGACGGTGATAACTAACACCCTCACTAAGGGTCTTTCCCGCCCAACAAAAGCTATTTCCAACGTCTCCGCTATTACCCCCTGACGCCTCGATAACAGACCAAAAAAAAAAAAACACCTATGCGTCTTAAATGTTAATTCCAGGAGCTTAAGTAACAAGTTTCCAAACTTTCTTTCACTGATATCCGCCCATTCGCCACATATTGCTGGTGTAACAGAAACATGGTTACATGATGACATTTACGGCTGCGAAATAACACCTCCAAGTTTTACAGTTGTTAAAACTGATCGACGTCACGAAAGAGGAGGTGGCGTTGCATAATTTTTATGGTCTGACTTTCAATTTTCAATTGTCCCGCGCCGACCCGATACCAAATGAGCTTCGTGTAAGGTCTTTTTCGGAACCATTGCGATAGTACTGGGTATTATCTACCGCCCGCCGTTATCGAACATAGCTCAGCTGCTCGCTTTAACGACATTCATGCACGAGCCTATCTTGTTTTCTTCAAGATTGATCTGTATTGGTTATCTTAACGCCCCCGGTATTTTATGGCCATCTTTATCGCTCACCGGCTGTGATGTGGAAATAAACAAAGCTCTGTTATATTTTTCATTCTATTTTGTTTAAAGCAAATTGTTCATTCAAACACAAGAGGCGCTGCAGTTTTAGACTTAGTTCTTGTTAGTCCTCACATTTTACATGATGGTTTCGGATGTGAAGTTAGAGATGGTATTTGAGACCACAAGGCCGTTCTCGCATCTTTTTTCCCTTCCAGTTTGTAGCAACCCTTTAGTTTATTCTACTTTCCCTGATTTTTCACACGCCCACGATGCATCTATTATAGGTATTTTATGTGATTCTTTTGATGATCTCGAATGTCTCAGCGAATCCAATCATGTCAACTTCTTCGGGGATTTTTCTTAAAAAGGTTGTGACAAGCAGCATCCAAGGCTTAGTCCCTATGAAAAAAAAAAAAGAAAAATCGTAATCTTCCCTGGATACTTTACCTATCACGCCGCGTTACTTGGTTAAGGCGTTTAAAACGAAACGGTGATCCCCTTAAAAATAGCCGAATTTAACGTAGCCAAGGCCTCAAAATTATTTCATCAAAATACTTCTATATCACAGTTACATTACAAGGTCTAATAAAAAGTAACCATACAAAAAATTTGTGCTTCAGTCTTACCCAGCTCAGCCTCCACTGATACAGTTGTTATATATAATATTACGTACGATGATCCATTAACTATCGCTAACGCATTCAACGAATACTTTCAGCCGGTATTCACAACTGATAACTTTGTCTTACGTACCTTTTATCATGCCTCACATTATTCAATTAGCGATATTACCGTGTCTCTCAAAGGTGTGTTAAATCCAATTTTGCGCTTAGAAATTAAAAAATCGTGTGGCCCAGATGGCATTACCAACGATTTTCTGGTTAGATATTGTGTTTGGAGTAGACGATATTTGGCTGTAATTTTTCAAAAGTCTTTATCTACTTCGACAGTTCCTTTAGTTTGGAAATTGGCAAAAATTCTTCCCTTGCATAAATCCGGCCACAAACAGTCAGTCACCTCTAAAACATCGCGCGATTTCATTAACGTCTCAATCATTTAAACTTCTTGAACATATAATATTATGCATATTACGGAGTTTCTTGAAAATAAAATTTTGAGTGATGCCTAGCATGGCTGTCGTCGCGAGTTCAGTACATTAACTCAGCTCGTAAAATTCTCGCATGATATTGCACACGCTCTCGACACTAGAAATCAAACAGATGCCATCTTCATAGATTTTGCCAAGGCATTCGAAACTTTTACACACTCAAAACTTCTCAATAAACTTCGAGCTATACCTAATAACTCTTCCTTAGTTGACTGGATCGCTAGCTTTTTACACAGCCGTTCCCAGTATGTTTCGTTTTATTGCTCAAACTCTTCTGTAGTAAATGTGACGTCCGGAGTCCCCCGGGGTTCAGTGCTGGGGCCACTTTTGTTCTTACTGTACATCAATGATTTGCCGAAATATGTGTGCTCAAAAATCCGCAGACGACTGTGTGCTGTATAACGTAATTAACACGAACGAGTGCTGACAACCTTTTACTTACCGATTCTTTTACACAATTTTGCAGGTGGTTCGAAAAATGGCAAATGAATATAAACTTTACAGGAACAGTCACTTTATCTTTTAGTAAGCGCACTTCATTTTCGCTATTTAACTATTCGTTTAATAGCTCTTCCCTTGAACGGATGTCAGAATACAAGTACCTTGGCCACATCTTCACACCTAACATGGGATGGTCAAGGCATGTTGAATACACATGCAATAAAGCACTAAAGAAAATAGGCTATCTAAATCTTACACTGCGAAACGCTCCGCGTGAAACAAAATTACCTCCATATATATCGCGCATCCGACCCATAATTGAATATGGGGCCGTATAAGGTAAAACTATTCGAATATGTTTTTATTCCAATCTCCTGACGTCAAATTTTCGTGAGCGCCGGCGCAAGCATCAGGCGGAGACCCGCAGCGTTCTCTGAACAAACCAATCAAATGCGCCCCTTGTTCACAGGAGGTCACTTTTGTTTGCTTGAAAAACGAACAACATTGCCTGCACTGAGCGGCTTGTCTTATCTAATTGGCTCACAAGAGGGAAGGAGCATGCTCAGGCGGAGAGGGATTCGATCGGGCCGAGCCACTGCACTGAATATAGATAACCGAATGAAGAGGGTAGTGCCGGCGTCTGCTATTGGTCCGCTTTCTCTTATTTAGCTTGCGGTGGCTCGTCGACAATCGCGGCGGCATGCAATGGAAGCTTAAGAATGACGCTAAAACGGATCCTCAGCAGAGTTGGCAGAAGGAGGTCGTAAACGTGCCATAAGTTCTCGAAAACTTTACACGGCCACGCAACAAGTTCTATTATACGCAAAAAACCGATGCTCTCCGGCAGGGGCGAGTAGTCAGCGCCGGAGTGATCGGCGGCAGCCATCTTTTATTCCTTTGGGAAGGGGGCAGCGTGCGGCTATTCAGAAGAAAATTCACTTTCGTTCGGCATATTAATGCATCTTTAACGCCTACATGTCAATTTGACGCAGTAAGTTTTTGAGGTTTTGTGATGTCGCGTGAGAGGCAGGAGAAGTGGGTGCAGCTGAAAAACTTTTCACCACTAGCCGATGCCTAATGGCCAAAATTCGTCGAATCAGAAATAACAATTTTTGTTTGATTTGGTCAAATTATGCATAATCAGCGTGTACACATCATATCAGATGGGGAGCTATCGCGGTTTTTGTGACGTCGCGTGACAGACAGGTGAAGTGCGGGTGGTCCAAGAAAGATTTTGATCAATTGTGGGGGCTGATTGCAGAATTGGAAAAGAAAAGTTTGGAATAGCTTTACATTATAGCGTCCATAGTTGCCCCATCTGGAACGCTTATAAAGTATCTGACGTTAACACCCTTGAATCAGTTAAAAAAAGCAATCCGTTTCATATGGCGCCGTCATGACCGGGACTTCTCACCCTCATCTCAGCTTGTGGCACTAGGTTTACAAACTCTGTCTGAGTGGCGTCATCTTCAATGCCTTAGATTGTTGTATAATCCACTTAACACTCGACGCTACTCATTAAAGAACAACTACCTGTCTCCTGATAAATTGAAACCTACTAGGAATAACCACAAACTTAACCTTGCACCATTTCAACCACGTACTAACCTATTTAAATATAGCTTCGTTCCTCGTACATTTAAAAAATGAAACTTACTCCCAGGTGAAACTAGGCCGCTGCCTTTAGAGGAGTTTTTGTATAAATTAACTTGATTCATGTTGTGTTTGTTATGCTGATTGTATCTTTTATTTTGAAGTTACGTTTCTTAAGGCGTTGAAGTTGATTTGTGCAGAAGAATGTACAAACCCCTTCCTGCCATAGTCCAATTGGGCTTCAGTATGTGAAAATAATTAAATAAATAAAAATCTGAATTTGCCTGTGAACCTGTGATTGATTGTACTTATGCGGTCTTTTCAACTGAGTTCTACACCGACCGTCGGACCAACATGGTTCTCGGGGTATGTGACTGTGGGCATGTGCCACTCGTAAATTAGCTCGTTCACGCCAATTTAGCAAATTAGATCTGCGAAAGCTCGCCAAGGGAAGGAAGGATCATGAAATAAAATATTGTAATCCACATGTATATTGCATGAAGCTACAAAGGATACACATAAGTATTTCTGAAGAAGAAATTCTTGTAGTTCAAAAAAAAATTGTATTAGTCCAAGGATTCAACCTGGGACCAGCGCCTTTCCAGGCTGGTCACTCTACTATCCGAGCTAACCGGGACATCTGATCGCAGCGCTAATCAGCGACTAAAAGTACAGAAACACTGAATATGGCAAACACCTGTGCGGAAGCCGAAAAGTTAAAGGTTCATGAAATCAGTCAGTCAAGAACTTTATTGGGGTCCTGAGGAGTTTCAAGCCGTTGGATATCCCACGCAGAGAACTCCTCCGGCCGAAACCGTAGGCGACGCCCAAGTCGGGACGGGAACGTGGTGACGCTCCGCCAGTTCTTGAGCCCTCTGGACGGCCTTGAGTGGGAGTTTGAGGTCCGGGCTTTTGAGGGCTTCTTCCCATTCGGGCTCACTGGAGAGAGGGCCCTTTGGTTACGCGGCACACGTTGGAGAGTGAGCAGTAAAGTTCTGGGCAGCCTGGGCAACTTGCCGGAATGTCTGAGTTGTAGTGACTTAGTAGGCCTCGTGACGTATACGAGTCCGTTTGTAGCATTCGAAACGCGGCCGCCTGCGCGCATTCGAGTTTGGCGTGCGGGAGCGGGAATTTGGTTCTGCCTTTTCGACAGTGTGAGGTGATTTCATTGTAAGTGAGTAGCGGGTCACTAAACGGAATGTCCAGCACCTCGGAGGCCGTTCTCGCGCACGGTCGTGGGCCGTTTCATTGAGGTTAGCTTTTTGCGGGTCAATGTGTTTCCCCGTGTGAGCGGGGAACCAGGAAAGGCACCGTTTGCTCTCTTTTGAGCTCACCAGTAGTATACGCACTACTTCTTCAGATACGTTGCTGCATTCGTAGGCCCGAATTGCGGCACGCTAGTGCGTGAAGACATGAGTAAATGTGGGGTCTGCCATGGCGATGGCTACGGCTATTTGTTCTGCTTTAGCGCTGGTGCTCGTTTTAACCGATGCGGATGATAGTAATGTTCCGTTGCCGTCCACGACTGCTATCGCGAAAGTGGATGTGTTGCCGTACTGGGCCGCGTCCACAAATGCAGTGGCTTCACGATCGGCGTCGATGCGGTCGAGAATCGCGCGGGCGCGGGCCCGGCGCCTACCCACGTTGTGTTGTGGGTGGATACTTCTGAGAAACGGTGAGACTCTGTAGTTGTCTCTAACTTCGCTCGGTAGGGTAACCGCGTGCTCGAGATAGGGAGAAGGAGAGACATTGGCTTCGTTTAGGATTAGTCTACCGGCTTTGGACGAGGATAGGCAGAGTATTTGTACCATAGTCTGAGCCTCGATCACTTCGTCGATGTTGTTGTGGATGCCTAGCTGATCAACCTTTGCTGTACTTGTTCTTTGTGGAATGCCCAAGACCTGTTTGATGCTCTTGCGCATGAGTGTGCTTAGTTTCGTCTTTTCTATTTTCGTCCAGTTTTGGGCAGAGGTGAAGTAATTAATGTGGCTCTTAAGGAACGCGTGGTATACGCGCAGAAGGTTATCTTCGCAGAGACCCTTCCTGCGCCCCGAGACTCTGTGGATGAGTCTTATCAGGTTTTCGGTTTTGGCGGTTAAGTGTTTGATCGTGTGTCCGTGGCATCCGGTGGCTTCGATTAGGAACCCAAGAATGAGTATGTGGTTGACTCGCAGAATCTGTTGTCCGTCTCTTGTGTGTAGTGCGATCGGAAGTTCGCCAAGAGGAGTTAGATAGCGGACTCCATGGCAAGACTTGCGAAATAGTAGGAGTTCCGAGTTCTTGGAGGATAGTCTCATTCCTGTGTCTAGTAGATACTTTTCCGTGGCATCTAGGGCAGACGGTATTGCCTGTGCTAAGAGATTTATTAGCAACGGGCGCGAACGGGTAGCTGTCACAAGCGTCCGGCGAAAGACAGCAACCACGAGCTCATGCCGGTGGCGATGGTGCTGTGGCGCAGGCGGCTACTCTTCTTCGTTACAATCGCCCTCCGCAGAAAAAGGCGCCATCCTGGCGGCTTAAGGCGAAGAGACTACTATTGGGTCGTAGTACGGCTTAATGCGAGAGACGTGGACAAGTTCGCGGCCACGATAGCGTAGGTCCGTCGATGGCCTGAGGGGCTCTACGATGTAATTGACGGAGGACGTTTGCTCGAGAACGCGGTAGGGTCCTAGGTACTTTGCGACAAGTTTTGAGGAGAGGCCGGGTGTAGTAGCGGGTACCCGAAGCCATACGAGAGAGCCAGGCAAAAAAGTTGGTGCAGAACGGCCAGCAGGTTGACGGGATTGCTGCTGCCACTGGTCCTCGGTGGAAAAAGAGCGGGCAAGCTGGCGGCATTCCTCGGCATGGCGAGCAGCTTCAGATAGCGGAGTACTTTCGGAGGCGTCAGGTGTATATGACAGAATGGTACCGAGAGTAGTAGAAGGTTCTCGTCAGTATAGGAGAAAGTAAGGGGAAAAACCAGTAGTTGCTTGGGTCGCAGTATTGTACGCATACGTCACGAAAGGGAGAACTTGGTCCCAATTTGAATGATCAGAGGCGACGTACATGGAGAGCATATCGCCAAGAGTACGGTTGAAGCGCTCGGTCATGCCGTTAGTTTGCGGATGGTACGCTGTACTGGTGCGGTGAACGATTCGGCATTCGTCGAGTAGTGCCTTCAAAGCCTCGGAAAGAAAGGCGCGGCCTCTATCGCTCAGAAGTTCGCGAGGGGCACCGTGGCGAAGAACGAAATGTCGTAACAGAAACGATGCAACGTCGCGGGCGGTGGCAGTCAGCAGAGCAGCTGTTTCAGCATAGCGGGTCAAGTGATCCACTGCAACAATAATCCAGCGGTTGCCTGCTGGAGTGGAGGGTAGCAGTCCGTAGATGTCTATACCAACACGATCAAAGGGCCGACGAGGGCAGGGAAGGGGTTGTGATGGGTAGACTTGTCCGGGAGGCAATTTTCGGCGTTGGCACTGAGCACAGGAGCGAATGAACTTTCTGACGTAGTTATACATGCCGCGCCAATAAAATCGGATGCGTAGCCGAGCATAGGTCTTGAAGAAGCCGGCATGTGCGCAATGAGGGTCTGCGTGGAAAGCGTCGCAGATAAGGTCACGGAGATGGCGGGGTCTCACGAGAAGCCACATGCGACCGTCAGAGAGGTAATTACGACGATAAAGAAGGCCGTCGCGAATGAAGAAGTGGGTAGCCTGGCGGCGAAGAGCGCTAGATGGTGAAGGGGTGGATGGATCAGAAAGCATGCTGATAAGAGCACTGATCCAGGAATCCTTGCGCTGCTCCGACGGCATGTTGCGCAGTGCATGAAATGTAAGTGTGGGCTCAAGGGTGGATAGGCAAGCGCAGTCAGCGGAGACCGGTGAGCGAGAAAGGGCGTCAGCGTCCGTGTGTTTGCGGCCGGAACGGTAGAGAACGCGGATGCCGTACTCCTGTAGCTTAAGGGCCCAGCGAGCAAGTCGGCCAGATGGGTCTTTAAGGGTAGACAGCCAACAAAGGGCGTGATGGTCAGTGACGACATCGAAAGCATGGCCATACAAATAAGGACGGAATTTTCCAAGGGCCCAAATAATGGCTAAACACTCTTTCTCTGTAACAGAGTAATTAGCCTCGGCCTTTGTCAGAGTTCGGCTCGCGTAGGCAACGACATATTCATGAAAGCCCGCTTTTCGTTGTGCGAGTACGGCGCCAAGTCCGACGCCGCTGGCATCGGTGTGGACCTCTGTGGGCGCTGCAGGATCGAAGTGGCGGAGGATAGGTGGCGAGGTTAGCAGGTGGCGTAATTTCGTGAAGGCGTCATCACAGGCGGGCGACCAAGCGGAAAGTTCTTTGTCGCCACTTAGAAGGGCTGTCAGGGGTGCACTTATGGAAGCGAAATTTCGAATGAACCGTCGGAAGTATGAGCATAAACCAAGGAAACTTTGAAGCTCTTTTAACTTCTTTGGTTGCGGAAAGTCGGTGACAGCGCGGAGCTTGGCTGGATCCGGAAGGACGCCGTCTCGTGATACAACATGGCCAAGAATAGTGAGCTTTCGGGCGCCGAAACGACATTTTTTTAAGTTAAGTTGAAGTCCCGCGTCAGTGAGGCATTTGAGAACTTGCTCGAGACGGCTGAGATGGGTTCGGAAATCAGCAGAAAAGACAACTACGTCATCCAGGTAGCATAAACATGTGTTCCATTTAAGGCCGCGTAAAATATTATCCATCATTCTCTCAAAAGTGGCTGGGGCGTTGCACAGGCCGAAAGGCATTACGATGAATTCGTACAATCCATCAGGTGTTACAAATGCTGTTTTAGGTCGATCAGATGGTGCCAAGGGGACTTGCCAGTATCCGGAACGTAAATCCAGCGAAGAAAAGAACTCAGCTCCCTGCAAACAGTCGAGGGCGTTGTCGATGCGCGGTAACGGGTAAACGTCCTTGCGCGTTATCTTGTTCAGACGTCGGTAGTCGACGCAGAATCGAATAGAGCCATCCTTTTTCTTAACGAGGACGACCGGTGATGCCCAGGGACTGTTGGAAGGCTGCACAACGCCACGCTTGAGCATGTCAGCAACCTGGTGGTCAATGACACGGCGCTCAGAGGCGGAAACTCGGTAAGGGCGCGGCCGCAAAGGTGCATGACTGCCGGTATCTATCTGGTGAAAATGGTCGATGTGCGGCCCAAACCGGAAGCATGGCTGTCGAAAGAAGCGCTGAACCTCTGCAGGAGAGCAATAAGCTGGCTTCGTTCTGAAGATGACGTGCCATCGTCGATGGAGCAGTGGAAAGCGTCGAGGAGTGACTGATCAATCGCAGAGTCACAAGTAAGTGCGCCAAGTCCCACAGAAGTAGAAACGGCAGGAGTGTCAAAGATGCAAAAGGTGTCGACCGGTTGAACAAGGCCTAGGCATTCACCATGGGATAAAGCTAAAGGGCAGGCTGTGGGATTGTCGACGACTATTTTCGTGACGCCATCGCGAAGAGTAAGGAGAGCAAAGGGCAGCGGAGAACATCGGCGGCGAATGAACAGCTCAGAGGGCGTAAAGAGAACAGTGGCATCAGAAATAGCGGCGCACGACATAGGCACAAGCAGGGAAGAGCGTGGAGGGACGGAATTGTCTTCGGACACAAACAGTTTAACACTGGAAGGGTCGTTTTCGATAGGCTCGACGTCGGGAAGTGCAGAAAGTTCGAGTTCGGCGTGGCAACAGTCAATAACGGCGTTATTATTTGCAAGGAAGTCCCAGCCTAATATGATGTCATGGGAACACGTGGGCAGCACGACGAATTCGACGGTATACAGTAGACCTTGAATGAAGACGCGAGCAGTACAGGCAGCGAGAGGCGTTATATTTTGAGCGTTCACGGTTCGAAGGGAGAAGTCGGAGAGAGGCGTCAAAACCTTTCGTAGTGTGCGGCAGAGTTCGGCGGAAATTACGGATACGGCGGCTCCTGTATCTACAAGTGCCAGGACGGCGATTCCGTCGACAGAGACTTCAATGACGTTGGCTGGAGAGGGACGACGACTTGGGCATTGCGACGCGGACGCAGTTCGTGCCTCGGGAACTGCGGCCATCAGTTTTCCTGCTCGGTGGACACGGGACGACGCCTCATCGGAGAAAGCGAGCGACGACGGGGAGATGGTGAGCGGCGAGTAGAGGCGGTTGGGCGGTCAGGGGAAAAGGAAGAGGTAGGAAGGCTGGAAGGCGAAGAGGAAAACGGAGCGGGGAAAGGTGGCGCTCGCCGGATGTTCTGAAGAGGAAGCATGCCACGACGACAATGGCGCGCCACGTGACCAGCACCACCGCAAGCAAAACATATTGGGCGGTCATCGAAGGTGCGCCACTGGTGGGGGTAAGGTCCGAGTCGCGGTTGAGGATTCGGAAAATGCTGTCGGTCGGGAAGCGGCATAGGAGGAAAATGCCGGCGGTCGTGAAGCGGCATAGATGGCGGCAAAAATGTCGGTGGTCGATGCATAGAGGGCGGCAGGGGCGTTTGTGGACGAGATCGGGAAACTGCTTCAGCGTAAGTGAGAGGAGCCGTGACTGGTGTCTGCTCAACGGCTGGAGGAACGGCTTGAGAGAGACTTGTTCTTGAATGAAATCCCGGATCGTAGGATGCAAAGCAGGGGGCGGTTCCTGGACAGAAGATATCAAAGATAGCTGGCGGGCGACCTCTGCGCGAACGAATTCCTGGATTTTTACGAAGAGAGCAGCATGGTTGTCGTCGACTCCAAGGCTTGATAGAGAGTCGGCGGGTGGGGTGGGACGTCGGGTGTGAAGCCGTTGCCTGCGCAACTCGTCATAACTCTGGCACAATTCTATCACTTCAGCGACAGTGGGAGGACTCTTCGATAATAACATTTGAAATGCGTCGTCCTGAATACCCTTCATTATATGTTTTATCTTCTCCTCCTCTGACATCGACGCATTCACCCGTTTGCAAAGGTCGACAATGTCCTCAATGTAGCTTGTGAAGTTTTCGCCGGCCTCTTGGGCTCGTGTGCGCAAACGTTGTTCTGCACGAAGCTTTCTTACTGCAGGCCGACCGAAAACTTGGGTAAAGTTGGTCTTGAAGACCAACCACGAAGTGAGGTCGGCTTCATGGTTTAGAAACCATAGTTTCGCAACGTCCGTAAGATAAAATGCGACGTTTCTCAACTTGGTAACGTCGTCCCACTGGTTATGGGCACTCACTCGCTCATAAGACGAGATCCAATCTTCAACGTCTTTGTCATCTGTGCCGGAGAAGATAGGGGGATCGCGCTGACGCAAGGCACCGGCACAAACCAAGGTGGCCGGCGCCGTTGGAGGAGCAGGAGGAGTGCGTGCGTCGTCGGGCATGATGGGGGGTAGAGTGCGACTCCGAAGTTCCAGGGTGGTCGAAACCCAGCACGTCCACCACTTGCTAAGAGATTTATTAGCAACGGGCGCGAACGGGTAGCTGTCACAAGCGTCCGGCGAAAGACAGCAACCACGAGCTCATGCCGATGGCGATGGTGCTGTGGCGCAGGCGGCTACTCTTCTTCGTTACACCTGCTCCATGTCTGCCAGGTAGCCTCCCGGGCTCCAAATGGTAATGTCATCTGCGTATAGAGCGCAGTTTACGTTTGGGATGTTTCGTAGTTTGTCTGCGAGGGGTCTGACTTAAGTTGTGAGACTCGCAGTCGGGCTTCTCTGTCCTTTAGGAAGGAGCGTACGTACTCCTGAAATCTCTGGCCGAGGCCGAGGTCTGCCACAGACTCCAGCACGAAGTGGTGCGAGACGGTGTCGAATGCTTTCTTGAGATTGAGGGCCAGGATGCCTCGAACGTTTCTTGTTTTAACGTTGAAGATCTGTCTATTTAGGAGTAACATGACACCTTGGGTGGATAGGTGGGGTGGGATGCTGTGTGGGAGGAGTTCGTGTTCCTCAATGTAGCCTGACACTCGGTATTGAATGACGTGCTCGGCTACTTTATCCACGCATGAAGTAAGGAAGGTGCGGCGTAAATTGTGGAGGTTAAGTGCTTTACCGGGTTTTGAGATGAGGACCACCGTGGCAGTGCGCCATTGCGTTGGTACCTCTCCTCTTTCCCACACGTGGTTTATGTCTTTCGTGAGCAATGTAATGACTTGGTCGTCTAAGTTACGTAAGAGTCGGTTGGTTACCCCGTCGGGTCCTGAAGCCGACCTGCTGTTTAGGTTGTGTAGCACCTCTCGGACTTCTGCTTCCGTGAAGGAACGCGTGGTTCATGAAAAGAAAATTATCATTAACCGATATGTAAAATAGGAACGCGTGGTTCATGAGAAGAAAATTAACATTAACCGATATGTAGCATAGAGCTACAAGTTCGCGCTGTGATCTGTTAGCCTCCTTTTTCGCACAAATGGTAGGGCGACAGACCTGGAAAATCATTTGTTCCGGGACATCAGCACCAACTTTTCTTTAGCTGCGAAATCCGCACGGGTCTGCTTTGTAGTTCATCAGATGGCAATTTCTTGAGCCAACTTGGGTTGAAATCAGAATTAGAAAAAAATCATAAAAACTTATGCGTTGCTGCGTGGAATCATGCCCATGCCACATATAATCAGGAAATATTTTCTCTATATACACCGTTTCTTCGTAGGCGCCACCATGCATGGATGGATGGATGTTATGAGCGTCCCCTTTGGAACGGAGCGGTGGGTTGTGCCACCAAGCTCTTGCTGTTATACTGCCTAATGTCCTACCTAGGTTAAACAATAAAAAAGAGGAAAAAACACTACGAACTGGCACAACCAAATTTTCTGATCCCCTATTGCGAACTGTGCTTTTGTACGTCTCCGTTTTTTGTCGTTTCCCTACCATATTGCCACGCACTGCCGCCATCTATGAGCAGTCGGCACGCTCGCTTGGGCGAGCGCTCCGTTTTTCACGACAAGTGCACACTCGGTGGTAGTTCCTGGCGTTTGGTTTCGCGCTCGGGCGGGCTGTTCGAGCGGGCGCGCTCGGTCGGGCGGGCATCTTCTACATGGAAAACGGTTCTTTGAGACGTACTGAAGTAGTTTAGGTCGGTATGATCTGACTTTCTGCTGGCGTTAAGGCTGGCGGAGCACGCAGCGCGATGTGTGCGCGCATGTTTGAGCCTACAATCATCCTCGGAGGTCAATTGTGAATTTCTTATAGTTACATTCACTAATGTGACCTTATTGCAGTATTATCCTCTAGATCTAAGCAGTGGTTTAGGAGCAATGAAACATACGCGATGATCGTAACAGCGTGGAAAACGTTCTGCTACGGTAGTCCTGAGCTGTGCTGTTATACTTTGACAAGCGTTCAAACTCTGAGCTGCAGATTATATTGTCGCATATACGCTGCTGCAGTATACACGCTGAATGAAGATCCGAGTGTTTGCACTTTTCGAAACGTAAGTGGCGACGCGCGATGCCGCGACGAACCTCGTTCTCCTCTATTTAAGTCCCCTTGCTGTGTCACACCATGTGGCATTACCCCCTCTTCAAAAAAAGAAGAAGGAAAACATGCATAGGCTTGACATGAGAGCGCCGAAATGGCCTAGGACGAACACATAGGCTATAGTCACACTCACTGTGGTGTGCGATATAGTCACAAGGCACTGAGGGACGAGCAACAACAAAAATTAACCTAGGCGGCTGAAAACGTCGAATATTAGGGGCTATAGTACTGTTTCAACCACACAAGTTGCACAATCTCAGATTGCGGTTGTCGACGTCGGGGAGTCTGGCTTCCGTCAGGAAGGACTTCGTAATTCGTCACTAATTCGCTGCAACATTCTGTAAGGTCCGAAGTAGCGACTCAAAAGTTTCTCGGATAGTGCTTTTCGGCGCACAGGAGTCCTGGCCTAAGCTTGATCACCAGGCTGGAACTCGACTTGTCCATGGAGGAGATTGTAACGATGCGCATAGATGCTCTATTGTTTCTTTATGTGCACTCGGGCAAGCTGATGGGCTTCTTCCGCGCGTTGAACGAAGAGTTCGGCATCTTGGGTGAGGTGGAGATGATCGATGTTGTCGTACGGCAGCATTGCTTCTAACATAGTCTGCACTTCACGGTCGTAAACGATGTAAAACGGAGTGAAGCGTGTTGTTTCTTGCGTAGCAGTGTTATAGGCAAACATTGCGTAAGGGAGTATCTCGTCCCACGTCTTGTGCTGTAGGTCTACGTACATAGACAGCATGTCAGTCATCATTTTGTTCAGTCGTTCGCTCAAGCCGTTTGTCTGCGTATGATAGGCAGTTGTCCTTCGATGGGTCGTGCAGCTCAGTTTAAAAATATCTTCAATGAGCTGTGCCGTAAAGGCTTTGCCTCGGTCTGTGATGACGTGCGATGGGGCGCCATGCCGTAGGATGATGCTCTGTATGAAAAACTAGGAAACCTCGGAAGCTGTGCCTCGAGGCAGCGCCTTTGTCTCAGCATACCGCGTTAAATAGTCTGTGGCGTGGATTATCCACCAGTTGCCAGAAGATGACAGTGGAAACGGGCCCAGAACGTCCATGCCGACCTGGTCGAAAGGTTTGCCAAGTGGGTCAATCGGATTCGGCAATCCCGCAGGCTTCACAGCTGGCGACTTTCGGCGCTGGCATTCACGGCAGGCTTGGACGCATGGCTTAACACGCTCAGCAAGTTTAGGCAAGTAGTAAGATTTGCGCACACTATCAAGCGTTCGCATAAAACTCAAATGGCCAGACGGAGACTCGTCATGACACGCGAAAAAAAACTTTGACACGGAGGTCTGCTACCAAAGGGTAGGTCTTGTTGGTGGCAGCGGAGTTCTTATACAAGACGCCATGTCGTAAACAAAAAGAAGGCAATCCTCGAGCGATATGCCGGGGTACTGATGGGTTTTGTCCTTCCAGATGTTCGAATATAGGCGGTAGTGCGTCGTCTGCGCGGTGCCGTGTCGACGACAAACCAGTGACGCTTACGGCCCCAAGGAAAGCGCCGTCGTCCTCAATGTCGTGGTCGGTAGTGTCAATAGGGGCGCGTGAGAGTGCGTCAGCGTCTTCGTGTATGCGGCCCGACTTGTACAGCATGGTCACGTCGTACTCCTGCAAACGTAGACTCCACCGTGCCAGTCGTCCAGAAGGGCCTGGCAGATTTACAAGCCAGCATAATAGGTTATGATCGGTTACAACTTTGAATGGGCGGCCGTAGAGGTAAGGTGGAAATTTGGCCAGCGCCCATACGATAGCAAGACACTCTTTCTCCGTGGTGGTGTAGTTGGTCTCTGCACGCGATAATGTGCGACTTGCGTAGGCGATCACTCTTTCAATATCTTCCTGCCGTTGTACAAGCACCGCATCAAGACCAACGTTACTGGCGTCTGTATGAACTTCCGTGTCCGCATCCTCGTCAAAGGGGGCCAAAACTGGTGCTGACACCAGATGCTGTCAAAGCTCGGTGAAAGCAGCGTGTTGCTCTGAGGCCCAGACGAACGATACATGACAACGATGCAGACAAGGAAAGCATCCATACTATGGATGCTTTCTATCTTGCACCCTCTCCTGCTGGGGCTATTGTCCGCAGTATTTTACCGAATAGAAATAAATAAATAAATTAATGAAAAATTAAAGCACAGTTAACTAAGATATACTTAATAGGCGCTCGAACCCACAATCTTTAGTGAGAGTCGAACCCATGACCTTTGGAGTTATAAGGAGAAGTTAATTAGGGCACATTTAATTAATCTGGAATTACCAAAGGCACTCGAACCCTCGACTTTTGCTGGGTGTCGAACCGTCGACCTATCGTGGGAGTGGAACATACGACTTTGCGTTGTGCGCACCTTGTGGTGAGCACCGTTGCTCACGTGAAGTCGCAGCGCTGCTGTTGACGTGCCTCTCGAGTCACTTGACTCCGCCAGTGGCGCCACGCCGTGCTTCTGGTGACGTGGCCACTCGAGTCACGAGGTTGCAATGCTTTCGCATTCATCCACGGTAACTAAGTGCCCCTTGAATTTTTAAAGTAAAGCGGCATATAATTTTGTCGTGTCCTTTCTCGGTAAATACGTTTGTTCTGCGAACTACCCCTTTAGAAAAGCAATTCTCTTTAATCTACAACCCAACCAGCGTCCTTGCAGCGGGGAAGAGTAGACCCCAACGAAATTTGCAAAAACTATGGCGGCCGCTCTGGTACCATGCAGCAAAGACGTGCTGGGCCAGAGGCCTATCAGGAGGCGCGGACTTCGTTCCCTTAGGACTATTAAATGTTATTTCTCTCCCTGCATACGGGTACGTGGTAATCGCCGTGTCGCACTATTCCGCAGGGCTGCCTGGCGTCGTCAGCAGGTGGCCGACTTGGGCCCTTGGCTCGAGCGCGCGTGCGCTTCGCCTCGTGGCTCGTGCTCGTGGTGGTGGCCGGCGCGTGCGCCTTGGTGTGCTTGGCCAGCTCAGTGTGGGACGTGCGCAGCTTCATGCGGTACCGCACGACTGTGTTGTTCGAACAGCAGTCGCTCTCGGGAATCGCATTCCCCGCCATGACCATCTGCAATGAGAACGGGTACGCAACATCAGCCGTGTTGTCAGTTACCTGCAAATATCCGAGAGTGCTACTTACCAGGGCCCTTCGATACTTTTCATCTGGTCATTAAACTTCCCCGAAAGCTTCATATAGAGACAGAAGGTGGTACCAGATGCGCTGGCGTAAGTAGGTGAACAATTTGTCGCGCCAGATGGCCGGGCTGCGTGATCACGCAAATCTTTCACGAGGAAAGGTGTCTCTCCCACATTTATTTCAGCGTGCTTGTAGAGTGAACATGCAACGCGAACTTTTGGCAAAGTAATTTATTGTGCGATGCGTTCGTGTTTAAATTATGTGCGGCGCCATATTATGATTGACGTCGACCCCTTTACCCTTAGTAGCCTTCCTTGCACAAACTGGTTAGTTCGGCTGTGTCTATTTGCACATGATCTAGTTAATTCGCTGGATAAGTCAGTTCTATTTCGTTAGCTAGTGCAGTCGGTTAGTTATTAGTTGATTACTTAGTAAGTTGCTTATACTTGCTTAGCTATAGCTAGGTAGATTATGAGTGAATGTTATTTCAGTTAGATCATTAGTTAATCAGTTGTTTAGCTTTGACAGCATGATTAGTTAATTAGTCTTGTTAGTTAACTTATTTATTTATTTATTTAGTTTCGTTGGTGCAGTACTTAGTTATTATGTAATTAGTTTATAGGTTCAGTTGGTATGGTTACTGTAGTTTGTTACGTTAATTATTGCGTTTAGTTAGCTTGTGCACTAGTTCGATTAGTAAGTAAGTTGGTTAGTTATTAGTCTAATAATTAATTTAGTAATCATGTACTTCTTTGATTGCTTATTCAGCTGGCTAGCTTCTAGTTTATTAATTAGATGTTAAGTAGGCGTTCCTCATTAGTCGGTAAATAGTTTAGTATTAAGTAGTAATAATTTAGTAACGATTTATTTAGTAAATATTGTAAGCACAATTAACGTACTTCGTCGTTTTTATTTGTACATAATCATCATAATCATCATCATCATCAGCCTGGTTACGCCCACTGCAGGGCAAAGGCCTCTCCCATACTTCTCCAACAACCGCGGTCATGTACTAATTGTGGCCATGTCGTCCCTACAAACTTCTTAATCTTATCCGCCCACCTAACTTTCTGCCGCCCCCTGCTACGCTTCCCTTCCCTTGGAATCCAGTCCGTAACCCTTAATGACCATCGGTTATCTTCCCTCCTCATTACATGTCCTGCCCATGCCCATTTCTTTTTTTTGATTTCAACTAAGATGTCATTAACTCGCGTTTGTTCCCTCACCCAATCTGCTCTTTTGCTTGATGACATAGCCGTCATCATCTTCCCTGTTCTTCGACTTCTTCGCGCATGAGCTACATCAGCCCATACACCATTGTGCAGCAAACAACTGCAGTGAAATATCTCGTCCGCTCAGCACACTCCGTCATTGACCGGCGCCGCCGGAATGCCGAAATTGTTCATGTCTCGCGGATGAAGCCCTTCACTCCCCATTTAGATAACCTCTAATCTACGGCCAGCCTGGCCGCTTCCATGAGGGGGAGAAGTTAGTGTAAACAGTATTAACGTACTTCGTCGTTTTCATTTCTACATAGCCATCATCAACTTCCCTGTTCCTCGACTTCTTCGCGCATGAGCTGGGGCGTTGACTTTTTGGGAATAAACAACGCTGGACAACTTGATCGGTCTCGGTATTATAATATTAATAAAAATTCAGTAATTTGGTATTCGTTTAGTAACCAATTGGTTAGCTTTGTTACCTTGAAATGCTGGTTTTATGCACAAATACATAAAATTTCGACGTAAATTTGCTGTGTAGTCGGTTTATAACGATGGAGTATATTTAATTATGAGTGAAGCGAATGTTGCGAAAGCAGTTGAACCTGGAAATTAAACAAGGCGTTGTAGTTGTTTCGAAACTGTTCGCGTTTACGTTTCTGAACAGTGTACAGAAAGAGGGCGTCGATTAACACGTTGTGTAGACAATATTCACACTGCTATACATGTAGTTGGCCCTAGCGCAATAGTGAGCGTACGCAAAGAACGCCTGCGGCCTCCGTTCCGCGTCTGCTCTAGTCCGCCTTCTACTTGCTCGAGCGCCGCGGTGCGTCCATTGCGAGCACTAAACGAAGCTCTGCTATAGCGTTACGCCTACGTTTGATGGCCAGATAAAGGTATTGAAGGACCATGGTACTACTCAGGCAAGATCATAGGTCGTTAGTTTGTGAGTCAATATATTATTTTTAGGAGCCGCGTCCAGTACTGTTTCTTCCAAAAGTTCTATTTCGAGGAAATGAGGGCAATCTTGAAAGGAAGCTCCCATAGCGAGCTAATAAAACCACAGATATATTACATAGGGACACAAGACACAGATACACAATGTGGGAACATCGCGATTCCGCATTTCGCGCCTGTAGGCCCCAGTCCTGTCCTGCCGCGCCCAAAAGCGCTTAGCCTTAGGAGTCGCTACTGGTCTTGAAACGGGCGCTACCCGCCTTCCCCGCGAACGTGGTCCGTCCTGCAACGAAGCTGGGGCCACACGTTACGGGCTCAAATGGGGACGCAAGGCCGGCAGGCCAATGTGGACCAACTGCCGCGGTTGCTATACCCGGGCAAGCCTGGCCGTGTGCCGCGGGTGCATTCTGGAGCAGCCACGATGAGGTGATAGCCACAATTGACGGCAGCGCCCGACAGCACACATGAGTGTACTTCTTGTGTTTGGCTTGTTACATGCGCTGCTATATCACCCTGCAGTGCCGTACAAACAAGTCATCACTGAACATGCAGTCCACTTCTAATATCACCTTCTATATTTTGCTTTCTTTACAAATTCCTAAAAACCTTTATCATCTGAGTATCTTTTAACTAATGACTTACTTTTCTGAATATTTAGTACTGTAGTGAGGTGGTTTGCATCATTTCAGTATTTTGTACACTGCTAGACAAGAACTCCTGGATGTATAGAGGAAGCAGAAGGAAACCGCCAACTCTGTATCCGCAAACCATCTGCCCCTATAGGCAGAGTAGTACGCCAAAAAACTTCGGCACAACTTCGATCCCAATTACAGGGAACTCTAAGCAATCGAAAGACGCGAGCTATCACCCTTCCGGCCAGACGGAGCCGAAGGCCGTCACCAGGCAGCCTGTATTAAAGCGTTACATCTCTATTTATTCAAGCATTAAACCTGCATTTCTACACACAAACGTGTAGATATTCTCAATTTCTGCAGTGACTACAGGCGATTGTAGTTCCTTGTCACACAATTCAGCCTTACTCAGTCCAGTTCTTTGGGTTTCTCCGCCTGACTTTATTTCAATTATTCTGCATTAACTGTCATTCTTAACCGAATTAAGGTTATACTTTGCACTTACTGTATGCATTAATGCTATGCATATTTTTTAACTGCATTGCTGTATTCTGCAATGCATTGAACCCTGTCCTGCTTGGACCCTCAAGGTTCGCACTTTTGAACAAATAACTAAAATAAATACGTAAACACAATGACTTGATCATGCACACTAAGGGCACCGAGGAATAAGTACTCGAAGGCCTCACCGAGACGTACCTGGGAGACGAGCCACAACGGAATGCGCAGCGCACTATCTACACAGCGTACGAAGGGGAAACGAGACCGGATCTAGACTACCCTTTCAACAAGGCGGAAATCATTACAGCCTTAAGAAAGCTCACGAGCAACATGACGCCCAGACCGGAAAAAATTAACAACTGGACAATTTGTAACTTGAAAGACGAGGCAAAGGCCATCTCACAAAGATACCTCATCGAAAGCTCGGAGACCGGCACTATACAGGCCGCCTGGAAATACGCTGACCTGACAATAATCCGAAACCTGGCAAACCCATCCAGCTGCAGAATCTGCGCCCGACCTCCCTAAAGTCGTGCGCGGAGAAAATATTAGAGCACATGGCACACAATCGACTATCTCTCAGCCTGGAAGAAGGGCGGCCTAATGCTATGTTCGATTTCCGGCTTCGCCTGTTAACTCAGGACATTCACATCTATTGAAATCAGTGATGGATAGCCTCCGCAGCCGCTTAGCGTGCCATCCTAGTACTCTACGTGAAAAAGGCATTCGACAACTTCTGGCACGAAACGGTGCTTAACAGCCTTAACGTACCATCTGCGAACGAAGGATGAACAACCGCATCTGTGACTCCCTGGTCACCATCTGACCCACACGGTGACCGTAAGCCTGGGGAACCTCAAGACCAAGTGATCCAAATATTGCATTAAGGAATGCCCAGAGATAGGTGATCTCCCCGTCACTGTTAATACAGAAATGAAGTGACTACGGGACCTCCTGGAAACAATCAGTGGTATCCGCTGCGCAATAAGCGAGGACGACCTTACCGTGTGTACATGCATTGGATCGACGGGTGAACGATACGATACCCAACAAGAAGCCGTCGCCAGATGAAGCGTTACCTACATCTCTGCGGTCTCACGTACTCCCCAGAAAAGTGTATTTTTTATTTATTATTCATTCATACCTCAAGGGTCCAAATCGAACATTACATGCGGGATGGGCACGTAAAAGGCGGAAATGATGATGATGACATTAGAAAGATAAGTCGGAACACTCGGTCGCAGATCTAAAGCGCGCTGTATCGTGGGTGAGTGCAGTTTGTATCGGAAGGCCATTCCAGTCTCGGACAGTTCGGACGAAGAATGGCTGCAAGAAGGCAGTGGTGTAGCCTTGTGGGCAGGATTACCGAGTTCAGATGGCCTGTTCGACAAACAGGATGAGCCAGCTGGATCAGCTGGCCATCACGAGGTATGGAATAAAAAAAAACGGTGACAGAAGCATAAGCGAGAGATGCGGCAACGAGAGGCAAGAGGCGATAGGTCTAGTTTAGTCTTTTTTGTGTATTTGTTCCTCAAATACCCCTGGAGAGAGGTTTTACATGAGCGGTGGGCAGCTTCAAAGAAGAAGGTCTTCGATGGCACTCTTGAATTGAGTCGCACGGGAGCGGTGCACCGTTTCTTCAGGCAGATCATTCCAGTCTCTCGCAGTACGAGGGAAAAACGAATGCCGGTAGGATGATGTGCGCACATGCGGGGGGGGGGGGGGTGTACTGAGTGTGAATGTTTACTCCGGGATGAATGCGGTGAGTGCGCGATATGACGCCGTTATTAATCGGGGCATGATAAAACTTGTGATATAGAATGAGCCTGGATACTTGACCTCTTGTTTCTAGACTGGAAAGATTCGCATTAGATTTTAGCCCGGTGACACTAGTATATGAAGAATAGTCATGGAAGATAAATCGGGCCGTGTGGTTTTGGGCAGATTGAACCATGTTACAATCATGGTTCAATCATTGATCGTTGATTATATGATCATTGATATTGGCATTGATCAGCATGATGGTCCCAAATTGACCATGCGCATTCAGGGTTGGGCCTTACGGCAGATTTAAAGGCAAGAGTTTTTACCGAAGGAGGGGCAAATTTCTGATTTCGCCGAAGAAAGCCTAACTTGCGGTGAGCCTCGTTAATTTTAGCGATGTGAGACGACCATGAAAGATCCTGCGTTAATATAAGTCCCAGGTATTTATAACACCTCAAAGATGATATTACTTAGTTACGTAAGAAATATGGGGGTGCTACGTAAGAATTCTTATGGTGGAAAGAGAATAATGAGGTTTTATTTATATTTATGGACATTACCATGTCTTACACCATTCTTCAACTGTTTGTAAGTCATGCTGTAGGACATGGATATCTGAGCTATTGTTAATGGGTCGGTAAATAACACAGTCGTCGGCAAATAAGCCTATGTTAGAATATATATCATTAGGAAGATCATTAATGTAGATTAAGAAGAGAAGGGGGCCAAGAAGAGAACCTTGAGGAACCCCAGAAACCACAGGAGACAGAGGAGATGAAAATTTATTTGCAAGAACGAACTGTTACCGGCTGGTCAGAGAACTGCGCTACCAATAATAAATTAGGGGATTGATATTCAGGACAGAAACTTTCAAGACGGCTTTGGGGAACCTTATCAAAAGCTTTCGCGAAGTCTGAAGACAATGAGTCTACGGGTACATTAAGGTCTAATTGAGAACTGATGTCACTTATAAAGAGCGCAAGTTGAGTATCGTAAGATAAATTCTTAAAGGGACACTAAAGAGAAAAATGATTTCTTCTGGATCAGTAAATTGCCTCTCTACTGCACCAAAAACACCGCTCTTACCACGATAAGACGCTTGGTAAGCCAGAAAAAGCGCAAGAACGAAAGACGGTTGGCGACGCCCCTTGAAGTTCCCGCGCGTTGTCGCTGTGACGTCAGGGATTTTGATGGCATCGTCTAGGGACTACTTAATTATATAGCCGTACAGACTTACTACATTGTGTTCTAAAGAAACCAAATATTCAACATGGCAAGTTTCGAGAACCTTTACACAGCCGACGGGGCCCAAATGCGAAAACATACTTTGGAATCCCTGACGTCACACTGACGTACCGGCGGAGGGGTAATGGCGCGAAATTCAAATACTGATACTTCGACCTTCATTTTCTTGTCTAATAATCAAACTATAATTTTGAAATGACTGCGTACAGTGTTCTCAAACAATGCTTTATTAGTGTAAACTGATTTGTTGTTTTGCTTTAGTGTCCCTTTAAGAAATCCGCGCTGTCTATGATGAAAAAGTTAGAAATTAGAAATCTCACGATGTGGGATAATATTACATGCTCCATCAGTTTGAAAAAAACACTAGTAATGGAAAATGGCTGGTAGTCAAGACATGACGTTGAAGAAGCTTTTTTGGGGACTCGAATGATCTCAGCTGTCTTCCAGTCCTGCGGCACCACTCCAGACGAGAGTGGCTGTTGAAAAATGTGTGATAAAATGACACTATTCACATCGTTTATATCTTTAAGCACTTTCGCGTTAATGTCGTCAATACCAGACGATGAAGTTAGCTTAAAATATTCTATTATTAGCTTTGAAACGCTTGTGTGATATGAGTAATCTGAAAGAACAAATCCAGCGGCACAGTTCTGAACAGATTCAAGGGCTTTAGTGAGATTAGTTTCGTAAGGGTGAAAGATAACACATGCCTGTCAAATTTTTGTCGCACGACTGTGTTATAGGCAACTGATTTCACGGCTGGTTGTGCCTTGAAGAGGCTACGGCGAAGATAACCAATAATTTTGTTAGCTGAAATAATTATTGGGCTTACATGATTTGTCCAAGATAAATTTTTGGAGAGGTGAATTCCTTAGTGCATAAAGGAGTCGGTGGTAACTATAGGACAGTTATTAATCTTGTAGGTAGGGGGAAGCAGTTAGGTAAACGATGGAGGGAAATATGTACAGTCTTACCAATGTTCAAGGATATGAGTCTCGTAGCACATCAGTCTTGAATATGAAAAAGATCCTCCTAAAGGGGAGAGACTTCAGCGACGTTGTTGCCAGGGCGCTACAGGACACAATCACCTACGAAAAGACGTATTACAGCAATTACAGTAAATGGCAGGTAAATAATGTAGATTAAAAATAGGAGTGGACCAAGAACAGTGCACTGAGGTGCACCAGACAGAACGGAGGAAACGGAAGATGTAAGCTTTTTAGCATATACTAACTTCTTTCGGTTAGTTAAAAAACACTGAATCCAGTTAAGTACAAGTGGGTGGGTGTTTAGGCGTGATAATTTTAGCAAAACACGAGAATGTGGAACCTTATCGAAAGCCGTTTCGAAATCTAAAAACCGGGAAACACTTGGAATGTTATGGTCGAGGTATAAAGTAATAATGAAAAAATAAAGCTAACTGCGTTTCACGTGAGGGATCTTTCCGGAAGTCATGGCTGTTGATTAAGGTTAAAGAACTGCACTGAAGTCAGGAAGTTAGCAACATGAGAGTAGATGACGTGTTCCACAATTTTGGAGCATACGCTGGTGAGTGAAATGCGATGGTAGTCACCTGGGGAAGACCTATCACCTTTCTTGAAGACTGCAATGACCTTCCCTGTTTTCCAGTCTCTCGAAACAGTGCCTGTGTCAAGTGATTGCTGAAAAATTATACAGAGGATCGAACTGCACACATACTTCGTATTCTTTAACAGTTTGGCATTAATACCGTCTATCCCACAGAATGACGAGCACTTCAGGCCATCTATAACCATAACGTTGCCTTCTGGCCTAGAATCAATGCCTTTCATTGGTGGAAAATCGAAATATGATAAATGTAGAAGCTCATTGACAGTTATTTTGTAAGCTTTTAACAAAATGCAAGGTTGAGCACCAGCAACGTATGAGTCAGAAATTGGTGAGTAAAAATTATCACATAGAGAAATATAGTTATTATTTTCAGGTTTTATCGTTTTCCAAAAAAACGTCGCGGGTTATAGCGCAACATGTTTGGGACGGTAGTAGAAAAGAAATCACGTTTTGCATGTGCTTTTAATGAGTTTTATTGTTTAGTGGCTTAGTTATCTGTTTCCCAGGCATAAAGAAACCTGTTGGTTTGGCTACGTAAGATAATCGTTTTTTGTTATTGTTTAAGCGCTTCAAAGTAGTGTTGTACAAGGGGAAACGCTCTCATTCATTTTTCGTGGTAGTTCGAATGTAAAGACTTTTTAAGCGCACCATTTTTTTTTTGGAAAAGCGCCCAGTTACTCTTGGTCGACCCTGCTGATACGTAAGGGCAAATCCTTGTGAAAGACAGAAAGTTCACGATTAAGAATTGAATAATTGGCTTTATCATGTAGCGTTAGTACTTTCGTTTATATTTTATAATATTTTACTTTTGAGTATATTGCACGAAGACGTGGAAAAGTTGGCGTACCTAATGCTAAAAAAGAGGACTGGAGGGTGGCCTCCCCAGCAGACACTGGACCCAACATCGACTTCGTGCACAGTCACCAAATACAAGGTGAGCGTTTGATGTTGAATTTTATTTGAAGCAGCGCTCGTCCTTTCTGATTTTCCTTGCTTGTTTCCTTGTATTTTCTTGCGCTTTAAGTCAAATATGAATTTTACAAACTCGCCCAAATTTCAGCTCTTGAAGGTGGACGCCCTACGCATCGTGGCGCGTGCCGGTCTAGGCAACGTTCAAAAGCTTCAAGAGACGGTTACCAAAGTTGAGCACCTTGCGCGAAGAGTAACCAACAAAAAACACGGCCTGAAAGAACAGGACACGCTCTGAATAATACAAGTCCTGGGGCGCTATAACTTAAAGCTATTCCAAACTTTTCTATTCCAATTCTGCAATTATTCATCCGTGATTGGCCAAAACATGTTTTGGACTTCCCCCACTTCGCCTGTTTGTCACGTGACGTCACGAAACCGCTATAGCTCTGCATCTGATATGACGTGTACACACCGATTATGCATAAGTAGATCGAGTAAAAAAACAATAATTATTTCTCATTCGCCACCTCTTCGTCATTAGCCCTCGGATATTTGTCAAACGTTAGCGGGCTGCATTCACTTCACCTGCCTGTCATGCGACGTCACGAAACCGCGAAAGCTCACCTCGTCAAAGTGACGTGTACGCCTTAAAGATACATTAATATGCCGAACAAAACTGAATTTTCTTCTGAATAGCCGCAGGCTTCCCCGTTCCAAAAGGAATAAAAGATGGCTGCTACCGATCGCTCAGGCAGTGGCTACTCGCACCTGCCGGAGAACATGGGTTTATTTGCGTGTAATAAAACTTTCTGCATGTCTTTGTAACGTTTTCGAGCACTTTGGGCACGTTTACGACGTCGCTCTGCCAATTCTCCCTTGCTGAGGATCCATTTCAGCGCATTCTTAACCTTCCGTTGCACGCTGCCGCGATTTTCGACCAGCCACCGCAAGCTAAGTAAGGGAAAGCGGACCAGTCACAGACGCCAGCATCACCCTCTTCATTCGCTTATCTATATTCAGTGCGCCGATTGCGTTCTAACGAAACCCTCTCCACTTGAGCGTGCTCTTTGCCGCGCGGCAGCCGATTACAAACGAAAAACTGCTCAATGTAAGCAATGTCATACGTTTTCAAAGCAAAGTGACCTCATATAAAGTAAGAGAGCGTTTGATTGGGCTGTTGAGGCAACGCTGCGTGACACCGCCCGATGCTTGGGTCAGCGGTTACGCAAATTTGACGTCAGGAGATTGGAATAAAACATATTGTAGTGGTTTTACGGTATAGGGTCCCTGATCCTCGGCGCAGTAACGTGCGGAACCCGTCACCTTGGTCTTAAGAACGGCGAAAATGACAAGCTGAACACTAATACGCAAAACCTTGGGTTTTCCTCGAACGGAGAAGCTACACAGTGTGAACATCCACAGTTCTTGGGAAGAATATAAGAGGTTTGCAACACAAGTCACATTATGCAACTGAAGCCCACCACTACGGGAAGGAACACGTTAAGAAGACTTGGCTACGCACTCAAAGACAAATCCAGCAGCAAGTATGTGATCTCTTTCTACGCCATAAGGAGATCACGGTGGCCAGTGTACCGAGAAACATGCACACAGAATACGGCAAGGAAAGGAGGTAAACTGGATTACAAGCTGCGAGCAAGGCCTACGAAGGATTGAGAAGATGAAAAGTCTGATACGCCGAGGCAGCAAAATATATGAACAGGGTGGCACACATGTCAGCGTTATCAATGGCCAGCGAGAAAAAAGTAGCAGTGGCGTCAGCGGAAAAAAATGGCGATAGTCATTGCTGTCACATCGGGGAAGCAAGAGGAAGAACACATCTCCGTCATCACGGACTCGAACACAGCATGCAGAGCCTTTAAAGCAGCCACATTTCCACGCAAGCCCTCGACACCCTGAGGAAACACGAAAGTCATCAAGAAATATACGCCGTTTGGCCTTGTGACATGAGTACCTCGCGGATAGTCTAGCGTTTCACGCCACTAGCCCGAGACCACATTCTCTGATCTATCCTTTCGAGTTCGCGACCCCGTTAGACCCACAGGAATGCGTGCGGAAAAGTTACACATACATCCTGAACCACTAGAGACTCGGAAGCAGAACTTACCCACTTCTGCACTGCAAGCTAAAGAGGCGGTGCTGTTGCGGAAACTGCAGATTGGTACATTGACGCACGACATCAGAACGACCATTGTGCAGTAGGTGACCCAGCTCGCAAGCTCAAGCTATGAAGACCAGCCTTGTCTGTTGCACCGGGCCAAGCTATCGGCCGAGTGCCGCGGCATCCAGAGGTACTAGGAATGCCGTCCAGCTCGGAGAATTCCACTTTCGGCTTGCATTTATGAACAAGGTTTTTTCTTCCTCCTCACACTCTTCCCAGGTATTTCTTTGGCGTGGTACTGCATAACTTATTACATGTTTGAGTACCTCATACTAGTGCACTAGAGTAGTGCTTGTTGCCACGAAAGTTCTGTTTGCCGTTGACCATTGTTGCACGGTCTGCTTTCTGCATGCCTGTAGTTTTGGTTTTTCAAAATATTTCATAACTACGTTTCTACGGATGATATATTTTTTTGCTGCATTGTGTTGCCACAAATCTTTGTAAGTGTTTGCCTTATTATCTTTAGTCGTGCGTAAAATGTATGTCTTTCCCGCGAGCAAGGACCTCCTCAAGCTATCCTTTCTATACTTCAGAATATAAGCTGCACTGTTAAATAACTCGAGAAATTATAATAAAGATTATTACTTTTGACACGCAGGGTGAACATCACCAAACTCTGCATTGATGCTGACCGCGGAGAATGCTCGAACGCTTCTTTCGTAAGTCAAATGTTCTGATGTACCTTGTTCTCTTTGTAGGGGGGATACATTTGCAGTATGTTGTTAACTCTGCTACCGGGAATCGTATCCCGTTAAGGTGCTAAGAATTTGGCCCAGTGAAAGCACAGTTTCACCACGCTTTCTGCATCTTCAGAATAAAAAAAGAACATTAGGAATTTCCCACCATCCACAAAGTCTCGTCAAACTTACAGAATGTGAACTGTATGCGAAAACTATCCACAGGAGGGTCAAAGATTGCATCAACTATTACACATCTAGCATACTTGGAAGTACCCATGCAGTCAATTGAAATAGGTGTTAGATAAGAAACTGCATATAACATGGGAAACATTGTGTGAAACATTTTCAAACCAAATAAAGGGCGTCAGGCAGGTATATACGATCTCTCCAATGCTATTCACAGCGCGTTTACATGAGGTATTCGAAGACCTGGATCGGGAACAATTGGGAATGAGGGTTAATGGAAAATATCTTAGTAACCTGCGATTCGCTGATGATATTGCCTTGCTTAGTAGCTCAGGGGACCAATTGCAATGTTTGCTCACTGACATGGAGAGGCAAAGCAGATGGGTGGGTTTAAAAATTAATCTGCAGAAAACTAAAGTAATGTTTAACAGTCTCGGAAGAGAACAGCAGTTTACAATAGGTAGCGAGGCACTGGAAGTGGTAAGGGAATACATCTACTTAGGGCTGGTAGTGACCGCGGATCCGGATCATGAGACTGAAATAATCAGAAGAATAAGAATGGGCTGAGGTGCGTTTGGCAGGCATTCTCAGATCATGAGCAGCAGGTTGCCATTATCCCTCAAGAGAAAACTGTATAACAGCTGTGTCTTACCAGTACTCACGTACGAGGCAGAAACCTGGAGGCTTACGAAAAGAGTTCTACTTAAATTGAGGACGACGCAACGAGCTAGGGAAAGAAGAATGATAGGTGTAACGTTAAGAGATCAGAAAAGAGCGGATTGGGTGAGGGAAAAAACGCGAGTCAATAACATCTTAGTTGAAATCAAGAAAAAGAAATGGGCAGGGGCAGGACATTTAATGAGGAGGGAAGATAACCGATGGTCATTAACAGTTATAGACTGGATTCCAAGGGAAAGGAAGCGTTGCAGGGGGCGGCGGGAAGTTAGGCGGGCGGATGAGATTAAGAAGTGTCCAGGGACAACATGGCCACAATTAGTACATGACCGGGGTAGTTGGAGAAGTATGGGAGAAGCTTTTGCCCAGCAGTGGACGATGACTATGATGATGATGATGATGATGATGATGATGATGATGATGAAGAAAGGGTAACCCACTACACGATGACATACTGATATGGAGAGCAAACACACAGGCGCGTGCAGTCCAACTAGTTTTTTTTAATGCCTTACACGTAATATTTAAATAAGAGCAGTAGTCCAATAAGAAGTATTTCGAGTTGTCTGTAGTACACTTTAAGTACAATTATTTTCATCGGTGCTTTGATGCACTCCAATAGCATGCTCAATCGCACACGCAGCGCTTGAAGTGGAGATTCAATGAAATCAAATTTATTTTAACATACAACTGATGTGCACTTGTAACCCTAGGTTTTTGAGGTTACAAGAGCTGCTTGTAAACAGGGTCGCTTCTGCTACGTGAAAGCACAAAATAATGTTAGCGCAATGCTTCCGACTATCCTGAGTCGCGCAGGAACGTTATAACACTGAACCATAATAGATCTTATCGCTGGCCTACCGGCTTCGAAATTTTAATGAACTCTTTACAAAAAGAATGCCGCGGACGAGAGACCTGGTCATAAACTATGTGTCCGGAAAACCACATAATGCTTGTGTTTCCGTAGACTACAAAAGTATTTTTCTGCCTCTGGCTTGTGTGGGACATGTTGCATCGCCGCATATAGCCTTTCTTTTGCTTTTTGAGAAGTCATACTAAGAGTCAGGGAGGGGTGGCCCTCAGTTTTATCAAACAAATGAATGAAGTATAGACTAATTATCAATTCAGTTAGTCATTTAATTAACACTCTTTTCCTCCAAGAGAGACCATTGCTGCTGTTCGGCCTTGTTGGCATGAGATGGTAACGATGCGAAACGCCGGAGCACACGAGGACAAAAGAGCCAGGGCTTCACATCGCTGTCATGCCAAAAAGATTCAACGGGGGAGACCTGCACGATGAGAAAGGATACGGCACTTAAGCAATTGAGTGGTGAATGCGAACAAACCGCGCTCTTTTCAGGCTGTGTTCAGTCAAAGTGCGATATCAGTGGCTGCCGCATTCCCCGTCTTCCTTGGTTCTTTCCAGGCGTACGCCATAGGTACGAATATGGAATTGATGAAGCACCTGCTGCACTACTCTTACCCCATAGCGTACATGGTGGATGATTGCAACATGAAGTTCACCGGAGAGACCTGTCAGAGCTTCAGCTGCACGCACTTGTAGGTATCTTCACATTACTGAACTCTGTTCCAAAGCAGTCATTTGGTGGGCCCAAAATGACGAGAGGCTGCGAATAAGACAAAGAAAAATGATACATTGAGAAGAACTCATTGACATGTTTCATGATAATGGCCACTCTGAAAATTGCCAGAATAAGGGTCGTTATTTGGGGACAGGAGGGGGATACTTTAGGCGTATGAAAGTGTTTCGTCGCAGTATGCAGAAAAAGAAATATATTCAATCCTTCATAGTTGGAAAATTATGCTACGAATTCTGGCTGGTTTCCTCAACTCCTCGTTGACGAGAATCTAGACAGCGAACAGCTACATTCTAAAGGTTCTGTAAGCAAGCCACATACGCACACTTGCATTGTGCTTGGGTATCGTTTCGCCGATTAAATTGTGCCTTCCTTTGCCTACCCTCCAAGGTTTGGCATTGCTGGCGCTGGGTTGCTTAGTATCGCGGCATATATATATAGGAACGCCTGTATATTGCCCGGATGCCGGGTTCCCGAGATTCAGTGAAATTTAAGCAGGGTAATGTGATCCGCAATGTCGACGATAATATAAAAGCAACAGAATGTTATATTGAACTGTACAGCCCTAAGTGAAATCACGCAACATTCATTGAAAGCTGTAATGCACAGGATAAAGAGGCTCCCGCTATAGATAGCAGTTAAGTTAAATGGGCCTTGGAAGACATGTCCTCGGGAAAGCGGCTGGAGGAGATGGAAAAACAACTAATTTATTCAAAGGTGGAGGACATATTATGCTTGAATAGCTTGCGACTCCTTATATACGCAATGGCTAGGTCACTTATTCATAAGAAGAGAGAGGTTAAACGATTTAATAGCTATAGGTCAATTAGCTCGCTTTCAGTATTCTATCAAATATTCACCTAGATAATATCCAATGGAGTCCGGGAAACATTTCCCTTTAATCAACCATGAGAGCAGGGTGGTTTCAGGAAAGGATATTCTAGAAAAGATCACGTCCATCTCATCATCACATAATTAGGAAGTCTGGTGAGTACAATTAACCTCTCTCTATGACGTTCATAGATTATGACAAAGCTTTGATTCAAAAGATATACCAGCAGTCATGGAGGCATTGCGTAATCGAGCAGTACAAGGGCATATGTGAATATATTAGACACTATCTACAAAGATGAATAAAGGGAAAATCAGACATCCACCCGTTCGTAGCAATTGCAACAAAGGAAACCCATACGGGTTCCTCGAAAGAAAAGCCTCAAAGTTGAAGAAAAATTCGTCCTGGTCCGGGACACGAACCCGGGACCACCGCCTTTCCGGGGCAGCCGCTCTACCATCTGAGCTAACCAGGCGGCTAGCAGATGGCAGGGCGAAGTCGGATTTGTCGACAACACGAAGCAAAGGCAAGAGTTTGACATAGTAGTTCTGCGGAAACCCGCAAGGTGGAGAGAAGTAATGAATAAAGGGAAAATCAGACATCCACCCGTTCGTAGCAATTGCAACAAAGGAAACCCATACGGGTTCCTCGAAAGAAAAGCCTCAAAGTTGAAGAAAAATTCGTCCTGGTCCGGGACATCCTGGTCCTTTGTTGCAATTGCTACGAACGGGTGGATGTCTGATTTTCCCTTTATTCATTACTTCTCTCCACCTTGCGGGTTTCCGCAGAACTACTATGTCATATCTACAAAGGTGCATAACTACCTTGCTTGTGCACTAGTAGACATTTACTTATCAAGAAAATTTTTGCAGAACTCATCTCACGATGGGGGGGGGCCGTCGATGGTAATGCGAAAGCAATGGAGCAATGTAGTGACAGACCATATTCCATAATTACGGTTATTTAGCACGTAGAGTGGTAATTTTTAGTTTCGCTGCTTTAGCTGTATACCACATACTGCGACGTCGGCCAGCTTGCTGTGCTACTCGCTTGCCAATGTGTCGCCAATCCGCGTGGAGTTATGACGACTGTTCTATGATGCCGACGCAGTGATGAATAAATAACGGATAAGCAATTATCCGTTATTTGTAACGGTGTAACGTTAAGGGATAAGAAAAGAGCAGATTGGGTGAGGGAACAAACGCGAGTTAATGACATCTTAGTTCAAATCAAGAAAAAGAAATGGGCATGGGCAGCACATGTAATGAGGAGGGAAGATAACCGATGGTCATTAAGGGTTACGGACTGGATTCCAAGAGAAGGGAAGCGTAGCAGGGGGCGGCAGAAAGTTAGGTGGGCGGATGAGATTAAGAAGTTTGCAGGGACGACATGGCCACAATTAGTACATGCCCGTGGTTGTTGGAGAAGTATGGGAGAGGCCTTTGCCCTGCAGTGGGCGTAACCAGGCTGATGATGATGAAGATGATGATGATGATGAAGCAATTATACATATCCAATATAAAAAAAGTGTAACGACTATAGCATGGCAACAAAGAGATGTCGATTCACAAATTATAACCATTAAATAACGACGACAAGGTGACGATGGCAACATAAGGACATTGAGTGGACACCGACTGTATAATGAAAATGGCGTGACGACGGCTTTACGACGAAAACCCGATGAAATGGCGACAATGACCGCGATAGCAAGACCGAGACGGTGTGACCACGACGGTATGACAAGGGATACATGGTTTCGTCTGTGACAACTACGCAATGACGATGATGGCATGACAACCGCGGCGTCTTATTCACGACTTATTGACGACAAAATAATTACGATAGAGTGACGAACAAGGAAAAACGTCGACGAATGTACAAAAGTGGTATGACGAGGACGGCATGACGAGAGCCGGATGTCGAAGTTGGAATGATGGCGATGGAACCACCACGACGGGATCCGTACGAGAGTATGACCACGAATGCATGACAACGATGCTTTGAAGACGGTGACATGGTAACCAATATGGCTGAATATTGCTGAATATGGCTGAAGTAGGCAAATAATGCTATTCGCGCTAAAAGGAGTCAGGCAGTGCGGTACAATCGCTCCATTGCTATTCATTTAATAGTTAGAAGCATTGAAGCTATTAGACTGGGAATGCCTAGGTGCCACAATCAACGGCGAATATCTCGACAACCTTCGGTTTGCAGATGACATTGTTCTGTTCAGAAACACCACGGATCAATAGGAACAAATGATTGAGGACTTTAACCAAAAATATGCAAAAGCTGGGTAGAAGATTAATATGCACAAGAGAAAAATAACATTCGCAATAGCCTGGCCAACGAACAAGAATTCATGAACGCCAGTCTGCCTCTATAGTTTGTGCAGGAGGAAGTTTGTCGAGGTCAAAAATCACTACCCTTCTAAGTCACAGGGTACCCTGGTCACAAGGAGGAAATTCGTTGAGAAATAAAAATGGGTTGCAGTGCATACGGCAGGCATTAGGAAATCCCGACTTCGAGCTTGTGGCTGTCACTGAAAAAAAAAAAATGTACGGGTATCTCACTCTACAGACGCTAACATTCAGTTTCAGTTTCAGTTTCAGTTTATTATTCGTGCATAACAATTTGTTACAAAATATGGTATACAGACAAGGGTCCCAAAGTAAGAGACTGCACCGGGACCCTTGGATTAGAAGTTATACAAAAAAATAAAGTGGAATACAGAGCAGAGAAACAAATCATGAAATAAGCAAAATATGACCAAGAAACTGAGTGACGACACACATAAAAAACAAAAGGAAGAGGAAAGATGCACAATCAATGGTAATTCCACAGCTTGTAAATAGCAAAATAACATTGTATGAAATTAATCAGACAGCAAATAATTCTTGAGTTCATATTTGAAAGAATACAAGGTAGTTGACAACTTAATGGAATATGGAAGACTGTTCCAAAGTTTAAGCGCGCAAAAAGAGGAAGCCATCTTTCCGTAATTAGTATGACATAAAGGCAACAAGAAATTTCCTTGTGCTGCAAACCTTGTGCTATTGGGATTAAAAAGGAGATCAGAACTAACAAAGTTGTAAGAAACTTGGTGAGTTAGCAATTTGAAAAATAATATCGCTAAACGATAGTTAAACAAATCAGTAACTTGAAGAATGCGGTTTGTACGCAGTTGTGAAGAGGCGTTAGAGAAAAAATGGGTTCGCGTTATAATGCGGATAGCCTGATTTTGAATGTGCTGAATAGAGGAAAGATGACAATGATAAGTATTACCGCAAGAAGCGATACCGTAAATGATATGACTATGAATGAAAGCGAAGTATAACGACAATAATGCTTCTTTGGAAAAAAATGCACGTGATTTGAGTAGTGCTCTAATGCCAAATACTGTTTTTTGTTTGATGTGTGCAGCGTGGTTAGTAAACTTTAGGTGGGGATCTAATTTGATGCTGAGGAAAGAAACACAACTGGAGGCAGGGATGTCATGCCCATTCAGAGTTATGGTCAGAGAGCAAGGTAAATGTCTCTGTGATGACTTAAATAACATGAATTGCGTTTTCGTAGGGTTTATAACTAGAAAATTGGTGTTACACCATTCAGTAATTTTTGACAGATCACTGTTTTGTTTCAATGTTAGCGAAAGTAATGATTTATCCGAGAGGGCAACAGTCGTATCGTCGGCGTATAATACAGGTAGGGTATAATTAAGGCAGTCAGGTAAATAATTTATATAAATAGAAAATAATAGTGGACCTAAACTCGAGCCCTGAGGCACTCCTTGGTTAATAATTTTGCTTTCAGCGAAAGCCCCGCCTGCGTACACTGTTAATTCACGATTAAACAGATAACTTCTTAATAAATTAAGAGCTGGACCAGAAATGCCAACAAAATCCAGTTTCGTAAACAAAACTTTGTGGTTTATTGTATCAAAGGCTTTAGTAATGTCTGGGTAGAAAATAGAGAAAAAGCTTAGCGGTTAATGAAGAAGCTCGAGAGCAAATTAAGGACTGCGCAATGAGCGATGGAACAAAACATGTTGTGCGTTACGTTAAGAGGCATGCCTTTTAGGCAAAGTTACAGCCTTTGGGGTGCATCTCTGCCACACAACGATAATCGTCATCTGCCTTGCTTGCGTTTCCTTTCTTGAAAACGCCGCACTTGTTACTTTCCTGTCGGGCATAGAGTTTCTCACTATGACACCTAGAGGGTAATCTGGCACCACCGTCTATGGGAGTTTCTTAAGGGGGCACCGTGCCGTCATGGGAATGACGGTATATGTGTCTGCGAGGCTCGTGTTGGCTGGTGTCGTAAGAGGCTTCGCCTAAACCTTGGATATGGCTACGCAAATAACGCGTTCTCAAACTAAAATCTTCATAAAATGTTTCCATTCACGCATATTACATCTTCACTCACCCACGATGCATGACCAAGCGAAGAAAAGCAAGAACAGACGACCAACTGTTTCAAAGCGAGCGCGAACCTTGTCGCCTGTCCTCCAACTTTAGCGACCCGCTGATACTTTTTACGTAACATGTAGTCGTACACACAATAAGAGGTTCTTATAGTTAAACAAAATATGTTTTCAAGTAATAATAAAGCTAAAACAGCTTTTCACGTGCTGTTCTAGTAGAAAATGAATCATTGTAACAGACAGAACGGTACTTGCCAAGAGCGTCTTCAAGGTGTCCTGCCTCTACGAGAACGATGCCAATCCGAAGTCACAATATACCGGCATTGCCATGCATACCACGGCGCAGCAGCGCCAGATTTCACTCTAGGTAATATAGTGAGAAACTCTATGCTGTCGGGAATGCTATGTCATGCTGATAACGCGCATGTCGTTCGTTACCGGAAAGTACCGGGCTCGCCGCGTTAAATAAAGGAAATGCGGACAAGACAGATGACGATTATCGTTGTGTGGCAAAATGGTGTAATGTTGCTTAAGAGTGCACTAAGAGAGCAGGGGCCGTATTCTGTAACGGTTCGCTTTGGAACCGGTTTGGTCTGGCGGTTAGGTCAAGCTGATGTCACTCGGATAAAGAGTGGAATGTCGCGGCTCGAGGGTGACCAATGAGCATGCGGGGTTCTGTGGCAAGGTCACGTCATCATTTTTGTTTGTACTTGGGGACGATATAATAACTGAAGGATGTTGATAGTTGGGTAAAAACCTATAGGTTTTTACCCAACTATAGGTTTTACCCAACACTTGCACATTTAATTACCGATAATGTGCAAGTGTTCCGATACTGCCCTTCCGACGCCGACTGCCAGCGGTTAAATTTTATCTGCGTTGCTCTATATTTTTTGTCACTAGGTGATGCGCCATACGTTAAGCAATCAAAGCGGTTCTCTTCGTGTAGGCCGCGCCTGAAATAGGATTTCGTTTAGGCTTGGCTGAGCTTCTTTGAGTGGATGATTGCGATGCGAGTTCTGTTCACGCATCCCTCAACTTCGATAATCTTGTCGCGGTAGAGGAAACGCTCTTGACATCGGCTTTCTCCAGCAGCGTCTAGAGAAATCTCACACCCTTTTTCTTTTCCCTCAACTGTAATGATCCCACCGACGGCGGTAACGATGCGAGTGACCGACGTTGCGACAACCCAATAGCTTCTACACTCCAGACGCACTGTTGAAAACAACCCGTAGCAAAGAAAAAGGAGGAAAGAAGAAACGTAGCGTGTACAACACTTGCGTCGGAGTGTCAACGCTACCAAACCTTGTAGTTAGCGATATTCTAGCTCATCACAAATCCATTGCATTCTGTTTTTGGTGCGCCTAAACTGCCTTCGCAACTCGCCTTCGCTCCTGTCGTACGCGTCGCACTGTTGCCTCTGGTCACGTCGCTGTCTTAGGCCAACGCTCGCCAGCAACACAACCAAAGAAGCCACTATCGGCATCCCTCTCGTCGGGCAGGCCAGCTGCAGACTAGCCGACGGCCACGGTTGCCCTATAAACCATAAAGATCATGCTCGCCACCACGCACGACCCTCAAGCGAACCACTTCTCCACGGTTCCTATCGTAGCATACGACGGGTTCCTTTCCAGATGATTGACAACCTGTGTGACGATAACAAAAGTTGTTGTCACGACAACCAGGGATGACGACAACCAAGCGCCGACCAATGGCGTTCGTGAGAGCGAACGGGTTCCAAAGCGAACAGTTACAGAATACGGCCCCAGTGCAGATCGGACAGCAAACGGATATAGCCGATATTCCAGTTGACATTAAGGGGAAAAAACGGAGGTAGAGAGGCCATGAATGCGTAGGGCAGATAACCAGTGGGCCAATAGAGTTGCAGAATGGGCACCGAAGGAAAGGAAGCGTGGTCGACTGTGACAGAAGGTTATTTGTGGTGCTGAAACGAGAAAATTTTCAGGCGCAAATTAGGATCAGCTAGCTCAAGACAGGGGTAATTGGAGAGTGTCTTCTTTCTGCATTGGACATAAAAAAATAGGCTGATGATGATGTGAACTCGAACGCTTGGTTGTGCTGCCCGACATAGTGCAAAACGGCGCCGCATATAGCGCGAACCGAGCCAGCGGCAGGCCACATGCGTAAGCGTGGACGTGCATTCGAAGACAAGCACGCTATAGTCGTCACGCCGTCATGATCATTCCGTCGTTGTCATTTCATCACTTTCATTTCGTCATAATCATTCGTTCCTTGTCATGCCATAGTCATTGTTCCGCCATCTTCATTCTGTGGTCGTCAATGCGTTGTCGTGTTGTCGTCCCGCCGCTGTCTTTCCGTCGTCTTCATTCCTCCGTAATCATGTGGTCTTCATTCCGTGGCCATCACGCCACCGTCGCTACTCCATCGTCATGCCGCCATCCTAAGTCCATTGTCATTGTGTCGTCGCCATGTAGTTGCTGTCATACTGCCGTGGCGATGCTGTCGTGGCCAGTCTATTGTCGTCAGCGTAGCTTCGTCATCTAGCTACTGTCACGGCGTCGTCATCACAAAGTGATCGTCATACCATTGCCATCATTTAGAATTGTTATGCCGTTGTCCTCATGAATGCGTTCATCGCCATACCGCCGTCGTCGTTTCACAGTCGTTATTCCTTCGTTGTTGCACCGCCGTAATGCAGTCTCATCATACCGTTCCCTTTGTTCAATTGTTATCACTCTGTTGTATATATAGGTACCGCAGTGTCCTAATGCCGCCACCTTCATGTCATCGTCATTATTACGTCGTCGTCACACAGTCTTCGTGATGCATTCGTGCTGATGCCGTCATGGTGCCTTCGGGTTTATTGTGACTGCAGCCTGACCATTTCATACTTGTCATGCCATCGTCGTTATCCCTTGTCAGCATGCCGTCGTCATCATATATCGTCTTCATCGGAAAATTGTCATATTATTGTAGTCATGCCGTAGTCATCGTTAAAACGTTGTCATTTTAACTTGGTCATACAGTAATCGTGATACTATAAAATCTATTCTGGGATTTTGTATGTCAAGATCACCCTCTGATTATGAGGCATGTCGTAACGGAGGCCTCCTGGTGAATTCTGACCACTTGTGAATCTTTAACGTGCACCCAATGCACGGCACACTGGGATTCTTGCATTTCACTTCCATTGAAATTAGGCCACCGCGACCGGGATTCGATCTCGCGAGTTGGTGCCTGGCCGCGCATTGCTATCACCCCTAAGCCCCCACGGCGGCTGTCGTCATGCTGTCACGGCTGGCAAATCATCGTCATTCTGCCGTACTCGTGCTGTCATGATCGTTCAATTGTCATCATTCTCTAGCAGTCATTTCACTGTCTTCATACCATCGTCGTCACACAGCCGTCATGGTGCTAAGGTCGTTATTGCATCTTCGCCATGCCACCGCCGTTCGACATTACGCAGTCATCCCATTGTGCTGCCGTCGCCATACCACCGTCCTTATTTCAACATAATTATCTCATTGTCGTCATACTATCGCGGTCGTTCAATTCTCGCCATTGGTTCTTCGTTATTTCATCGCCGTTCTAAAGTCGTCTTCATGCTGCCAGTATAGCTCGATCGTTCTCATACAGTCGTCTTCATGGAGTCGTGGTCGTCCCATTGTTGCCATCACACTGTGGCGATCAGCGTGAAAGAACAACGGATGCTTCGACCGAAGCGCGGCGCGTCTCGCTAATGTTGGGCTGCCGCTAGGGGCTGCGGGGGCTAGACATTCCTTGTGCTGAGAGAACGTTTTGGCAGCCGGTGCTTTTTAGAGTGCGGCTTTAGCGACTTTAGCGACAATCCTTAGGCCACTTTCGCCATGTTACAAAATCTTCAAATGTGCTTTTAATTACCAAGGCGCTTGGCTGCCTTTTCTAAACAAAAGTGTATAGTATTTATCTCAGTGCTCCACTCTGTAGGGCTGCGCGACTCTCGCGCGTCCCCTGATATGTTTTTCCCGCATGGCGCGTCTCCTGTAATCCGGCTTCGCCGCGTGGCCTGCGTGATGCCCACGGCGGTCGATGTGGTTGGGGCGCAGTGCGAGAGATGGCGCGAGTGTTGCGCTGCTAACGCCGCCGACAGGCGAGGTTACTTGGGCGCCGAAAGGAAGGCGCTTGCTCTCTTGGGTTCGAGACAGCAAGCAGCACGGACGTGCCGTGCCGCGCGTGGAGCGACCCTCTTCCCCGGCGGGTCGGCGCGCGGTGACCCATGCTTCTGCGAGACCGCCTCGCGTGGCCGCCTGCGAACGCGCCACCGTTGGCGTGACCGAACACGCGAACGACCAGGCGTTGGGATCCAGCATGGGGCGAACATATTCGCTCGCTTCCGGTCGCGGTGAGTCGGACTTCTGGATTTGTCGCGCGCCCATCGGCATGTTTTGTGGGTAGCAACTCGGCTAGCAGGCATTGATCTATGAAAGGTGCAATAAATGCCCTTGTGAGATTGTTCGCACAACTGTGTTGTCGTTTCTTTGTCCCAAGAGTACGGGAGGAGAGACCCCACAACTCACAGTCCGCGTATCCTGCTGAATCCCCTAGCAAATTAATTTGTTTTTGCTACTTTTGTTTGAACAAAAAATCGCTACTGTTTGTACCAACACGCAGCAGTCCCGCTTTCATACGAAGCAGGGTTTGGGAAAGTGCTGTATATGATTTATTTCTAAATAAATATAAGTGCATTCGCCTAATAAAGATGGTTAACGTTGATATATTTCACTTTTTATACGCATACAAAAGTATGTATCACGCGTTTCGCATATAGATTCTATGGCAGAAGTTTAAAATTCTGGAAGCGACGCATTGAGAGACAGGTAATTCATTATAAGCCATGCTGCCGCTTCTTATGCGTATAATCTTCTGTGGAATAAATGTATGTATTCTTTAATATATAATCACACCGCCAGAGCAACAAAATAAATTCTGGGTTTTAACTTGTCAAAGCCAGGTTCCGCTTAAAATGTACACCGCAGCGGGTGACCCCTGTATCAGTTTCGCCTACCTGGGCTTCTCTAAAGTGCATCAAGAGCCCTAGCGTTGTCGCATCTCGATCGCCCCTATCGAAATGTGGCGGCTACATCCAGGCTCGAATCCTATGTTGACATTACCCACTTCTACAAGAAGACGAGACGCCTGTGCCCGCCTCCCCCCCCCCCCCCCCCCCACCCCGACCTCGACCGAGCGCAAGCCGCCATGCTTCGCAGGCTGCAGACCGATTCCATTCTCCGTCATTCAAGGCTGTATTTAATCACTGGCGGGGATTTATTACGACCCCGTCTGTACTAAGTGCGACCATGGAGTGTTCGCCACTCAGGCACAAATTCTCTGGGCATGCGAGCGTAACCCTCCCCCGGAATCATTACTGCCAGCTTCCTCCGAGGAAGATTGGAACCAGCTGCTGAGAAGAGCAGACAAGAAAACGCAACTCGCACACATCTCGTGGGCCCAAGACGTCGCCCCCACCGGGGAGCCACACTAGGCCTACCAGCCCTAACTTCCTACCCTGCAGTGGCAAATAAAGTTGTTTCTCTCTCTCTCTCTCTCTGTAGCGTTGCATAACAGATGGTACGGTAAATTTTACGTTCTTTTGTCACGACGGGTAAGATACTAGAGACAAATGCAACTTGTTACCCCCTCCTCTCCCCCCCCTAAACAAATATGTAAATCGATCTGCAGAAGGCTCGTACGTACCCATGTGACCTATCTCATACCTGAGTTTTAAACAATATCAGCCAGATTTCCGAAATTTGCTCTTCTGGGCATGCTGACGAGAACAAATTTATTGTGCACTGCTGTACATGAACTTATGATGTAGGCCGTGCCCAGATGCTTCTCGCCCCCATATTCTCTTTGTCAGAGAACTTAGCCTCCAAGCTCGAGAGCATCTTAGAAACCATGCAGTGGACTCCTTTTGCAAAACATGGAAACTCTGTCTTTGCACATGCAAGACCCGCGATTGCAGTTTGGTGCGAATCACTTCTTGCCTACCATCCGTCTCCACCAGGCAACGTCCCAGCTCGAGATGCAGATCTCCCTTCCGTCTCTTGCTATTGAGACTGTTGGTCTGAATTTTTAAGCGTTTACCAAGAACGACGATGACTGATTGCTCAATTTTGAAGGGAAAATTCCTTAACTGAGAGCTCACCGTCTGCCAGCGCCGTTTGTCAGCGACCGCTTCCAGGGAGTGACACACGCGGTCTGCTAGAGCACGCGGGACGACCGCACTGTCGGAATCATTATCGTCTGTTATGGAGTTTGAATCATTATAGTGGTAGGCAGGAACAGTAAAAAAATAGTTTTAGATTTTTGAATGAGATTTACGTGCAGCTACAATTATTTACGCGTTCAAAGCACCGGCTTTGTCGGCCTCCTAACGTGTGCTGCTGCGCAGCGGTGCAGACGTGACCAATACTGAGACGCGTTTCGCCCAAACCGTGGTTGTAATGCCAAGCTCGTCACACTGTCGTCGTCGTACCATCGTCTGCATTGCATCGCCGTCATTTCTTCGTCGAAAGTGTGACATCCGCATGCTCGAGCTTTGTTTTGAAATACGCGTTTCTCGGTGACAATATATTGGACTGGTTCATGTGTTCTATACTTGAAAAGGATCGTTACACAGAACAGCCTTCTTCGCAAACAGGAATAAAAGCTCAGCTTATACAAATTCTCAGAAACGTGGATTCTGTACCGTGTTTCTTTTTTCGAAGCTTATTCCCCTCTTCTTGCTCGTTCAGCGTTGGTATATCACCGAGGGGACGCAGCTAAGGGTGTGTGGCACAGCTGTCGAGGAGGGCGGTTTGTTGGGGGCGTTGGTAATGCACTTTAACGTGCATACTACGCTGTCTCTGTTTCGTTTATTTTCAGACACTTTGACGCCTGCGAGTGGGCATCAGAGTGACTATGCGTATGACAATTAGTGCACAGGGTACGGACAGCGGCGTGAAGCGAATACTTGCGTCCCGACGCCGAAAGTTGCGTGGAGAGACCAACAGTCTTTATTGTAGCATGCTTGCGCGGAGAACAGCTGTGACGTTACCGCGCAGGCGTTTGTAGAGGAAGAGTTTTCGTGGTTTCTCCGGTTTGCACACGGCTCGCGTAGTTCGTGAACGCTAGTCGAACACGGAATGTCGCTAGCGACGCTTCGACAAGGGACTTGTGTTCGTCAGGAAAAGCATGTTTTATTGCGACAGCAATTGCGTGCTCACTCCTATAGAATTTTCGCTGTTTTCGGCGTCACCATGGCACTCTCATATATTTAGGGAAAACACAGGGAAGGCGGGAGGTGGAAATTGAAGACGGCAAAACGAATTCAATTCAAGCAAAACGAGAACAAGGTGAAAGCAGGAGCCAAAGTTTCGACAAATGGACTTGTCGAATACACTTGTGAACTTGAAGTGGCCTTGAAGAAGTCAAGTCCACTTGTCGAAACGTTGGCTCCTGCTTTCACCTTGTTCTCATTTTGCATGTATATAGGTATATGTATGCTATTTACTTATCCATGCCATATATGCGTTATATTGCTACACTGAAAAACGACGACGAAGTGTCTTTTGATACAGCGCTGTTCTTTCTAGTTCCAGTTTATTATTGTGAAAATCTAAGTTCATCCGCTGGTCCTCGCTCCCTGCTCGGTCGTGATGGAAGTGGACTACCCCACACGTCTGCCGCCGACGGCGGCGTCAGCGGCGGCCGCCTCCAGGAAGCGGATCGGTCAGCAGAGCGACAGCGACAGCGAGGACACCCATGTCTCTCTCTCAGCAGTGAGGACACTTCCGATGACGACTTCCAGCTGGTTCAGAGCCGCAGAGCGAAGAGAAGAAACACCAGGACGTCCTCATCGTCAAGCACGCAAACAGTAAGACACACGCAGAGGCCGGAGGCCAATACCATCATATTTGTGTCCCTTCTTCCCACCGTCAACATGAAGCTACTCAGCAGGCAATCTGTGTTGATGTCACTGGAAGCCCTGATGCCAAACGAAATATCAGACATTCGAGTCAACACCCGAAAAAATCTACTGGCGGTTGATGTCCAGCATGCAGCTACTCTGACCACTCAACGCAGCGTGACGGACGTCGATGGCATTCAAGTGCGCTCTTACATCCCTCTGGGATCTGACGTACTCACCGGCGTTATCTACGACGTAGACGTCGCCATCCTTAATAACGACTTGCCGATTCTTATCAAGCGAGCCAATTATGAGGTCATTGTTGATGTTAAGCGGCTAGACAGTTCACGCTGCGCGAAGATTGCATTCAAGGGTAAATATATACCCTCGCATGTTAAGGTGGGACACTTCAGACATGCACTGCGGCCTTTCATTGCGATACCTCTTCAGTGCCGCAAATGCACGAAACTGGGGCAGGTGAGCAGCGTCTTCGAAAATCAGGCAGCATGCCCTCGCTGCGGAGAGCCCCATGCTGCAGATAAATGTGGCGCGACTGTACTGAAGTGTTTAAACTGCGGAGGGTCACACGAAGCTTCATCGAAGAAATGCCCGCATATTAAGAAGGAAATGGCTATCTTCAAAGAGATGGCGAGAGGTCATTCATCTCATCGCGAAGCCGCCGATAAAGTCAGGAAGCGACGTTCCCGTCGCCGGCGCTCCTCATGGAAGGGTGTTGTCGCTGCGACGCGCATGCCACTTTCTACAACAGCACCTGCTTCTCGGCCGCCCAGACCAGACTCTGTGGAAAGGACCGCGAAGAACAAGGCCACTGAGAACACCACATCTGCAGAATCTTGGCCGGCTCTACGGAAACGACAGCATCCACCGACAGAATCACATAAAAATTTTGCTGGACAACTCCCGACGTCTACTGTCAGTGATTTATGCGACCAAGACAGGCAGGTGGCTGATATGCTGCACTCGCTAATTAATACAATGCGCATCATACTGAACAAGCTGCAAACCCCAGCAGCACGAAGTGTTCTACAAATACTGGATGCACTAAATACAGTGCTTGCTAACATCGTTTAAGCATTATGGCTCGACCAATGGTCCCCTTCCGCACTGAAGTTAAAAGTGCGTCGATCTTTCAGTGGAAGCAGACTTTCGACAATTCATTTTCACAAATCGCTTCCCCATACTGGTCATTTGCGAACCAAATACATCAACTCCGCTCAGATTGTCCGGTTATGAATCTTTCGTCTCGTCCACATGCGGTGCCAGCACGAAAGGGATCATATAAATCCGCACGGACTTAACATATGTCGCTAACGCGATAGAGGCTCATGACGACAACCAATATGTCTGCCTAAATGTCCAAAAGAAGAATGTGTCATTTACACTAATTGGAACCTACATGTCCCCAGCGGGTCACTTTGACGACGAACGACTTAACAAAATATTAATAATGAACAGTGGCCCCTGGGTTATCCCAGGTGACTTCAACGCTCGTCACCAGCTATGGGGAAGCATTAAAATTGATTCCAAAGGCAGGAGACTCGCATCCTTTGCTGCCGACCATGATTTGTGCTGTGTGAATGACGGCAGTCCTATGTTTTTGCAAGGCACGAACCATAGCAGCTGCTTGGACTTAACTTGTGTGTGTAAGTGTATAATAGCTGTGTCTTACCAGTACTCACCTACGGGGCAGAAACATGGAGGCTTACGAAAACGGTTCTACTCAAATTGAGGACGACGCAACGAGCTATGGAAAGAAGAATGATAGGTGTAACGTTAAGGGATAAGAAAAGAGCAGATTGGGTGAGGGAACAAACGCGAGTTAATGACATCTTAGTTGAAATCAAGAAAAAGAAATGGGCATGGGCAGGACATGTAATGAGGAGGGAAGATAACCGATGGTCATTAAGGGTTACGGACTGGATTCCAAGGGAAGGGAAGCGTAGCAGGGGGCGGCAGAAAGTGAGGTGGGCGGATGAGATTAAGAAGTTTGCAGGGACGGCATGGCCACAATTAGTACATGACCGGGGCTGTTGGAGAAATATGGGAGGCCTTTGCCCTGCAGTGGGCGTAACCAGGCTGATGATGATGATGATGATGATGACTTAACTTTGGTGTCACGGCGTTTTGCCTCGAGCGTCCACTGGTTTACGGACATTGAAACACATGGAAGCGACCATATTCGAACATACATGAAAATTAGAGGAGTTGCGCAACGCTCCTCTACTGTCTTGCGTACAGTTGATTGGACAAAGTTTAAGAAGGGTATGGATGACGCATGTCGGGAACGTCTTCCACACACTATCGAAGATGCAATCGCAGAGGCATTGAAAACATGCATCCGCTCGCTCACAAGGTAAGCAAGGTGAACTGACTTGGATATGCAACTGGAGAGGCTGCGTGCGGCACGCCTACAGGCGGAGAGGAGGTATAGGCGTACGAAATGCGTCTTGGATTTGAGGGCTTCACGACGCATACAGAAGAAAGTCCAGCGTCGCATGGATAAATTGGAAGACAAGCGATGGAAAACTTTCTGTCAGTCGCTTGATCCCCGAAAATCACTCTCGCACATATGGAGAACGGTTAGGGGTCTTCGCTCATCTGCGCATCAAAGGAAGCCCTTCGCTGCTCTGGCCCTCTACCAACTCCGCTCGGAACTCCAAGTGGCTGAAGACTTCTGTGCACGGGTTGCTGGGTCCGTGGCCATCATTACTGACGCAGCATTGAATGAGATCCCTGAGGCACGTGTACCCGTGCTACGTGTAGGCACGTGCTATTTTAACTCGAAGAGCTCGGTGCGGCGTTGGCGACCTGCAGGCGTTCTTCGTCACCAGGACCTGATGGCATCACGTATGCTGCCCTATGCCACCTTGGACATGACGCACGTGATGAGTTGCTCAGCTACTACAATGAGTCTTGGCAGAACGGCGCCGTTCCTAGACATTAGAAAACGAGCCGCTTGATCCCCATTCTGAAACCTGGAAAGTCTCCGCTTGAGATCTCATCATATCGTCCGATTGCGCTTTCGAGCTGCGTCGGCAAAGTGGTGGAAAGAATGATTCTTGCTCGCTTGGAATGGTACCTAGAACAATTCAACATCTATCCGGACGCCATGGCGGGCTTTCGTCGAGGTCGCTCGTCCATTGACAAAGTCATTGACATCGTTACCTGGATCCAAAATCAAAAAAAGCCTCAAGCGCCTATCATTGGCACTTTTTCTAGATATAAAACGAGCATACGACAACGTCGCCCATGAGGGCATCCTTAACTCAATTGAGGCTGTTGGAGTTGGTGGCCGGATGTATCAAGGGATTCGGAACTATTTGGCTGAGGGGTGTTTTTCTTACAGACTGAAGACGTCCCAACTTGGGAACATTACATTTGCCGTGGTGTGCCGCAGGGTGGAGTGTTAAGCCCCATTCTGTTCAACCTCGTCTTGGTAGGACTAGCGGAGTACCTACCGCGGTCTCATTACACGCTGACGACATTTGCATCTGGGCTTCTGCGGTGACTCCCCCTCAGGTACAAGCCAGGCTTCAGCGGGCGGCAACAATGACGACGTCTTATCTCCGAGAACAAGGCCTCAGCGTGTCTACTGAAAAGTGCGTATTGGTTGGCTTTACGCGCAAACAAATATCATCGTATCCAGTTTCAACCAATGGTCAAGCTGTATCCTATGCTAAGACACATCGCTTTCTGGGTGTAATCATTGACCGCAACCTCTCGTGGAGCCCTCACTGCGTCTATCTAAAGAAAAAATTAGTTGCATTTGCTCAGGTCTTTAAATTTCTCTGCGGGAAAAACTGGGGTACACCAGTCCGTTCTATGATGCAACTCTACAGGGTACTGTTTCTCGGACTCCTACGTTACAGTCTACCAGTGTTGTCAAAGGCATGCAAGACGAAATTTCGCGCTTTGGAGAGCATACAAGGTCAAGCCCCACGCACGTGTTTAGGGCTGCCTCGGTGCACGTCAACAGCAGCAACAATTGCCATCGCTGGGGACTATATGATCCAGACACACGTAGCTGCAGACTCTCTCAGAGCGCATATTTGCCAACTGTCAAGGATCCCCGACCATCATTTGGCCTCCCTACCAGCCGAAAGTCCTCAAGCGTCCTTTTCAAGAGTGATTAACGTTCATAAAGAGTGCATACCGTCATATTTTACATCGGTTACGAAGCCTTCATCTCCACTATGGTGCCTACGCCAGCCTCAAGTGAATTTTGCTCTTCCTGGAATTACAAAAAGTCCGATCATCCATCGCCGGCTCTGAAGCAACTTAGGCTCTTACTACTGCACTAGACGTATCATGACCACATACATATATATATCGATGGTTCAACCTCCCGTACAAGCTCAACTGCCACATTCGTCGTTCCAGCCAAGAAGGTTGCAGTTAAATCCAAATTGTTACATACGACTACATCTACATCGGCAGAGCTTGCAGCTCTCCATGCCGCTATGATGTACGTCAGCGAAGAGCCAACAGACAAATGGGTCGTATTTTGTGACTCTAAGACAGCCCTTCACAGCATCAAGTCTGCATTACGTCACAGAACTTACGAGCAGATGACATCTGACATGAGGCAAGTGCACCACCATGCTCTGGAAAGAGGGCACACCATCATATTTCAATGGACTCCTGCTCACTGTGGCATCGTCGGCAACAACCTAGCTGACAAGGTTGCCCGGTCTACCCACGAAGATACCCAGACGCGTTCAATACCTTTGGCGACGTCGGACGCTGCCAGGGAACTTCGCCTACATGCACGCAAAAAGTCACAAGATCTCTGGAGTACAAGTGCCTTCAATTGCCGATTATATAAACTGGACCCAACGCTACGGCTGCAACTGCCATCTAGCCTTTCCTGCGGCGAAGCAACCTTGCTGTACCGCGTGTGGCTGGGAGTAGCGTTCACGAACTCGTACTCCTATCGTTTCGGAATGGCCGAGAGCCCGATGTGCCATTCCTGTGGGTGCGAGGAGACCATCGAACACCTATTGTGTACCTGCCCCTGCTACGATGTACAACGCCTCTCTCTGCGGGAAACTTTACACCGACTGGACTTAAGACCGTTCACAGATTCAGAGATACTCGGATCGAGGCCACACCCGTCACTGGCACGAAATTCGAATCGTGCATTAGTGCAATACTTGAAGTGCACCAGCTTAAGATACCGTTTATAGTGCCCCTGTATATAGTGCCCCGCCCACACGCACTCAGTACTAACTTTCTCCCCTTTTCCTTTTTATATTCCCCTTTCCCCCACCCCCAGTGTAGTGTAGCAAACCGGATGCTCTTCTGGTTGACCTCCCTGCCTTTGCTATCCTTGCTTTCTCTCTCTCTCTCTCTTGCTACACTATTCAATAACTAAAGCTGCTCATAAGAGGTCTTACGTTCTCGACTAAATTATTCTTCAGAATATTCATAATGGCAGCCCACAAACAAGTATGAAACAGAACATTCACAGCGAATGTATTTTATCTTACATCTTCTAGACTAAATTATTAAAACTGCAAACAATATCAGTTCTCAAACCTGAAAATGATGTCATTATACTGGTGAGGCTCAGTGCGGGCGGTGTGACAACGCCTGTGCAATATCATTACATAGAGCGTTAAAGCTTTCAAGCGTGCCAGAAATTTGGCCCATCTGCGTATGTAGCGTTTGCCTTAGTCGGCCTCGCGCACACCCTCCGAGAAGTTCAAGCCAAACGCTAAACGTTGCTGTCGCAGTCAGTGCTTCGGCCAAGATGGCCGTTTTCTTTTTTTATGTACGCGTAGCTCACTTCCTCCCCCTCTTCCATTCCTTCTGTTCGACTACTATTTATCACAGAAAGCCTCAATTCTGTGAGCTTCCGTCTTGTACGTGGTTCGTACTGTTCAATGCGAAGGCAATGGCCCTTTGCTATCACATCCATTGAGAAGTGCAATTTATTCTATTTTTGCAAGTAGTGTACATGGCGTGCAACGTCAAAGATTACGGCCTATATTTCTCAGCATGCATTCAATCCCTTTTTAAATGCTACCTGCGCCGTGAGACTGACAGTATTTCGGCATCGAAAGCGTTCTAGAAGCTGTCCGGGTTGCGACAAGCTTCAATGTGCAGCAGTGAAAATAATTCACTTTGTTCAAAAAATAAATAAGGTACTCCAACTCATACTCCTGCATTAATTAAATAGAAACAATCCCATAAGGTTCATGGCGTCGACAGAACATCTAAACAACGTAAGCATGGTGTGGCATAGTAACAACCTTATTTAAACATCACATAACGTCAACATATTCAGTATTAACGCATCCAGTTTAATATCTGCACCGAAGAAGCTTCGCTTCCATCAATTATCGCGGTCCTTGGGATCCGCATATTTTTGCAAGTTACCACGGCATGAAACCAACAGAGAAGGACGCCAAAGAAAGGCTCACTGACTTTGAGGCTAGCTCGTTTGCTGGAAGGTGCTCACAATAAAAGAAAAAATGCGCATAAACCCTCGACGATGATTGTCAATCTACGCGAATAGCCCGCCCGCCCAAACGAACGAACGAACGAACGATAGCATGAACAAGAGAGACCGAGAGTGATCGCGAAAACGAAGAGGCGCTGCTTTTAGCAACCCCTTAGTGAGCACGGCTCAGAACGAAAAAAACGAGAGTACGAACCAGAGAGAGAGAGAGAGAGCGAACGAACTAACGAACAAACTTTGTTGCCGAGTCTGTCCACCAACCAGCGCCCGATTTGCGACGAAAACTGTCGAAAGAACGAAAGAAATCTGCTCTTCTCTAAAGACATTGGTTCGATGGCCACCCCTTTGCCAGTCGCCCGAAACAGTTCGCGTTGCTCTGATGGTGGAGCGGTGGCACGGGACGGGCGTCGACAGCTGCTCGCGCCTCGTGGAAACAAAGGCGTTCAGTTATGTTTGACGCCATAACGTCTCTTGGCAGCTCTCACTAAGCCTGTTTCTGGCGGCTCATGTTTCTGGCGGGTGTGAGTGACGCGGCATTGTTCAGATCTCCCGGGCCTCCTGGTTCAGCGCTTTTGTTTTAATTAAGCAGGCGCTTCGATTAAGCGCTTCGATGGCGTTACCCACTCGGTTTCGCTGTCGCTACCCGCATTTTCATTCATGTGGCCAAGTTCAACGAGTGATTCAGCCACTGCAAGACGAAACTCCAAGAGTTTTCCTGTTTGTTTCTGCCGCTTCTGCTGTGGGCGTAAGTATTCAATGTATTATTTCTAGGTGACTGCATGTTACCTACAACAATAAGCACGCAAATATTGCCGAGCTGGAAGCATTCCATATTTATGTTTCTGATCCTTGTTCACAACTCTTTAACTCACACCCTGATAGCCTGGGCAGTAATGCACGATTTAGCATAAATAACATAAAAAAACTAACTGAATATAATCAGCAGAAAGTACTGTCTGCTGCCGAACTGGACTGTGTACAGTATGTACTTGATTTTTTTCACTTATATTAATGTTTTTTGCATAGTGTATTATAGCTGAAACACCCTGTGTGCTGTTCACCTCAAACAGTTCTGACTACACAGATATTAGTTATTACTGCGATAGCAATTACATCCACCTGACTTACGGATTAGCTTTAGGTTCACAGATTTTCCTGAAACTTTCAAGACATCATGCGCAGACAACAAAGATGAAAAAAAAAGAGATGAAAGGTGCTTGTTATTTCAGTAATGTTCTTGGCCCACGGCATGACACGAAAGCCTTTCATATCAAGCATTCGACCTTGTTTTTTTGGGACCCTATCCACTTCATTTCGGCGTACATGCAACTAAACTTTTCCATTCAGCCTACTCCTTGTATCATTATTTTTACAGTTAATCCTACATATCACGTTAAAACGGTCAAAAACACTATAAACACCACTAACTTCTCCAGCGGTCGCCGAAAACACCGCTCCGCTTAACGCCGACATATCGTATCCTTTAATTCATGATTCAATGGCACAACTTCGGCAAAACCTCATAGATGGCGCTAGCAGCTGTCCAAAATATTGGGCTGGTTTTTACGGGGCGAAATATGCCGCAGACGCAAGGTAGAGCAGTATTTGATGTCCAATATGTTGGACAAATCTCCTTAGCTGTAACTCACGAGGATATGGACACTCTAAGCGCATTTATGCCGTCGCCGTGATGTTCCGTATCAAGTCCAAAGGCGATAACATCGCCGCTGCGCGCTCTATACTGCATCTGTGACAGAAAGCGTGGGAGAATGAGCCGACGATGGCGTCTCAATCTCGCGTGGGCAAGGGAGGAAAGCGGGAAGGAAGCGCGCCGTCTTCCATCGTGCGCAAGGCATCAGGAGGAGAGAGGGGGACGTTTTATTACGGTGGCTGCTGCATATGGCGCGTGCCCTATATTGAAAGCGATCTGCGAAGGGACAGAATGCGCGCCGAGTGCTGATAGCTTCGTGCGGGCTGTGTTTTCGCCGGTTACTTCGCGTTCAAGCAAAAGGCAGCACGAAATTCCCTCGCTGCTGCTGCCGCGCTTCCTGATTGCAGCGTTTTGACAGTGAGTTCCCGGGGTCACCGAGTGAGATGTGTTCATGTTTGCTTACTCGCGTGTGACACCATGCTTGTTAATATAGTTAACAAGTCAACGTTTGCAAGTTTATACGACAGATAAAACAACTATATTTGCTTCGTATAGCTGACCACTAATATCCTATCGCAATCGATGCTTCGCCTGTCGGGCAAAGGTGCCAGTTTTTCAGTAATGCATACGCTGAATTTTTTGTGGGAAGTGCCGCCTACACAGAGCGATTTTCTTGGTTTTCTCGGCTTTCAGGTGGCGGCTCACATACACGTCAAATTGGAAGGCGATGTGTTTCACTTTCCACCTCTCATCGGAACGTGACGATAACCATTCCCATTCCTACTGGTCTTGCAGCGAGCCATGGAAATATCGTAAGTGCCACACGCCCACTCCCACCGACTCCCACTAGGAGCTCGAAGGCCTATAGGTAGATATCAGCAAAACGAGAAAAATGTTTACCTTGTTCTCGTTTTCCCCATCGTCTTGAATTTCCATCTCCGGCCTTCCGTGTGTTTTCCTGAAGGTACATATGTTGCACAAACACGTTTCACGGATGTGTGCTTCAACTGAAATTATGATATATCATAGGGAATGATATCGCCTAAACGCTGATGTGAGAAATCTCACAAGCTGTCCTATACCAGAATTGCAGTTTATACTAGGCATCTATTGAGTTTTAATGAAGTTTTAAAAAAACACTAAATTGAGCTTCACTGCTTATTGAATTTAGTCATTAGGATGTCGAAACACCTCGGCACAATGAATTTATAGCTGACTTCATTAAATATAGTTTCAACGGAGGTCCTATTGAGAACATTAGTCTAAAGTATACCTTTAAAGAAAGCGTCAATTTGTATTTCTTCTAGAGACAATTCCTTTGGACAGAGACTATAGCAATCTTTAAATGAGGAAAAACTGTTTTCTTCTTAGTTTACCCTGAATCACAGTTTTTCGTAATTTCAACAGAATTGGTTTCTGCAGGCTAAAGGAAGAATTTTCTCAAGATAAACTATGTTCGTTTCTTTAGTACCCTCAATAAACATTTGTGTGCATCCACTAAGCGTAGGCACACAGATCTCACGTGCTTGAGGCAATTATATTTAATTTGTGTTGAAAACATGCAGGAGCTTCGGCTAAGTCATGCCGTGGCCGTAGCTGTGTATCTGATGTGTTACAAGCTGTGCATGACTGTTTCGTAGTCTTTGAAAAATGCTGTCCGGAGGGAGTAAAAGTAACTTCGATAAGAAAGCGAACTGTGTAATGTGTCGGCAAAAGCCACATTTTAGTCTAGCAATGGAAATAAAACAAAGTTATTACTGAAGTTGTTATACTTAAGGATAGTAAATTCGTGTTACGCTTGTGCTAAGAGGAAGGCTTTGCGAAAGAAGGAAGGACGCTTGCTTGCAAATGTTCAACACGCTTTGGCGCGCCCACGCCCGGAGCGGTTTAACGAAAGGAGACAAAGCAGAGCACTAGCTCAAGCTCTTGGGCCCCAGTTGGTGCATGATGAACTAGAAAAAGGGGGTGCCGGCGAAACAAAAGAACGCGTACACAAGGAAAAGGTGTGTTCCGATACAAAACTTACCCCGATGCACGAGACACGGGCGTTTTGGCGTTTCGCTCCCATAGAAATGCAGCCGGCTGTGTCCCGGATTTGGTTCCGTGACGTGCCTAGCAGCACAACACCATGGCCGCTGAGCCACGCCACTTCAAACAACAAAGCCTTCGGTGTCGCAGGCTTGGAGCTGTCGCTAGCGGTACAGCGTGAGCGCAGCGACGAGGAGGAGGAGGTGGCGCCGCTCTCGGCGCTGCTGCACGAACAGGGACTCTTCACGGCCGGCATGTTGAACCCGTTTATATTCACCTACGGCGAGAGATACCTCATCTCCGCATTCCAGGTGCGTGTTCCGTAGCGACTCTTATATGGCTTAACGATCACCAGCACGTTCGCGTCAAAGTCACGAATACCACCCGAATTTGAGCAGTGTTGCTTGTCTCCGAGGGCTGGCAGTCGGCACTAGACTGTGTCGACGGTGTAGTCTACAGCATACCGATATCGTTTGTCGCGGGGCAGAGAGGCCGCTGCATAAATTGTAAGACTGCGCGAGCACGAATATATGGCGAGCAATGAATGGGGTGCTTGGCTGGCCGCACTCTAACCGCAGCAACGTGTGTGAACGCACTACACGGATTTTGCATGTGAGCCCATGTTGCTTGACTGCACAAAAAATGAAGAGCCGGAAACCTGTTAACGTGAGGAAGGAATGTATCCGCACAGTACCGATTTCCTTATCTGCTAAAGAAATTAAATTCAATAGCGATACACGTGTGTAAAAACCTGGGCTAGAATGTGCTGCAAACTCTTTGCCTGATATGAAGACGTCGACGAGATTTAAACTAGACTGTTGTGTGTATTAGTGCTGACTGTGTCCTGTCACATCTTTTTCCTCGTCCGCAGCGAACTGTACGTCTACTGATATTGGATCATCGGCAAGTCCGCATTACCACCTCAGCTGTAAACCCTAATTTAATGTTCGTGGTCATCATTCCTTTTCTTGCATCATGCCTCTTCCCGGCAAGACGGCATGCCGTCAAACCCTTGATTTCAAATTTAATTTTGTTGCTACTAGACGTTGTCACCGAAGGAATTGAACTCAGTGTGTCCGCTATCAGTGTGACCTGTGCCGTCTGAGATATCACAATCACACGGCAGTTGCGTCAGCGAGCGGGTTGACCAGACGGTGCACAACGCGGATGGAGCGAACGAGACTTATGTGGCTTTGAAATAGCGAATCACTTATCAAAAACTGTGTGGAGAACATGGTGCATACGCAAACGCTGCCAATACAGGTTACGAGCTAGAAAGGAGCTCAATGTGTTCCTCCGCTTTATCGCACGTGTGTGACGCTGTGCGCAGGAGGAGGTGCTGTCCCTGCCACCCCCATACGAGACAATGTGCAGCCAGTACGACAGCAAGAGCGGCGAGTACAGCTACGCAGACGGCGTCGTCCAGTCCGAGGTGCGTGCCCGCTGTGCAAATCAGTCACTCTACTCTATAGGTACACTCGGCTTGGTGTTTACGGGCGTTCCAGAGCGCTCTTGCGGCGCGCCTTTCATTGGACAGGTTCTTTAAGAGCACTGAGCCACCACTGAGAGCTGCTCTCAGCTTCGACCTGGAAAGGCAACCGAGACCAGGTGGTCACGTGGTTTAGGCAGCTTATTTAGCTGGCGCGGCTTCTGCCGCACACGTGGTGCCGTGCCTCGCTAGTTAAGCATAGAGTTAACTGTAACGGCTCCCGCAGGGAGCCAGAGCTGCGCTTCTGTTTTCCACATGCCGCTCCGTAGCCATTTGCCAAGCGCAGTCTCGTGGAACTTCTGGGGAGAAAGAGAAAAGCAGAAGGCAGGGAGGTTAACCAGAATAACGTCTGGTTGGCTACCCTACGAATCGCTGCACAGAAACAGACCTATAGCGACACCGTTCCGCCTTTTGGCCTCGTCAAGCCCAGCGCCACTGCCATCAGCGCCGCGTTGTGTCTGGCACACATAGCAATTCCGCAGATGCGGAACCTAAAGCTCAAGTCGTACCTTGCAATCGCGGTCACTGCTTCACTCTTCGGTAGAAGTGACATTCTTGTCTCTCCTGAGATGCGAAAAAAATTCTTTTACATGCATACAATACTGTTGCGCGCATTTCTGCTATTTAGCTGCAGGTAAAACAAAACATAATAAACAAGTGATCCATTTTTCTGCTCGATTTCTCAGGAGTGCAGCAGCAAGTGCATTGCGGACAACTGGCAACAACACTGTAGCTGCTTCTCCAAGCTGTACTCGGTGAAACACAGGCGCCACGGCCCTATTTGCGAGTACATCGATCACCGTGAGTACAATTATTGACTGAGTTGGTTAATCTGCGGACAAAAAAAGAAAGGGGGTGTGGTTGCGTGCGTGAGCACACAAGAGCCAGATAGGTGAGAGCCTGTGACACCATGGACGTCTGACGTGGCCTGCCACTAAGCAGCCTGTGACCAACTTGCAACTCTGTGGAGTCAACCCGCGTTTTCTGTTCGCTAAACATCATTGTAATCTTTTCTAAGCATGGATGAGTGCATTACGGTATCCATAGGTGGAGAGTTCTCATTTTTCCAGGAGGGTAGGGAGAAAGGCCCGACCAGCTTCCGCAACCATATATATATATATATATATATATATATGTACACGAGGTATGTTAGAAAAGTATCCGACCTTATTTTTTTGCGAACAACTGGTGGATATGAAACAAGCGCGCTTGCATCAGCTGACCTTGAACCTTCGTGCGCATGCGCGAATTTTTTCACGCCTGCCCATAGCGTCAGTCGCTGGGACGCAGCGTTTGAGTCACATAGTGCGCAGTGCTCTCGTCGATTTTTTTATTGCGAGGAAAATGGCGGGGCGACTGGAGCAGCAGTACTGCATCAAATTTTTGCAAGAAACTGCGCGACAGCCAAGCGGAAACCATTCGGAAGATTCAGATGCCTTTTGGTGACGATGCTATGAGCAGCCCATAGATTAAGAAGTGGTTCAGCCAGGTTAAAGACGGCTGCACATTGGTGGAGAGCGAGCCACGCTCCGGTCGGCCTTCAACATGCAGAAACATATCCAGCTTTTCTGGACACGTACGAACTAGCGCCCCAAGCGGCCCCGGCACGAAGCTAGCGCGTTTTCAATGGAACAAGCGGGTTTTTCGCGAATAACAAAAGCTGCAGGTCGATTATCAAAAAACGCAGGTGACAGACGTGTTCTGGAAGACAATCCACACGAGCCAAATGCAGTGATCACTCTATGGCACGTAAAAATTTTGTTCCCACAGCACTTAAAGTTTTAGCAATGGAAGCCTATGGAAACGACGAAAATTTGTGCTCGATTTTTGAGGCAAGAACGATGACTGTAATAAAACTATCCCGTCTATCGTAATACGCAGTGCAGCGTATGTAGTCCGGAGACTCAGCTTTCGATTGATGCCTCTCTCGACTCTCCACATATGGCGTAAGACTGTTCCCGAAAGCGATTTTTGTAACACTGTCGTGAAAATTGCCGTGGTATCTATAAAAACATAAGCGTACCCCTTGGCGAAGCCTCGGTAGCCGTGGCCGAGTGGTAGAATAGCGAGCACCTTTCGTCCCGCATCACGGGCGGCCGTGGTTCGATTCCCCCTTCGCAGCGTTTTTTTTTTTTTTTAAGCAGCATAGGACCTAGTTTTGTAGTCTCTCACTAGATGGCAGAATCACAAAACCCAAGATTTGCTTTCGGTTTTGGTTTTTCAGCAGCGCATTTTTTGAAAGCCGCATAGGGCTTATAGTCTCCTATCAAATGGCATAAACACAAAACTCAAGAATTGCTTTCGGTTCTGGTTTTCCAGTGGTGCTCTTGAAATATTATGCTTTCTGTTTTTCCTTCAGAAAACGTAGCAGTATCGTGTTCATTTGTTAAGTCATCGCTTTTATGAAGGTTTTATTCATTGGACAACATAACTAGAAGCTTGCGCATGGCTTTGTGTTATGAAAAAAAAAAGAACTTTCGTGCTTGTAGCGTGGGACCTGCAAGAACAAGATGGCTATTCTTATTGCATTCTTCTGGAAGGTCCGTTTTCTTCGACTTTCGGCTGTCCTTAATGGCACACACTCCGAGCGAATGACGTCCAACTGTGCCACAATGTTACCCGGTGGCCAGTGCCATTCCTATGCAACATTCGTGTGGAACAAAGGGTCTGCTAGGCTGAGTCGCTGCCCGAACGTTAATTATTTCTAAATATTCATCCAAATAAGAAATGTACCAACTAGGAGATGTGCACCGTCTGGATTAGTAGCTACTGTTAATGTGTTCCCTACAGCCAAGTGGTATCAATCCGTAGGTGTGGCCGTAAAAAACCATTTGAATAAATGTCCTTCGTTCGGTGCATTTGCTTTTAATGCGCAGCATTCTTTGTCGAGTACCCCAGCAATTTGGTAGCAAGATCGTGCAATATCGTACCTGTAACGCCAAAAGCTTGACGCATTTCCCATATAAATATATAGGTCTTCATAAAAAGGGTTAGGGTGACCAACTTGAAATTGGAAGTGGCATCAGCATAAATTTGGGCCAAGGTGAATTTAGCAGTGATATGGGAGTGGCCCTACCTAAATTTGGGGTGAAATGGTAGTGAGCCAAGCTGAATTTGAGGCTGATATGGGGGTGGCCCAACCTAAATTTGAGGTGATATAGGGGTGGGTAAGCCTAAGTTTGGAGGAATATGGGGGTGGGCCAGCCTGGATTTGGGGATAATATGGGGGTGGGAGAACCTAAATTTGGGGGTGATATGGGGGGTGGGCCACCCTAACCATGGGCGTGATATGGGGCTGGGCCAAGCTGAATCGAGGGGGGGGGGGTTAGGGGGGCTAAGCCAAATTTGGGAGTGATTTGCGGTGGGCCATCCTAAATTTGAGGTGATAGACGGGTGGGCCAGGCTACGTTTGGGGCTGATATGGGGGTGGGCCAACCTGGATTTGAGGATGATATCGAGGTGGGCCAACCTAAATTTGAAGGTAACATGGGGACGCGCTAACCTAACCATGGGGGTGATGTTTGGCTGGGCCAAGCTGAATTTGGGGGGGGGGGGGAAAGGTGATGGGTGGACTAACCTATATTGGGGTATGATTTGCGGTGGGCCATCCTAAATTTGAGGTGATCGAGGGATGGGCTAGCATTAGTTTGGGGCTGATATGGGGGTGGGTCAACCTCGATTTGCAGGTGGTGTTGGAGTGGGCCAATGTAAATTTGGCGGTGTTGTGGAGGCGGGCCAATCTGTATTTGGGGGTGATATGGGGTTGGTCCTACCTAAATGTGGGGGCAATCTCGGGGTCGGTCAATCTGAACTTGGGGGCGATATGGGGGTGGGCCAACCTAAATTTTGGGGTGCTTCGACTGGAATTTTGGGGGACGATTTATGGAAATTCGTGGGTGGACCAACTTGAAAATTAGGGGTGGCCCAATTGAAATTGGGGATGGGCCAACTCCAAGTTTAAGGCTGGGCGAAAAAAAATCGGGCGTGGCCGACTTAAAATTGGGGGCTGGGCCAATTTTAATTTGAGGGTGTGCCAACTTGAAATTTGGGGGTGGGCCTATCTAATGTTTGGGGGTGGGCCAATCGATATTTGGGGGGCCTGTTTACGAATAGTTAGACAACACCAGTGGTGTTTCTGCATCTTTTTGATCATCGTAAAAGTATGTATATTAATAATTGTTACCTGATACTCCTCAAGGTGAGCTACCACTCGAGCCTTCCCAGCCCACTGGGCTGATAATGTCACAGAAGTACTCTCATCGTGACAACTGCGACGTTCAATGCGGAGATCACATGAGCAAATCGCAGACTGAGCTGACCATTTTCACACCAATGTCATTGCTAACACTACTCGCTCGTGCTAGAGGCAACACAAGCTGACAACTATCATAATTCAACTTTCACTCGCACGCTAGTCGACACGCTCTCAGCGCACTATTTCGCCAATCATTGGATAGAGCCTTGCTGGATGTTTTACTGTCATGTTGCGTCGTTTTTCACGTAGGCCGTCTCCCGAAAAGAGAATAGATTTTTGAGATTGACGAGGCAAGCTAGTGTATAACTCATACGAAGCAAATGTATAAACGGTTATAGTAATTTTTCAAAAATGAATATAAGTAAATAAGATTTCAGAAGGTATTGTTTCGACCGGGCATGACAACGAGTTTTTCCCGCCTGTCACAGAGCTTTGACCGAAAACCTAATCATTTTGTTCAAACGTGTTGCCCAATACTACATGTGCTAAATGTAGAAAAGTGCGGTGCGTGGTCACAGCTTCAAAGCCAGTCTATTTTGTGTACGGTTGTTGATATTGTAGTAATGTGGAGTTTTCTTCTTTATAAGAGCACAAAAAGAAAAATATAACAGATGGTAGCTAAGCGCAAAGTAAATTGGAAGATCTGAAACCAGCAATTATTTTTAATTTGTGGATTGGTCTTCTCCGCCGGTAGATCGCTGTCGCATTACTTCAAAGAATTTTGTTTGTGTGCAACTGCAGCAAAAACGAAAATACTACCATTTCATTGCCAGGACCTTTATGCCCTCCACACACACAAGAAGGACACCAGATAATTGGCAATATCAGTTTATAAACTGACATTGTTTTGCTAATTTCTGTGTAGCGTGGTGCCTGCGGACGGAGTATTTTCTTAGTATCAGTCCAGTGTTAGCAGTGAGAAGCAGTTCGGTCTACCATTCCCATGAGGGCATACTAGCCATTGTAGCGCTTTACTGTAGGACAAATTAAGTGCTAAAAACTTGGTGTGCCTTGTCGTTTCCGCAGGTCGTCCATCCATTCTGTTATGGTGACGATCAACATTGTGTCCGTCAGGCCTCCTCCTCATTTTTAGCTTCACCATCGCGAGAGCGGACAGAGAAAGGAAGCTTTCTTCACAATCAGCCCCAGCGGGATTTCATCACTCGTAACTGCTGCAATTTGCATTGAGTGACTGGGCATGCTAAGCACATCCTTAGTTTCACAATGACTAGAGTACGCAGAAAAAGTAGAGCTTTGGTCGCTATCACTACCACGAACCCATGTCAATGCAGATATAAGTACGTGCAGGGGCTGAGTATGCTAACCTCTCCGCTACCACCTGCTTCCACCACCTTAGATTTTCCAGGCATACCTGCTTCTTGTTTTCATCGTAGACGCATGCAGGACAAACGCGGATAACTAAAAAATCTCAGTGCCCTTCCACTATGTGAAGAAACATGACCTGCAAAGCTGTGTATGTGGGTCCCTTAATGGTGAACTGCACCTCCACCGTATGTCGGCCCCGCATTGCACTGTTTTCGGGATCGGCCCACGTATGGGGAGTGCTTAACGCCTGCTTCACCTCCGCCGCGGGTCTCCCCGGCATGGCGTTACATTCGGGATCAGCCCACATATGGGGAGCGCTGAACGCGTGCTTCACCACCACTGCGGGCCGGGCCGGTATTACGCTACCTTCAGGATGTGGCTCTACACGCGTACGCGATAGTGGAGAAAGTAGCCCTTAAGAGGAAGCTTTAGCTCTGGTGGTCCTATCTAAGTAAATGTAAAAGGAGAATTCGTTTTTCTCGACAGCCACTGCATCTAATTTGACAAGGTTTGTTGCATTTAAAACAAGAACTTAAAATCTAGTGTCTGTTGGTTTCGAATTCTTGAATTAGGTCATCATTTGTTTATTCAAAATTGTCCAAAATTGCAAATTTTAAGAAAACGAAACCATCAAGTTTACAACTCTCTTCCGGCAAAGAAAACTGATATCAAAATTATGTACATTGCATCTAACAGCACATCTAAGGCAGACAAAATTGATATATTTCGCATGAATCTTAAAAAATTTAGTAATATGGAAATACAGCTTTTCCACAACCCTTGTTCACAACGTAACGACTTCACGTAAGATATAAATCGGCATATTGGAATTGTCTAATGAGTGCTGTTTACAGAACCGCGATATCAGTTCTTGATCTGGAGTTAATAATTTGTAAACTTCGGGCTCGTGTACTTTTCGCACTTTCGAATTGTTGAATATCTTTTACCAAAATTCAGGCCCTAAATAGAAATTCCGCTTCCGATAGTCACTAGAATTTACCTTTCTCTCCAGAATCCAACAAATTTCATTAAAATCGGTCCAGGGGTTATCTAAGAAAAGCGTTTCGGCGTTTCACATCTATTTGAATAGGCCGAGTCGGAGTAGGGCCCGTGTTAAAGCTTCCTCTTAACGACTGCGCTGTAAAAAAAAAAAAGAATAAAAGAATAAAAGAAAACAAAAACGCTGCATCCATCAATATCGCCGGCTCAGATTTCGTCATGATGGCACCGTCCCCATCGGCGCGGCTCCGTGAGCAGCTACCAAGCTGTTCACTTTCGTTATCTTCCTTCCCTCGGCGGCCGCGCATTGTCTTGATGCCAGCGGCGCGCTAAATCTGCACCATCATTCCGTCATGAATCGCTTCTGCGACCAAGCAAGCTTTCGGCGGCACACGTACACTGCCGCATTGACACCAAAACTTTAAACTGCTTGCTTTCGAGAAAACAGCATGAATAAAAATGGAAGGCGACTATAAGGCCACGTGGAATATGTTCGCGGGGCCATACTATTGGTGACAGCATCCCGAAAGGCTAGATGTGGTCAGGTTGGCTTTACAGGTTTGGAAGGAATGACTGACGGTCTAGCTGCTTCATTATCACATAAACAGCGCTTGAAGTTGTTAGCGCAGTTTGTGTGTGGTTCCTCCTTTGTGTCCCGTCGTGAACTGCTGTTCTTTCTGTGGCTTTACAGATGTTCCTTTTCTGCGTCAGTTACGCCTTCCAAGAATGTTTACTTGGAAAATTTTTGTTTGCATGGCTCTTACAGAAGCATGTTTGGTCGAAAGTTTTTCGATTGGCTGCATAATCTCGAGGACGGGCTCCAAACTTCTCATTTTCTTTAGCCACGTAAGAACCATTACTGAAAATTTAATTGACGCAGCTTTTTTAATTACGCAAACAACTTCTCAACTTACTCCGCATCTAGACATTACCAATCTGAACACTCGAATGATAAAATGATGTTAACATTGTTTGTATCATGTCAATAGTTTTGTTTCGTGCAGTTAAAAGCAGCCGGCATATTGATGGTGTTGTAGACTTCTTATAAAGTAAGTGTGAAAGCTTGGACAGGTTATCTTGGCACTAATCAACTTCATGAGCTTAAGCACATGTGCCCAACCTTGCACGACTGCCTTTACAACCGATTCTTATATATTATACAAGAAGCACCTCAGCGCTACGGTACATCCCACAAGGCGTGCGAGAACATTGTGTGCGCTCCCGATTAAGTGCCTGAGCGTTGGTGGCATCAGGCTCGCTTTCCTGGCATCATAAGGAATAAAAACTGCTGCCTGGAGGAAAGCATTGGGTACATTTTCAGTACTTTGTAACATATGGATCGCACGGATGTGCACGTTACAACAAAAAGTAGTGAAATATTAAGATGAGGCTTTCGCTGGATGTATTTTAGCTGTCTAATGATAAGATCTAAAGAAAAAATACTGTGATTTTGTGACAAATAATGCTGACATGAAATATGAGCTCCGACACAGTAGCCGTGGTGGAACTGGCCCCTGGACTATTGGGATACATTGAACCACGATACGCTGGTTTGATAGTTCGCGCTTGAATTTCCTGTATGTCGGCGCCGCTGTGCAGTGTTGGAGGCCCTTTTTAAACGACAAGCACTATTTTTCAGCTAATATTGAAAGCAACTGTATTCCTTTTTTAGGGGGGGGGGGAGCTTTTTTTTTAGCGTCTAACCACAGTTCCAAAGTTATCAGTTAGCTCAAGATGCGCCTGCATGTGTTTCTAATATCCAGTATGTTGTCACGGATTCAATAGCGAAAGAGCGTTATCTTATCAGATTGCGCGCGTGAAGCGAATACTGGCCTACATTCGCCGTCACATTTGAGGACCCGAGATTGCGCTGCAATGTACGAGTATTTCAGTCTGACGAACTGACGCCTTGATCCGTAGATCGGAATCAGAGGAAGCACTTTGCGCGCAGCCATCGTTGCGCTTTGAGCGTTTTCTTTTCCAGCGCAAGCTCACCTTATAATGAGATATATTCGTGACTCACTCTTTGGAAGTGTTTTGTCCTTGACATCCCTACAATGTGAGAGTACAGAGGCGCTCCATCTTCATTGAGTGAATACTTGGAAACGGACTAGGCCTTTTCTTGCGTCTGCGTTTACACACTTACCGCATCAATTTATTTTTTATAACCTAATTTAGGAGGCTGTAAAACACAGCAACCTTTTATTAACAGGACGTTTTAATAACACAGAAAATATAAATGGTTATTAGTCGGCTTTCACCTCATGGTAAGGAATTTCAGTAAAGATATCTTTATGATAATTAAAAGCCTATCCTCTTGACAACGTTTAATCTGAGTTCCTCTTTGCAAGCTGATACAGACTTGCAGGTGGTTCGTATCGGGGGCCCTCAACATATGTCTACCCGTCAAACAAAGAGTTATTCCGAATGTTTCATTTCAGGAAGGCGTGTTACCCTCCTGTCTTTTATTCCCGTTCGCAAACACGCATAAGACGAAAGTGCTGCGTGAAGAGCGTCGTTAGTCAAAACCAACGAACTAGCGTAACTCACCTCACTTATATCGCTGTCATTTAGGCTTATATAAGAAATATATATACCTTATATGGACGCATCACGAATCGAAAAAGAGCTGTCCGTGACCAGCCCAGCTAGGTTTCTTTCATTTCGTACTTCGTAGTAGCGGCTAATAGCAGCTCACGAAGCAGAGCTCTGAGTGTGGATATTGCAGAGAAGATGTTCTATATACTGTCTCGTCACCCACCGAAAATTGCCCACTGTGCTACCGGGCATTCCTAGAAAATTGTATATGTGACGCCCAGCCATTTGCAACACCGCAACTTTGTTTTGCGATTGGAGAGTCCAGGTGAGAGAGAGGGTGGTTATGTAGATAAAGACACGCTATTTTCTGCACTCACACAGGAATGCATGAATGAATGCCTTCATTTATTGAGAAAAAAGAAGAGCAAGCATCAGTGGAAGCACGTCTCAGCAGATTGGGAAAGAAGCGGGGGACAAAGAGGAAAAGCTGGAGGTCGGGTGGCAGGCAAAGTCGCAGTTTAGGGGCGAGAGAATATAAGCAAGAGTTGGTGAAACCAGTTGAATTCTAGTGTAGATCTGTGATGTGGCGAGTAAATGATTGGAGTCGCCGCCAAGCGTCCGTCATTTACGGTAGTATAAGCACCCGCCGTTCTTGGTAACAAACGTTTACTGAAAACCAATCTTCGCAATTACTTATTCATCAGCCATACCTCGCCACGTATTTCTTAGTGGCAGGGTCAGTGGATTTCAACTACGCTGTCGCGACAAGTTACGACTATAACGTGACGCTTGCGGTTACGGTTGCCATACTCGTGACTCTTACTATTGCGCGAATACTATAAACATGGGTTTACTGCACAAGTTAGTGAACAGATATTTTAAAACCGCGTTTCTCACCTCACATACGCTCAACGCAAGCACCATTGCAGCATGTTACGGTGCGCGTCCCTTCAAGACAGAGACGAAAACAAAAGAACGCGTTAGAAGACAGGGTACCGACTTGGGCCTCGTGCCAAACATATCCAAGCCAACAATACTTATTTTATTTCAATAACCTAAAGGCCCAATGCGGGCGTTACGTAGGGGGGGATTCATCAAAGAAAACTTAACAATATACAACACAGAATATGAACGGCTGAAGACAGGAATAAACAAGTTAATAAGCCAGGTACAAGTTGACAGGGGAAAGAATGGCTAGGAACAGGTACTCAAATAATGCACATGTAGCAAATCTCACAAAACAAAACAAAAATCGCGCCTTCAGAAGTTACAAAACATGTCATCTAACATTCCACGGAACGTTACGGCCCACACGCACACAATAAAAAAAAAACGAAAAAGAAACGCATATCATTCTACAGTGGAATTTTCTAAGCATGACCAAAGAGCTGTTTGAAATGATGATGTTCTAGCGATAGCCGCAATGCTAGAGGGAAGCGAATTCCACTCTTCAATAGCCAGGACCAAAAGTGAGTATTTGTATCGTTCTGTCCGAGCGAAAATGGGTTAGTCTTCTTCATGTGATCTACACAAGCCGGTGTGTGCGGCACCGGGAGATGTGAACTTGCGGATGGTGTGTTGATGTGGTAGAGAGTATGGAAAAAAGATAAACGGCTGTGTTTTCTGCGCATGACCAGAGGCGGGAGACGGAGCGATATTTTCAGTATTGTTACACTTTCATACCGAGAGTAACGGAAACGGATGAATCGAGCAGCCTTGTTTTGTATAGATTTCAACATGTTAACAAGATAGGTATAATGACGGTTTCAGATCACGGATGCGTATTCTATCACAGGCCTGATTAGCATGTTGAATGCGTGTAGTTTTGTGTCCTGGTTGGCTTGGTGTAGTCGGCGTCTAAGAAGACCAAGTTTTTTTAAGTGTTTGGTAGTAATCAGTTCAATATGAGTGCTCCAGGATAAATACGAGCTAAAATTTACACCGCGGTATTTTACCGACGCTGAAGTTTCAATGATAGCATTATTAAATGTGTGGGCATTAGGAATCGCCTTAGCAGCGGAGGTAAACTTGAGATGTATAGTTGTGTCTGCGTTAATTACCATCTGCCCTACCGCACCAATGAGTTAGCTCATCAAGATCAGTCTGGAGAGCAATGATGTTAACAATCATGCCGTCGTTTCTATGCAAAGAGGTTATGTATTTAAACTTCTGGAGTGACAGTCCAATCCGCCACCTACGGGAGCGCTTGAAGCCGCCGGCGGCCATATTGTTAGAGGAAAAGGAGCACGGTTATAGTACGTGGCTGCAAGCACGCGCGACGCAACTGGGCTTGCGGTTCTGCGATGAAAAATGAAATGAGACCCCTTTAGGAAGTATATCAGTCCGGCATTGTGTGTCGCTGTTGTCAAAAAAAAAAGAATGTCATGGTGGTGGGTGCCTTGTGTTCTGAGTACAATATGTTGCCAGAACTGAAAAACAGTCGTTTCCTGTTTTCTTCATTCAGTAACCTGCCGCGTGCATCGGCATTGTGATGCCCTTTCGTCGATACGTGGTGCCGGGCCGTATTGGCAAAACATGACCTTGAAATATAGTATCCTTATGCCATTTCTTTAAAAAATCACTATTTGTGTTAATGAGCGTTTTTGATTTAAACCTAGAAAACAAGAGAAATATTCAACGGTAGGTCTCATTTTTGTCCGGCGTTTCAGTTCTAGCTGAAAAGAGTTGGTGAAAGCAAATTTACAATAAAGCTAAGGCGACCCACCATCTGCACGAAGCCGCAAGCCTACATGCGCTCCAGTGAGGGTAACCTGCCAAAGTTAAAGTCATGCGTCACTGGCGGCTCAAGCAATCTTTACTTCTTTTTTCGTTTCTGCATCCATTCTTCCTGCGTCTGCGGCAAAAACGAGAAGTGGGAAGGCAGATAAACGGAAATTGGTGGAGGCAGGTGGTAGCGCAATGGTTAGAGTGCCCATCTCCCAAGTGCAAGATGCTGCATTTGGGAGATGGGCTCGAATCCCGGTGGTTTGTTTGGGAAGACAGCTTTCTGTGCACTCTGGTGACTGCGACGCTCAGAATTAGGTGGCAGCCTGACGACAACGGTCGCCGTCAACGTAACAGAATAAGCGGGCGTGCAAGGTCCCACTTAAAGCCGAAAGTACATTCAGAGGAGATACGCTATACTCTTGTCGGCAAAAAAAAAGTGATGAGTAACGAGCGGTGTTGTTGAGCGACGCTGTAGACCGATAATGTCACCATAGACAGGACCATGCTCCAATCCCGGTGCTCAGCGGAAATATACGTCGACAGCATTTCAACTAGCGTGTTATTGATACTTCATTAAGGTCGTTGCGTGTTTGTGTTGTGTCTTGCAGGAGCGAGTAGTATAGGAGATGACATTGGAGAGAAGGCGGTGAGCGAAGTCCGCGAAAAGTAATTGAGGATAGCCATATTGAACGTCGACGCCGTGTTGAAGAAAGCCTGCGACTTCAGTTGCTCAGCCGACAGAAAGGCTTGAGTGTTAGCATACCGCTGGGCGTATTTGGTAACCACAGCGATAGACACACACTTTGCGGAAGTAAACAGAGGAAAGGCACGTAGTGAGTTGGCCGCCCTTTTCAAGCTCTGGTATAGCTTGAAAAATGAATGTGGAGAAGTATGACGCAGCAAACAGTATACGCCAATCCAAATGATTCAGCGTGGTCATACTTGCGCGACATGCCATGGTGGCCTGCCACCAGGACACCATGAAGTTGCAGCGATGACAGTTTTCATTGGGTACTTGAGAATAAAAACGAGCACATCAGAGACGTCCGAGGGATGTTTCTACGCTATAAGAACACATCGCCTTCGCCCCCCCCCCACCAAATAACTAAATCACGAATATAAGCTTACAAATAGGGGCATCGCAAGATCGAGCACTAGGGCGCTTGTTGATCTTGTTCAGGATGACGTCGGCGTTTCATTCAGCGTTTATTTCTGAGAAAATGAGTCGGAGTTACGTTTATTTGCCTCACAATGGCGGGCGTAATCAGGAAAACATTGACAGCATTTCATTAGAGGGTGCCTGACTACACTGTGGAAATTACGTTTAACAATGACAACAAACACAGAAAACTTTGCTTACATCGATTCGCACATACGTGGGATACGCATAATTTTGTGACTATCAATTTAGATGCTTCAGAATGGCGCTCATTAGCCCAACATTTCCATCCACAGTGAGCAAAAGCGGCTGTCGTATCCACAGTAAAATTGATTTAAATGGCTTTAATCCCATGGACACATCATCGCCAACTTCCGTGGGAATGGAGTCGTCAAAATTGAATACAGGTGACAGGGAAATCAGGAGCTTGATGAACGGCAAGAAGGCGGAAGCTTGCACAAGACCTCAGGGATATAAAATGACTTTTTGAGCAGCTTGGTCAGGGGGCCATGCAATGGTTTCCACGTCTATTAAAAATCCCCCAAAATATTAACAGAGGCCGACAAAAATGCGCGAATTTTGGGAAAGGTGAAACCGCTGGAAATTTCACGACAGCCTTAGCCTAAATATAAAAGATGACTTAAAAATAAGAAACCATAACGTTGACAGGGTGGCCAAATTCTGGCACAAATAAATCGGCTGTTGAAGCAGTTCAGCTGAAACGCAATGGTGCGAAATAAGGCGAGAATGTCGGCAAGTGTTGAAGAAAGGTCAAGTAGGTCCTGTGGCCGACGCCAGCGCTCGGCAGCTGTCAAACGACTGCACGTATTAGCGAGATGTCTGGTCGTCAGTAATTACAGTATGATTCGGGTCTGAAATATTGGACGCGGACTCCATCACATTGAATAGAGTGCATTCTTGGACAGATGGTACCCATTCTCTCGCAATGAGGATGGGAACAAATTGTCTCACGTGCCGGCTGTCACCTTCCTCCTACTGCCAACATGCCTTTCCCTCCGTAGTTGCTTAGCTTTTATTGGGTTCGGCTGCTAATCACGAGGTCTCAGGATCGAATCCCAACCACGGCAGCCGTATTTCAATGGGTTTGAAATGCGAAAATCCGCATACTTAGGGTTAGGCGCACGTTAAAAATCCCAAGTGGTCTAAATTATTCCCGAATCGTCCACTACGGCGTGCCTCATAATGAAATCGTGGTTTTGGCAAGTAAATCCTCATAATGCGCTATGTAACATTCGTTAAGGATGTCCTGGGCAGTCGCACAACTCTTGAATACAATTAAGTGTCAGGAGTTGCGCGCGAGGTCTTTGGATATGTCATCATCATCATCATCAGCAGCAGCAGCAGCATCAGCATCATCAGCCTGGTTACGCCCACTGCAGGGCAAAGACCTCTCCCATACTTCTCCAACAACCCGGTCATCTACTAATTGTGGCCCTGTCGTCCCTGCAAACTTCTTAATCTCATCCGCCCACCTAACTTTCTGCCGCCCCCTGCTACGCTTCCCTTCCCTTGGAATCCAGTCCGTGTATAATAGCTGTGTGTTACCAGTACTCACCTACAGGGCAGAAACTTGGAGGCTTACGAAAAGGATTCTACTTAAATTATGGACGAGGCAACGAGCTATTGAAAGAAGAATGATGGGTGTAACGTTAAGGGATAAGAAAAGAGCAGATTGGATGAGGGAACAAACGCGAGTTAATGACATCTTAGTTGAAATCAAGAAAAAGAAATTGGCATGGGCAGGACATGTAATGAGGAGGGAAGATAACCAATGGTCATTAAGGGTTGAATATGTGGATAGCCTTTATGGCGTTCGATAGCTGTTAGTCTACATTGCGGCTATATAATAAAGGCGGAACGGCAATATGGTAGCGAATGTGGAGAACATACAAATCCCGCATATATTACTGCACAATAATTTTAAATAGCGTTCTTGCTTCACGCACGTGGATAACCGCCATAGGAGACTACTTTGGAAGCTAACTGCAAGTACTGTATATGTCGTACCCAAGGGTGTACCTGGCCTGGTGGCCAGTAAATGTGACGTAATATTGCCAGCAGCTTCGGCCATTCCATGCTAACGGATGACGACATGAAGTGACTAGCGCAAGAGTGGACAGGGGACATTAAACACGCTACAAGGACAAGCGCCCAGTTGGAAGTTTGCGCTTATCCTTGTCGCCTCTTTAGTGTCCCGTGTCCACTCTTGCGCTAGTCACTTTAGCATGAAATACCAACTAGCCCCCTCTCACACCCTGCGAAGTCACAGGGACAGTTTGCTCAACTCTTGTTTCGTGACTTTTGTGTCATGGTGAAAAACCAACATATCCATGTATATGTCTTAATACCTAAGCACATCTAGATTTGCAGCTTCGGCGATAGCCCATGAGTGCGCATTGCAAAGTCACTAGTGAAATAATTGTGTGCACCTTAACGAATTCGATAAGGGAAAATCAAAATCCATCCACGACGGCGTCTCTAGTAGGCGCTGTGCGATGTTCCGACGTTAACAATGTATGCCGATTGAAGAAAGGCTGCCCCGAAGTGCTTCTGACGGTTAGGCCAGCTTCTTTACTCCGTAGAATGAAAAAAAAAAGAAAAAGAAAAGGAAAAGAGAAAAAAAAGAAAGAACCGGATCAAAGGCCCAGAATCAACAATTGCTCGTCGCGAGTAAACGCTGGATGACGAGTAATTTCCAGGCGACGAGCTAATACGCTTGATCAAGAACACTGATAACGCCAGCGGGACAAGCATTGTGGCGAAGTTCAATGCGCAGGGATAGCTTTTACTTTTTTATTTTTGTTTGGTTGACGTCATCACGCGTCACCGCGGGAAGTTTGAAAAGTTCAAGGTGAGTACGCCACGTGGTGGCATTCACACGAACTAAACCCTTGTGTCCAGAAAAGCTGGATACGATGACCAGGCCATTGCCGAAGTGAACGCTGTGGTGATGCGGCACTATCGTGTGACTATCCGAGAAATTGCGGAAGAGGTGGGAATCAGCACTTTTTCTGCACATTCCATTAGAAACGAAGATTTGGCCATGGAGAGAGTTGCGGCGAAATTCGTGAGGAAGCTTCTCACGGTGGAGCAAAAGAAACTTCGTGTTCAAGTCTCATAGGACATGCTGGATTCCACAAACAGTGACCCTGACTTCATGAACACCATAATCACTGGTGACGCGTCTTGGGTGTACGGGTACGCCCCGGAAACCAAATCCCAGTAGTCACAATGGAAGCATTCCACGTCACCAAGACCAAGGAAGGCCCGCCAAGTGCGCAGCAATGTCAAAGTAATGCTGACTGCTTTATTTGAATCCCGCGGTGTGATAAACCGCGAGTACGCACCACAGGGTTAAACAATCACGAAATAGTAATACAATGATGTCCTTCGTCGCCTACGTGATGCTGTGCGGCGCAAGAGACCGTAGTTGTGGTCAATAGAAAATTGGCGCATCCATCACGACAATGCTCCTGCAGATTCCTCGCACTTGATTCAGACTTTCTTGGCAAAACACCAGACTCCCGTAGTTCAACAGGCTCCTTACTCTCCTGATACTGCGACTTCTGGCTGTTTCCCAACATCGAGAGGCCATTGAAAGAGCGCAATTTGAGACAAGAGAGGACATTAGGGCTGTAACGACAGCTGAGCAAAACTCCATTCCGAAAGATGCCGTCTCGGAATGCTTCCAACAATGGCAGTGCCGCTGTGAGAAGTGTGTGGAGTCCCAAGGAGACTACCTTGACGGTGATAAAGTTGCCAACGTTCCAGTTATGTCTTCATTTTCTTCGGCAAAAAGTTGGATACTTTTCTAACAGACCTCGTATATATATATATATATATATATGTGATACGAGGTCTGTTAGAAAAGTATTTAACTTTTTGCCGACGAAAATGAACACATAACTGGAACGTTGGAAACTTTATCACCGTCAAGGTAGTCTCCTTGGGACTCCACACACTTCTATATATATATATATATACATACACGGTGATCGTGAAGAGGGCAGCAAAACTGTGATTGACGAAACTATCGTTTCATTCGGCGAACCTGTGCCCTCAAAAGCAAGCTACTACTAAAATAACAACGCCGGCGGCAAACACAGTCGGCGATCGTCGCATATCTGATCTGCCGGTCAAGAGCGCCTGCTTTTATGCACGAGTCATAAAGGTTCTAGTGTAATCGGTGGTGCCCGCGTATCTTCCGGAAAGCTCTGCACAATTCTCGTCCCCCATGCAATCAAATTACAAGAGCTTCGGCGACAACAGAACTATCGACAACATTCGAGAAACTTCCGATACATGCGCGCGCGTCCCGCAAATGCGTTAACATCTGGCAGACGGTAAAAAACGCTCACACGAAAAAAAGATAAACAAGTCCACGGGTCAATATATATATATATATATATATATATATATATATATATATATATATTTCTTGATGGAGTTATATAAGTATACGAGTATACCCGACCTCATAGCAGGGGACAGTTCCAATTGTCAGCATGAGTCATCTCAGTGGTGTAATATTACACCACTGAGATGTAGTTGTCGTACACTTGACTATCATTAAAATTGCTCCGACTTTCCGACAAAACTGCAGCCTATCTCTCTCTCTTCCTTTTTCTGTCAGTAGGAGTACAGACGTTGCTCCGCATGATTGGTGTTGATTCTGATTTTGAGGGAATCCGGCTAGGCATCCTTTCGCTTACTGAGTGACTTATACAGTGTTCCCCAGATAACATGTCCGAAGAGAAAAATGCGGTTGCGTTACTCGAAGAAAACCTAGTGCATATTGTTTCTAGTACAGTCGGAGTAGCCGCCAGTAATTCTTTCGTTACTATGATTTAATTCGGCAATTGCACCTAATTATCTAACTCGAGAACTACTGTCCTAAATTTCAAAGTGTCAACAAGGCATTTGCAGGCACTCCAAAATAACATCTAACTACGGTGTTTTCAGACACGTACTAATTTAGTACATTTTTTTCCGGTTGGCAAAGAAACCTCGAGAAATATACAAAAAATACCACGTAAGTGCTCTCGCACCCCCATCATAAAGGAGCGCCCTAAACTAAGCAGACTGAAAGCAACTGCATTGCCAGCGTTGCCATTCGCAAGAACGAAGAGAGACGGCATCGCCTGGATAATGGTACGGAATGAGCACTGACAGCAGGTTTCGGGGCTTCGCAGCTATTTTTTCGTCGTATTTTTACGTCACACTTGTCATCCGTCTCTGAAGGCCGACTGATCACATTGATAACAAAAGCCCCTTGATAACGCGGCCAAACCGCCGCTCTAAACACGCACGAAATGCGAAAAGCAATATAATAGGCAAAAAAGGTTTCCGAATCCCAGCTTTGCTCGCACAGCGTCGAAGAGTTTCGCGCCAGAAACTTGCTTGAACCAAAGCCGAATTAAAGCGACAATTTTATTTTTCTTGAAAGTGTATACGTGCGGCAAAGGGGGGAACAAGTTCCTGTCAAAAAACAAACGCGAAATAAACAGACCGGCAAGCGACCAACATGTAGCGAAAATGAAACACCGATGCGTTCAAGAAAGTCAAATGAAGAATGGTGCCTTGCAGCGGTTCTTTATAGTTTGACCGGGAGCAGACCATGCAAACGCACTCGGTCGTCACGAGACCCACAATAAGTGGTACTGCGCAATTGATTCGGGCGCACGTGATGATAGGGACAGAAGCACGTAGATATCAGGCTGGGAACAGATTGCAGGAGAATTAGACGTTGTTCAGCCCGCCGCAACTGCTAGTGTCTAATGAAGACTGGTGCCTTGCAGCGGTTCTTTATAGTTTCTGCCAGGAGCAGACCATGCAGACGGAGCCGGTCGTGCCGAGCTCTACACTAGGTGGCGCTGCGCTGTGTATTTAGGTGCACGTGTAGATAGGCACAGAAGCACGCAGAAATCAGCCTGGGAAAATATTACAGGAGAATTAGACGCTGTTCAGACGACCGCTACTTCCGCTGCCAAATGAAGACTGGTGCCTTGCAGCGGTTCTTCATAGTTTGTCCCGGGGGCGGACCACGCAGATGCAGTCGGTCGTGAGGAGCCCCACACTAGGTTGCGCTGCGCAGTGTATTTGGGTGCACGTGATGATAGCCACAGAATCACGCAGAAATCATCCTGGGAACAGATTGCAGGAGAATTAGACGCTGTTCAGCCCGCCGCAACTGCTAGTGTCTAATGAAGACATCATACAAGATGTGGACGTGCTCGGCAAGGTGCGCCGCAGTGACCACAGGATGGTAAGAACTCGAATTAGCCTAGACCTGAGGAGGGAACGGAAGAAACTGGTACATAAGAAGCCGAATGATGAGTTAGCGGTAAGAGAGAAAATAGAGGAATTCCAGATCAAGCTACAGAACAGGTATTCGGCTTTAACTCTGGAAGAGGACCTTAGTGTTGAAGCAATGAACGACAATCTTGTGAGCATCATTAAGGAGTGTGCAATGGAAGTCGGTGGTAACTCCGTTCGGCAGGATACCAGCAAACTATCGCAGGAGACGAAAGATCTGATCAAGAAACGCCAATGTATGAAAGCATCTAACCCTACAGCTAGAATAGAACTGCAGAACTTTCGAAGTTAATCAACAAGCGTAAGACAGCTGACATAAGGAAGTATAATATGGATAGAATTGAACGTACTCTCAGGAACGGAGGAAGCCTAAAAACAGTGAAGAAGAAACTAGGAATTGGCAAGAATCAGATGTATGCGTTAAGAGACAAAGCCGGCAATATCATTACTAATATGGATGACATAGTTCAAGTGGCTGAGGATTTCTATAGAGATTTATACAGAACCAGTGGCACCCTCGACGATAATGGAAAAGAAATTAGTCCAGAGGAATTCGATATCCCAAAGGTAACGCCGGAAGAAGTAAAGAAAGCCTTGGGAGATATGCAAAGGGGGAAGGCAGCTGGGGAGGATCAGGTAACAACAGATTTGTTGAAGGATGGTGGACAGATTGTTCTAGAGAAACTGGCCACCCTATATACGCAATGCCTCATGACCTCGAGCGTACCGGAATCTTGGAAGAACGCTAACATAATCCTAATCCATAAGAAAGGGGACGCCAAAGACTTGAAATATTATAGACCGATCAGCTTACTGTCCGTTGCCTACAAACTATTTACTAAGGTAATCGCAAATAGAATCAGGAACACCTTAGACTTCTGCCAAGCAAAGGACCAGGCAGGATTCCGTAAAGGCTACTCAACAATAGATCATATTCACACTATCAATCAGGTGATAGAGAAATGTGCGGAATATAACCAACCCTTATATATAGCTTTCATTGATTACGAGAAAGTGTTTGATTCTGTCGAAACCTCAGCAGTCATAGAGGCATTCCGGAATCAGGGTGTAGACGAGCCGTATGTAAAAATACTGAAAGATATCTATAGCGGCTCCACAGCCACCGTAGTCCTCCATAAAGCAAGCAACAATATCCCAATAAAGAAAGGCGTCAGGCAGGGAGATACGATATCTCCAATGCTATTCACAGCGTGTTTACAGGAGGTATTCAGAGACCTGGATTGGGAAGAATTGGGGATAAAAGTTAATGGAGAATACCTTAGTAACTTGCGATTCGCTGATGACATTGCCTTGCTTAGTAACTCAGGGGACCAATTGCAATGCATGCTCACTGACCTGGAGAGGCAAAGCAGAAGAGTGGGTCTAAAAATTAATCTGCAGAAAAATAAAGTAATGCTTAATAGTCTCGGAAGAGAACAGCAATTTACAATAGGCAGCGAGGCACTGGAAGTCGTAAGGGAAGACATCTACTTAGGGCAGGTAGTGACGGCGGATCCGGATCATGAGACGGAAATAATCAGAAAAATAAGAACGGGCTGGGGTGCGTTTGGCAGGCATTCTCAGATCATGAACAGCAGGTTGCCATTATCCCTCAAGAGAAAAGTATATAATAGCTGTGTCTTACCAGTACTCACCTACGGGGCAGAAACCTGGAGGCTTACGAATAGGGTTCTACTCAAATTGAGGACGACGCAATGAGCTATGGAAAGAAGAATGTTAGGTGTAACGTTAAGGGATAAGAAAAGAGCAGATAGGGTGAGGGAACAAATGCGAGTTAATGACATCTTAGTTGAAATTAAGAAAAAGAAATGGGCATGGGCAGGACATGTAATGAGGAGGGAAGATAACCGATGGTCATTAAGGGTTACGGACTGGATCCCAAGGGAAGGGAAGCGTAGCAGGGGCCGGCAGAAAGTTAGGTGGGCGGATGAGATTAAGAAGTTTGCAGGCATGGCATGGCCACAATTAGTACATGACCAGGGTTGTTGGAGAAGTATGGGAGAGGCCTTTGCCCTGCAGTGGGCGTAACTATGCTGATGATGATGATGAATGAAGACTGGTGGCTTGCAGTGGTTCTTTATAGTTTCTCCCAGGAGCAGACCATGCAGACGGAGCCGGTCGGCCTGAGCCCCACATTAGGTGGCGCTGCGCTGTGTATTTGGGCATAGAGTTTCCTACAAAAATTACTAGAGGGAACTCTGGCGCTGCAGTCGTTGTCCTACCATGGGAATCATGGGAAGTACATGGATTTGTGTGATCTTCGTGCTTGTGGATTCAGACGTTCTTGTGGCTTTGTATATTACGCTATATAAATCTTATTGTAGTACATTTCAGCGCAATATATACATATTCTTCGAAGTGCAGAAGACGCCGGGAACGCGTAAGTTTGCTATTAATTGCAACAATTGAGCTTGTCCAGGTGGCCAAATCGAAACGCGCCAAGCGTCTCAAGGCACTGGCATGCCCGCTATAAATTCACAAGGGCGTTTCATTCGCTTGTCGATACATGCGTCGTGGCTTAATGGTTTCAATACCAGGCTTCTGTGCTAGAGGCCCTGTGTTCGAATCCTGCCGTCGGGCAATTTTAATGTTGTTTATTTAATTGTTTACTACGCAACACACTGTTGAAAATGACGAGTTTACAAAGTGATAAAGCCGTTTGAAGCCAAAAGGACGAAGTTTGGGCAAATCCATGTACTTCCCATAATTCCCTTGCTCGAACAACGGCTCCCATTACAGCTTCCGTAGACACTAGCGCCAGAGTTCCCTCTAGTGATTTCCTCGCCACTGGACTGCGAAAGCGAGGATGACGATGATGCCGTCGACATCGCGATAGTAATGTTATTTTTAAGAAGAGAGTAAACAATGCTCAGTTTGCATTTTCGCAGCTTACGCCTGGGACGAGGAAAGGGTGTAGTATTCACAATGTGTGCACCATGTGGACATCTCCATTTTGCCTATTGCTAAACTGTTGATTGGCTAGGGGCGCCTGTCTCCTGCTGACGCGTACATCAGCCCACTCAGTCAGAGCTTCGGCGGCAGAGAAAATGGACATTCCCAGTAGGTGGACACTTACCGAATGCAACCCGTGGCCTATGGAAATGGTGGCCACGAAGCAGCTGAAACGCCCTGAATAGTAAAGACGGGACCTGTGAGTGAAATGACAAGATTTATTGGTGCATAAATTATGCGCTACTACTGATTAAAGGCAAATCCAGGGTTGTTACTCTTTTATAGCTCGCTACGAGGGTGACGTCAAGTAGACGCCACTGTGGCTCGCCTGGGGCACGTCAAAGTGAGCCGGCACTTGCCGAGGACCGAAGTAGGATGTGGCAAAACACCAGTAGCAAGAAGCTAGTCATGCCTTGTGTTCTGCAAGATATATTTGATTCACCAATGCAGACTCTCCCGGAGTGCTGAGTGATATTCTTAAATTTCATCCCGCAGATTTTTGGCGCCGAACATAATAAGGTCTTGACCAAAGCTGTTCTCTGCTTACACATATGTACGTCCTGTACGTTCTACTCTCGCAGTTCGGTGCACCGACAAAATGAAGCGGCAGCTTTGGCTGCACAGCTGCCAGTCAGCCTGCACCAGGCCCTGCCGGTAAGAACGCCCACAAGGTAATCCGCGCAGCACATGTCCTTCACACTCAGCACCCGTCGCACGCTCCTTGGTTAAAAACATCTTCCCATTTTACGGCTGCTCGCTGTTGTAACCTGAGTGACGAAGCGACGGGAGACTTGGAGTAGCCGAAAATAAGACCATGAAATAGATAGATATTACATCCTTCTTATGCCACTATAAATCACAGTAGCAATGTGGGTTTGTTGGTATAGCAGCTTCATCCGAGTTCTCTAACGCGAACCAGACTGGAAACAAGAGGAGTGGGTCCTGTATGTTTCCTCGTGCAGTATTATTCGCTCTAAAAGCACTCCCATCAAGGTACTGGAAACTAGGCAAGCCATTTAATATAGCAGCATAAAAAAATTGACCGCATGTTACACTTCTGAAACAAGCGAGAGCGAAAGCCTACTCCAGACTTGGTAATGCGCTGTCGCGAATCCTCGCATTGTTGCTTTTGCAGTTCGGCTTCTGCGGCTCATTTTCGATGCTTAGCTGCGGCCAGTGGCGTAGTAACGGTGGGGGAGGGGGGGAGGTGCCAGTTGCCTGGTGGCGGGGGCGGGGGCGGGGTGTCATATACGTCTGAAGACCCCTTTTTCCGCCGGCTTGATTGGGCGTAAATAGTAAAGAATGCTCCCGTAACCAGCAGCCCGAGCTCTTGTACCCGATGTACCAGATATTTAGCGCCGCAGAATTTTCGGCTGCAGCTCCTGCAACATACTACGTAATAATTGTACGAATGTGCGGGCTAAAAAATTTAATTCGCTAACTGGTGGCAAAACTACTCGCCTTAGAGCAATGTTTCTTGTGTGGTGTGCTAGTGCGCTGCCCTCGTGTCCCACCATCGTTTGTGGGTCGTCAGTATGCATATAGTGTTCCATTTATCAGTTTTGTATCGTTTGTATTAGTTTTGTATCAGTTTCGCGGTGTTGAATAAAAATACGGTCTCCTAGACATGACTAACAGTCTCTTTGTCATTTTGCTGTTGTCGTGGTGGCATCCCATAGTGCAGGGTGTTGAGCCTTATTCTCTTTAAATTAACTATGGTTGGCCTTGCTGAAATATTACCCAAGACAATTCACCTATCAATGTACGCTGATAATTTTAGTTCTTTGTCTTCTGCGGTGACTAGTCTTCAAGTGCGCGCGAGAATTCAACGGGCAACCACGCGAACATGCTTGTATGAGCGCAAACAAGGCCTTAGTGTGTCCAACGAAAAATTCGCGTTAATCGCGTTTACGCGCAAACCCACGGCACCATGCCATGTTTCTCTCAATGGCCATGGTACCAAATACAAGAAGTACCACCACTTCTTAGATGTGTTTATTTACATGGATCTTTCAAGGAGCGTCCACTGCATCTACCCGAAGCGGAGAGTAATTTATATTGTATATATACGCAGGTTTCTGTGCGGGAAAACCTAGGGCACCTCGGTACGGGGACGGGGTACAGTCCATGATGCAGCTGTACAGCACTCGGTTTCTGGGCGTCTTACGGTAGAGCTTGCCGGTTTTGGCGAACACATGTAAATATTCGTATCATCGAAAGTTTACAAGGCCAGGCTCTACGAACATGTCTTGGATTTCCTCTATGCACCTCGACTCACGTAGCAATCATGATTGCTAGAGAATACTTGGTTCCAAGACATAACGATTGACAACCTTAGAGCACACATTGGACATCTGTGTCGCATACCCAGTCACTATATTGCTGCTTTGCCCGCACAAAGACCTCCAGCCACATCATTTTCCCTACTTGTTGCGACGCTCCAAGGCTACCTTCCGTCTAGCATTACGCCAGCAGCAAGGCCACTGCGAACCACTCTGCTGCCTGCGATCGCCACAAGTACGCCTCACGATTCCGGGAATTGCGAAGAAGAACTGTCACTCAAGAGTAACTCTACATCAGTTAGCGCTGTCATTAGTGAACGACGCATATTACCAAAGAACACACATTTACACCGATGGATCTGTCTCAGCGACCAGCTCCACAGGCACTGTTATCATCCCGGCCTCACAAGCCACAATTACGTTCAGAGGGTCCCATATAACGACCTCTACGCCAACAGAACTTGCCGCTCTACGCGCCACTCTTAATCACATCGCACAAGCCAAAGCTCTAAAGTAGGTTGTTTTTCGTGACTCCAAAGCAGCCCTACAGAGTTCGCATTGTCCTTACGAGTGCTTGGAGTTCTTCAGAGTCCTTACGACGCAAGACCCATGCACAATTGGTGTTTGAGACCAGAAAGCTTCTCCATCAAGCCCTCATAAACGGACATGCCATGATCTTCTCGTGCCTTCCGGGGCACTGTGGCATCGTTGAAAATGACATTGCTGATGATGCCGAGCGGTCAGTCCATAAAGAAACCTTGACACTTCCTGTACCCTTATGAAGGACAGATACTGCGAGGGATGGTTTACTTGCTCAAACCAAGGCTGGAACTTTGTGGAACACGCCGATTTTCTCCAACTGCCGTCTGCACCGGCTGGATCGTACATTGAAGCTGCAGATTCCATCGAACTTATGCCGCCCTGATGCAACTTTACTGTGCCGCCTCTGGATAGGGGGCTTTTACGAAACCCACTCATTCCTTATTGGATGGACCGACATACCGATTTCTGACACGTACAAATATGAAGAGGCGATCAAGCACTTGTTGCGTTTTTGTAATCTCTATGACATCGAGCGTGACGTTCTTCGGAGGATGTAAAACCTGTTAGATAGCAGACCATTTTCACCTACTAAGATTCTCGGACCATGGCCCACAGGTCGCAGGCTTACAAAGCGATGCAGGCACTGCTACTTTTTATGAAATCGACTGGCCTCAGTGACGTTATAGGCGTGAAGTTATGGACAACCGCACGTATTCACACCGATAGTAGTGGCGCTCTTTGGCCATACCTTGCGCCAATAAACACCACACATCAATTCTCGCCGATCGTACCTAAAGCCCTTCCATTTTGCAAACGTAGTGTCATTCTTAGATCTTTCCGCCTCCCCGCTCTGCCCAGCATTTCCTCCTCCACGCCTCCTGATGCCCCAGCCTCCTGCACTCCTCCATTGGCCAATTTGTGTCACATGTAAGCACGCAACGAGCTTTTGTACATTTTATTTCTTTCTAGCGCGCCCCGACTTTTATTGCCGGCCCATTGCGACAGAAGTTCGCGCAGACGGATTGATCGCGAGAAGTCGCGGGATCAAAACGTCGCCGAGTCCGCCGCATTCCCATCGGGGCGATATGCAAAGACGGCGGTGTCCCGTGCATTGGGGCACGTTAAAGAACACCACCTGGTCAGAATTAATCCGAAGTTCTACATTACGGGGCACGCCTTATAATCGGATCGTGGTTTTTGAACGTAAAACCCAAGAATCAACTTTTTCTCTGTCTTGTGTGCCTTGATTGTTGCAATTAAAGCAAGGCTGCTTCCCTGCGAAAGTTTACAACGCCGAAGAATACAGACGCACGTAGTATACAGATATAAAATTAACGCTTCAACAAAAGTGTTACTGGTGCTAATGAGGGTGAGGCGGATAATTATCTTTGGTACCTCTGTCCAGTTGTCCCATCAAGTTCGTTCTTGCTATCAAATTCCAAGCACTTGCACGGTAATGAATTATTAAATAACTAGTTCATGTGTTCCTACCTTGTTAAAATTATCAATACTCTGTACGCGTGAAAACGTTGCTCATGGCTGCCACAACTCGTGCATAAGCTACACAAATCTGTAAAGGGTGCGGAGCAGAAGCGACGCTGTTGCAAAGCGTTGCGGGCTCCAGACAGTTGGAGCCTTTCACGCGCCGGTACAATAAAAGTATCATGTAGGTACGTAAATGAACCCACAAAACCACGTACACATACTTTCGCACAGTCAAAACCTGAAACTGAGGTATTTACGAGCGTGTTTGAGCACACCGTGTGCATGCATCGTGTTTCAGCAACTCGAAGTCTCTACGTGCGGGCGCTTTATGCCCTAAATAATGGTCCTTTTTTATTTTTTGCACAATTCGAACACCACATTAATAAGATCAGTTACCTACTGAAGAGGCAACATCTCGCCTCAAGAACTGCTCCGCAGTACTCGAACGAACTTTTCCGCGGATTTCCTCTTGTAGGGCCTTAGCTGTCGTCTGCTACGGCAGGGCCGGCATGGGCGCGGGAGTGGAACGGAGGAAGAGGGAAGTGGTTGCCGCTACTTTTGGAGACTGAGGGTATTTACTGGTACCCTCTTCCCTCCCTCTCCTTTCTTTTCTTCCCTTCAACCCCTTCCCCTTTGTACAGTAGCAAACCGTATGGGCGTCTGGTTGACCCTCCTATCTTTCCTTCCTTTTCCTCCTCCTCCTGTTCATGCTGCGTGACTTGATGTCACAAATACAGTGTCCTGTTTCAGCTGCACGAAATTTTACAAAAATGTGAATATTGTGACGATATCTCCCAATATTCTATCAGGTTATGTCTCTTTGTCGCCACTAGCAACTCGGTATCGTGCAAAGTATGGCAAATAATTATTAATGATATCTGAAATAACTACTTAATCGGGAATTCTAGAGAAAACATTGCAATTCGGGAATTGAGGACCTAAAGTCATATTATTAACTCAACAAAAACTTCTATAGACAAAATCGTCTTGGGTGATAGAGCCTGCAGTACTTTGGTACTGAGGGCGACCCAGTATGGCAGTACCAAAAGAAATATGAAATAGTGCACGAGTGCCGTCGATCTCTTTATTCTCTCCATTGCGAGTGCTGACCAACAGCAGCGCACGCTTTCTCTGGCACGGGCTTCATCGCGGCCTTCTTGTTTTTTACATGCTTACGCCAGGAAGCAATGCCCCCCCTCCCCCTCCCCCCCTCCCCGGCCGGAGCGTGCTCTATTCCGTTTCCAATCTTGTGGCGGTACCGCAGCTCAGACGGTCACGTTTGCCAATAGCAGCAAATAAAGAAAGGCTTTCTGGATCAGAATGAAGAAAACTTGTAATTATCATAGCATTGGCGCCGGCCCAGCAGGGAAGCCGGTGGCGTTTTACGATAGGGTGGCGAGATCAGCGTCAGTGACAGGCTATTTAATTTTCGTTGGTGTTCAGGACTGGCCACAGACAAAACATTGCACGCCGTAGTATCTAGGACAATTTTTCTGAAGTTGTTGTTGGGCAACATATGATTGTCGGGCTTCAATTTCGCAAATGCAATATAGCCTCTAAAATCGCTGATTAAAACTTTACCTGTACTGGCTGGAAATGCCAAGCCTTACAGTCTGATAACAGATGTGCAAATGCGTTTATCACGCGTTATCAGTACAGCGCCCTGTGTTATTTTGCGCAGAGAATAAAACAGCCTGTATACCTGATACACTAGCGATTTATAGGAAGGAAAAGGGTGGGTGGGGGACCAAGGCGGCTGTGTTTGTGCTAACCGCCCTTCGCCCACTACCCAGGAATTTTTGATATTCTCGCCTTCCTGACTACACCGGGGTTGGGGGGGGGGAGACATGTGACCTATGGGCCCCGGGAGTCAGATTACCAGCTACGGCACTGGCTGTGGCTTCGCGCGCTTGTATAGAGAAGTCATAATCGCGCCAACGACGTTTCTCTTGGATATTACGTTGCATTTTCTCAGCAGGGGATTGAGACGTACACTGTTCTCTCTGTTCTATGAGTGATTTCTATGAATGTGTTCACTGTTCGCTTCACTTTGCTTAGCGCTTGTAGCCTCAGCCTTACGGGCTTATGCGCCACTGCATTTTTTGCTTGCTTACGGCAGTACAATCCGCTGAGAAGGTCACGTGATTTTTTGTGCCACTTCAGTAGACGCCGCACTTCTGCACGTTGTATGCGGGATTGCAATGAATGTGTGCACTGTACACTTCACTTTGATGAGTGCTTGTAGTCTCTGCATTACAAGAGGGATCAGCCGTTGCATTTCCTGCTTGCTTAGGGGGGGGGGGAGGGGCGCCATTGCTGACGATGATAGTTTTTGTACCACTGGATCGGACGCGGCACTTTTTTTTTTCAGGGCCATCTGGGGGGCATGAGCCACTCAAGGCTTTCCCCTTAATAGCATCCATAGCAGAAACTTCAGAAAATGACTCTATAACGCACCTGTCCCGGGGTCCGTGTCACAGCGACGGTAACGTCACAACGTGACATTACCGACGCACGTGCAGTGGCGCTGGTAGGCAAAACACCACAACCGCTGCCTCTCGGCGCGGTGCAGCCGCGCAGTGCTTGGTGCGAGTGCGCGCATGTAAGACGAGTTTTCTATATATATATATAGCGAAGCTTGCTCTGCTTCTTACTCCAACTTTTGCACTGCTTTCACTCTGCTGCTGTCGCTATCTTGCACACCGCGGGACTACGGAAGATGACACAGGTGACGTAAAAAAGCATGCCACATTTGATGAGATCACGATAATAATTTATTAATTTATTGGCACCCCTTTCAAACGGGGCGGTGAAGATACTCACCTAGCCAGCTTGAGTTAATCAGGTATGCTACACATGCCTTTCATTCTAGCATTTTAAGGCGCAACTCTTAGGCGCCCGTTCCTGCGGTGAGCGTCGGTGTAGCCGAGCGAACGAGCTCAGTGAAAGATGAAAGAGCGAGAGGAGAGCGCAGTAGACCCATGAGGCGGAAAGCGGAGAAGGAGGGTATGGCGAAAGCGTGAGAAAAAAGGCGCAGTCCGGCGATGATGTCGACGAGATGGCGCCGGAATAGCGCGCGTCGCCTGGGAGATCTGTCTGCGGAGGCTGCTGTGAAAACGGTCCACGCGTCACCCACGCGCTCATTCTCGCGACCTCCCGATTAGCGAGGCAGTCGCGCCACGCTTCTCTCCATTTGCAACGGCCGCACGAGAGAGATTGCCCGCGCTGGCCAATATATCGCCAAATGATAACACGTATAGAGCTGCGCTAAAATTTCGCATTAGAGAATTCTAATCGTCATTGACTTTCTTTCCGCCAATATCATAAACATCCGTTTCTTATCTCAACAGCAGGTTATTTCTGTGCATTCTAAATCCAAGCGCTTTTTAAGGTGCACGCTGTGCGGGTTTTACTTGGAGAATACCTTCGCATTTCATTAGGATGTACTGAGCGGTCTCTCAATTTTTGCTTCCGCATACACATGCATTCGCTTTTCGCGAGTATTTGTTTCGGTATGTTCTTGTCCTTAAACTACAATCTCGAGCCTCAAACAGTACGTCACTGCTGTTTGTGTTGTACAGATTTTTCCTTCTAATTTCTTTCTTACCATTCTAGTAAACGTCCTCGGTTGTTGTTTTCATTCCTTGCAACCATTTCACTGTCTCTTTTTTCCCTCACTATCTTACCAGTCACTCCTAGTTGTCTAAGTACACTTTCAAGTACCCTGTACTTGATTACCAAATTTCTTGGTCTCTTCCTCCATTCAGTGCCCTTGTTGTCCAAGCAAAAATACATGTCACTTTGTGGGTTTGCGTTCGTCCGCTTCGTTGCTGCGCCATAGTGTAGCATGTTTTGGGCATAGGGACCGCATCGCGGCGAAGACGCTTTCGAACTACGCGCACGCGGGCCGCCACTTTCCCTCCGTCTTTCCTCCGAGGGCACCGTACAGCAGCAGGAAAGTATAGCACTCGCTGATCTCCGCACGCAAACGGACCAGAGGATCACTCGATTGGCCTCTTTTGCGCGGCTCGAGCTGACCGCGGAAGTGGGGGCATGAGGAGAAGCTATCTGGCGGCGAAACCGTGCGTGCTTAATTCCGATTCTCCCGGCCAGCTCTTTTCTTGACCGGCCCCGCCGAGGGTCCTCGAGCTGAGGCGGGTTCGGACCCATTCGCTGCTCCTGTTCTGGAGGATACACCGAAGAGACGCCGCCCACTTCACGTACGCGGTCGTACTGCGCCGGTTGCCTACGGAGGCTATGGCGAGCTAAAGGAACCTTGCCCTGGTTAGCGTGGTTGTTGGGAGCCACCCTCCCGTATAGCGGCGCGTTACAGCTTTCTCTGACGCTGTTCTGTCGCCCTTGATTTGCGGGAGCTCCTGCTCAAACGCCCCAGAGTGTAGCAGTTAGACAAAGCCACCGCAATCGTGCGATAAAAGCCTTTCTTGTTCTCTATACCTTCTCCTTACGGCGGTCTGTCTCGCTCCCAGTGGAGACGGAACGACTGTCCGCTTCGGGTGTAAGAAACATGCGGCTGAGCTGATGCTCCCGGGCTCGAATCCTTGGACCGCCGCGGTGGCCTACGTGACACCCGGTAGAGCACCGTGAGACGGAGATCACAACTTTAGCTGCCCATTTATTTTGATCCATGCACCTGAGCCTTTCTTCAAACTCTAATTTAGTTGTGAAATTCTCTAACTTCAAAAAGACCAAACCTATGGGCCCTATAACGTAAAACTATTCCAATATGTTTTTATTCCAATCTCCTGACGCAAAATTTGCGTAACCGCCGACCCAAGCATCGGGCGGTCACCCACAGGGTTGTCTGAACAAACCAATCAAATGCTCCCTCGTTCACAGGAGGTCACTTTTCTTTGCTTAAAAAACGAATAGTATTGCCTGCACTGAGTGGCTTGTTTTATCTAATGGGCTCACAAGAGGCGAGAAGCATGCTCAAGTGGAGAGGGATTCGATGGGACCGAGCCGCTGCAATGAATATCGATAACCGGATAAAGAGGGCGGTGCCGGCGTCTGCGACTGGTCCGGTTTCTCTTACATAGTTTGCGGTGGCTCGTCGACAATCGCGGCGGCATGCAACGGAAGCTTAAGAATGACGCTAAAACGAATCCTCAGCAAGAAGAGTTGGCAGAACAAGATCGTAAACGTGCCGCAAGTTATCGAAAACGTTACACGGCCATGAAAAAGTTTTATTACACGCGAATAAGCCCATGCTCTCCGGAAGGGGCGAGTAGCCAGTGCCGGAGCAATCGGCAGCGACAATCTTTAATTCCTTTCGGAACGGGGCAGCCTGCGGCTATTCAGAAGAAAATTCAGTTTTGTTCGGCATATTAATGCATCTTTAATGCGTACACGTCACTTTGACGCGGTAAGTTTTTGCGCTTTTGTGACGTCGCGTGAAAGGCAGGTGAAGTGGGTACAGCCCGAAAAATTTTGACCAATAGCCGAGGGCTAATGGCGAAAAGGCGTCGAATCAGAAATAACTATTTTTGTTTTGTTCGGTCAAATTATGCATGATCAGTGTGTACATGTCATGTCAGATGGGGAGCTATCGCGATATTCGTGACGTCGCGTGGCAGAGAGGTCAAGTGGGGGTGGTCCCATAAAGTTTTTGACCAATCGCGGTGGGCTTATTGCAGAATTGGAGTAGGAAAGTTTAGAATAGTTTTACATGGTCACCCTGCACGGCCTCACTTGTTTTGCCGTGGGCCCCTAAAGCCAACCGGCCTACCGATCTTTAGTTAACTTCCGATCCCGACAAGATATCCGATTTTAAGCACAGACTAGCGTTTTCGAACATTATCGTTGGCACCAATACTCGTTTCCAGACTCCATGCACGACTTTATATTTATGGTGGTGCAAAAGTGATCTATTTTTCATAATCACTGCACTCCATTTCCACTTCGTTTTCAAATTATCTTGGTGGGCCCTTCAGTAAGTCGTTCCTTTGTTCATTCATTCATTCATTCATTCACAAACTTTATTAGAGTCCTGAAGCCCGGTCTTATCAGACCGAGGCGGGCCACGTCCACGTCGGCATCGTCAGGCCGAGCCTTATGGTGCAACTGTGGACCCTCTGGCCAGCCTGTAGTTGATCTTGATATGAAGAGCTTGATATCATCTTGTGCCAGTAAAGCCATTTTTCTTCGGGGTCGGCGAGAGTGACGGGACAGTTACATTCTTTCCTCATTTCTCTTTCGGGGTTAATATTATTTACGAAATACGGAGTGTTGTACGTCCCTCTTTGCAGTAAACGTAGCGTGGCTGCCTGAGCCCTGTTCAACTTTACGTGTGGCAGTGGGAACCGCCTACGCCCCAAGTAGTAGTATAAAGTGATGTCGTTGTAAGTTAGTAAGTGATCTTTATGCTCCCCGGAATGGTAGTGGACGTCAGTTCGGTTCTGACCGGCGCGGTAAGCAAGTGCTCGTGCCAGGTCACCTCGTTGAGGTTGAGCCGAGTCTCGTCCACTTGTCCCATATGTGCAGAAAACCATCAGATTTCAGTTTTAATAGTTTCGACCTTGTCGGTAATTTTAGCCGCAGTCCCAGCGACATAGCCTTTGTCAAAGCTCTTAATTGCTGCTTTGGAATCGGTATAAATGACCATTTACGGTGTCTGGTGGCTAGAGCAATTGCGGCTTGCTCCGCCACCATGGAATCCTTAGTGAAGATGGTGACGGCGTCCGGTACCTCGCCCAGGCCGTAGACCACCACGGTCGTGTAGGCCTCGTTGCCTTTGACCCAGGCAGCGTCTACGAGAGCCGCCTGTTCTCCTAGCTGTTCAATTTTTTTCAAGAAAGTTTTCTCTCTCGCTTTTCTCCTGCTAACATTGTGCTCCTGGTGCATGTTTCTCGGGAGGGGTGGTTCTGATCACGTCTCTAAGGCCCTCGCTCAACTATACATCGGCTTCCTTCGGATTCCTCGATCTATTGGGGTCTGTCACTATCGCTTTGAGTATAAGCCTGCCCGCTCGCGCTTTCGTCAGTCTTTACTGCTTCGCCTTCTGTTGCGCTTCCGCCATCTCTTCTATCATATTGTGTAAGCCTCAGTTCATGAGCTTCACGTTCGAGGTGCTGTTGGGTATACTCAGGGTAGCCTTGACTAACTTTCTGATCATAGTGTTGAGCTTGTTCAGCTCCTCCTGCGACCATTTAAATAGACCTGCCACGTAGGTGAAGTGACAGAGAGCGAAGATGTGCACTAGCCTGAGAGCGCTGTCCTCACCCAGGCCCCTGCGTCTGTTATTGATCCTCCTTAGTAACCTGATGACTTGGTCCGTTTCGTTTCAAATGTGTTGAATGACATTGAGGTTGGTACCTCCCGCTGCTATGTGGAAGCCTAAAACTCTAATCTTTTCGACCTGCTTGATCGTGAGTACATCGTGACAGCGTAAGATTATCTTGGGTTCCTCCCCGGGGACCTAGCCCTTGGGTTTTAGACCCCTGCCTCGATGTTTTAGGACAAAAAGCTCCGATTTTGTCGCCGAACAGTTTAGTCCCATCTCGCCTAGTGTGCTTTGCACGGTGTGTATGCTCTCCTGCAGTCTGGTCTCCGTTTGGCCTGCGTTACCGTTGGCGCTCCATATGGTTATGTCATCGGCGTATATTGCAAAGTGTGTACCTTCTATAGTCCCCAGTTTCCTCACGATTCTGGTCATTGCTAGATTAAATAACATGGGCGAGAGCACGGCCCCTTGCGGGGTGCCCCTGTTTCCCAGGTTCATCACCTTCGATTTTAGTTCTCCAAGCGTGAGGCTCGCTTGCCCACCGCCCAGAAACACCTTGACTACGCTGAATATCCTCTCGCCCAACCCCAGCTCGGACAGAACCTCGAGGATGGCCTTGTGCTATATGCGATCAAATGCTTTTTCGACGTCTAGTCCCAGAATCGCTCTCGCATGCACTGGGCTAAGTCGTATGAGCTGGTGTTTGACAGGAGCACGGCGCCCTGAGTCGATAGCCCGGGGCAGAAACCGATCATGTTATACGGGAGGATGTCTTTCTGCTCGACGTATCTAGTGAGTCTGTTAATAACGTATTCCATAGCTTTACATATGCACGATGTAAGCGAGATTGGACGTAGGTTATCCAGGTGGAGCGGTTTGGCCGGTTTGGGTATGAGGATGGTGTTGGCCATCTTCCATTCCTCCGGATAGTCTCCCTTTCTCCGCAACTCGGTGAAATGATCCGTCAAGAAAGTGATCGAGTCATAGTCTAGATTCATTAAGAGTTTAGTAGTAACACCGTTGGGTCCGGCTGTCGATCTACTAAAGAGACCATGGAGGGCGTCCCGTACTTCACCCTCGATGAAATCACGGTCCATTTCCTCGCATCGTCCTCCCATGTATTCTACGCGTTCGTCGTGATCGCCCGGCTGTTTGAGCGGGACATGTTTGTCCGCGAGTTGTCGCATGACTACCTACTGAGTCCTGTATTGGCTGACCTGATGCACTAGTTTTGTGATTGCCGCTCTATTGTTTGACTTAGTTTCGCTCCCGTTCAATGGGTGTTTCAGGATGTTCCAACAGCCCCCGTGTTTGATTCTGCCGGCTGCCAAGTGACAGATTTCGTCCCACTGCTGTTTCGCGAGTGCTCTCGAATGCTGTTCGATCTGTCAGTTTAGCAACGCTTTTTCCTGAGCTTTCGGTTCAGTCTTTGCGTTTTGCATCGTTGCAGGGTGAATAGTTTGGCCTTGATCAGATGCGCGAGCCTACTGTCTATGCTCTCTATATTTTCTTCGGTCTTAATTTCTTTAGTGGCCTCCCTCAGGTCCACTTCGAGCTGCTTGACCCAGATCTAGAAGGACTGTCTGCCCGCTTCTATCGGTTCCGATTCTAGTATCTTCGCTCTAACTTACCTAAAAAGGTCCCAGTCTGTGCACGGAAAGGTTCTAGTCTCGTTTTTCAGCATGCCTATACCTATGTGTATGATATAGTGGTCGTTGCCTAGATCTGTGCCCGAGTTTTTCCAACTAGCTTGTTTCGAGTTGTTGCATAAGTGAGGTTTGTTGGAAAGTCCCTGCACGTGAATGTGCCACTGCGGGTGGGGAAAGCCAAATCGGTGATCAGGAACAGTCCCAGGCCCGTGGCAAGTGCCCATAACCCCTCACCTTTCTTTGTATTCCAAGCGTATCCTCATGCGTATTAGGGGGCATTAAAGTCGCCTCCTATGATGAGCGGGGAGCTCTTTGCGACTGCGAGTGCCTTGTTGAAAAGTGCCCTAAAGCTTTGTTTCTTGTCGGTGGGACTGTTATAAATGTTTAGGCAGAAGATACTCTACGCCCTGCCCTTGTGCTTTTGAGTACGACTTCTACGAGGGTATACTCGATTTTACTCAATCCGAGATGGATATCGTGTTCGATAAAGGGTAGCTTTTTGTCAACGATGGTTGCCAATCCCCTCCCGCAATCTTTCTCTCTGCATATCGATTTGCACCCGGTTAGCTTGACTTCGTTCGCGAAAGTTTCCTGCAGCATAATTACTTTGGTTTGACCCGCATCGATCTAATTAATTGGCGCAGTGATGCCTTTTTGTTGAGGAATCCGCCACAATTCCACTGCCACACACTAAAACTGTGGGCGCTATCCATCATTATTGGATGGGATAATTTTGCTATTACCCATGATCTTCTCTTTGGAACGCCCCTGACGTTCCGGAGAGCGATTTTACGCTTTTTTATCCTGACAGCAAGAATTCGTCGTCATCGCATCTCGTTTCGAGTTTCTTTAATCGCTGTTCGACCGGTAACCTCCATTTCCATAGTTTATCAACTTTAAAGTTAGTCCTTTCCATCGTCTCTCTGATTTCTTTAATCACCTCTTTCAGCACGCTGAGGACTGAGAAAACCGAGTCAGTTTCGGAGCTTACTGCTCTTATTTTCGGGGCGGGGGAGTTGTCTCCCTCTCTTGGTTCGTTGCTTTGACTAACTGGTCTGGCTAAGGCTACGCTGGCAGGGTTCGGCTGTACCTTCTTTTTGAGTTCTACTACCTGTTTGGCCAGCTCTTCATTAGCTTTCCGCAAAGAATTTACCTCGCTAATCAACTGTTCTATTCTGGCATCATTGCTTTCAGTCACCGCCGGCGTGCTGTAGCCACCGACGATTCTCACCGTACCTTTGACGTTATCCTCCCAGGTGGTCCCAACTGTCGGCTTGGCACCGCGTGTTCCGTCTTCTAAGCGCACCCCCGCTCCTCCCGACTTGGAGCGGCTCCTCTCCCTCGTGGCCGATCGCGACCGGGCGCGTTCCTTTCGGCGAGCCCGTACCATATTGCGTGTTTGAAATCTCTGCTTGCACTTCTTGTCTCCGTTGGGGTGGTCTCCTTCACAGAACTTGCACTTAGGCGTGCAAATGTGGTCAGCTGGTGGGTTGAGGGCTCCACACCCTCTGCACTGAGCAGAGTCCGGCGAGGAGCACACGTCCTAGCGGTGTCCTACCATACCACACGGGAAGCACACATCAAATTGTTTCCTTCAGCGATAACATCTCATAAAGGTCAGCCTGTAACGCACAAAGTTTGGCACTCCCAGTCGATCGAAGAGGACGATGACTGAGCCCGACATCTTTATGCGCTTGGCGGCCAACGTGAGTGCGTTGCGCTCATGCACGATATTCCTTGTAATAATGAACTGGGAGTCCCTGATGTCGACTCGTCCAATCACCCATTTGCTCGTGGCGTGCGGGGCCGTCTCGTACGCATTGACTTTGTACTCCATTTCCACGATTTTGAAGGACTTGATTCTCACGTGCCTTGCCGCATGGTCTGGTTCAGGCGTGCTGACCACCACTATATATTGCGTGAAGTTAGTGCCCACCACGTCTTCACTTGCTTGCTCTGCCGTTAGGCCTGAAGCCGCGATCACTGCAGTTCCAATATCGGTGGTACTTACTTTGCTCAAATTTAGTCCTCCACGTGGCTTTATTATAATCTTCAGATGCTCCTCGGGTGGTTGGCGTGTCCTAGAGGCCTTGATTATACGATTCTTAATTGCGCCGGCATTGGTGGCGGGTCCCTTGCTGCCGCCGGTAGCGGCGTCTCCGCCGCACGCTTGCGAGACACTTGGCGTCGCGTTGGCCGCGTCGCTGCTCTTCTTTTCAGCACGGCATCGTAGCACGGTAGCAGCGTCTCCGCCGGTCGCTTGCGAGTTGCTTGGCGTCATGTTGGCCGCGTCGCTTCTCTGCTTTCCAGCACGGATCGTCGTCCGGTAGCCACTTTCGAAACGAAATCTTCCTCGTTCTCCTTTTCCTCTTCCATACGGGAGTCCGCCATGTGCGCCTGGCACGTAGCCGGCAAGGCTTGATGGGCGCTACTCCTCGCTAGGTTTAGCTCCGCACGTAGTGGGATGAAGAGAGAAAGTCCAATAATATTGCCAAAATTTGGTTCCAACCTCGAAGCTTGGTATCAATCGAGTCTGGGCAACTTTACGAATCTGATGATGTGCTTGAAATCGTCGTACCTCGTATAATTCGCCAGCGGAACATTCAAAAAGACGGAGCCGATGTGAGAGACGCGTCTGCTCCGTGCTCTTCTTCTTGTTCTCTGTTTATGTATACGCCGAGAAATTTAACTTACTTGTCTATGGGTATGGCTTGCTGTTAAATTGACATCACGTAATTACTCGTCTTTTCTATAAAGATCATAGTTACCAATTTCTCTGTTCTTAACTTAAGGCCCCGATTTGTCGCTGCGTTGCAACACATACTCGCAAGTTCCAGTAAACCTCTCACATTGTCGGCTGGTAGCATCATGTCGTCTACATGGATCAGTACGGGGACCTTCTGTTGCACCATTTGACCACTGCACGTGTATGATAAAACAAATCCTAATTTACTGTTTTCCATGCGACTTTATATGTCCTTAAAGGGCCCCTCACCAGGTCTGGCCATATTGAGCTAACAAGCCCAGAGCATACAATGCGCGCCAACGATCGTGTTTGCAAAAAATTACAGCACTACGCGCCGCGGAAAGGCCTGAAGTTTCAATCCGAACGCCGTTTCCCTCTTCACTCGCGGCAATCGGCCCGAGAGGAGTGGTGACGTAGTCGGGCTCCTGCGCCTACGTAATCGTGTTCGCAGTGTGACGTTGCTCGTGGTGACACGTGTCTTCGAGAATTATTCAAGACAATGTCTGTTATCTGTGCGACCTCTTGATTGAATTGCCGGATTGAAGTTTAGAGAAATAATCAAACTCACAAACGGAATGTCGGCGTGTTTTTTGTTTTACTTCGCACCGAATCAACAGAGATGCACTTCCGCTTCGTCTGCTTGTTCGCATGGTCGTGCGGTCACGTGCGCAGGTACCGAAACTATGCCATTTTCTACCGTGCTCCAGCGCGTGATCACGTTCTGCGATCGGCTTGTTCCGCCTCAGTATTCGCGTAGCACTGAATTATACCGCTAGTCATGTGTCCTTGTGCACAGCGCGGTAAATCGTGCACTGCGCGAACGAGGCAACAGCTCACGCGCGCGCGGTCAGCGGAAATGCGCAGCGCAGAAAAAAGAAAAGGCGAGGAGAAAGAAAATGAAGGCGGGGCCTGTAACGTGGGCGTCACGCGATCCTCGAGGTCTGGTATCGGAAAACGCAGGGAAGGAATTTCACTTGCGAAGGCTAGACGGGGCGAGTGCACGGAGCCTCTTGCTTTGCAGTGGAGCCCGCCTGCTGAAATCATGGGTTCGCGGCACTTAAATATTTCTATCTCGACTACTGATGAGCCGACTTGAAAAATGTTTCGGCAGAACGCTCTCTAGAGGACACGTAACAACTTCCAGCGTATAACCAAAATTTGCTATGGGGCCTGGTGCGGGGCCCTTTAACATAAAGCATGAACAACAATGAAGACAGAGGACTTCCTTGCTTAAGTCCTTGGCGAATTTTCCTGACTTCATTACAAGCGAAGACCCTTTCTCGATAACGAATTTTTCGGACATTGCAAACTTTTTCGTTGAACTGCCACCTGCGTCATACAATTGGTTTTCAGTAGATATTGTTACGGGGTTAAAAACAGTCAGACGTGTATTTACAGAATATTTACAATAATTATAGCAGCTAACAAGATGGTAGACAGCGCGCGAAGACCAGAACATCATCTTCTTCCGACGATGATTAAAACATCTTTTTCGTCAGCGTGTCACATGACCCCCGGCGTCTGAAGCACAGGCTCAGTGCTGGTTAGGAGGTGGGCGAGTGGTACAACTTTAGACGCGCGACGTGGACCACGTCGGAGCGATGCTGAGCTCAAGTTGGCTCAAGAGGGGCGATTTCGTATGTGACGTCTGTTACTTGACGCAAGACACGGTAAGGGCCGGAGTAGCGTGAAATTAACTTCTCCGAGAGGCCGACGCGTCGCCACGGCGACCAAAGGAGAACCAGGGCGCCCGGCGCGGAATGGACGTCACGATGGCGGGCGTTATATAAGCGCAGCTGATTGTCCTGCGACTCCACAAGTGGACGTCGCGAAATATGGCGTGCTTCTTGTGCTTTGAGGATAGCTTCACGGGCGTACTCGGATGTGGAATTCAGACTAGCAGGCAGAACGGTGTCGAAAGGTGACGTAGGGTCGCGGCCAAACACGAGGAAGAATGGAGAGAAGCCTGCGGTATCATGGCGAGACGAATTATAGGCGAAAGTAACGAACGGCAGCGCGACGTCCCAGTCGCGATGGTCATCGGAGACATACATGTACAGCATGTCAGTAAGGGTGCGGTTAATGCGCTTGGTTAGACCGTTTGTTTGTGGATGGTAAGCAGTAGCAACTTTGTGCTTAGTCGCGCACGAGTGTAGAATGTCAATAACAACATTAGAAAGAAAGTAGCGGCCTCGGTCGGTGAGGAGCTGTCGAGAGGCGCCACGGTGAAGGATGATGTTTTCTAGGAGGAAGTCGAAGACATCGGTTGCACAGCTTGTGGAAAGAGCCCGTGTGATTGCATATCGGGTGACGTAGTCTGTTGCTACAGCAATCCACTTGTTTCCCGAAGCAGACGTAGGAAAAGGGCCTAAAAGATCAACACCTACACGGAAGAATGGTTCTGATGGTACGCCAAGTGGTTGAAGGCGACAAGCAGGGAGTGTGGTCGGCTCTTTGCGTCGTTGACAAAGATCACAAGAAGTGACATAATGGCAGACGTCACGGTATAGACCAGGCCAAAAGAAGCCCCGACGAACGCGGTCATAAGTCTGTGACACGCCAAGGTCCCCTGCAGTCGGTACATCATGAAGCTGGGCGATAACAGTCTGACGCACATGCTCAGGCACAACGAAGAGTCGGGCAGGGCCGTCCGGGCGCATGTTAGAGCGGTACAATACACCATCTTGAAGTTCAAACATTCGAAGGGAAGGATCGGGCGTCGTTGAAGTGAGCCGTTCAATAAGGTGTTGCAAGGAGGCGTCCCGACGTTGTTCGGCTCCAATGTCGCGAAAAGCAGCCAGAGAGACAACGGTGACAGGTATGCCGGCCGCAGAAACGTGAGGAGGGTCGACAGGATGGCGCGACAAGCAGTCTGCATCTTGATGTAACCGGCCGGTCTTGTATACAACTGAATAGTTGTATTCTTGGAGGCGCATAGCCCAGCGGCCAAGGCGCCCTGAAGGATCTTTGAAGGACGAAAGCCAACACAGAGCGTGGTGATCAGTGATGACTGTGAATTGGCGGCCGTACAAATAGGGGCAGAATTTACCCACTGCCCAAATGAGAGCCAGACGCTCGCGTTCGGTGATAGAATAATTGCTCTCTGCAGAGGAAAGAAGGCGGCTGGCGTAGGCAATAACACGTTCTCGCCTTTGTTGTTTCTATGCCAAGATAGCTCCAATACCGTGGACACTGGCATCGGTACGGACTTCTGTTGGAGCTGACGCATCAAAGTTAGCGTGAATAGGCGGGACGTAAGCAGCCCAATCAGCTCGGTGAAAGCACCAGCTTGCTCAGGGCCACAAATGAATGCAGCGTCTTTCTTGAGGAGCTGATTGAGAGGGCGCGCTACGTTCGCAAAATTTCGGACAAACCGACGGAAGTAGGAGCAAAGGCCCAAGAAGCTGCGAACATCATTGGCACATGTTGGCACGATAAAGTCTTTGACAGCCCGTATTTTATCGTGATCAGGACGTACACCAGAAGAATCGACGAGATGCCCGAGCACAGAAATTTCACGACGACCGAAGGGCCACTTGGACGAATTTAGTCGTATCCCCGCCTGACGGAAAACAGATAGGATCGTCGACAGGCGTTCGAGGTGTGTCGCAAAAGTCGGAGAAAAAACGATCACGTCGTCCAGGTAACAGAGGCAGATGGACCACTTGAAACAGTGTGGGAGGGCATCCATCATTCGTTCAAATGTCGCCGGGGCATTACATAAACCGAAAGGCATCACTTTGAACTGATATAGGCCATCGGGAGTAATAAAAGCTGTCTTCTCGCGGTCCATGTCATCAACGGCAATTTGCCAGTAGCCGGAGCGAAGGTCGATGGACGAAAAATATTGTGCTCCTTGCAGGCAATCCTGGGCATCGTCAATGCGTGGTAGCGGATAGACGTCTTTCTTTGTTACCTTGTTGAGGGGTCGATAATCGACACAAAATCGCCAACTGTTGTCCTTCTTTTTAACTAGTACAACAGGGGATGCCCATGGGCTGCAAGAAGGTTCGATGATGTCTCGCGAGAGAGAGAGAGAGAGAGAGTAAACGTTTATTGTAGTATAGGTTGTTTGGTTATGGTGGGTGGAGCCCCTCCTCCAGGGCCCCATTGGTTACAGCGGCTAGCCGGGCCTGGTCAAGGGTCGCCAGTTGGCTTCCCAATTCCACTTCCGCGAGTCGCGCCTCCCACGACCAGTTATGGAGAGTGTTGTCTCGCAGCGGCGAGGTGGCTGCCGCCGGACGTAACGCGTACTGGAATGTTATGTGTTCCAATGTCGGTGTTCCTTCGCACCACGGGCATTTGTTGCTGTATTTGTCTGAGTACAGTTTGTGTAGCCCGTATAAATGTGGGAAAGTGTTTGTTTGCAGGCGGCGTCAGTCCCGTGCTTGCCTCCTGTCTAGGTCTGGGTGAGGAAGGGCTTTGGTTCGCCTACTTAGCCGTTGTAATTCGAGGATTTCTCTTGGCGCACCGGGTGTCGAGGTGTTCTCTCGGGCGGTGTGGCCCGCGGCTCGGCCTGTCATGCCTCGAGCCAAGCGGTCCGCCCGTTCGTTCGCCGATAACCCTGTGTGCGCCGGGCACCAGGTCACGCAATGATCCAGGTTGAGTTCCGTTCCTAGGATGCGGAAGACGCAGCCCGGTAAAGCCCTCCCCTCCCCCCCCCCCCCAAGGAAGAGGCGGCAGGCGTCCTGCGAGTCTCAGCACGTAGGCCGATTGGCCCTTAGCTTCCGCGGCGCGTATAGCCAGGGCTATAGCCACAGCTTCTGCCATTGCAACCGATTTCGTGTGTATGGTTGCTCCTGCGGTTGTTCGTCCTTGGCTAGTTACGACTGCTGCAAATGTACTGCGGGTGCCTGTATTCCTGTGATGCGAACGCGCGTCTGTAAAGTAAGTATCCGGATCGCTTCGCCGCCTTAGTAAGGTGGCTGCCCGCGCGCGTCTCCCAGCCGCATGATGGACTGGGTGCATGTAACAGGGGATTGGCAACACGTGGATCCGCTCTCGGATTTCAGGTGGAAGTAGTATTGCTTCGTCGCCGCAATATTGTGGTGTCAGTGGATAGCGAAGTCTTTGTAAAACCGAGCGTCCCTGAGGTGTCGTGTTTAGCCGTTCACGCTGCGTCATTAGTGCGGCTGCTGCATATTCCTCGAAAGAGTTCATCATTCCTAATTCGTTCAGTCGTATCATGCCTGTGCTTTCAGGCAGGCCGAGTGCAGCTTTACAGGCCATTCTTATGAGCTTATGCGCATGTTCGATGTCGTTACGCCGCGTGGTTTGGAAAGGCAGGGCGCACATTAGACGACTAATGATGAAGGCGTTTACTAGTTGCATGGTGTCTGCTTCGGTCATGCCTTCTCGGCTGCGTGCAACTCTGCTAATAAGCCCGGTTACGCTCCGAACATGATGTCTCGAGAAAGCATCTTGTCAACTTCGTGTTGGATGATACGTCGCTCAGTTGGCGAGACGCGGTAGGGTCGCCGGTGGATCGGGCTCACATCACCGGTGTTTGTTCGATGTTTTACGACAGATGTTTGTCCTAGAGGGCGTTCTCCAGGGTCGAATATGTCCCAGTGTGAGGCAAGGAGGCAACGTAGTTCTTGAGCACGCTGGGGAGGAAGGTCGGGAGCAATCATTTTTGTTAGGGCATTCAAGTCTGAAGGGGCAGGGAGCGAAGCAAGAGTTGAACACGAGGAACTGTCACAAGTTAAAGCCGAAATGTGGTAGTCTCTCGCTGGCGTTACTTGCGCCAGGGATATTCCGCGCGAGAGTATTTGTGTACAGAGTCCAAAGTTCGCAAGCGGAAGGCAGGACGTGTTGTCCGAAATGGTAACGACGGTGTGAGGAAAAGCGACGCTATGCGAGAGCAAGGACATCCAGATTAGGAGATGCGATGTAGTCGCCGTCTGGTAAAGGTGGAACGGGGAGACACCTATGTAGGTAACGGCACAGTGAGAGAGGCGAATATGCTCTGTGGAACGTAGCCGTAGCGGAGCACTTTCGGGAGGGTCAATAGCAGCAGGTAGAGCGAGTTGTACAACACCAGCAGAACAGTCTATCAAAGCGGAATGTGTAGACAGAAAGTCAAGGCCCAGGATGAGGCCGTGATGGCAGTGTTCTAGTACATAAAATAAAACAGAAGTATGATGTCCCGCGACACTCACGCGAGCCGGACACATGCCAATAACGGCTGGTGTTCCACCGTCGGCGACTTGTACCACAGGCGACAAAGCAGGAGTAAGGACTTTCTTGAGACGATTCCGAAGCTGAGCATTCATCACAGATACGTGCGCGCCAGTGTCAATCACAGCCGTAACAGGCACACCATCCACGTTCACGTTAATGATGTTCCGATGTGTGGGCAAGGTCAAAAGATGATTTTTGCATCGGGTCGGTATGGCAGTATCACCTCCAGGTGCTGCACCCGTTAGTTTTCCGGAAGGGTGCGCCGGAAGGAGCTAGGAAACGGTGATCGGCGAGATTGGGGCGATCGGGAGAAGCGGTGACGTGGCGAAGGAGAGCGGCTAGAGCGGGTAGGAAGAGAAGTGTCGCCAGAATTCGCTGGCTGCGTTTGCGGGGCGAACCGGGGAGCAGCATGAGGGCCGTGGGATGGGTGGTAGGACCAGGGGGTTGAATGCCACGAAGACCGGCAGTGACGTGAAATATGGCCGATACGCCCACATGTGAAGCATATAGGCCTGTCGTCTGGAGTACGCCATTCGCCCGGGTTGCGATACCGCGCTGGGGCATTCAGGTTGCGGGTGCGTATGACACTGCCGAGGGAGTGTAGTCAGGCCGGTTAAATGAGCATACGTTGGTCAAACCAACGTTGGCCAATTCTTGGCGCACGACGGTCTGTATCAATGATACGGTCGCCTGGCAATTGTCGGGGCCATGGGTTGGAGTCGTGACAGGAGATGCGGCTTCCCTTTCACGTCGGATGACAATGTAAAAGAACTGGTCTATTGTCTTCCGCATCAACGGCTGCTAAGTGCATTAGAAGAAAAGATAGCGGCATACGGAGAAACAGAATTTCGTAATGCTTCAGGAATTTGAAATGATACTTTCCTAAGTTTGTTAGAATTTTATTCGAACTACACCGCTGTGAAGACTGAAAGAAACTATTTCCTTCAAAAACGAGGAATTCGTATAGGGTCAGCCGTTGCTCCAGTTCCTTGCGGCGTATTCTTGGCCTATGTTGTGACACGCATACACTAACATGTGCAGGATCTTCGCGTTGTTAAAATATGCAGGTATATAGGCGATTTTCTCATAATATTAAGACATGCTTAAGTCATGAATTGCAGGCTGATGCCCATGACATTACTAAGGTGTTCTCTTCTAGCATTGCCGGGCTTAGCTTCCCTTGGGAAGCTGCAAACAAATGCCAAATACAGTTTCTGGATTTAATGTTACTATTAACGGAAGACCATACATGTCGGAAATTTAGTCCGAGGTGTAAGAAAGGGCTACTTGTTTTCAGTAGTGCCCATTCCAAGCTTATTAAAGAAGAATAGTAATGAATTGGCTTCATTCCACCCAAATGAAGACGTTTCCATGTAATGACCGAAAGCTTCGGCTTCTAGGTGACACAGCTGAAAGAAACCGGGTATCCTTCGGTTTTAAATACCTCGGTTTCAGAAGCGCTGCTTCGAAGATCAAACACTGCAGTCAAAAAAGTAAGCCTGACCAGAGAAAGAGGCCGGTGCAGGAGATCCCATAGATTGAGAAACTGCCACACAGCGTCACGAAGATAGCTTCAAAGCATCAGGTCCCGATCATGTTTTCTGCGCCGTGTAAAACATCTAAACATTTGTGCAATGACTAAAGAAGAGAATTCGCTGCCGTGTACGACTCAGCATAGAAATAAATTCACAGAATGTCTGGGAACTGTCGTCTATGAAATTTCTTTGAGTTGCGGTAGCTGTTATATAGTACAAACGGGGAGATGTTTCAACGAGCATGCCAAGGAGCATGATGTCAATGTACGCAAAAGGACTGGTGGATTTCTCAGTGGCCAATGCAAGGTGTGTGGCTGCAAGCCAGGATTTCACGATGCTAAATTTCTGAAGAAAGCAAAAGATAGAACCGAGCGACAAATTGTAGAAGCAGTTATTATTAAAAGATCGGCGACAACTACGTGTGTAAGCATCCATTTTGTTGACTGACTCTGAGTTCCATTTTCTTGAAGACTTTGTTTAGGTCTTAAAGGTATCACCTCTTTTAAAATGGTTTTGCATGTTCATCACAGACGCCTGCGCAAGCCAAGGGTGTGGAGTCCTATGTTCTGTGCGCATGTTACTTGTTTTTCATTACATATTCTTTTTCTGCATAGGGACTTCGCCTTAGCCTGGAGCATTAAGACACGTTGCGATAGCAAACCAAGTTCAATAAACATATCTTGCTATTTCTGTCACTGTATATTGAGCCCAATATGCTCCCAGTCATTTGCAGTATCTTGTTTTGGTTCAATCGCTCGCACCTATCGTTCCACGTCATGCCTGCCTGCATGGTTTGGTTTGTCACGTGTGACCATTTCTGAGTTACCTGTGGCGTCATGTGGCAAGCCATTGTGCACAAATAGGCCGGTTTCGCTGCAAATAAAACCAGTTGATAGTCAGCGCTTGTGATGTGCTTTTGTGTTTCTTTATCTCTGTCTCAGTACAATCTGCGCCTTTTGAATAGCTATGAACAACCTCACCCAAATCAAAGCTTTACTTTCCCATACAACTTATGCTTGGCTGTCTCTATATGTGTCTCTTAGCAGCTCCGCGAAACCGTCATCTACGCCATTCTGTTTGAGAATATCCCATAACAACTTTTATCTGTGTGTCTATCTGTGTGTCTGTGCATCTGGGTGACAACTGTGTATCTGAGCGTCGAAACCAATATTTTCAAGGTGTCATAATGCATAGGCTTGTGCCAATATATTTCCACCTTTCGAATAATGCATCGAATAGTGCCCTATTCGATTCAGCCGTCACTTTTTGTAAATGTGAATATTTTTTTCATACCTTTGAAGTATTTCAAAACGGCAACTGCAGCCACATAACCATTCAGAAAAGTAAGGTAAATTTTCGCCCTGATGGGCATAGGTAGCCATAACACGAGAACTTGCGTAGTGGAGCAGGTTACATCACTAAGGTAGCCACACTTTATGGGCTGTGCAGTGATCGTTTGCACCCTCTGAAGAACCGTGTGCACGCGAAGAAACTACTTGTTTGCTTCTAGTACTCCATTTGTTTTTGAAATACTATACTTCATAGCGTGCTATATGGTCGCGGTAAAAAGCGGACAGAACACAGGGAGACGTTCTTCAAGAAGAACAGGACCAACCTACTCAAAAACCAACAGAGCACAGACACGGGTTTTTCGTCATTGCGTTGTCGTCTGCATAAAGCACACGTGTCATTTGTCCCTCCATACGAGAGCATCGCCGCGATGCTATACAAGAAATGTCACTTGCTGAAGTAAGGGCCGCTGTCATAGCTATTTCATCATTTACGGCTTCATGCTGACAACGTGCACAAGTTCAGGATGGTGCGTGTGGCGCCGTGTACAGTTGAGACTATGGGGAACGACCTCGTAACACTCGATATGGTCCGAAGTATCGCCTTAACAGTTTTTCGGAGACGGAGAGGCCTCGTTTCCGTATGGATGCCCAAACCCAAACTCTGTCGCCGACTTCATTGGTCACTATTCTACGGTGAAGATCATAGCAGCCTGCGTCGTAGTCTTGATGCTGGCATATCCGCAAGCACGCGAGCTACCGAGCCTCTTCTACGCGGTGCGTAAACACATCGGCGTCCGTATCAGTGTCGTCAAAGTCGTGTAGAAGCATCGCATCCAGCATCGTTCGTACATCCCGTCCGTGAACATGGGTGAACGGAGTCGTGCACATCGTATCTCGCTTCGCCGTGTTGTAGGCAAAGGTAATATAAGGTAGGATGTTATTTGAATTTTTATGTTAAACATGCACGTACATTGATAGCATGTCTTCAATGGTTTTGTTTAGGCGCTCTCTAAATCTATTGGTTTGTGGATGGCAGACGGTTGACTTCCAACGAGCCGTTCCACTTAGCTGCAAGACTTGATCTAGAAGTGCAGCCGTGAATGCGGTTCCTCGGTATGCTATTACGACAGTTGGTGCGCCATGTCGGAACACGGCATGCTCAATGAAAAAGCGAGCCAGGTCGGCTGCTGTGCTTCTCTGGATTGCCTCTGTTTCAGCGTAACGTGTGAGATAGTCGGTTGAGATGATAGCAAAGCGATTCCCTGCGGTAGAAGTAGGAAGTGGGCCCAAAATATTCATTCCGACTTGATCAAATGGTCTTCGAGGAACCTGGACGGTTTGTAGGAGGCCGGCTGACTTCATCGGAGACGACTTGCGCCTCTCGCAGTCGAGACAAGTGCGAACGTGATGTCTCACGGCCGTGGTAAGTCTCGGGCACAAGTACCTTTGCTGCACTCTGGCCAAAGTTCACGTGTAGTCGAAGTGACCAGAAGTGACTTTGCTTTGACAGGCTTGAAGTACTTCCGTACGAAGAGCTGCAGTAATGACGAGTAGATAGGGGGACCCAGTCGAACAAAAATTTTCTTTTGTAAAGGACTCTGGCGCGTAAACAAAACGATAAAAGTGCTCTTGCGAAAACTCTAGGCGGTTTCGGTTTGGCAGATCTTCCCTCTAAGTAATGAATTAGTTCAAGTAACTCGGGGTCTTCCCGCCGTTGTTGCGCGATGGCGGATGTGTCCAGAACACAAAGAAATGCTGAGTCTTCTTCTTCGGGCGGAGCAGGCGACACTCTCGACGATCTAGACAGGCAGTCAGCATTCGTATGTCGTTCCCCCGCCTTGAACATGACAGTAATGTGAAACTCTTGAAGCCTCAGGCTGCAACGCGCCAGTCGTCCAGAAGGATCTTCAAGGTTCGTCAACCAACATAGTGAGTGGTAGTCGCTGATAACATTGAAGGGGCGGCCATACAAATATGGGCGATATTTTATAACCACCCATACCACGGCCAGGCATTTCTTTCTCAGTTGTAGAGTATTTAGCCTCTGTGGGTTAGAGTGTCCGACTTCCATAGGCAAGCACTCTTTCTGTTTTCTCTGGCCGCTGCACAAGAACAGCTCCCAAGCCAATAGAATAGAATAGAATTTATTGATAGGAAAGACAGAGAGGTCAACCTGAGCTAGTGCGCTCTAGTCTGCTACTCTGCACTGGGGAAGAGGGAAGGGGATTTAAAGTGATGTGATAGATAATGATGATGATGATAAGAGAAGTGGTGAGTGCTTATGTACATGACACAGTTGTCTTACTAGAGCCGCTCGTCGAGCTTGGTGTCCTGCAGAAACTTCAACAGTATTTTTGTTGCATGCATTGAAATTGCAGTATCAGGCCATGGGCTGAGGATAGCTTCCTCCGACAGTGGTTGCCTGCCAACGCTGGCTAGGAAACTTTCTAACGTCCTTCGTTCCAGTATATATGCTGCGCAGTCGCACAGAACGTGTTGGAGTGTTTCAGGCATCTGGCAGGGCTGTTCGATTGGCTGATGAGGTGCGCGTAGCGACGGGTGAAAGCAACGCCGAGCCGAATCCTGTGTAGCAATGATGTTTTGCTCCGTGTAAGTTTCGGGGGCATACAGAATTTACCGTCTGGGTCAATCATATGTAGACGTCTGTGAATGTTGTCATAGGGGGCTCTGTAAGCCTTTGTAAGGCCCTGCATGAGTGCTTTGATTATGGAGTTGGTGTCAGGTCGCGAGTAGGCAATCCGTACTTCATCAGACGAAGAGGAGACCGATCTTGCCTCACTGTCAGCGAGTTCATTGCCAAAAACGCCACAATGACTAGGCACCCACTGAAAAGTGATCACGTGGCCACTTAACCCGGCGCTGTGATGAAGTTCGACGATTTCGAGTACGTGCAGGTAGGATGGTCCTTTCTTTAAAATGCATTTTAGCGCCTGTAGCGCAGATTTGGCATCGCACAATATCGGCCATTTATGAGGTGTCTGCGTTCTCATAAAACAGACAGCCTCCCTTACTTCCGCAAGTTCCGCAGCCGTAGATGTCGATTTGTGGTCTAATCGAAGTCGTCGAGTAATTCCAAGTTGTGGGATGACAAACGCGGCCGTTGTAGCAGATGTCCCACTATATAATGTAAATATATGGGACAGGCTGAGCTGTTTCAAGCCAATAGAGGAAACGTGAGATTTCTTCATAATTTCGGGTATCTGAAGCCTCACTAGTGGTCTTCGCAATGTCCATGGAGGTGTCGCGGGGATATCGGCGGCCTGGAATCTTGCAGGTATAATGCTTGCGTGACATGCAATAGCTTTAGAAAAACCAGTCAGGGTTGGTGCTTGGAGGTGTTGACAGTGGATGGTGTGAGTGTCTGCTTAACAGGCGAAGATAGATTCGCACAGGTTCACAAGACCTGTATATGTCGATTGGACAAGCCCGTGTTTCCGCTATTGTTCCCTTAGTTGACGTGCAGCGTGGCAAGCCAAGACATATCCGTAGTGCTTGTGCCTGAAGGCTCTCCAGCGTGCGTATACAAGACGACCCCATGTTAGATAACACAGGCATGCTGTTTGAAGTTTGAAGTTTATTACAATTTTGACAATACAAGATTGTCATGGCGCCGGAGCAAAAGGCGTGACTATACACGCCTGACTAGGCCCCTGGCGCCACGAGCACAGCAGGCAACAGTGCAAAAAAAATATATACATATATACACATAATACACACATATACATACTTATATATACGAATGTTACAATTATACATACAAGAAATCATTGCAACGCAATCAGTGTAAATAATGAAAATGAAGAAATAAAGTGCGTACAGAAAGATACAGGAAGGCCAAAAGGCCACATGGGAACAAAAAGTCTTGCAACGCATGAAATTGCATATCAGTCGAAAAAACAGGAAGTAAATTACAAAAAACAGGTGTCATTTGTTGGAAAAATACAGTTTTGATTTCTTTCTGAACATTGAAATGGTTGAGGAATCTTGCATGATATCAAATAAAGCATGCTCATAATTAAGTAAATTAGGAATCTGCCACTGTAAAAGCTGATTGCCGTAGTTTGTTCTAGTTTTTACCTTAATAAAATTCCTAGCTCTTAAGGTGTAGTTAGTTGTGGTATTAGTATATATAGAAAAAAAGTTCTCACGATTACTTATGAATTCTAAAAAAGCTTTTTCGGATAACTTTTGTTTATACAAACTAGCGACACTCAAAATACTGTCCTGGTGAAAGTACTCAGAGGTATGTTCGTACATCGATAGGTTATTAATAATACGAACACACTTCTTCTGCATTCGGAATAGAGTTTCCAAGTTAGCCTTAGAAGTGACGCCCCAGATAAGTAGACAATAGTGGAGTCTAGAATGGATAGTAGAAAAGTATAACTGACGTTTAAGTTTTAAAGGTAACAGCGTGCGATGCTTATTGAGCATACCAATTAATTGTGCTATGCTACTTTTAATATAACTTACGTGATGCGTCCACCGTAGATTTTCATGGAAGAGTACACCCAAGAACTTGTACTGGGAAACCCTTTCAAGTGGTTGTGATTGAAATATTAAAGAAGATGCGAACTTAACTGGTTTGTTAATAGGAGTAAAAACAATATACTTTGTTTTTTTAACATTTAGGCTCAACTGATTAGCCGATAGCCACACTGAAAGGGAATTTAACCAGTTGTTAATAAGAGGAATTAGAGTAGAGATGTTATCAGAGGAGAAAAAACGTTTGTATCGTCGGCATATAATACAATATCGGGTGTTCCTGGTATTGCCACGATATCATTGATATAAAGAAGGAAAATCGTAGGACCTATAATAGAACCCTGCGGGACGCCGTACCTAATGTCTGCTAAATCTGATTTTATGCTGTTGATTTCCACAAATTGGGAGCGGTGCGATAGATAGCTACGCAGTAAGTCTAAAGCAATGCCTCTAATTCCATAAAAGGGTAATTTAGAAAAAAGTATGTAATGTTTAATTGAATCAAATGCTTTATTAAAGTCTAAAAATAAGCCTATCGTGTATTGTTGGTTTTCTATATTGGTAAAAATTTTATCACGTATTTCAAGTAACGCAGATTCAGTGGATTTGCCCCTTTGAAAGCCATACTGATTCGGGGATATAAGGTTATGCTTTTGCATGTGTCCAGTTATTCTAGAATTTAAGGCTTTTTCAATAAGTTTTGAAAAAACTGGAAGTATTGATATCGGCCGGTAATTACTGATGCAATCAGTTGCGCCACCTTTATGCAAGACGACGATCCTAGCAATTTTCATGTTATCCGGAAATGTGCCTGTAGAAAACACAATATTTGTTATGTCACAAAGAACACTGCATAATAAATCCGCGACTGCTTTAATTGGTGCTATTTTAATACCGTCATAACCACAAGAAGAGCTGTTCTTTAAATTGCTAATAATGTGTGCTATTTCTGTAGGTGTAACAGGACGAAGATACATAGTATTTTGCAAACTGGTGTTAATATAGTCCTTAAAGTTGTTGCTAACTTCTGAGTCAAAGGAGCCAAAGCACAAGAACTGCTGATTGAATACTTCCGCGAGGGATTTACCACTTAGCACTCTATCGCCGTACGTAAGTTCCTGGGGAATGCTATTTTTTGTGTGCCGTAATAGGTCCTTTAGAGTTCGCCAAGTTTTCTTAGGATCATAAAGAATGTCCGTAAATTTGTTAGCGTAGTAATCAACTGTAGCGTATGTAGCCCATAAATAGTGCCTGGTGCACTTGGAGGAAACTTCGCTCAGAGGGACCCCATCTCAGTCCTGATATTACACGAGAACATGTATGAAGTTGGTCAGTTTAGCCTAGTCAGTTTAGGAACATGTTCGGTCCAAGAAAGACTGCGGTCTATTATCACGCCAAGAAATCTGTGGTGGGTGACTAAAGGGGGCGCCGTTCCGTCGACAACGATTGGATAATGTGACATTGATTTGCGCCTGAAAGCCATGACTGCACACTTAGTTGCTGAGAGTTACAAGCCTCTACGGTGCAAGTACTGCGCCGTTATGGTAGCCGCACGTTGAAGCCTTGCACGCACTTCTGGACGTGTGACCCCAGATGACCAGATACAGACATCATGCGCGTACGTACTGATACGCGCTGTTTCAGGTAGCTCGTCTGCAAGGCCCACCAGTATGATATTGAACAATATTGGGCTAAGGACACCGCCCGGCGGAACACTCTTGCGAACGTCATGTCTATCAGTCTCGCCATCTGAAGTAGACATGAAAATGTTGCGGCCACTGAGGTAACTCTGCAGCCATGCGTACATCCGGCCACCAACTCCAATATCCTCAAGAGCCCGAAGAATCGAATGGTGGAAGACCTTGTCATAGGCGCTTTTGATATCCAGAAATATTGCGCATACCAGATGACGGCGTCTCTTTTCCTGTTGAACAGAAGATACTAGGTCGATCACACCGTCAATGAACGATCGGCCTCTTCTGAATCCATTGATAAAATCAGGAAGTCCGCCACTTTTCTCGTGTAGCCATTCCAGTCTGCTCTGTACCATCTGCTCTATCACTTTACCGACACAGCTTGCCAAGGCTATTGGCGGACAATGTGAGAGATCATGTGGGCATTTCCCATGTTTTAGCAAAGCCACAAGACGACTGCACTTCCAGTGATTAGGCACAGTTGCTGTGTCCCACGTAGAGTTGTAGAGCGTCAGGAGAATTTCTCGACCTTCTACTCTAAGATGACAAATCGCGGAATATGTAATTCCGTCTGGTCCTGGGCAAGTTGACCGGCGGGAAGTAGATATCGCAGCGTCGAGCTCGTGCATAGTAAAAGGCGCGTCTAGACGGTGATCGCTAGATGGTGGGAAAGTCAGTCGTAACTGTGTTGATATATCGTTAGATGAGCTCACAAGTAATTTGCAGAAGTCATCGGTGACCTCAACTTCACGCCGGCCTTGCCGTATGGCCACAGCGCTGAACGGGTGAAGCTGTTGAGGAGGCGAGAGAAGGCTTCGCACAATTTTCCAAATTCTAGAGAGAGGTTTTCTCGGATCCAGAGAGCCACAGAATGATCTCCAGCGTTGTTTGTCAAGCTTGTCAAGGTGGCGCAGGACATGACGCTGAGCCCGGCGTGATTCAGTGACGTCTAATGGTGATTTGGTCCATCTGTGTTTCCGTTCTGCTCGACGCCGTATCGCGCGAAGTCGCTCGTACTGGTCATCAATAGGTGATCTAGGTAAAGGTGCGCTGAGCTGTCTTGTTGTGTCGCGTAAAGTTGTCGCGATGACATCTTTAATATTGGCTGCTGCTTGGATGGCTTGACATGCGGTGTTCACAGATTCTCGGAATGTTGGCCAATCGATAGAACGCTCAGTGTGCTGAGCTGGGGGATGGAACCATTTCAACTGAATATATGATGGTAGGCGGTCACTTCCATGGGTCTTGAGATCAGTACACGATCGTGTAGCAGACAGGAGGCTTTTTGAAACAAACGCAATGTCAAGACAACTGCTGTAGTAAGAGCCTCGAAGGTATCTTGGCGAGCCATCATTGATCACCCTCAAGCCTTGACTAAGCATGAAGTCAGCCAAGTCTCTACCGCGGGCGTCCGTCGAAGCAGAGCCCCACATAGGATAGTGGGCATTAATGTCGCCGATGACTATATGCGGACCCGGACAAGTTTTCAGTATGGACAGCAAATATGAACACTCTATGCTCGTTGTTGGGGCAAACGTACTCGTTGGAAGCGTGTGCAGGAATGTCTTTACGAAGGCACGTTAACTTCCGACGAACAAAAGTGAGCACATTGCTTAAATTGTGGTTACTCGTTGACCACAGTGGCACAAATCCAGATACGCGCAGTAAAGACGTCATGTTTGGTTCACATATTACAGCCACGGGAAACTGGTATTTGAACATCCATTGCCGAAAGTCTGCGAGGCGGCCTCGTAGGCCTCTGGCATTCCACTGCATTATTGCAGATCTTCGTAATTGGTTTTCAAAAGATAGCGCCACGATGTTTTATTGCAGAGCCGCAAGGAGCGGTTCCAAAGCATCTAGAACATGTAGCGCGGTCTTAGCAACCGGCTTTTGTAGTCCGCAGAGAAGTGAACGCATCGTAGTTGTCAGGTGTTTCAGCATACTTCGTACATTTTCATTTTCTGTCTTATCATTCTCAACCACCTTTGCAGATACATCACCCGACGCATTCAAGCCTGTTTGTCTGGATGGGAGCGACGGTCAGTCAATGTCAGAGTCGGTAGGCGGAAGCGTCGTTTTATGCTGCGCATGTGCTTCACGTGCTCCTGCCGAAGAAGGTAGGTCGGGCCCGCATCTTGATCGCAGAAGCAAAATTCGCAAGCGAGGAGTTTGCCTTGTAGCCGATGGTCCATCTGTTCGGGAAATACTCTTGTCTTGCTGTCGTCTGTGTCGCGATCGGCGTCTGCGGCGGCGTATCGATGTAGCAGCCTGTCTGTGAGTGGAGTTGTCCCGCACCATCTTTCGAAGCACTGACATTTCGTCCTTGATTTTCTGGCAGTCCTTTGATGTCGCTTCATGTGGACTGGCGTAATTAGGACATTTTAGGGCAGTAGCATCGCAGCTATCATTTTGATGGGTCCCTCCACACCGTTGACATGTTACGCCGCCCTTGCAAGCTGCGCTTACGTGTCCTATTTTGAAAAACTTCCGAAACTACACCAGTTTTGGCACGTAAGGGCGCACACGGTGTCTTACGTATCCTACTTTTACGTAGTCAGGGGCCCTATAACGTAAAACTATTCCAATATGGTTCTATTCCAATCTCCTGACGTCAAAATTGCGTAACCACCGACGCATGCACTGGGCGGTCACCCGCAGTGTTGTCTGAACAGACCAATCAAACACTCTCCTCGTTCATAGGAGGTCACTTTTGTTTGCTTGAAAAGCGAATAACATTGCCTACACTGAGCGGCTTGTCGTATCTAATTGGCTGACAAGAGGCGAGGAGCATGCTCAAGTGGAGAGGGATTCGCTGGGGCAGAGCCAGGGCACTGAAAATCGATAACCGGATGAAGAGGGTGGTGCCGGCGTCTGCGATTGGTCGGCTTTCCCTTACTTAGCTTGTGGTGGGTGGTCGAAAATCACGGCGGCATGCAACGGATGTTTAAGAATGACGCTAAAATTGACCCTCAGCAAAGAAGAGTTGGCCGAATGGGGTGGTAAACGTGCCGGAAGTGCTCGAAAACGTTACACGGCCACGCAAGAAGCCTTATTATACGCAAATACACCCATGCTGTCCGGCAGGTGTGAGTAGCCAGCGTCTCCGCGATCGGCGGCAGCCATCTTTTATTCCTTTCGGAACCGGACAGCCTGCGGCTATTCCGAAGAAAATTCAGTTTTGTTCGGCATATTAATGCATCTTTATCGCGTACACGTCACTTTGACGCGGTGAGATTGTGCGGTCTTGTGACGTCGCGTGACAGGCAGGTGAAGTGGATGCACCCCGAAAACTTTTTACCAATAGCCGAGGGCTAATGGCGAAAAGGGGTCGAATCAGAAATAACTGTTTTTCTTTTTTCTGTCAAATCATGCATAATCAGTGTGTACACATCATATCAGATGGGGAACTATCGCGGTTTTCGTGACGTCGCGTGACAGACAGGTGAAGTGGGGGTGGTCGAAAAATGTTTTCCACCAATCGTGGAGGGCTGATAGCAGAGTAGGAATGGAAAAGTTTGGAATAGTTTTACGTTATAACGCCCCAGGTAATGTTTCAGAGTCAAAGACTATTTTAATACACCGGGATTGACCGAAGCGGTGAATCTGCACTATTGGTGCGGTGGAATTCAAAAGCCTCTCGAGGTCAGTGTCTGCGATTTCTTGGTCCACGTGAGAGATAACGCCAGTTGAGGTTCCTTTTTCATGCGCAAAGAAGTAGTGCACTGGGATGTTTCCTAGTAGTGTGGTAGCCTTTAGCGTATCCAGAATTGACATATTGTTAACGTCAACCGAGAAGATGTTCCTCCGTGCTTTAATTCTGATCTCGCTGACTTGGCCTGGCGCAATTCGCTCAATGTACTCTGTTAAGCTCCGCCTGTTCAAGGTATTCAGATTGTCGGTAGCTGTGGTAGGGACGTAAGCAACGGTAAATTATTGCTTACCAGTGTCCTGCCTGGGCAACGATTCACTGTCTGTTGATGTCCTCCTGAGTTTTCTCTTCAAACGGCGACCCACGGCAAGTGTGAAATCGTTGTCCGATTCCATTTCTTCAACCATTCAGCTGTCGGAAGATTCAAGGGCGACAGTGGAAGGGCCAGTGCGGTCCCTTGTCTTCGCTGCGGCCAGTGGTGGACGACCAGGGTCAAACGCTTGGTTGGGATTCCTATAGCCCCATCCCGGAGGATCACGTTGTGCCCTTTGACAGCCTCTGATGTCGAAAAACGTCCGAGACACAGGAAAATGAAGAGACCACAGCTATAGGCGTTCTTCTTCCGAGGCACTTCTCAACATTTCTGGCATCGGCGTGGAGCAACGTAGGAGCGGTCTCATCAAAGTGAGCAAGCATTCGATCTATCTGGAGACGTTGCCGCAAGTCGTTGAATGCACTTTGCTCTTCGTTGCCCCATACAAAAGCAACGTCGCTTCTCGTCAGGCAGTTAATGGCGACGCAATGCGAGCAAGGTCAGCAATAAACCGCCGGTAATAGGCGCAGAGGCCGTGGAAGCGCCTGACAGTCTTTTTATCGGATGGTACGGAAACTGTGCGACGGCGGCAATTTTTTTAGGAACCGGGCGGACACCTGCGTGGCTCATGACGTGACCAAGAAACTGTAGTTCCGCGAAGCCAAAGTGGCACTTCTCCGGCTTCAGGGTGAGGCCGGCGGACCGTATGGACAGCAGAACCGCTTCAAGCCGTTCGAGGTGTTCTTCAAACGTTGCGGAGAACACGATGACGTCGTCGAGAGACATTAAGCAGGTTTTCCACTTCAGACCCGAAAGCACGGTATCCATGAGGCGTTAGAACGTAGCAGGGCCAGAGCACAAGCCGAAAAGGAAGACCTTAAATTCGTATAGGCCGTCTGGCGTCACGAAATAAGTTTTTTCACGGTGTCTGGGGTCTGCTTCAATTTGCCAATATCCGATTTTTAAGTCCAATGAAGAGAAGTAACGTGCGTGTCGAAGCCTGTCGAGTGAATGATCTATACGGGGAAGCGGGTACACGTCCTTCTTTGTCACCTAATTCAGTTTTTGGTAGTCCGCCCAGAAACGAAAGCTGCCGTCTGTTTTCTTGACTAGAACTACATGAGATCCTCAAAGACTCGTTGATGGTTGGATCACGTCGTCTTCAAATATTTTTGTCACTTGTTGTATGGCTGCACGTTCTCCGGGGGCCACACAATAAGGATTTTGGTGGATTTGTCTTGTCGTATCTTCTGTAATTATTCAGTGCTTTGTTTGAGGCGTCCGACTGACACTGTACGTCGAAGCAAAGTAGTCGTTGAACTTTGCCAATAGCGTAAGAAGCCGTTCTCGTTCGTGCTGCGACAAAGCAGTGATGACGTCAAGTACAGGAGCGGGGTATTGCATAGGTGCTTCTTCAAGTAGTGAACTGCAGCCGCGAACATCCGAAACACCGTCAAAATAAGCCAATGCCGTGCCCTCGAGAGGGTGCCGTCGCTCTGTCCTAAAATTTGTTAGCAACAGGTTCGTGCACCCGTCGGTGACATTTTCGATTCAAATATTTGCAGCATCCAGGAAGAACGATGAAAGCGGCCACGAACGAACAAACCCCGATTTTCATTCTAGCAGTAAATCTTCCAGTAGGAATCAGAAATTGGCCGCCTGCCGTCCTTATGTGAGGTCCCGTCCATAGCATCTTTACTTTTTTCCGGTGGAGGACGAGTTCCTAACTTACTACAGAGAAGTCGACATCAGTGTCGACTAACGCTGTCACCGGCTGCCTATCCACGAAAACATCAATGTCGGCGCTCACAATTTCTTCGGTGCTTATCGGCTTCACGTCGTTCTGCAGCGACAGTGTTGGGGGCTTATTATTTTCTTACGGCAGACCTGCAACCTTACCACCAGAGATCGCCGCCTTCAGTTTCCCTGACGGGGGCTGGGCGACCTTCTTCATCGGAGGTCAGCAAAAGCACGTCTACGAGGTGAAGCCATCTGCCATGGCGGGGTTGGGGAGCGCGATCGACGGCCGAAATCGGACCGATCATTGGGCACGAATTCGACACTCGGGTGTGCTATTGGAAGTGCCTCAAAAGCAGCGTTGTCACGGCGTAGCATGGCGTTGTCATTTGCACGTCGAGCATAGGACCACGGACGAAGGGGTCGAAATGATGTGTCACGATGCCAGCAATGACGGGAAATATTTATGGCGCCTCCGCAGTAAAAACAGAGTGAGTGCCTATTTACAGTGCGCCATACGACAGTTCTCAGAAATTGCGGGCGTCCCGTAGGGTCGTTTTGCGGCGTTGACGAAGGCGCAGCAAACGACGGCTGGCGTTATGACGGCAGCCGCATAACGACTGCGCGCCTCGAAGCCTCCTTTTGCGGCGGCGACCGAGGAGCGGCTGTAGGAGTGTGGTGACACACGCGACAATGTGTCAGCGTCTTCATGCTTGTGGCCGGACTTGTCAACGATAGTGACGTCAATTTCTTGTAGCCGCAAGCTCCACAGTGCCAGTCGTCCTGAAGGATCGCGTATGTTTGCCAACGAACATACAGCATGGGGGTCAGTCACCACTTTGAAAGGAGGGCCGTAGAAATAAGGGCGAAACTTCGTGATCGCCCACACAACCGCGAGACACTCTTTTTCTGTGGTAGAGTAGTTCGCCTCGGCACTGGACCGCAAACTCCTAGCACTCTTTTATTGACGTCTTGACGCTGGACGAGTACTGCGCCGAGACCGATGTTACTGGCGTCAGTCTGTACCTTGGTGTCAGCGTCGTCGCCAAATTGTGCCAGGACGGGTGCTCACTGCATTTGTTGTCGTAGTTCAGCGAAAGCCGCTCATTGGTCCAGGCGAATGGCGTGTCATCCCTTGTAACGCGAGTCAGGGGTTGCGCTATCTGCCAGAAGACTTCAAAGAAACGGCGATAATACCCACACAAGCCTAGGAAACGCCGCACGGCCTTCCTGTAGGCCTGAGGAGGAAAAGCGGTTACCGCGGCAAGCTTATCGGGATCGGGTCGGACTGCTCTAGCGCTTACGACAAGAGATCGCGTCCGCATCGCGTCTACCGTGCTCCGACGGCCTCTGCACTCATCAGGTGCGTGCGTATACCGCCGTTGCGGTGCTCTCTCCAGCCATCAGCGCCCCTTCAGCTCCACCAGAAGACCACCCTCCAGTGGCTTCGTTGTCACCGCCAGCGCGTGTACAGCGTTACTACGCTCCGCATCCTGCCAGACTCATTTGCTACTACTGTGGCTATCGAGGGCACTTCTCCCAATTTTGTCGAAGGCGTCAATAAGATGAGCAACATGGCTACGCTCCCGAGGAATGTACAAGCGTCCATCCAGCATTGGGCTATCAGCGCACGTCTTACCGCCTCCTCTTATCACCGGTCACCTTCTTCTTCCTACCCTACTGATATGCCTGTGAATTCTCGTGCGTGTCGCCGCAGGTCGCCGTCTACACGTCGTCGTTCGGTGTTACCTCTCCGACCCGCTTCTCATGTCATGAACGCCCCCTCGGAAAACTCCCCGATGCAGTTTCAGGAGGGGAAATTGCATCCAGTGGACAGCCTACAATTCCTCCTGAGCGACCGTCCAACTTGTTGACAGTGTTTGTACACTGTGTATACGTCGAAGCTCTAGTTGATACAGGCGCTGCCATATCGATTATTTGTGCTGACGTTTGTTTCCGCCTCCAAAAATTGACCACGTCTTGCGGCGGCCCTTCTCTTCCTGCCGCGACCAACGCTATTATTCGTCCAATCCCGCAATGCACTGTTTGTGTGTTCATCGACGGCTTGTTCATTGACGGTGTTCTTCGTCACCACATTGATTTTGTGGCATTTCATGAGTACCAAGGAACTTATCTTAGGGCGCGACTTATCTTTCGTGTCCGCTTCTATCTCTTGTCGTCAGGGCCTCATACAACTGGATGCCACAGGCACTTCTCTTCCTAACTATTAAGAATGCATTCGTCTCGTCACCTCCTCGGATTACGTTCTTTCGCCATCTAGAGAAGTGATTATAAGTAGGTGTCAACTCCTGAAATATTGTGGATAGCAACGTACTCATTCTGCATTACGGCCATACCCTGTCTCGAGGGATTCTGATTACCCCTGGCCTTATTCGCTTCTCTGAGGGGTCTGCATTGCTTAGCACTTTAAACCAAACTCCCGAACTCCAACTGTTGCCTGGTGTATCAACTGTCGCTTGCGCTGTTGACACTCATCCCGCTGCAATTGTCACACTTTCGATAGTGCCACCTGAGTCAAGTTCGCCGCCAAGTAATGCCTCTTTCACACCATTGTTGGCAACCATAAGCCCTGACCTAACGCCTGCCGAGAGTCAAGATCTGCTCTCAATATGGAACAAACACCATTCCTTGTTCGACATCAATTCGCCCGTCCACAGTATCCCTGCCACCGCTACTCACCGCATGGAGACTGATGGCTCCCGCATTGTTCAACGGTGCCCATATCCCATGTCTCTTACAGTGCGCGATATCATCAAGGAAAACGTATCATACATGCTTAGACGAAATGTCATACGTCCTTCCTCGAGTCCCCTGTTGTTCTAGTGCAGAAGAAAGACGGCTCAGTTCGTTTTTGCGTCGATTACCGTGCGCTGAACAAAATCACGCGCACAGATGTTTACCCCCTACCACAGATCAACGATGCACAAGATTCGCTCCACGTCGCCAAATATTTTTCTAGCCTTGACCTTAGATCAGGCTACTGGCAAATACTCACGTCCGAATCTGACAAAGAAGAAACGGTGTTTGCTACCCCTGATGGGGTCTACGAGTTCAATGTGATGCCTTTTGGACTCTGCAAATCGCCTGTCACCTTCGAGCGCATGAGCGATAATGTCTTGCGTTGTTTGAAATGGAAAAGCTCTCTGTGCTATCTCAGCGGCATGGTATTGTTTTCAATCACGTTCTCACAATATTTGCAACGTCTTGATGAAGTCCTTGCCTGTCTTAAAAACTCTCGCCTGCAGCTATACAAAAAAGATGCAGTATCGCCAGCAACACCATCAAAGTTCTGGGGCACTTGGCCAGCCCAGAGGTTATTTGGACGGACCCTGAGAAGCTTGCTGCTGTCCTGGAATATTGCCGTCCGCTGCGTCAAAAAGACCTGCAGCGTTTTCCCGGTTTTGCTTCTTAATTCCAGTGCTTCATGCGCAACTTCGCTGCGCTTGCGTCCCCGCTCCATCAATTCCTCGATAGTAATGCGCCCTTCCTCTGGCCTGACGAATGTGAACGTGCTTTCCAGGTTTTGAAACATGCCCTGACGTCACACCCAGTACTACGCCACTTCTATGCGAGCGTGCCCAGCATCCTTCACAGTGACGCTAGCAGTCATGGTCTGGGTGCCATTCTACTGCAACGTGACAACACGTTCCGCGAACCAGTCATTGCTTACGCTAGTCGTACACTAACCACAACTGAGAATTACACCGTAACCAAGCAGGATTGCCTTGCTCTTGTTTAGGCAGCGCAAAAATTTTGCCCACATCTTCTCGGCTGCCATTCTACATTCGTTACCGACCATAACACCTTGTGCTAGTTCTCATCGCTAAATAATTTATCGGGTCGCCTTGGTCTCTGGGTGCTTCGCTTACAGGAGTACTACGTCGATGTCACCTACAGGGCTGGAAACAAGCATCAAAATGCTGATGCTCTACCTCGCTACCCTCTGCCAAGCTATGACAATTTACCATCGCGTCTCCGTACTATTGTACGTCCCGAGTCCTCTTCAGCAACTTTACCCATCGCAACCCTTGATTCGCTAAGACCCAACAACACATCTGTCCTTCTGTCCAACCGTCGTGCCGACCCATACTGCCGAACTATTCTTCAAAGGATGGAAGGTTCTTCGTTACCTCCGAACGCCCGAATTTGCCGACAACTTAATTATTTCAAGCTGCACAACGGGGTTTTACATCGCTACTCTTATCATGTCGATGGCAACAAATGGGTCCCGGTCGTACCACGTTCTCTGCAACGTGAGGTGCTCGAAGCCTTTCACGATTCTCCGACGGCCGGTCATCTAGACTACCACAAGCCTAAACACAGAATATGAAGTCGCTTCTCCTGGCCTGGCTTGTCTTCAGCCGCTGCGAAGTACGTTGCATCCTGCGTTCATTGTCAAAGCCGCAAATGTCCGACGACAGCTCCTTCTGGCTCTTTACAACCTCTGCCTTGTCCCGCCTCGCCTTTCGAAGTACTCGGAATAGACTTGTACGGTCCTCTTCACACGACCTCGCATGACAATCATTGGATTGTAACCACCGTAGACCATCTAACACGCTACGCGGATACAGCTTCTTTACCATCGGCGACTGCGTGCTGAAGTCGCCGATTTCTTTCTACACAACATTTTCTTACTCCATGGTGTGTTCTCCTCAGCGACCACGGCAGAGTCTTCCTCTCTTCTATCTTTATCGAAGTTCTGCGCGCCTCTAACACAATTCACAAGACGACTTCCAGTTACCATCCGCAGGCCAACGGCTTGACAGAGCGTTTTCATCGTACCCTCTCAGAAATGACTGCGAAGTACCTCCGCCCCGACCACATGAACTGGGATGCAATCCTGCCGTTCGTGACATTCGCCTATAACACGGCTAACGTACCACCGGCTTTTCGCCTTTTTTCCTCGCCTATGGCCGCTCGCCAAGTTTCGTTCTTGATGTATCAATCATTTCTACTCCTGTACCCCCCGCAGCTCCTTTCTCGGAACAGCTTCTGTCTCTCCTCGCGCACTGCCGTCGCCTCGCCCTCCTTAACACCGGCATCTCCCAGGACGCTCGCAAGTCTTGTTACGACTGGACTCACCGTGCTGTGACTTTTTCTCCTGGTGACGAAGTTCTTTGGACTCCTGTGCGCATTCCCGGCTTTTGCGAAAAGTCTCTCACACGTTTTATTGGACATTACACGGTCATTGAGCAGACACCCCCTGTCAATTACCGCTTTTCGCCCCTTTGAACGCAGTCCATTTAACGTTGCCCTCAGACAGACATAGTGCATGTCTCTCGCTTAAAACCATATACTCGACGCATTTCATAATACTTCCGCGCAGCCAGGCGGCCGCTTCTACAGCGCAAGGGAATTAGTGAGCTTAACACATGCCTGACGTTCAACTTCATCATCTCCACATATCATCTTCCATTGTACATCTTCTTGTACAGCTTGATCCTTGTCGTAGTAGCACGAGCTCCGCTGTAATAAAGTGGCTCCTTACAATATCATTTCAAATGTATCGCAACATAGAATCTGCGTGATCAACTATATACATTGCGTTGATGAAAAAAATTTCAAGTGCCCGAAGACGTTATAGGACGGCAAGGTTTCTAACAGAGCCGTCATGTAGGGGCAATGCTTTAAAGTGTGTGATTTAATTACAATGTGCTTTTGGTTTGACTGCTCAAAATAAACAGCTTCGCTGGAAAAGAGGTTGTGATTCTGCATTCACACAAGTCGGCAGTGTTTCTTTTTGTTATTATTATTTAAAGTAAGGGCCATTCCTTTCACAAAATGCTTCACGTGCTAACGCATTCCACTCATTGGTGGTCAGAGGAATAAGGAAGTGCTTGAGAAGACTGATGTGTGCGAAGTAGGTTGTAAGGGTGTGAGCTTGCGTATGTCTGTCTACAAGCTCGTTGGACTTAGAGGGCCTCTCATAGCAAATTTTGGTCATGCGCTGGAAGTTGTTCGTGTCCTCTAGGGAGTGTTCTGTAAGAATTTTCGAAAATAGTTCATTAATAGTAGAAATATAACTATTTCAAGTGTCACTAACCCATGGTTTCCGAAGGTGAGCGTCACCGCCACCATAGACGATCTCTCCACTTGCCCGTCTAGCCTCCGCAACCAAAATTTCTTCCCTGCGTCCTCACATATCGGAGCCGAAGGATCGCTTGGCGAATACGTCATGGTCCCCACCTCTTTTTTTTCTCGCTCTCTAGCGCTTCCGCTGAGTGGCGCACTTCCGCTGACGGTCTCGCGCGCAAGCTGTTGCGTTTGTTTCGTTTCGCGCAACGGACGATTTTGTGCGCCGTGCACGAGGATACCTTATTGGCGGTATGACTCAGTGGTAAAATCACGAGCTCTGAGGCAGACGCGAGAGGATGAAAGAGCTTCATCGCGGCGCTGGAACAAGAAAAAAATTGCGTAGTTTCGTTCTCCGAGCGCGACTGCACGAAGTGGGAACAAGCAGACAGAACGGAAGCACACATCTCTTGCTACGGCACGAAGTAAGACGTAAATGCGCAGCTATTTGGTTTATACGTTTTATTATTTTTCTAAGCTTTAATTTGCCTATTGAAGTAACGGATCAAAAACAAATAACTGATGTCTTGAAAAATTGTCGAAGTCACGTGTCACTGCGAGTGACGTCGCAACACTGCCATAAACGTAACGTAGGCGCAGTTGTGCGATTGACGTCGACTGTCCGGCTCGGAGCGCGGCGCCCGCGAGGGCAAATTGCGTCTGGTTCGAAGTTTAAGCTCTTTCTGTGGCGTGTAGGGGTGTAATACTTAGCAGACACGATCGTTAGCGCGCATTTTATGCACTGCGCTTGTAAACTCAATATGGCCAGACCTGGTGAGGGGCTCTTTAAGCTTCGAGGCGAATGTTAAGTTTACGGAAATAAAGTGAGTGCTTAAGTGTACGGAAATAAAGCGAGCTCTTAACATAGTAAGAACTGTTCATCTTTACTTTAAGTCAGAGATGTCGTTAGTAGTCATGAATGTTGATGTTTAGACTTTCTTCTAGTAACCGCTGAAGACGAACAGTTTTCCATCGCACCCATTCTAGTTCCCTAAATACTTTATGAGATGTGGGTCCTAACGGTACGCGCAGTTTCTAATATTGGTTTTATTAAATAGTGATTGGCCAATAGTTCAGGGTGTACGTGCAGTTTTTAGTTAGTGCCATAAAAATTCAAGCATTTTAGAGGCAGAAGAGCAGGTTTTCTTAATATGGCTCGACTACATTAGTTTCTAGTGTGCATCATATTCCTCGTGGTCTAACGTGTCGACTGTAGAAAACAGGTCCTCTAGTGTTCACAGGACTGACACTTGATGACTTGGTTGCCCACCGACATCACTAATGATGAACTTCTTCCCAACAGTAACAAATATAACCTTTAGAGGCATAACCGTAGTGGGAAGAGGGGTGGTGGTGTCCTGATTGCTGTAAAAACCTGCATTTCATCCTTTCTAGTAGACACAAATTGCCCTGCTAAAAGAGTTTGGGTCGCATGCGCAACAGCCTCTACCCGTGTCCGAGTGGGTACATGTTATCGGCCGCCCGACGCTGACCACTCGTTTCTCGATGTACTACGTGAACGCATTACATGTGCTACTCAACAATGTTCCACGGTTGCAGTTTATCTCCCGCGAGACTTTAATTTCGCACTTATTGATTGGCCAAATCTGTCATCATCATGCCGCTCCTCTGGTGAATTTATTAGCTTAACACTAGATTACAATCTAACCAAGACAGTCGATCAACACACCCGTGGTGCCAACATCCTAGATTTCGTATTAACTACCTCACCTGAAACCGCCGGGCCTATTGCTTACATTGATGGCTTGAGCGATCACAAAATTCTTCAATTCGACATTAATATTCCACAAACTTTCTATCGGGCTCAGACTAAAAGTATTAGAGATTACAATAGAGCCGGCTATAAAATATTAATGCTGAATTGGCTATTTTTCTTAGTGAAGAGTTTCTGCCTTTTTTTAAAATTCAATATCGGTAAATGACAGCTGGGAACATTTTGAGCAAAAATTAACAGCTCTGGTAGAAACTTTCGTGCCAAAAATCGTTATAGCAAATGATAGATCTAATCCTTGGTTTACTAAGCACCTTCGAACATTAAGAAAGAAGAAGAAGCGTCTGTATCGGGCGGCCACAAGAGACAATCAAGCCTCATCTTGGGCAGCATGCAGTGATTTTCTAAAATTTTACTGCAAAGAGCTACGCGCAGCCAAAGACAAATATTTCTCACGTGATCAGCCATCTCTTTTAATCAATAATCCCAGAAAATTCTGGCAAGTCATACCACCACAATATTGTGCTACATGATGACGGCGAAAGCCCTTTGTCTGACGCTGATTGTCCAGTAGCGTTTAACAATTTTTTCACATCTGTTTTTACACAGAAAGACTGTTCCACTGTTCCCATAGTTCCCGACTTTGAATATTCTTTTATGGAACCAATAAATATTACAGCAGGTGCCCCCCCCCCCATTTCGTCTTTAATAAATAATCTGAAATTATCCACATCTTCCGGTATAGACAATATCAACTCAAAAATAGTAAAAAATACCGTTACAATATCAAGCCAAATTTTGTGTCATATTTTTAGGAAATCCTTATCATCTGGCGAACTACGCCTGGACTGGAAAATCGCAAAGGTTATCCCTGTATTCAAAGGGGATAACAAGTACTCTCCAAGAAATTACCGTCCCATCTCATTAACATGCATCTGCTGTAAACTACTGGAACATATCATAGCATCGCATATCTACCGCCATTTAGAATCAAACGACTGTTTTTATTTTAACCAGCATGGATTCAGAAAAGGCATATCTTGTGAAACTCAGTTGCTCGAATTTACAACAGAATTACATTCCAGCATGAATAACAAACAACAGACTGGCTGTGTATTCTTAGATTTTTCGAAAGCATTTGATCGTGTCGCTCATTGTTGCCTCATCTCAAAAATATCTGCTCTGCGACTGGATTCATTAACCTTATCTTGGCTCCGAAACTTTCTCTCCTTGCGGCAACAGTTCGCTGCTGTTAATAACCACTCATCGCTTATTTCTGACGTTACTTCTGTCTGGCGTACCGCAAGGCAGTGTCCTTGGTCCTCTTCTTTTCTTAATTTTCATTAATGACCTTCCACAAAGCATATCATCGCACATAAGACTTTTCGCAGACGATTGCATTTTATACCGTACGATAAAAATATCTGATGACCATTTAGTATTGCAGAACGACCTTAACCTTGCCAGTCCCTGGTGCAGTACATGGCAGATGACCCTGAACCGAGGCAAATGTAAAGCTATGTCCTTCCCGCGAAAACATTCAAACTATCGCTTTTCTTACGTCCTAAATAACACCGCCGTACCTCCAACATTGTCCTACAAGTACCTTGGCATTGAACTTACAACTCATCTTTCTTGGAGTACACACATAACAGCTATCTGCGCGAGAGCTTCAAAAGCTCTGGGTTATCTTCGACAGAACTTGCGTAAATCCCCTGCTACAGTTCATAAATTAACATATCAGGCTTTTGTTCGCCGACAGTTAGAATCTGCGTCATCAGTATGGTCATCACATCAAAATTATTTAGTTGCTATGCTAGAATCAATTCAAAACAAAGCATCGCGCTTCATCACAAGCAACTACGACTGAACTTGCAGCGTAACTAAGACTAAAGCAGATATTTCGCTCCAGCCACTGCAATCTCGTCGCACGATAAGCCTTCTTTGCCTTTTCCATAGATACGTCCATGGTAATCGACCTCATGTGTTGCCGCTTGAAGTACCAGCGCGCACGTCACGTCGCCTTAACAATAGCCATAGTTTCATGGGCATATTCGACAATACACTGTCATTTAACGCATCAGCACTGCCACGTGCGATAACCGTATGGAACAGTCTTCCTGATAACATTGCGTGCTTAACAAATCGTGACGCCTTTCGCGAAGTATGGCAAAGCTTCCTGTACAAACATTCTATAAGGCTGTTATTGACCTGCTTTCCTTCCCTGTTTTCCGCACTTGTATTTTTGTATTTTTTGTGTATATGAGTATATTACTGTGTTTACGCTGTCTAAAGCTTAGCCTAGACAAACATGTCTTGAACTTTGCTTTGCTTATCTTGTGACTGCCTGTATTGATATTTACAGTGTTTACTCCTGTTAAAACACTTTTCACCCCCATTATCCAATGCCCTTAAATGGACCTGTAAGGTATAATAAATAAAAATTAAAAATAAAAAATAACAACGTGCACTGTGTCTTCTCGTTAAAATGATTGAGCGCGAACATCACGTCTTCACAGTGAGGTGCGATACAAGGGCCTGGTGTTCAGGACCGGCATCGTCACGGGGGCTTCAGACAAGTAAGCAGTCTCGTCTAATAAAGAAGTTGAAGGAGTCACTTAAATTTCACTGAATGGCTCTCATGCATGTCTTAATACTGCGATGCGCAACCTTTAATACTGTTCAGCCCATACGCTGGACTTACCATACCTAGATGTAAACACGTCAATGTTTCTTTTTTGAGGCTACACAACTGCCATTAGGAAAAGCATACAGCAAACGGTTGAGTTCATGTGGCTGAGGAGTTCTATAGAGATTGATACAGTACCAGTGGAACCCACGACGATGATGGAAGAGATAATATTTTAGAGGAATCTCAAATCCCGCACGTAATGCCGGAAGAAGTAAAGAAACCCTTGGGAACTATGCAAAGGGGGAAGGCAGCTGGGGAGAATGAGGTAACAGCAGATTTGTTGAAGGATGGTGGGCAGATTGTTCTATAAAAACTGGCGACCCTGTATACGCAATGCCACATGACCTCGAGCATACTGAAATCTTGGAAGAATGCTAACGTAATCCTAATCCATCAGAAAGGGGGCGCCAAAGACTTGAAAAATTATAGACCGATCAGCTTACTGTCCGTTGCCTACAAAGTATTTACTAACGTAATCGCAAATAGATTGAGGAACACCTTAGACTTCTCTCAACCAAAGGATCAGGCAGGATTTTGTAAAGGCTACTCAAATATAAACCATATTCACACTATCAATCAGGTATTAGAGAAATGGGCGGAATATAACCAACCCTTATATATAGCTTTAATTGATTAACAGAAAGCGTTTGATTCAGTCGAAACTTCAGGAGTCATGCAGGCATTACGGAATCAGGGTGTAGACGAGCCGTATGTAAAAATACTGAGAGACATCTATAGCGGCTCCACAGCCACCGTAGTCCTTCATAAAGTAAGCAACAAAATTCCAATAAAGAAAGGCGTCAGGCAGGGAGATACGATCTCTCCAATGCTATTCACAGTATGTTTAGAGGAGGTATTCAAAGACCTGGATTGGGAAGAATTGGGGATAAGAACTAATAAAGAATACCTTAGTAACTTGCGATTCGCTGATGATATTGCCTTGCTTAGTAACTCGTGGGCAGTGTTGCCAGATCGCTCCAACCACAGGTAGCCAGTTTCGCCTCCGCAGCAGCCCAAATCTAGCGAAAAGCGAAACTTTTGGGTAGCCCAAAAGTTGCCAAAAAGCTTTGTCTTTTTGTGGTCATGTCTTAAGCATATTGAATTAATTTTCGGCAAGAATACCTACATATTAATTTTGCCACGCATGACCACGCATGACCTCCACGCGCATGGTGAAACGGAGGCCAATGCGGCGAGGAAAACGGATGCTCCACAAGCGTACGAAGTGCAGAAACGCACGCATGCAGGCAAATTTAGGATAAGGCAAATGCGGTATTCCTTGCAAACGCACTGTTTTATTTTTCCCAGAGCACCAAGAAATCACGAAAAGAACAAATAAATAGCACCGCGCAATAAACGCGCTAAGCAATCGCATGCATTCAGACGTTCAGTATTATTAATAGCTTAGAGCTCATGATAATTTCGGTTAACACCACACAATGCACTAAACAAAAAACTACAAAAAATTGCAAGACCAAGTCATGCGGCTGGTACAAAATCTAGTACGATATATAGACATAAGAAAGTATGCTATCATTAAACATCACAAGCTTATTGCTAGGTGGAACTGCTTGGTCCGTACGAGATATCAAAGCTGAAACAGGAGCAAAATTCTTGGCCCGGTTTAAAATCCTTGCAGCAGCCTCCGTTCCTGGCCAGGTCAAACTTCAGATGGAAGAGCGCTACCAATATCTCGTTCGACATTCTATTTCGAAGGCCGGTTTTAATGAGTGAGACCTGGCTGAACACTCGTTCGACGGCGGCGTTTGATGCGGATAGTGATAGCAAAGAGAGGAGGAGAGTTTGGTGTGTAGGGAATGGATGGCTGCGGTGGCTGTAGGTGATTCTAGCGTGCTTTTCATTTGTGATAAAGTATTTTTACTTTTTTTACGCAGGAAAAAGATGCAGTCCAAAAATAGCCAAATACCCAAAAGAAAAATTCTGACGCCAATTGGGACAAAAAGTAGCCCAATTTGGCTATTAATAGCCCAATCTGGCAACCCTGCTCAGTGGACCAATTGAAATGCATGCTCACTCACCCGGAGAGGCAAAGCAAAAGGGTGGGTCTAAATGTTAATCTGCAGAAAACTAAAGTAATGTTTAATTGTCTCGGAAGAGAACAGCAGTTTCCAATAGGTAGCGAGGCACTGGAAGTGGTAAGGGAACACATCTACTTAGGGCACGTAGTGCCCGCATCCGGATCATGAGACTGAAATAATCTGAAGAATAAGAATGGGCTGGGGTGCGTTTTGCAGGCATTCTCAGATAATGAACAGCAGGTTGCCATTATCCCTCAAGAAAAAAGTGTATAACAGCTGTGTCTTACCAGTACTCACTTACGGGGCAGAAACCTGGAGGCTTACGAAAAGGGCTCTACTTAAATTGAGGACGACGCAACGAGCTATGGAAAGAAGAGTGATGGGTGTAACGTTAAGGCATAAAAAAAGAGCAGATAGGGTAAAGGAACAAACGCGAGTCAGTGACATCTCAGTTGAAATCAAGAAAAGGAAATGGGGCATGGGCAGGACATGTAATGAGGAGGGAATACAACCGATGGTCATTAAGGGTTACGGACTGGATTACAAGGGAAGGGAAGCGTAAGCAGGGGGCGGCAGAAAGTTATGTGGGTGGATGGGATTTAGTTTGCAGGGACAACATGGCCACAATTAGCACATGACCGGGGTAGTAAGAGAAGTATGGGAGAGGTCTTTGCCCTGCAGTGGGCCTAACCAGGATGCTGCGGCTGATGATGATGATGATGATTATGATGATGATTATGATGAAGATGACAACAAATGGGATCAAAAGCAACAAATGTGGGACGAAAGTTCGCTGGCCCTGTTACCAGGCACCGAGTTAAATTTCCTGAACTGGCGGCCGCGCAAAGGGGGAGCAAAACTCAAAGAATTCTCGTTTGCTGGGTTATCATGCTACCTGCAATAACCAATGTGCTCCGACATCATCTGAAATAGAACTACGTAGGAAATTCTGCCACCACATTTGTTTATGCATTTGTTTATCTGCCACCCTCTCCATATCTAAATTATTATTTAAGTTCCAAGTTTTCACATACCAAAACCACGATCTCATTACAAGTCACTCCATAGTAGTAAGCGTCCTGGATTAATTTTCGCCACTTGGGGTGCAAGCACTTAATGCACGAGCGTTTTTGCATTGCACCCCTCGTGCAGCTCGACAAAACTCCGCCGCCAATGCATGCCAAAGAAATGACATGCAATAAATATTGAGAAACACGATCAAGCATGAGAGTCTGTCGGGGTAGAAAGCTGTTCATGTCAAAGGTCAAAGTGTTGAGTTAGGATTACTGAAAGCTTTCAGCTAATCATGCTGGGACCAGGGTGCTTTACCGACACGGACATAGACAGTCAAAGTGGGTGCCCTTTGTCCTTGTCCGGAATGGTAACTGCATGTAGAGTCCTACAGTTGGTTCCTGTACTAACGTATTTATGTTTATTTGCGAATGAAATATCCTTTTTTCTTTTTTTGCCGCGGATCGCACAGCCGAGTTTACATGGTTGGCAGCAGTGGTTTCTAAGTTGGAAGCCTGATTCAATGACACGGAGAAATGGGCTAAGGTAAAATAACCTAATCTTCCACGGTATCACCGACCCTTTGGCATTAGAAACAGTCGCCGAGTCAGAGCAGTTTGTCATAAAGCTTTGACGCAAAAACCAGTTTAACCAGTGACATACAAAGCGCGCAGTCTCCAGTGCTATTCAATCCACTGCCGGGCCATAATAACGTAGCTTGCTTTTCACAAGACCCAGGCTGCAGTACTTTGAAATTAGCTTAAGTTAGCTGTTACAGGTATCGGTCAGGATAACTAATGCCCAGTACGAAACTCTCGGGAAGCACTGATTATTTTGCGAGAAACAAGAACTGTATACATCTACGGCAGGGAAGCATGCGTAGTTTTCCTGCCAGGAAGGTGTGCTGTTGAAGAGCAAGCCTTTTATTTTGTTCGCAGTCGCTCGCTGGTGCATGTCACGGTGGTCATGGGTTCCAACAAGAAGAAGACAATCTACACCTTTCCCAGGATACCTGTGAGTGGAGTGTAAACACTCTCTTAGATAAGACAGTGCTTGGCACTGCCAAGCACTGAAGACAGAATGCTAGATAGGTTGGTTCGAGTAGTCTGATGCATTATAAGCGCTGTAAGAAGGCCACGAAGACATGAAGACAAGACAGGACAACGCCTGTCCTGTCTTCTTCGTGCTGAGCGCCAGACTACCGACAGTAGCCAGCGACTGCCGCGAACAATGTGGCCAAGTTTTTCTCCTTTAGGTAAAAGCGGCCCTCCTTCGACGCTGCTTTTCTGCACACGTGATTTTCTTTTACTGCCTTGCATGCGCGATTTGCCAACTGCGCAGGACACCTCGCACTGCCAGTAACTTCTCACATTTTGTGTTGTGATGTTTACTTTGACTTTTTTCGCACGCAGCTAGCACAGGTCTTGTGAATATCAGCCAATCGCTTTTATGTTCACCTTGAACAGAAGGATAGCAATGGAAATCCCAAGAACAACCTCACGGGGGCCTTGCAACCTTTGGCAAACCACAGTTTAACTCATGGTTCCGCACCTTCAAGGGTGTGCGACATAACGCTAATGCACTTCTCTCGCATTTACCGCTAAATCGTCACTGCATTTTTTACCGTTCTCGACCATTGCCCCATGACCTTACAGTTGAACTCGATTTCCTAACGACTCATTCCGCTGGCACCCCCGGTCTGGAACTGCCGGCTCCTTCTTAATTTAATGTCGTACCAAGGCCTCGAGCAAGTAGAGTACTACCGTAATCGTCCGCCCTAACATTCGTTGAGATGCTCTCTTCCACTCCGATGAGCGATGTTCGGTACGTCGTTTCATCAATTCCTGGTGTATGAATAACGCGCAATGTCCCTGTGCCTCACTCGCTCCTTACCACTAACCGGATGTGTCTGCCTGTAGCCAACTTTGGCTTGAGTAAGCAAGTCCATCACAAATGCGTGTCGCTGGCTACGCTTTGTGCAGTAGAGGACGGCCACAAAGCTCCGTTTGCAGTAAAGACTAACCTTCGCAGCATGTTCCTTGCCTCAAGGCTACATTGACGCATATGATCGCGACTAAGTGAGCGATACACCCCCCCTTGGCTACCTAACCATTGACGTTGAACATTGCCTTTTGCCCAAACATTATTTGTTAAACGACTCATCAGCAGGCCAAACTAGTCAAAAATAAAGATGGCACGTGGCGGTTTTTTGCACTAAAAATGATGTTTATCCTTTACCGCGAATTGATTACGCTCTAGACTGTCTGCATAGGGCCAACAACGTTTCGTAAATAGACGTTTCGTTTGTTTATTGCAATATCAGTCGACGGGAAAGACCAAGAGGAGACCGTATTTTTCAGTCCTGTCGGTGTGTGCCAATTCAGTCACACCTCTCGGTCTACGCAACGCCCCACTCCATACTCTTCACCACCCGGTATTCATAAAAATAAGGTAAACATTGGAGGACGCTTAAGCTTCGCCTTCAAGAGTGGAACGCGATAGCGTTCCCGTCGACCCGCCAAGGGGTGCAAGACAATACGCTACGGCGCAGCGATCACTTACGAGGCGCCCCGCATCGGACGCGGTGAGCGTCGAGCAACGCAGCGTTCGGCGCGGCAACGAAACCTGCGCCTGAGCAAGGAGAACGAACCGAAGAACTCGGTGTCTCGGAGGGGGAAACGATGTACGCCAGCCAAACGTCGTGATCGGCACGGGCAGAGAGATAGATAGATAATAATCTAAAGAAAGGAATGGCGCTTGATTCTGCAACCCGCGTGGGAGCACGGCGAAGCGACGTCAGGGGAGAGGGAGTCGGGGCCGCGACGCGCCTGGCACCGGTCCGCGCACAGCCCCAATGCGCGCATGGCGCGCCACCTGTCGGGGCAGCACCGTACATTGAGAGGAGGGGGTCTTCTGTGTTTGCCGCAAGATGGCTCTGCGTGTGCGGAAAGCGCAGAAGAAATGTAGCGGAAACGCCCTTCGCTACTCGTGTAACTGCGACTTCTGTAAGTTACATGGTCATAATTACCGATATACACCGCAGTATCACTTTCTACGGCTCGTTTCTAAGGCAACACCGCATTCACTGGAGGCGCTTTTGTACCGTTTTTAAGCATCGAACTCGTGGCTGAGTGGTAGCGTTTGCGTCTCCCACTCCGGAGACCCTGGTTCGATTCCCACCCAGCCCATCTTGCAAGTTGTTTTTTATTCATGAAGTGCCTCCCGGGATTTATCGCTCACGGCCAACGCCGCCGACCCCGGCTTCTCTGGCACACGAGCTCCTTAACGCAGTCTCGTTAAAAGAATGTGGGGCAAGCGCGCTCCTACTTATAGCAATAGCGGGCGTAAAAGCAATCCAAAATAAACGAGAAGAGCTTTGAGACTACGGAAAGCGTGTGGTTGGTAGAAAAACATTCTATTTGAAAAATAAAATTTGGGCATGGTAACGCGTAGCATCCTTAAGGGTCTTGTCAGCGAACAAAGAAAGCACTAGCGTAGGGCGTTTATTCAAACAAAACATGATTATGAGTAATAGATGGCTTGAATTAACGATGACGGGGACTGAATGCGCCCAGAACGTGAGGGCCTCCACGAAGGGCACAGGGTGCTGATGTCATCAGGAAGATTGAGGCGGCTTCCAGGTGGAACCGGAGATGCCTGGAAAAAGCATTCATGGAGGCAAGGTGATGACTATGTTGCGATGACAGCATTTGAACGAGTGATGGAATAATTACTTCAGGGATTTATATGTCACATGCGTCTCTTATCTGCAGGATGTAACTTTATTTTCATCCTCGTTTGAGAGTCACATTGAGCGTCCCTCAGATTTTATTGATGTTTTCCGTAAAGCAAGGCTGCAACTGACCACGCCTAAATGTTGCTTTGGCCACCGACAAGTAATCGTGTTGGGAAATGTAGTTGGCGCTTCCGGTGTGCAACCAGACCCAGATTTTTAAAAATTGTTTTCTTGTACGCTGGTCACAGAAAGACGCTCGAAGATTTGCAGAACTGTGTTCCTACTTTGACACTTCGTGAAAGACTGTGACCAATTGCATGACTACATACCGACCTTCTACAGAAACATGTGCCTCTTACCAGGGGTGTCGCTGAAGCTGCCGCGCTCTCTAACCTCACCAGTCTGCTCACTACGCCGCCCATCTTGGCCAACTTTGGCCCATCTGCAGAGGTTCCAACATGCGCTCGTGGTCGAGGAATCGGCTCCGTCTTGGCGCAGCACAAACTCGGTCACAATTGTGTCTTTGCCTATGCCAGCCGACGTCTGACAGCTGTAGAGTACAACGGCTCGATTACCGAGAGGGAATGCCTTGCGCACTCTTGAGCAGTGTCCAAATTCCATAGCACATGCCATCACGCCCTGTGCCGGCTGTTGTCACTGAACGATCCCACGGGCCGGCTGTGTCGTTCGGCACATCGGCTGCAGGAATATTCTTGCACAGTTGACCACAAATGCAGTCACTTATGTAAAGACGCAGGCTGTTTGTCTCGTTACCCTGTAAGTGAACCACCGGCAGTCACTGACACCGATAGGCCGAAGCTAAACGGAAAAGTGGCAGACGTGATGCATCCGCAGACGTGATGTCGAAGCTAAAAGGCAGAAGTAGTCCCCCAGTGCGTTCCCTTTAGTGCTTACGCCCCCGCATGTGTTGCGTGCTTTTGAAGCGGCCGCATGCTGCTGGGATAGCGCCAACCTAATGGAGAAGCGATGCGCTCCTCGATGTTTCGGAACATTGTGCCCACTGGCAGTTCGTTTGTAAATGAACATGAATGTTACAGCAGAACACAAACCACTAGAGCATACCTATAACAAAAAATATTTTCAGAAGGCTTACCGGATTATTGAAATGTAGGATACATTTACATATTTAAGGCACGTTGCGTTACAGAACCGCAAATATTTTTTCCTATTTTATCTATTTTTGCCAACTCGAAAACAAAAGATTACGAGTGCTGGACGCTTGAGGACAAAATCCAGCAGACACAAAAAAGTTGCAGTTTTGCCCGGAAGGCCAAGCATCGATTGCGATTGCAAACTAGTGGACAGCAATACGAAGTAAGGTTAGTTGTTTCATCGGCCGTATAAACTTGTAAACTTAGGCATACCAACTAAATTAACAAGCATGGTGTCACGCGCCCAAGCAAACATGAACACATCTCATTCGATGATCGCGAAAACTCGCTGTCGAAACGCGGCAGCAGCAGCGGGCGAAGTAATATTCGTGCTGTCTATAGCTTCAACGCAAAGTGAGCGCTGAGAACACAGCACCCACGCAGCTACGTGCCGTCGACGCACCTATAGACTCTGCCCCAGCACAGATCGTTCTCATGATACGGCCGCGCGACAGCCGCCACAAGCGCCGTTGCAGCAGGTGTAGAACGCCGCCCCACCTCTCCTCGCTCCCCTCCCCCGGTGCCTCGCAACGTTGGGTGCCTCGCGTGCGACGAAAGACTGCGCGCTTCTTTGCGCTTTCGTCTCTTTCGCGCTGACGAGATTGAGGCGCGATCGCCGGCTTCCCTCGCACGCTTTCTCTCTCACGTACAGCGTAGGGCTCGCGGCGACGATGGTATCACCCATACACTTTACACGGAACCTCACGGCGACGCCGACGGCAGAATTACCTTTGGAGTGTCCGAGTAATTGCTCTCGCAATAATATTGAGAACATAAACTTTTCGCTACAGGATACAATGCACGGAAGGAATCATACTGGAAACAGAGACAGGCGATTATGCTTGTATGCTCAGAATGGCTGATATCAGGATATTAAAGCCATAACTGCTGATAAAATCTCGCTTCAGTCACAGGTGAAGTGCAGGAAATCAACTGATGGTCTCATATTACCGACATAATTTCCATTTTAGTACGGTTCTGTGGCAAACTATCACTTACAAAAATTAAGTCAAGGATGTTGGATGATATTGCACTCGCGTGGGCGGAGTCACTATCTGATGTAAGTTGAAATTTAGCATAAAATCAGAGATTAATTAAGAATTATCCGACTTGAAATCCATGCTTTCCAATATAATTTTGACATGTTGAAATCACCAAGATGAACTGTCGTATCTACTAGATTGTAACGCGATTTTTATTTCATTTAAGCTCGATCCCACATTCCATTCTAATCACGGCAAAATTTGCGATTTTAAGGCAAATATTCTAATTCCCGCGGTTTTTAACGTTATGTTGGCAAATTATACTTTTACGTCTCGCATTAATCCTTATACAAGTAAACCGAACTTAAAACCTTTTTCTTTAACTATGCGGGGGGGGGGGGGGGTTATCGGCTCCTATTTCGCTGTGCTTGTGACTGGCGTTACGTAGCATCCGGTGCGGTCTTTCGCGCTTCGGCTACATTCATTTGCAACGCTATGGCGACGCCTTCGTTATGACGGCCGCTTCGAGACGCGAGTAATTTTGATGTCCGAGGAGCTGGGTAACTCCGCCACAGCTCGGCGTCAATGATTCGACGGTTCTCGGATGCTGGCGACAAGGGGGGAGGGGGGAGGGGGTAAATGAGGCAATGATTCTTAGCAAATTAAAAAAAAAATTATGGCGCTTTACGCGCCAAAACGACTTCCTGATTATGAGGCACGCCGTAGTGGAGGACTAGGCGAATTTCGACCACCTGGGGATCTTTAACGAGCACCTAAATTTAAGTACAAGGGTGTTTTCGCATTTCGCCCCCATCGAAATGCGGCCGCCATGGCCGGGATTCGATCCCGCGACCTCGTGCTCAGCAGCCCAACGCCATAGCCACTGAGCAACCACGGCGGGTTTCAAAGTAAATGCGGGGCCGGTCGAAAGGGCCTCGTGGTGACCTGGTACTATTCCCGCATGAAATGGTGGTGCAGTCTTTTAAGAAGTACTTAACCCTCGTTTGAGGTTAAGTACTTGATTCTTGATGACTTGATTCTCGGGAGATCACTTTCGGAAATAGTTTCACTTTCGGAAACTTGGTTTGTTTCGAAGGCCTACCGAACACTTTGAATTATACGGCCGACAGTGCCCTTGACACTGAGAACAAGCTTCGCACAGTGCCAGAAACACTTACTGGGGCCACCTTCTGTGCCTAGTCACGAGAAATTTCGCGAAAGTGAAACTATCGCCCCACCCGTCGTGGTTGCTTAGTATCTACGGTGTTGGGCTGCTAATCACGTGGTCGCGGGATTCAATCCCGGCCACGGTGGCCGCATTTCGATGGGAGCAAAATGCGAAAACACCCGTGTGCTTAGATTTAGGGGTACGTTAAAGAATCCCAGGTGGTCGAAATTTACTATGGCGTCTCTCATAATCAGAATGTAGTTTTGGCACGTAAAACCCCAGAATATAATATATAAACTGTCCACGAAACTGATCGCCCACGGGAAGCTCCGTATTCTATAGAGATGACAATGGTAAGTGAAGAGGACCCGTTTTCGGATTCGTTCCTTGAAGGGTAACATTTGTCTTTTCGTTGATCTCGCATTACGTTCGCCGTTGTATTTTTTATTTTTTATTTATTTCACGGACTGAAAAGTCGGCCATTGCGCTACAATCGCGGTCGCGCTACATTCGAATAGACAAGGTACTCTAGTATTTGATAAATGACGTTGCATACTGCCACGTGACTTTATCTTTTTCGGGTGAGCGCTTTTAATCGTCTCAGAAATGTTATCGGAAGTTTCTCGAATGTTACCGATGGTGCTGTTGTTACCGAGGCTTGTCTAATATGATTGGCGAACTATGTAGAACTTTCTGGAAGACACTCGGGCACCAGCAATTATTCTAGAACCTTCGATGGCTCATGTATAAAAGCCGACGAGCTTCACCGGCAGACCAGATATCGACGATCGGCTACCATGTTCGCTTCTATCGCTGTGCCTTGATGGCAACTTCCTTTTGCGGGCACAAGTTCCAACGTAATAATGCCTGGTAGCGAAGCTTCCATAGGAGCCCATACTTTCAAAACATGGCAGTTCATCGGTGGTTCATGGGGCTTAGCGCCATTTATATGTGAAGGGGACACTTCCGGTGGAAGAAAAAATAATGTCACGTCATATCCGTTAAAAACAGAAGTGGCGTTATTTTGTTTTCGAAGGCGCGAAATTTGTTTTGTTGTCCTTCCTTTGGAGCTATATATTCAAATGCCCCGCCATTCGACTTGATGGGCGTTTCGAGCTTTCAGCGTGGAAAGCGATGCAGGAAGAGGCCAGCCGTACGGTTGTCGAAATCGCATCCCTGCACAGAACATACTTTCTTTGGAGGCCGACGAAAGCTTTAGGTGTAGAGTGCTTATCCTATTATCGGATGCTTAGCCCGTCGGCCAGCGCTGTCTCACGAAAACAACTACACAATTATCTGGCGGTCGTAACCCACTTCTTTTAACTGAACAGATTAAGAAGCGATGAAGCTACCCGCGTCACCAAATTCAGACAAACTTCGACAAGCAAGAAAGCACAAACTGTGAGGGGGGCGTATTTCAACAGGTGAACATTACGAGTGCGCCTTTCTGCCCATTTCAAGACGTGCATTGCATTGCGAGTGATAGTGGCGTCAACGCCCCCTGTAGCGATGGCGCTGAAAAGAAATTTATTTATTATTACTAATAAAATTAAATGACCTTGTATTTTCTTGACTCGTCACAAATATATGATATTGACCAGAACATTTATTTTCGTTGAATGAATCTGTGTCTCGCTTGAATTAAAAAATGCTTTTTCCCTTTCCTAATGTTTTCTCCTTCCTAACATAGTCGTGCTTCAATCGCTCCTCCCATAACCACCCTTGCTGAGGTCGGTGACAATTTGTACTGAACCGCTTTTCGCCCGAAGCTTCGCGGCCTATTTGGATCGACCTTGCAAGTTCGCCCAATAAAAAGTCAGTTTCGTCATTCACTGTTTTACAGCTGTATTATTCACCGTCACTACTACGTGACATCTGGTGGAGGTGCTAGTGCGTTCATGTACGGAACGCCCTCCGCAAAGCCGTAAGCCGAGCCCGAGCCACGAAGACAGCACCAAAGTCGCCAAGGACCAGCGAGCTAGGCGCCGGCTGCACGGACTACGCCCGGAGCACGGACTTTTGCCTGAGAAGACCTGAAAGTGCACGGCCACGACAGCAGCTGCAATCACAGCCCCAGTGTCGCCAACTCCGACCCCGCTGCAGCAGCCCAGGGAGCCACCGACGTTTCGCGGTTAAGCATTCGAGGACCCGGAAAGCTGGCTGGAGACGTATGAGAGGGTCTTTAACATCTGGAACAATGACGACAAGCTGCGGCCCGTCTATTTCTCATTGGAAGATGCCGCCAGGACGTGGTTCTAGAATTGAGAAGCAACCTTAACAACGTGGGACCTGTTGCGAAGCGGCTTCCTGCTCACATTCACAAGCGTCGTATGCAAAGAGCGGGCCCAAGCTCTACTTGAAACCAGAGTACAGCTGCCCAACAAGACCATCGTGGTCTTTACGGAAGAGACGAGCTGTCTATGCCACCACGCCGACCGCGAAGTGTCCGAAGAGAAGAAAGTCCGCCTACTCATGTGTGGTGTGAACGAGTAACTTTTCGCCAGAATGATACGAAACCCAACAAAGACCGTCGAGGAGTTTCTTCACGAGGCCACCAGCATCGAGAAGACACTGGAAATGCGGAACCAGCAATTCAACCGCCGCACGAACTCAAGTGCGCCAGAGTGCAATCACTGGCCGCCGAGCACTCGCGCGGGTCTATCAGAGCGGCCGTGCGGGAGGAACTTCAGAAGCTGCTCCCTGCATCAGAGCCCCAAGTAGCTTCGATTGCCGACGTCGCATGCGAGGAACCCAACAATCACTTGGAGTACCTCAATCACTGCAGCCTTAACCGGAAGCAATGACGTACGCCGCCGTCGCCCGCCGTAAATATAACACTCCGCACCTGCGCAAGGGCTCTTTAACGACGCAGTTCCGCCGCCGCTGCCGCCGCTGCCGCCGCCGCCGCCACCTGCGCACCCACCCGTCGACCAGCGAAAGTGCCAAAAGAAGACAGATCTCTTGCACGCCTGACCACCGCCTGCTCTGCTACAACTGCGGAGACGCAGGTCACGTCTACCGCCGATGCCCATACAGGGGTATGGGACTGCGAGGGTTCGCCGTTAACGCGCCATGACCACGGCTGAGTGAACGACCTCGCAATATCGCCGACTACCTTGCTGCCACTCAGTGGAACCCACGACGACCATCCCGTTCACCGTCATCCGGCCGCTACATGTCATGATCCATACACTGGTCCAAGCCGGGGCCGGTCCGTCAGCCAATATCCGGAAAACTAAAAGCAGCAACCGATGGAGGTGCGGTTGCTGTTCGTCGAACTGACGAAGATCTTCCGCCACCGAGGAAGACGCAGAAGAGACTATCTCGATAACTTAACGACGCGCCGCCATCCTGACGAAGCCTGGAAACAAAGAATGCACCGACCAAATACCTGACAATGCGACGTACCAACCACACGTCGACGCGATGCGGCGCTGATCCGACGCCAAGACCTAACTGCAACGCAAGGCAAAGAACCAGCGACCTCGACGTGCTTATCGAGAGCCAGGCAGTCACCACCTTAGTGGACAAAGGAGCCGAGTACTCAGTCATCAATGGATTGTTCGCCGCCAAGCTGAAGGAAGTCAAGACTTCATAGGATGACCCTCAAATTCACACAGCTGGAGGACAGATCATAACGCCGCAGCTAACCTGCACGGCAAAAATTACAGTTCATGACCGGACCTATACTGCAATGCTCGTTGTCCTCTAACAGTGCTCGCGAGAACTAATTCTCGGCACGAAGTTCCTGAACGAACACGGTGCCATCATCGACCTAAGGTCAAATTCGATAACGCTGTCCACAGACCAAACGATACCGAGAGAGTCCTTCCAGTCAATGTGCCTTTACTGTATATGAGGACCAGGTCAGCATTCCGCCTCGCTCCAGCATTCCCATTTCTGTCGGTAGCAAGACACCTGCAGACGTACAAGGCATCATCGAGAGCGACCAATGTCTACTACTCGACCGCGATATTTGAGTCGCTAGAGGGATCGCTCGACTGCACGGAGAGAAAGCGAAAGTGATGCTGACAAACTGCAGCCAGGAGTTCAAGCACATCAGCAAGCACACGACGATCGGATACATCGAGGTAATTGTGGAAACCAGATAGGCGTTTGTCCTCTCGGATTCTGCCGCATCTCTCCCAAGAACCATACTTGTCGAATCAGAGTTTTACATAGATCGAAGTCTCCCACTGAGTAAACAGCAACAGTTCACATGTCTCCTGCGACGACACAAAGACTCCTTTTCGACGCATCGAGGATTCGACAAACACCATTTTCGAAACATCACATAGTTGAAGAGTATGCACGACCAATCTGTCAGAGTCCTTACCGTGTTTCAACGCGAGAACGTGAGGCTATTAGGCAAGAAGTGGTCGAAATGCTGCACGACGGCATTGTCCAGCCGTCAAAAAGTCTGTGGTGATCTCCTGTAGTGTTGGTGAACAAAAAGGACGAAACCCTAACTTTTTGCGTCGATTATCGTCGACTGAACAAGATCACGAAAAATGGGGCGTATACCCCCTCCCACGGATAGATGACTTATTGGGTCGGCTCTGCAAAGCTAAATACTTCTCGTCGATGGACCTCAAGTCTGGCTATTCGCAAATAAAAGTCGGCAAGAGAGATCGCGAAAAGCCAACCTTCATCACGCCATACGGCCTCTATGAGTTCAGGGTTATGCCATTTGGACAATGCTCGGCATCTGCAAAGTTCCGGCTTGTGTTGGACACGGTGTTAACAGGACTGAAGTGGCAGATCTGTCTTATTTATTTATTTATTTATTTATTTATTTATTTATTTATTTATTTATTTATTTCAAGATTACTGCCAGCCTCTGGTTAGAGGCCTTAAGCAGGAGTGGTTACATACATGACGAACGAGACTGAGTACAAGGTGTGAAGCGTGAGCAAAATGAAATAGCACTGAATTTGAAAATATAAGCAGCGTGTCATTTGCGAAAACGTAGCAATTAGCGCTAACAATGTCAAATTATTCCAGAAGAAAATGTAAACTGCTCTTAGCGCCAAGTTGACAAACACTTAACCGACAGAAAAACTAAACTAGTATAATATATGTATACCACGCGTGGCAAACGATTACAGAACATACATCCTGTCAGACAAATATAATGGGGTAGTGTGTAAAAATGTGTAGCAGTGACAGAAGCATCAGAAAACACGTGCGTTCAATTATGTGGAAGGGCAAGCCGAAAAGAAAAGAAAAAAGGAAAGGAGGGCAGGGATGTACCCCGGTCATTTACACAATTTCTTTAAGCAGCTTTAAGAATGTTTCGATGGTGTCGCAGGCAACCACCGCAGCAGGAAGTACATTCCATTCCCTAATGGTTCGGGGAAAATATGAATTTCTAAAGGCTTCTGTTTTGCAGTAGTAATCTTTAAGCTGCTTAGCGCGGCTAGACCGAGTTGATCGACGAGTTAGAGGCTCGGTATACGTGCCCTTGTCGATGCCCAATTTTCCATGATAGAGCAGATACATGTACTTTAATCGTTCTTTAAATCGCCGTTCTTGCAGGGTAACCAGTTGTGCTGTTTCGAGCATAGCACTTGGTGATGCATACAGGCTGAAATAATTGAATACAAATCTTATCGCCTTTCTCTGAATTTGTTCCTCCTTTTTTATGTTAATATCGCTATGTGGATCCCAGACGACGGACCCATACTCAAGAATCGGGCGGACGAAAGTTTTGTAAGCTAGTAGCTTTATCTCATGGGGTGAATTTCTTAAGCAACGCCTCAAGTAACCAAGCTTCTGCATGGCTTTCTTTTCTATGTATGACACTCATTCCACTTTAAATCCGAGCTGATAACTACACCCAAATATTTATAGCTTGTCACGCGGTCTAAAATTTGCCCATCGATCGAATACTGGTTGTTTAAAGGGTGTCGTTTCCGCGTCACGGTCATCGCTACAGTTTTTTTCGCATTGATTTTCATTTGCCATGTGCTGCACCATGATTGCACTGTAGACAGCGAAGTATTTAACAGCGATTAGTCAGCGGGACTACGGATTTCTTTATATAAAACGCAATCGTCAGCAAACAATTTTATTTTAACTGGCAATTCCTGTGCAATATCATTGATGAAAATTAGGAAAAATAAGGGCCCAAGCACTGATCCCTGTGGGATTCCGGATAGTACAGGTCTTGAACGTGAATGTGCTCCGCCTATGTTTACAGTTTGTCGTCTCGAAGTAAGGTATGCTTGAATCCAAGAAAGAAGGGACTCATATTTAAGTATAGGTTTCAATTTTATCATGAGTTTGGTGTGTGATACGCGGTCAAATGCTTTCTCGAAATCTAAAAAAAAATCATATCAATTTGCCCTTGCTCATCCAGAATAGCTGCGAAATCATGAATGGTTTCTAAAAGCTGAGTAGTAGTTGAAAGCCCTTTACGAAATCCATGCTGCCTGGGGTCAAGAAAACCATGAAGCTCAAGATAAGCTGTTAGATGTTTAAAGATAATGTGTTCAAGAAGTTTGGAACATGTGCAGAGTATAGAAATGGGTCGATAGGAAGAAAGCAGCGGTGAGTCTCCTCCTTTTGGCACTGGAACAATCTTTCCAAACTTACAGTCATGAGGCAACTCGGATAGTTGTAACGACTTATTAAAAATCACACATAAGAATTTAGAGCACCACTCGGCATACCGGAACAGGAATGTGTTGGGTATCGCATCGGCGCCAGAAGATTTTTTTGTATCAATGTTAAGTAAAAGCTTTAGAACACCTTCTTCCGTTACTATAATATTACTAATAGGTGGAACGCTTTGTAATGTCGAAAATATGGGTTTTTCACCGTTATCAACTGTAAATACGGAACAGAAAAAGTTGTTGAGCGATTCTGCAACTTGTAATTTCTCCGACACTGTTTCACCATTAATGCAGAGGGTGGGCACGGTTTTTGATTTTGAAGAAAAATGCCGCCAGAATTTTGCAGGGGACGAAAGGAGAAATTCCTTCATAGTGACATTGTGGTAGTAGTTTTTTGCTTTTTTAATGCTTTGGCTTAAATGAGTGCGCAGCGCTGAAAGTTTGCGCATGTGACTTTCAGAGGGGTGCTTCCGCAGTTGTTTTCTTGTCTTCTTCGCCTTTCGTTCCAAGCGTACAATTTCTTTTGTTATCCATGGGCAGGTTTTGCGGACAGTGATTACTTTAGTCGGTACAAAGTTATTCACGCATTGCAACACAAGATTTTTAAAGTATTGCCAAAGATCCTCTACTGAGCATAAAGCAGACTGGGAGAGGGAAACAAAGTTGGAAAAAGATATGTCCAGATCATCTAATATGCGTACATCATCTGCTCGTGAGAAAACAAGCACTGAGCGCTTTTCATGCTCAACCCCAGCGACATGGCCCAAACACATCGTAAGACATACCATTCTGTGATCTGATATGCCGTTTACGACGCTAAGTCCCGTAACCTGAGGAAGCATACTTCTGCTAACTAAAAAAAGATCCAAGATAGATTCTGAGTCGTTATGTATGCGTGTAGGTTGCTTTACTAATTGCGTTAGGTCATGATACATTAAAAGATCAACAAATGGTTCAGCGATTTGTGCACCTGGCTGGGGAAATTCACCGTCCCATACCACTGATGGAAAATTAAAATCACCGCCCAGTAGTATATTGCAGGCTGAAGCTCTGCATGAGCAGAGGAATTCATTAAGTTGGTCGCTGAAACTGCTGTCTGTGTTAGGAGGGCGGTAAAATCCCCCGATAATGAAAGTTTTGTTAACAGCATGCACTTTTGCGAGGACACATTCAACTCCAGGAATGTCTGCCAACCTTTCTACGTGCAAAGATTCCAGGAAAATGATGGCGACCCTGCCCCCTCTCGAAATTCTATCTTTACGGAAGATTTTATAGCCGTTAGGTGCTATTTCTTTGTCACTGACATCAGGTTGCAGCCATGATTCTGTAATAATTACAATATGCTGCTTGTACGCAAGGATTATGCTTTCAAGCTCGGAGGACTTGCCCACTATGCTGCAAGCGTTCAAGTTCAAGCACAAAAAACCGCTTGTGTCATATTTATCGATTCATTGGTTTTCTGCCGCTGCATTTTCGGGTCTGCCTGAGAGGACCATCTTTCTCTGTTCACTTTCCCAGTTGAACCATTCGCCGTCGACCTTAACTTTGTCGTAAACAAGTTTGACCTTCTTTCCCGCCCTTCTAGCGTCAGAAGTACTCTGCCATAGCATTTTCCTTTTGTACCTAGTGGCTGCCGAGAAGTCTTCCGAGATTGAAATAGATTTGCCCTTCAATTTGTAAGAATTCTTAAACACACTTATTTTTTCTCTGTGATCGAAAAATTTTACAATTACAGGACGCGTTTTACCGTGCTGTTTTCGTCCTATTATGTGTATTCTTTCAACTGAACGGGCTTCAACACCTAAAATATCATTAAATATTGTCGCCACACGCGCTGAAGGACCGTTTGTTTCATCATCATCAGGAACACCGAAAATAAGCAGGTTGTTTCGGTGACTCCGGTCCTCCAAGTCTATGAGCTTACGCTCCAAGCATATCACAGTTTTTTCGAGGCCAGTGATCTGGCTGGTAAGTTGTTTAATTAGAGAAGCCGATTCTTCAACTGTTTTCAGTTTTGACTCGATTCCGTCAAGTCTCTTCTGAATGTTATTCTGACCATCCCGTAACTGAGCCAAGAGTTCCGTAGTGGTAGGACCGTAGTGGATTGTTTACTTGGCTGACTTCGTCGTCTTCGCCCGAAATTTCGATGACCACCTTAGGCTGCTTGCGACAGTACTAGAGGCCATCAAGTCCTCAGGCCTCACAGTGAAGCCGGAAAAGTGCTGCTTCGCTTACGATGAGCGTCTGTTCCTTGACCACGTCGTCAGCAAAGCTGGAGTACGCCCCGATCTTCACAAGACAGCTGCCATCGCAAAGTTCGCGCAGCCCATCGACAAGAAGGCAGTGCGCAGATTCCTTGGCATGTGGGCCTACTATAGGCGCTTTGTCAAGGACATTTCACGCATCACTTAGCCGCTGACACATCTAAGGATAGGATAGGAATAAACTTTATTTGTCCAACGGTTGTTGATGTTGGTGCCCGGGGCTAGGCTGCCAGGGTTCCATCGCCCGAGGAAAATCTTTCGAGATCCTCGGCAACGGCCCTGGCCCGCTGGACCGCCCACTCCTGGTCTTCGGGTGCCTTGCTGAGGAGGGCGGCTTGCCATCTCTCAGCGAGGCGCCCCGCTTCAGAGGGTTCTGCTGTTGTATTCACCCTTCCTCTTTGTCCTTGTTCCACGTGGCGTGATATCGCCTCCGGGACGGTGCCATACACCATGTTACCAAGCCCGGGTACCAATACGCCGATGAGGACTTAGCGAGAAGCTCTTACGCCGCTATTTCGCACACTAAAATATCACCCGACACCATGGCGCACTCTACTATGAGGTCGTACCAGACGGAATTTCGCTATCACAGCGGCCCCGCAAACGACCTCAAATAGTCCACATTGTGCGACTTAGAGGCCCGACCACAAGGAAGAAATCTTTGACGGATTTTCGGCGCCCGCACCAACCGGCATCACGCGACGGCGGTCGGCGGCATTGAGTACAATGCGCCGCCGCTTCAAGCTCGCTCGTCGCCGCTGGACTGAGCCGGCGAGAGCACCGACGGTGGAAGTGGCGGTAGAAGCAAGAGGCAAAGAGGCGATGGCCTCCGGGACGGTGCCATGCACCATGTTACCAAGCCCGGGTACCATTTACAGACCATGCCTCTGGCGTGTTCGCGGCAGTTATGGCGCTTCCTCGAAGCGAAGAGAAGCGGGGACGTAAGGCCTGAGCTACAGCCGCATCTGAAATAGTCTATTTTCCTCGTTCTCGCAATTTTCCCAGCACTTATTGAGCACCCACGGAAATAGTTATCGAAGGCAGCAAGCCGGTATACACTTCCAGGTCTAATCAGTGCGTGCAATTGCCGACAGGAACGGATGGAGGCCAGGATGCGTGTGTTGTGTTTACGAGAGCGTCGGAAAAAATATTTTAGGCCGGCGACTTCGTGCTTTTCTATGCCGTGCTTCGCTTATGCTTTGCAAACGAGAAGTCCATCACATACACGTGCGCTCTGAGCACGACGCATGTTCAGGGCGTGGCGCAATCAAAAGTGTCTTAGCGTACGCGACTTCTGTGTGTTCTGTGTGTGCGGTTGGTTCGTTGCGGCGAAATGGTGAACGCCAGTCCTTTACAACTTTCAGAAGTGGTGACGCGATCAGTAGCGATAAGCTTCCCCTACAAAAAGGGCTGTTGAATTTCAATTGTTGATTTGTTGTACTATCATTGATTCAACGGACTCTCCACAAGATTCCAACCTTCATTGAGCCAGCACAATGGTAGTTCACCAAAATGTTTTTGATAACTACACAATAACTTTTTATTGATCAAATAGTGCTGATTTTTCATTGTGAAACGCCAACAATTGGACCGAGTTAAAGAGGCGACATAGAATTTGTACGAAAAAAACTAAAATTATTTTGTTTAGGCTACTACTTGAAATAGTGTAATTGAGTTGGCCAGAGCTTGAACTAAGTATTAAAAAAGTCTGTTTCACAGGCAGTTCTACTTTCCAGTGCAGAATAAAGGTAGATGAAATCGAGGGTTCGACGGAAGCCCGTCTAGTCGGGATGAAGCACTGAAGAAATAAAACGAAGGACACCGACCAACACAGAAGTGCTAAGAAATGAAAAAATCTAAAAGACGTTTCGGCTTCGCTACGGAAGCCTTGTTCACAATAGGAAGTCTTCCCATTGTGAACAAGGCTTCCGTAGCGAAGCCGAAACGTCTTTTAGATTTTTTCATTTCTTAGCACTTCTATGTTGGTCGGTGTCCTTCGTTTTATTTCTTCAGAATAAAGGTCACTGCAAAATAATGCACTCTTTCAGTATTGACCCGCTGTAGCCCCAAATGCACAGTATCCTGAGAGTTTCACAATTGCAATGTGTGCTATAACTGCAATGAAAGACGTGAACAAGATTGAGTGCAGATGTAGCTGTGTAAAGCTTGAACATTCTACTACCAAGGAAAGAAATTCATCTCACTGTGCAAAGTACAGGGTGTTTTTTCTCTTTAGCTCCACCAATTTTTCGATATTGGAAATTGTTTACCATTCCAGGGTACAGATTGGCGGCCTTTAAATACAAAGTAATTGTCGCACTTATGTGCGTAATTTGCGAAGTTTTGGTTAACTTTCTAATTATCAACCATAAGGGGCTACAGCAAATGAGTACATTGGGACCCGTGCTCAACAATACCTATCCAGACGATCAAATTTTGAATAGCGGATTTCATATGGGAGCTTCGCGAATAATTAGTTCCCCTTGGCAGGCTCCTTGAAACCGAAATGGCTGGAAAAAGAGCGTCGGTATCATCCACGTAGCTTCATGCCTTCCTCAATGCATGCAGAAGCATCCAGAATACTGACAGGAAACTGGTTTCTGAACATTTGTTTCGAGCCTATCGGTACGTCGATGTACAGATCGTACTAGTGCTTACCGAAATGTCTATTACGTGGCATAGCATGTATCACATCGACACACAGCCTGCGGAAAGGTGACCTCGCGTAAATTTACGCTATTAATTTACGGCAAGATATGGAACAAAATGCAGTGCAAGCGCATTCATACCGCCATTTGGCAGAGGTCATGCGACCAACTACAATGATGATGATGAGGATATTTATCGGCATCAAAAACTTTTGAAACAGGGCAGAGACAAATAGGCACCTAGTCTTTTGGATTTATTCAGGTTTTACATCTCTAAATCAGGACAAAAACGCGGTTCTTGGAGACTCATGTTCGCACCAGCAGGCGCGACCTTCCCGTCGCCACAACTCATTTGTCGATTGATGCCGTTCACCTCTTCTCGCGCCATCGCTGCCGACAAAAATAACCTTTAGCGCATCGGTTAAGCAGCTTAGCTTTGCCACTGCATTCGCACGACTGAAAAATTGAGCACTAACTGAGTGAGCGAAGCCAGTGGTGAATCGCGACCATTTGCGACCCCTCGCTTCATGACCAACTTGATCGAATTGTAGCCTGCGAGATCAGAGTGATGTGCCGTCACTCAGGAGATCTCGGAGGCTATGCCTTAACATTACCCTCGATACTGAAGCATTGGGTCAGTAGCATTACCCTCGATACTGAAGCATATATTCAAATGCCCCGCCATTCGACTTGATGGGCTTTTCGAGCTTTCAGCGCGGAAAGCGATGCAGGAAAAGCCAGCCGTACGGTTGTCGAAATCGCACCCCTGCACAGAACATACTTTCTTTGGAAGCCGACGAAAGCTTTAGGTGTAGAGTGCTGATCCTATTGGAGGACGCCAAGCCCGTCGGCCGGCGCAGTCGCACGAGAACAACTACACAAATATCTGGGGGTCGTAACTTACTGCTTTTGACTGAACAGATTAAGAAGCGATGAAGCTACCCGCGCCACCAAATTCAGACAAACTTCGACAAGCAAGAAAGCACAAACTGTGAGGGGGGCGTATTTCAACAGGTGAACTTCACGTGTGCGCCTTTCTGCCCATTTCAAGACGTGCATTGCATTGCGAGTGATAATAGCGTCAACGCCCCGCTAACGATGGGCGCTGAAAATAAATGCATTTATTAGTAATAATAAAATGGAATAAACTTGAATTTCCTAACTCGCCACGAATATATAAAATTGACCAGAAATTTTATTTTCGTTGCATGAATCTAACTGTGCCTCACTTGAATTAGAAAAACACTTTTTTCTTTCCCAGTGTTTGTTCCCTCCAAACATAGTCGCGCTTCAATCGCTGCTCCCATAACCCCCCATGCTGACGTCGGTGACAATCTGTAGTGAACTGCTTTCGCCCGAAGCTTCGCGACCTACTTGGATCGACCTTGCCATAGGCGCCTGCGGCCGACTTTGGCTCTCAGCGCACCTAGTGGAATCGGCGAAACCCACCAGCCTCCAAGATGGCCGCGCACGCCGCCAAATCTCGGAGGCCCTAATTTCAGTTTCATTTCATCTTTTTCTGATGACCCGTGACGTTGCTTAAATCGGGTGATTTCAAGCAGGCGCTTGTGCCGCTGTTTATATGTTGTGAAGACGTGACGATGAGCGCGCAGATGTGTTTCACTTCATTTTAGCTTCATTTAAGTTCATATTTGCTGTTTCAAGCTGTAACTTAGCACAACAATCATGCCAACTGTTGAGGAAGTGTAGCTATATCGCTTATGATATTGTACGTCTAGTAACTCACGCCAGAAGGTGTATCGTAAATAAATATGCCATGTTCCTTAAATATAAGTCAACTTCCTGCACAGTCAGAAATACGAAAATAGCAGACAACAATTTATTGCAGCAAGGTTGTAAGAGGCAGATACATGAAAACAGGAAGAAAACAGCGAAATGCAAGTGCAAGTAATACGTGTGTCCCACGGCACTCTTTTAAATGCGACAAAGCCCAATCCGAATTGAATTTTTCGATTGCGATTGCTTCTTTTGCGCAAGCTACCCGATGAGCCAACAGCAGTCGAGAATTTCCATCCGGATCGGACTTGATCGTGATCGAAAATGGTCGTGTGACACCGGTATAATGGAGAATAGCCAGAAATTAATGGCGTGATGGCAATAATTGAGCACAAGCAAAACACATAAAAGACGTGTCGCAACTGTCCAGATAATGAAAAAAAACTGCACATATACGCCAGCAATTAATTCGCTCAAAATGGGACTGCTTTAGAAAGAAAAAAGTGATGTTTTTTTTCTTGTACTTCTGCGAAGGAGGGTGAATTAGGGTAGCAGAATGATGTGAGTGGTTGCGTGTCGAAATAAAATGGTTGCAAAAATAATTGAGCACGCACAAACATCGTCATCTTGAATGTGTAAGCCAGTGTGTCCGTTATTAAACAGCTGCCATTAAGCACTTCATGCTGGGGGTCTTCACCTGCTGTCTTCGAAGCCTTGCAATCGTCTTCTCATACTTGGAATTTTGTCCTTGAGTATGCATTATATCCTTTGGCTGTACAGTGTATGCTGAGGAAATGGTGTAGATTCCTGCAATACGTAGAATGAGAGACAGAAGGTAAGCAATACTGGAGGCTTCAAAGCTATTGAATGCAGACGCTACGTTCCTTCGTATGAGCAATACTGGAGCCTGCAAAACTTTATAATGGGGATGCTGCGTTCCTTCATGTAATGCGTATATTTTTGGTTAAGGAAGCACTGTTATAAATGCTAAGAAACAAGTAACTTTCTACGCTAAGGACTTTATACACAATTAAAACATGAAAACGCGTATCTTCAGCCCAATGCAGAACAGCTAACAACGCTCGAGCACACATAGCCTGCTACGGAGGTTGAGAGATAGCGCATTGTTGCCATACTGCAAATACTGCACGTGTACCGCTTTAGAAATAGCCAGATTTCTTTTGTAAAAGTAGAGTACCGTACTTTTTCAGCAGTTGCTGGGCGTAACATAAAGCTCTCTGTCCCGAACGGCATGTGTTCATAGGCCGCATTTCTTAACCAACCATTTTTTCTAACTTCGTCAATGTGTCGAACGTGCCTTGCAGTTCGGACGATGCCGCGTCGCTATTATCGCTAGCATCACCGCTCACTGCAGCGCATTAAAAAATGCGAAATGAATGTCAGCGTAACAAATGGGCAGCAGCTGTTCATGGTTTCAAAGCCGCCGTCACTCGTTCGTGCGGCTGACAGTGACTTAACGAAATGCGATGAGAATAAGTCCTTAACAACGCGCAAAAGAACTTGCTGTGGCCTTACTATGAAACTGCGACAAAGCAGACGCTGGCAGAAGAACCCAACAACGATGCTCAGGTGCATTTTACAGAAAGAGCCCGGCGGCACGGCCTGACTAGGCTTCGCACGTGTTGGGTCGTGCCCAGTGGTCGTGCCGCCTGTCAAGCAGCTAGCCACAGCCGCAGCCACAGCCGCATTTTTCTTGATGTGCTCTTCCACCTAGCGGAATCGGCAAAGTGATCGGAGAAGCTCCATAGCTCGGCCGCGAAACGGCTCGAGTGTCCACTCTTGTCGTTTACTATGTTACTCTACGGTTTGACATTTGTTTTTGTCGTCATTTTGCGCTTTTCGTGGTCTCCGTGTGAGCGTTGTGTGGGCCGTGAGCTGTAAGCATGTGTATGCATTGTCATCTGCTGTTGCGGGACAAGATACATTTTTACCAAGAGCGAGGGAGACGAAAAGCTGAATGTATCAATACCCCTCCGTCCATTGGCTGACGCGGAGGTATGCTACCGAGCGGGCTGCGTGGAAGCGTGCACGAAGAATAGAGCGCTGGCTGACCCGATGGTGAGTACGTTGCTCGTATTGTGTGTATAACTGATCGGAAACGTTCTGACTGCTGTTGTAGAAGTCCCGGGGCGCTTTTTTCGTTGCTGGGTGTGCGTCGGAGAGACTTGCGCCCGCAGCGCTCGTGTTGACTCACGACTCATCAGTCACAACCACGCCGAGCTGAATGTCTGATTCACGCGTGATCCATGACACCAGTGTAAAACCATGTTGTGCCGGGCCTGTCCGGGGTGTAGCGTGTTCGTTGCGCATTTGGTCGATCGAGCGCCAAGGTGGGCTCATGTCGTCTGTTTAAGCTATGTATTTAGCAGCCTGGCCTATTCGTCTGTACTGCAAGGTAGGCAAGTTTATCACGATCGAACCACTTAAGGACTGAAATGCACGAAAGCGCTTAAAACTGGGGCGCCTGTTCCTGTGTTCTAATGCTAGTCCCTACTCCTGGCGGTAGCTCAGTGGCTATAGGGTCGCGCTACTGTGCACGGGCCCGCGGGTTCAGTCCGGCCGCAGCCGCGAGGTTTCGATGGGGCGCAATGCAAAAAACGCTCGTGCTTGGATATGGGTGCTTGTTAAAGATCGGAGTCGTGGTCAACTTTAATTCATGTCGTACACTGCGGCCTGCCTTATAATGAGATCCTGGCTTTGGCTAGTAAAACTACAGAATTTGAACATTCAACTTGATGCTTAACCCTGTTTTAAGTGCTTCCGTTGCAGCAGGGCCGATCAAATTCGCGGACCATTCTTATACTATATCGTCATTAAATAATCATGCAGAAATGTCGTGCCGATATCGTGTCCTCTCTACTAAACGTGGATCATCCTATAAAGCAGGCTGGTTGATTATTCGCTAATAGAATGCCACCGTTTTGTAAAAAAAGAAATTGAAAAAAATGCTCAGAGTGCATGTGATCACCGCCACCAGTGCCTCCCAGCCTCGGATATCTCTTCGCGGAGTGACTTGCGCTGCGGGCGCAAGTCTCTCCGACGCACACCCAGCAACGAAATGTTGCAAAATTATTTCTACGAAAGTATTTATAAACTCTGAATAATTAAAAGAACAAGATTTTACTCAGAAAGCTGTGGGGCATCCCAGAAAAAGACATGTTAATTCGGTGTTACTATAAATATATTCCTTCGCGCAAAAAGAGAAAAATAAAGATTGTGAAAGCATGCAAGCCTCTGAATAAGAGAGAGAAATGATGGAACCTTTACACCAAATCCGGGTTCTTACTTACTTAATTCTTACTTTCATGTTCTACACACAAAAAAGTGCCTTGTCATAAAGATGTCCTAACATCAGGCACTTTCTTTTGAAGTTTTCTCTTAACTGTTCTGCGAAAAACTGTCTGCACAAGAATTCGGGTCTTGCTATTTCAGTATACCTAAAACACATGCAGTGAACAATAAAAATATTCGACTGATTCATTCATTCACAAAAAAAAAGCATTGCTAACAAAGTAGCTGGTAGCAAGAAACACTTGGTTACATAAGCATCAAGCGCTTATATACGTTCTTTTTATTCTTGATGGCATTTCATTGTGTAGCTGATATGGAATGCTGCATTTATAAAATACCTTAAATAGTGGCATCCACAGCATCTGAAGAAGAGGGCAGGGCACATTGTGTCCGATGCTGGAGCAAACTTGCATGACACATCAACAGCAGGAAACATTCTTACACCATCTGGTTAATGCTTTCTGTGAATATAAAACGGATGTTTAAGGCCCTTCCCTGCATGTGTGAATCTACTTTGCCACACTGAATAAACAGTGGTAACATCACAAGAACCAGTTGAACATACCCTTCCACATAATATGCTCCTCTGTATGTGCCCTGTAATATTTATGTGTGTGGGGGTGTTCAGGCCCTCTAGCCCGCTTATGTAAGGAGCTCCATGACTCGGGACAAAAAGCACACTGCAGTGTGTTGTGCCTGTTGGTCTTCAATCTGTACTATAATTGATGAGGAATATTGAATACTGTAGCATCTTAAAAAAAAAAGCTAGGATGTGTTGGTCGTACCGATTTTTTCTTTCCTTTCGCTGCTAGAAAAAATAGCCGTGAATTTTGTTGTTTTAATCTTGTTAATATAGTTGCCTGTTCTTGGCCAGATAGCACACATATAGTCCTAGGTGTACTTCTTCTGCACTAGCTGGTTCTGATGGCACAGTTTGGCACATGCTCGGCGATTTGCTATGTGCCAGCTATTGTATAGCTTTTTTGACGAAGAAATGCCAGCAAATTTTTTCAGGACTTCTTGTATTAACCTAGCGCTTATTGATGTTACAAAGCGTCAAATATATGGACTTATGTTGCATGAAAGGCTCACTCTAGCAGGACATTAGTCACTGAGCAAAGATGAAGAGCCCCATCACATTCGTGTGACAGTCACGTTAAGCACGGAGCTTATTTAGTTCAATCGCGACATGTCTGACCAGCACAGCTGTGATGTGTAAGCAGCAGGCTGCACCTACATTAAAAATGTTGAATGTCTTCTCTTGAACCAATTAAAGAGTGACGGAAAGTAGTGCGTTGCAGACGCAGTGTTTTCATGTGTTGTTTTCAATCCTTGCGTTGCCATAGTGACCCTCATATAATTCAAAAGGTAATGCTGTTTGTAATAATTATTTAATCAAGGAGAACACAAAAATATAACACAATTTTTGAGAAGGGCAATTCAAGCATGAAGCTAGTTGAATCTGCATAGAAGCTCATTTAGTTGCATATTTTGTGTATAGCAGCTGGAACAAAGCTCTTGCCACATTTACCATGACTTATTATCCCGTTGTTATAGCACCTGACAACGAACATCAATAGTACCCGGATTAAATACGAAAGCTTCTAGCAGATATCTTTTGCTTTGTTTTCTGAATAAAATAGGCATTATTCCTCGCTAATTTTCTAAAGCTGTACTTTGTTTATTTTACTTATGTTTTTCAGGATTCACCTGCTCAGTTTCCAGAAGCCAGTGTTCCACACATCAAGGACAGCTTGTACTTGCTTCTTTCGCGATGAATAAAATAAGTAATATCCTGCCTTTTAATATGCCTTCTTGTTTGTTACTGTTGGCTGCACTTTATATTGAGCCTCAGTACGACGCATTAGGTTATATGAAATAATTGCATTGAGGATTAATGCAATTTAGTACCGTTCACGAGTGCCCTATCTAGTGTATTTTATCGCGCACTTTTTCCATATTGTATATCATTTTCATAGACAGTATTCCTTTTGCTCTGTTAACAGTAACAAGTGTTCGTGTGCCTTCAGATGTTGCTTTGTATTCCTTGTGCCTTCAATATTGTGTAACACGGTAATCTTTTTATAGCACTGTTCCTGTTGGAAATTTGTACTTTCTATACTTTACTGTTTACCCTGCCATAGGGTCTGTAAGGTCCTCCACTTGAATAAATAAAAAATTAAACGCTATGACAAACTAATGGACAAACAGTACAATGAAAATCCAATGAAGATCCCATGAAAAAAGAACGCAACCAAAGTACAATGAAGAGCCCATGGAAAAACAGCACAATAATACTCCAATGCATATGCAATGCACTCACGGTGGCCGCTTTCCCATGACTGTTGAACAATTCCTCCATGAAATATCAGTGAAATTTTCACAATATTTTCTCTATACATTGAAATACCGATGAAATATCAATAGATTTCCAACAACATTTTTTGCAAAGTTTGATTCGGCAATCCCGAACAACCGACGTTAGGCAGCATTAGCGCGTATCTCAGGCAGCGATAGCGCGAGCGATAGCCGGTCGAGCGCTACACTAATGAACCTGTTGCTCGGTGCACTGGCAGATCGGCATCGCAGAAAAACCCAGGGCTTGTGCGCTAAGAAGCTTATCGTTTCGTTTTCTACGGGTGCAACGCTTTGTTACCCAAGTTTTATCGCTCGCTTGTGTTTGTTTAAGTTCGTTTTATCAAAACAGCAGTCTCGCATTTCAAGGAGTACACTCAATGACGTGTTGCTTATGAGATCATATTCAATGCCTTGAATCAAGGCATCGAGAACGACCTAAGAATTTCTCATTCACTTATTGAAAAAAGAAAATATTATGGTTTTATTGTCACATTGCTTCGAACGATTTTGCCCGTTAAGCAAAACCATTATGAACCGTTACTGATAATTTTATTTTCCTTCCTGAGCAGAACCATTTTCAGTGGAACGAAACTAAACCAGAACGAAAACCGTTCCGACGCACCGATTGCAAAATTATGCGATTGCACCACGCTTTAACGTTGCCTAACTGTGTGTGTTCTAATAAAGTGCTTTTTCCATAGACGCACTTCTTTTATGCACAGCCATGAAGATTGCGTTTCGCTCAGCACTTTCCATATCAGAGGTGCTGACTAACACACATGCAGCATGTAGTGCACATATAGATATATCTTTGTGTCTTGCACCACTGTGCAATCTTTCACTTGATAATCAGCATTGACTTTTTTCTTTGTGTGCTTGTTCGTGTTCTGTACGCTTGCGTTTGACCAAGTTTGACCATGACCAACTTTGCGATCTTGTTCTGCGAAATAGTAACTTTGATAAATAGTGAATTTTATGTCTACTCTTGCCGCCTTTTATATTTTAAATATTTAAACTAGTAACTGCTTCTGGGATGAAGGTCTGTCACAATTCAGCCATGTTTCCAAATATATCCGTTCGACCACAGTTATGCCCAAATTGTTGTTTGAACGCGCTTTCCGGTACGGTTCAGTTCAAATGCGGTTCCGCACGAAGTAACCAGCCACTTCGTTTTAGTTGTTTAGCAGTTGCCTGCTTGTGGTCGATTTACCATAACGTAATATTTCGCTGAAAGCCTCTCTTTTTCCCCCCAGATGGAAGACTTGATGATCTACATTGGTGGCCACGTCGACATGTGGTTGGGTTTTGCGCTCATCGGAGTCTGCGGAGCTGTCCTCGACTTTGCCGTCAAGTGTTCCAAGTGGTTCAGTCGGTAGGTACAGAGCCTGTCTTGCGAGATTGGTGCAAAAGAACTGTACAATAGATCGACTGCGTGGTGAGCAAGACAGAACGGACTCGCCATAACTGATGCGCAAGAAAGAACGAGGACACACTCATTTCTTTTCTTGCATTCCAACTCGTTCTTTTTGCACTTGAGTTACAATGAACTGCACAATAGTCTGCCTCTGCAATCAAGAAACGCCGTAGTGCAATGCCACGTGTAATTGGCTCCGTGAACCTATCCATGCTGTAGGCATAAAATGCTGCCCGGGAGTTGAGTTTCTATACCTACTCGCAATCTTGCCACTGGGCATCAAATGGTATTCCTTCAATGTCTGCGATGCATTGAACGTCTCGCGGCGCCACGGGCAGGAGCGCATTGGTGCAGTTAGCGGTGCGTGCGTGCGTGCTACGTGATAGCGCGCCCACGCAGCCGGGCAGAAAGTCTAAGCATTGGGAGTTGCAGCCAATGTTGCCGCCAACAAGGGCTAACGAAGAACAAGAGGCGCTATCAACGCCAAGAGCTTAGCAATCTCATTTTGGCGTCATATAAAGAAACTGAGGCTTCTCTGACACGACTTGATCCTGCGTTCGAATGTGAATTGCTTCCAACAGTACCCGCTCTGTTTTATCGTTACTTCTGCCAGGATGCTGACATCAGAACAAGGTTGTTCACAAAACCAAGATCGCCAATAGGCAGAAAGATGCTCACTCAAAGCCTTCTTTAAACTGTTTGCAAGCTCTCTCATTAATTTATCCGACGTAGGCCCGACTGGACCCACTCGTCACTGTGCATTTCCACAGGTTAGTAGAATTTCATACACCACTCCTGTGGAACACTGTCCGTAGTGGTTGACGTGCATCCCGTGATTTGGGACAGGGCATGGACAGCTTTTTACTGGCGGATAAAACAACAGGTACCCCATAATTATTCGACCCATTCTTGAGGTTCTGCCTAACCATAAGGAGATACGGCATATATGTGCTCCTGCGAGAGCATTGAGCTTGACGTCTTCGCCCAAGATCTTCGCCACAGAGTCAGCAGCCAAGGAGAAAAGCCGGTTTTTCTAGAAGTCGCTGGATTTGGTTATTAAAACAGTAGTTTTTATCTGGTGAACGCACGACCAGACTCCGCCGACTCAAAGACAGTAATAAGTGCGTGAAATAATTACGGTCCTTGCAGTAAATTACCAATAAAATACTACAATCCGCTATAGGTATGTTTTACGAAAAGCGCCGAAAGTTCACTGCTGTAATGAGGATATGGAGCATAGCACCAACTAACATTTGTTGGTGAAAACATGGGCCACGTTGTGGCTGATAATTGACGTTCAGGCTCTTGTTTACTTAATACTGAATAACAATGAATCTGGCTTTGGAGACCTTCACTGCAGCTCTTCAAGCAGACACAGCTCTTCCAGAGATGTCCCTGATTGACATCCCGCCTCTGAAGATGTTTCGCCGCCGCCGCCGCTGCTGCTGTTTTGGTGCTGCTTTGCTGCTGTTTGGCTCCTGTTTCGCTCCTGTTTTCCTGCTGCTGCTGCTGCTGCTGCTGCCGCCGCCGCCGCCGCCGCTGCCGCTGCCGCCGCCGCTGCCGCTGCTGCTGCCGCCGCCGCCGCCGCCGCCGCCGCCGCCGCCGCTGCTGCTGCTGCTGCTGCTGCCGCCGCCGCCGCCGCCGCCGCCACCGCCGCCGCCGCTGCTGCTGCTGCTTTATATGCATAGTATATTCATGGCAGTAGCGCGGCTCAGAAGAAAAAAGCGACGTGAACATCTCGCTATACCTTTCCATTACGTCGCCACTATTCCCTCTGAAGCACTCCTTGAGTGTGGAAATTATCCGTGACCTCGCGGAGAAGCATTGCCGAAACTACAGCGCTTACTTCTGTACAAACTTGCAGGAGTCTACAAAGAAGGTAGATATTGTTACGTTGCGAAACGAGGACACTGTCGTCGACGGTCAAGACGATGAAGTGGCAACAGCCTCTCGGGATTCGCAGCTGCTGTTTATGTATGCCTTGTAAATACATCCTGTAAATACTTTTATACCTGTGATATTTTGGTGAACCTGCGGGGTATGCGTCTTGGCCAAGGAGCTCCGCAGTGGATGTCTTACCCAGCCTGGGGCCATGCTTCCAGTGGAAAGCACCGCATCTGCAGCTGCAATGCCGACTACGCATACCCAGTACGTTGCTCTACCTCATCTGCAAGACCCCAGCAAGCTCACCGGCCTTGATGGTGTTGACGTAGAATAATGGTTGAAGGTGTGTAAGCGCGTCAGCAAAGTGAACAGGTGGGATTCGACCATAATACTTGGCAAAGTCGTATTCTATCTACCTTGACCGAACCACACGAACGTGGTTCTACACGCACGAGGAATAGCTAACCAGCTGGGAGTTGTTCAAAGAAAAGCTGTCCGACGTTTTTGGCATGGCAATCCGACCGGTAGACAACTAGCCGCCAAGCAACAACTCACCACGCGTGCCGAAACTGCAACCGAGTCGTATGTCTCCTATACATTCAGGACGTCCTAGCCCTCTGTCACAAGATCGACACGTCCATGCCAGAGGCGGACAAGGTTGAACACATTATCAAAGGCATCGTAGACGACGCACTCAATCTTCTGGTCTATAGAAACTTATCGACTGTCGACGCCATCATGAAGGAATGCTGCCGCTTCGAGCAGGCGAAGAGTTGCCGTATATACAATCACTGTACACGGCGTCCAAATACTGCAGCGACCTCTCCCTGTACCGGCCCCACCGACCAATCTAGCTCGCCACCACCAAGCGAAAACGTGAGCCGAATTGTACGTCGCGTACTCCAAGCAGCGTTTCCTGCCTCGCCTCAAGAGACGTCTTGGAACAATGCTGCTGAGATGATATCGCTGCTCCAGTCCGTAGTTCGCCAGGAAAGGGCTAATATGGGTCTTTCCAGCGCCTGCTCCATGGGTCGTCCTGACACCCACTCTGCTCCTATGCTTCGCTCCTATCGCAGTCCACCTCACAGTGTCCATTATCCCTACATTACCAGGGATCCATCGGACTGGCGTGCACCTGACGACAGGCCGACCTATTTTTGCTGCGGCCGAATCGGTAACGTTTCCCGTCGCTGCCGGGGTCATTGGCCGTCCCCTCCTCGAAACACCTTCTGGAATTCAAGTTCGCCCCGAAGTTCTTCAACCCGTCGCTTCTACGACGCTACCGACGTCACTACCTCGACTCGCCGCTATGCTCGCTAGCCCCCGCCTCAACGTCGCCTGCCACGTCCGCCCCAGCTTCACCGCTCGCCATCGCCGACCTACCAAGGACCGTCGCAGCCGGAAAACCAGGCAATGCGCCAGCTCGGTGAGATGCTACAATGTCGGATTCGCCGCAAAATCCTCCTTTGACGCTATTTACGAGACATAACCTTCTTGACGTCCACGTTGATGGCACACCCGTGACGACACTCATTGATACCGGAGCACACATATCGATTATGGCCAGCCGTCTACGCCACCATAAAAAAATTGTTACGTCCGGCCACACTGAATTGACGTGGGCCGAGCGAGTACAAGAGAAAGAACACCAACAGCAGCAACAGGACGCCTGATCTACCAAACAGGTAACGCGGTCTCCATTGCCCGAGCAAGAGAGCGACATATTCACAGCCTTACGACAGGAACTAGTGGGTCTCCGAGCCACCATACAAGTGCTTACAGCGCAGATTAATGACGCGAAAGAGCAGATTCAAAACCTTAAAGCTCACAAACAAGCACCACTCCAAGAGACAAACGTAAAAGTAAGCACAGCCAAACGCAAACCCCCTCCGCTTTCAGAGACGGAAGGATAGAGTAATGCACCGCAAGGCACCCTAGACGAAATTCTGCGCCTTACGCGAGAGAACATAAAAAGTATTCGTAGCCTAGTGAATCGTGTAGAGGTGGTTGAAAACAAAGTCGCAATAAAAATTGAAAAAGAAGCTAGTCAGCCACAACAGATGGACACGACGACGCACCCTTCACTATCAATAAATCCTCCGCAAAAACATGGCTAACACGTCACGGGATACCCTACAAATTTGGCCCTTGAATTGCGCTAGCTACGCCAAACGCAAACCCTCGCTGCAACAGTACCTCAAAATTCAACCCAGAAAACTGCACGTAATACTATTACAAGAAACCATATGCGAAACACTCACGTTCTCAGGGTACAGCCCCGTCTCCCGAAAATCAGGGGACGCCAGGAGAGGCATCGCCACGCTCAATAATAGAAAATTCGCGCACATCGTTAATGACGTCCTACCGAAAAACAGTCGCATCGAGGCGATCCTAATCGAGCTAGCACCTAACCGACTCTTAAAACAAAGCGTTTTTGTACCAAACGTCTACAGCTCCTCCGCGCACTGCAAACAATCCTTCCACGCGATCCTTACTAAAGCCGCATCAATGGCACGAAACACAACGCTCATTACCGCAGGTGACTTCAACGCCCCCCAACTACCGTGGGGTTGCCCCAGAATCAAACCTAGCGTTAACAATCTCTCGCGCGCAATAGACAACCTGTCCCTCACCCTGGTGACGGACCACAGATTCCCCACCAGAGTGGGTAGGTCGACGCGACGCGATACTACGCCGGACCTCACGTTGGTCCGACATGTAGCAAACTACCACATGGACGAACACGCAAGAGAACCTGGGCTGCGATCACTTCATCATACGCACAGAACCACCAAACACGACGATCCTACCCCTGTCGTGCACCCTCACAGACTGGGATACCTTTCTTAAGTTACGGAAGGAAGACACGAACACCTACGAGTTCTTCGCGGAACTCCTCACTGTGATAAAGGGCGACGTAACTAGAGCCACGAAAACCATAAAACGGAAATGGACGTCCCAAAGGTTGACCCTCACTTCGCACACTTACTCGAGGCCAAGGCCTCGATACTTGGGCAATGGAGAAAGCAAAGTCTCAACAGATGCCTTCACAAACACATCACGATCCTCAACCGAGTCATCAACCAATACTCTATGGCACTCACAAGACTCCAATGTCATGAACTCTGTTCGGCGGTCGACGGCCGCATGCGGACCGGAGGTAAGTGGAACCTCCTGAAACGCATGTTAGACAAAAGCCAAACAAAGGATAATCAAAACCATGCGCTAGACCGACTTCTACACTCACACAAAGAGAAAGAGGGAACGCCAGAGTCCTTCCTGGAAGAAATTGCCAAATGATACCTTCCGCTAGGCGACGCTCACCCTAACGATTTCCCGATCCCGCACGCCAAACTCGAACGCTCGCTGGCACCCGCGTTTCGTATGCTACAAACGGACTTGTATCCGTCACGAGGCCTACTAAGTCACTACAACTCAGACATCCCTGCAAGTTGCCCAGAAAACCCAGAACATTACTGCTCACTCTCGCACATGCTATGGCAATGTACCGCGTTATCAAAGGGGCCTCTCTCCAGTGAGCCCGAATAGGAAGAAGCCCTCAAAAGCGCGGACCTCAAACACCAAGTCACGGCCGTCCAGAAGGCTCAATGGCTGGCGGAGCGTCACCACGTTCCCATCCAGACTTGGGTGGCGCCTACGGTTACGACCAGAGGAGCTCCCCGCGTGGGATCTCCAACGGCTTAAAACTCTTCAGGACCTCAAAAAAATTCTTGAATGACTGACGCCTGCCCTTACTCGGTTCGTAAGAATCACCGACGGTAGCATGGTGACCGTGATCGGAATGTGTACTACACATGTCAGCATTTCCGGCCGCCATACTGTCGTCCTTTTCACTGTGCTTTACCAATGCCCCCATGACCTCATACTAGGCCTAGTATTCCTCTCCGCCCATTCAGCGCTCATCGAGTGTTCCTCAAGTACTGTGCGTCTTGACGTGCCTCGGCTGGACGCTCCTCCGACACCACACGAAATTCGTCTACGACCGACTGATTTTGTTCACGTTCCATCACAGGTCTTGACATAAATTGAAATGTCACCTTCTACGCCAGTTCCCGATGGTGATTACATCGCCGCTCCCTTAACTGCCATCGTTCTCACCCACAACATTACTGTCCCGCATACAATACTGAGGGTCACAGACAATCGCACGTATCTCCGTGCAGTGAATTTCGATCTCGCTAAGCAAATTCTGCCTAGATCACTTCTTTAGAAGTTAGCTGCGCTGAAACTTTTACCGTCGACGCTTCCTGTAAGCCTTTCCGGTCTGCCAAATGTACTGACAGCGACATTAGGAAAATGATCGCCCCGAATCTCACCCCTGTGGAGGCTGAACAGCTCTGCAGGCTATTACTTTCCTACAAGGATATTGTCACGTGGTGGTGACGTTAAGAACACAGTAGCAATACTGTGAAAGGCAAAACTAGATCTTTATTGGGCGAACCTGTGCCCACAAAACAGGCTACACTTATAGCACAACGAAAGCGGCGAACAGAGTCGGCGATCGTCGGAAATCTGATCTGCGGGTCAAGCGCGTCGGCTTTTATACAGTAGTCGTCGAATGTTCCAGGCTAATCGTTCGGACCCGCGTGCCTTCCACAATGTTCTACACCATTCGCGTCACGCGATGAAATCAGATAACACAACGTTCGGCGACAACAGACAGCCGGGTAGAAGCATCGATAACTTTCCAGAAACTTCGGATACATGCAGGCGCGTCCCGCGCGGTGCGATTACATTTGTTAGGCGGCGAAACGTGGTCGCCCGATAAAGATAAGTATACACGTGTCAATACCCCCCTCTTAAAAAGCATCGACCCGATGCTGTATACAATCGAAAGTAATAAAGAAAAACAGCCGTAGCAAAGAAAACAACAAAATAAGGAAGTTCGTCAGCGTCCGTAAAAGGGTTTCAGACGCACCACGTGGACCGCTTCAGATCGTGCGCGGCGCCGCTGTGAATGCGAAATTCCGTCTGGCACAACCTCATAGTCCAGTGCGCCAATACGTCGAATGACCTTGTAGGGTCCAAAATAGCGACGCAATAGTTTCTCACTCAGTCCTCGTCGGCGTATCGGTGTCCAAACCCAAACACGGTCCCCGGGCTGGTACTCGACGAAGCGTCGTCGGAGGTTGTAGTGTCGGCTGTCGGTCCTCTGTTGGTTCTTGATCCGTAGGCGGGCGAGCTGTCGGGCTTCTTCGGCGCGCTGGAGATAGCTAGCGACGTCAACATTCTCTTCGTCAGTGACGTGGGGCAGCATGGCGTCAAGCGTCGTCGTCGGGTTCCTGCCGTAAACCAGCTTAAACGGCGTGATCTGTGTTGTTTCTTGCACCGCCGTGTTGTCAGCGAAGGTTACATACGGCAGGACCGCGTCCCACGTCTTGTGCTCGACGTCGACGTACATTGCTAGCATGTCGGCGAGGGTCCTGTTCAGGCGCTCCGTGAGACCATTCGTCTGCGGATGGTGGGCAGTTGTCCTCCTGTGGCTTGTCTGGCTGTACTGCAGAATGGCCTGGGTGAGCTCTGCTGTAAAAGCCGTTCCTCTGTCGGTGATGAGGACTTCTGGAGCACCATGTCGCAGCAGGATGTTCTCGACGAAAAATTTCGCCACTTCGGCTGCGCTGCCTTTGGGTAGAGCTTTAGTTTCAGCAAAGCGGGTTAGATAGTCCGTCGCCACGACGATCCACTTATTCCCGGATGTTGACATCGGAAACGGCCCCAACAAATCCATCCCAATCTGCTGGAATGGTCGGCGAGGAGGTTCGATCGGCTGTAGCAATCCTGCTGGCCTTGTCGGTGGTGTCTTGCGTCGTTGACAGTCTCGGCATGTCTTGACGTAACAGACGCGGCCAGTAATACCTTTCCTCTATTCTCGACAGCGTCCGGGAGAACCCGAGGTGCCCAGCGGTTGGATCGTCGTGTAGGGCGTGCAGTATTTCTGGACGCAGCGCTGACGGTACAACAAGAAGGTAGCTGGCGCGGACTGGTGAGAAGTTCTTCTTCACAAGCAGCTTGTTTTGTAGCGTGAATGAAGACAACCCGCGCTTAAATGCCCTAGGGACAACGTAGGTGTTCCCTTCCAAATACTCGACGAGGCCTTTTAGCTCCGGGTCTGCTGGTTGCTGTTTAGTGAAGTCTTCCGCGCTTATTATCCCAAGGAAGGCGTCGCTGTCCTCGTCGTCTTGCGGCGGGGATCGATGGGGGCGCGTGATAAGCAGTCGGCGTCGGAGTGTTTTCTTCCGGACTTGTATATTACCGTGACGTCATATTCTTGTAGTCTGAGGCTCCACCGCGCCAGCCGTCCTGAAGGGTCCTTTAAGTTAGCTAGCCAACACAACGCGTGGTGGTCGCTGACGACATTGAATGGCCGGCCATAGAGGTAAGGGCGGAATTTAGCTGTAGCCCAAATGATGGCGAGGCATTCCTTTTCAGTCGTAGAATAATTGCTTTCCGCTTTTGACAGCGACCGGTTAGCATACGATATCACCCGTTCAAGTCCTTCTTTCCTCTGAACTAGGACGGCACCGAGGCCTAGGCTACTGGCGTCAGTGTGGATTTCGGTATCGGCGTCCTCGTCGAAGTGTGCAAGTACCGGCGGCGACTGCATGCGTCGTTTGAGTTCTTGAAATGCCTTGGCCTGCGGCGTTTCCCACTTGAACTCGACATCACATTTGGTTAGATGTGTTAGTGGCTCCGCGATGCGTGAAAAGTCCTTGACAAAGCGCCTATAGTAGGCACACATGCCAAGGAATCTGCGCACCGCCTTCTTGTCGGTTGGCTGCGGGAACTTTGCGATGGCAGCTGTCTTCTGTGGGTCGGGGCGTACTCCTGATTTGCTGATGACGTGGCCTAGGAACAAAAGCTCATCGTAAGCGAAGCGGCACTTTTCCGGCTTCAGAGTGAGCCCTGATGACTTGATGGCCTCTAGTACTGTCGCAAGCCGCCTCAGGTGATCGTCGAAATTTCCGGCGAAAACGACGACGTCATCCAAGTAAACGAGACAGGTCTGCCACTTCAATCCTGCTAAAACCGTGTCCATCACGCGCTGGAACGTTGCAGGCGCCGAGCACAGTCCGAATGGCATAACCTTGAACTCGTAGAGCCCGTCTCGGCTGATGAAGGCCGTCTTTTCGCGATCTCTTTCGTCGACTTCTATTTGCCAACAGCCAGACTTTAGGTCCATTGACCAGAAGTATTTAGCGTTGCAGAGCCGATCCAGTGCGTCGTCTATCCGTGGGAGGGGGTATACGTCCTTCTTCGTGATCTTGTTCAGACGACGATAATCGACGCAGAAACGCAGGGTTCCGTCCTTTTTTTTCACCAAGACTACAGGAGATGCCCACGGGCTTTTGGACGGCTGGATGATGTCATCGCGCAGCATTTCGTCGACTTGGTGCCTTATAGCTTCACGTTCTCGCGTCGAAACTCGGTATGGGCTCTGTCGGAGAGGTCGAGCGCCCTCTTCGGTTATTATGCGATGCTTTGCGACTGGGGTTCGTCGAATCCTTGATGACGTCGAAAAGCACTCTTTGTATCGTCAAAGCAGACTTCTGAGCTGTTGTTGCTTAATCGTGGGGAGACGTGGATTTATGTCGAAGTCTGGCTCGGGAACTACGGTCGTCGGGGTAGATGCGGCAGAATCCAAGAGGACAAACGCATGCTGTTTTCCAGAATTTCCTCGATGTACGCGATTGTCGTGCCCTTGTTGACGTGCTTGAACTCCTGGCTGAAGTTTGTCAGCAACACTTCAGTTTTACCTCTATGTAGTCGAGCGATCCCTCTTGCGACGCAAATTTCACGGTCTAGCAGCAGACGTTGGTCACCCTCGATGACGCCTTCTACGTCGGCAGGCGTTTTGGTGCCTACGGAAATGACAATGCTGGAGCGAGGCGGGATGCTGACTTGATGTTCGAGCACACTCAAGGCGTGGTGACTACGAGGGCTCTCCGGCGGTATCGCATGATCTTCCGACAGCGTTATTGACTTCGACTTCAGGTCGATGACTGCGCCGTGTTGGTTGACGAAGTCCATGCCGAGAATGACGTCTCGTGAACACTGTTGGAGGATAACGAAGGTGACAGGGTAAGTCCGGTCGTGAATGGTGATTCTTGCGGTGCACATTCCTGTCGGCGTAATCAGGTGTCCTCCAGCGGTCCGAATTTGAGGGCCTTCCCATGCAGTCTTAACCTTCTTCATCTGGACGGCGATGAGTTCACTCATGACTGAGTAATCGGCGCCTGTGTCGACTAAGGCGGTGACTGCGTGGCCGTCTAGAAGCACGTCGAGGTCGGTGGTTCTTTGTCTTGCGTTGCAGTTGGGTCTTGGCGTCGGATCACGGCTGCGTCGTGTTGAATTGAAGCTGGTGCGTCGCGTCGTCAAGTCGTCTTTGGTCGGTGTAGTCTTGGCTTCCTGACTTCCTCGGGACGGCGGCGTGTCGTTATTATGTCGTCGGGATGGTTTCTTGGGCGCTTTCGTCGGCGGCGGAGGATCTTCGTCAGTTCGACGAACAGCAACCGCACCTCCATCGGTTGCTGCTTTTAGTTTTCCGGATATGGGCTCGCTGACCGGCCCCGGGCTGGGCCAGTGTATGGTCGGCGCTGAGGCGACAGGTTGCGGCCTGGTGATGGCGAACGCGACGGTCGTCGAGAGCTCCATTGAGTAGCGGCGAGGTAGTCGGCGATGTCACGTGGGCGCTCTCCAAGCTGTGGACGCGGCGCGTTGACGGCGAAACCTCGCAGTCCCATCTCTCGGTACGGGCATCGTCGGTAGACGTGACCTGCTTCTCCGCAGTGGTAGCAGAGCGGGCGGTGGTCAGGAGCGCGCCAAACGTCTGTCTTCCTCGGGTAGCTGCGCTGGGCGACGGGTGGGCGTGCTGGCGGCGGCGGTGGTGGTCGACGGAATTGCGGCGTTACGGGGCCCTGGCGTGGTCGTGGAAGGGGACCTTGACGGCGGGCGACGGCGGCGTAGCTCATCGCTTGCGGCTGAGGCTGCGGCGGTTCTGGTTGCACCTCAGGAACTCCAAGCGATCGGTGCACCTCTTCTTTTACGATGTCGGCGATCGAGGCCACTTGAGGCTGCGACGAAGGCAAGACCTTGCGCAGTTCTTGGCAAGTTCCTTGCGCAGAACACAGTAGCAATACTGTGAAAGGCAAAACTAGATTTTTATTGGGCGAACCTGTGCCCACAAAACAGGCTACACTTACAGCGCAACGAAAGCGGCGAACAGAGTCGGCGATCGTCGGAAATCTGATCTGCGGGTCAAGCGCGTCGGCTTTTATACAGCAGTCGTCGAATGTTCCAGACTAATCGTTCGGACGCGCGTGCCTTCCACAATGTTCTCCACCATTCGCGTCACGCGATGAAATCAGATAACACAACGTTCGGCGACAACAAGCAGCCGGGTAGAAGCATCGATAACTTTCCAGAAACCTCGGATACATGCAGGCGCGTCCCGCGCGTTGCGATTACATTTGTTAGGCGGCGAAACGTGGTCGCCCGATAAAGATAAGTATACAAGTGTCTATATATTCGACCTGTACAACCATCCCTTAGGCCAGACGTCACTTGTCAAACATCGTATACATACAGGCAATAATCCACTCATCCATCGGCGCCCCTACCGAGTGTCAGCTTCGCAGCGTCACGTCATCAAAACGGAAGTAGACAAGATGCTAGTGAAAGACATCATTGAGTCATCTTCAAGTCCCTGGGAGTCACCTGTCATGCTGGTCAAAAAGATGGACGGCGCATGGAGATTCTGCGTCGATTACCGCCACCTCAACCGCATCACGTAGAAGGACGTTTACCAACTACCTCGTATCGATGACGGCCTCGATTGCCTATACGGCGCACAGTATTTTTCATCCATCGACCTACGGTCTGGATGTTGGCAAATCGCTGCTGATTATCTAGATCGTGAATAGACCGCCTTTATAACGCCTGATGGTCCTTACCACTTCAAAATTATGCCTTTTGGGCTTTGCAACGCTCCGGCTACTTTTAAGCGTGTGATGGACTCATTACTCCAAGGATTCAACTACTCGATTTGTCTCTGCTACCTAGATGATGTTATTGTGTTCTCGCCTTCATTCAGCACACACATTTAGCGCCTCTCAGCTGTACCGGCCGTTTTTCGCAAGGCCGGTCTACAGACCAACTCCAAGAAATGTAACTTCGGCCAACGTGCGATTACTGTTCTTGGACATGTCGTCAATGCGGCTGGCATCCGACCGGACCCAGAGAAAATTCGCGACGTGAAAGAGTTACCTGTTCCACAGTCCGTAAAAGATATCCGAAGTTTCGTGGGCCTTTGCTCTTACTTCCACCACTTTGTTAAAGATTTTGCCACCATAGCACGCCCTCTCACAGATCTCCTGAAGAAAAGTGTACCGTTTTCATCGGGATCCTTTCAGACTGCTGCCTTTTCTTGCCTTACCACCGTGCTCACAACGCCGCCAATTCTAGGACACTTCGCTACTTCAGCCCCTACAGAGGTGCTCACCGATGCCAGTGGCCACAGAATCGGTGCGGTCTTGGCACAAGTTTAACACGGCCATGAACGTGTCATCGCGTACGCTAGCCGTCTTTTGTCACCTGCAGAGCGGAACTGCTGTATTACCGAGCGATAATGTTTGGCCGTTGTGTGGGCAGTAGCAAAATTCCGCCCCTATTTATACTGCAGGCCCTCTTCTATTGTAAAGGACCACCACGCCCTCTGTTGGCTTTCATCCTTAGAAGATCCCACAGGGAGGCTTGGACAATGGGCTTTGCGGCTACACTAGTATTCGTATTCAGTGGCGTATAGGTCTGGTCGCCTACACAAACACGCCGTCTACTTGTCCCGTTACCTGTACACACGCCCGCCGACGCTGACACGGACGCTTCCGCAAGTGTTCCTCCTTTTTCCAAGCTTTTGGACATGGCCAACGAGCAATGCCATGACGCTACTTTGAGTACCCTCATTGACCGAATGGAATCTGTTCCTATTGATCTATCAATATGGTGGTTCGTCTTCAACGACGGGATATTGTACCAATGCAGTTTTCATCCTGACGATCCTCCCCTTCTCTTTTTCGTTCCTGAACACCTCCGCTCAACCGTGCTTCAGGAGCTTCAATGACGCCCCAACTGCCGGACACCTTGGGTGTGCACGCACTTACGATCGCGTGCGCCACCGCTTCTACTGGCCCAGCCTCGCACGCTCCGTACGGCGCTATGTAGCTGCTTGCAAGTCTTGTCAATATCGCAAAAAGTCAGCAACGCTTCCTGCCGGGTACTTACAGCCAATCGACATTGCACCTGAACCATTCTTTCGCGTGAGTTTGGATCTGCTTGGCCCTTTCCCCGAGTCCCGCTCCAGCAACAGATGGATCGCTGTCGCTACTGATTCGGCTACGCGCTATGCTATCACTCGGGCACTTCCCACGAGCTGCGCGACCGGCGTCGCAGATTTCCTACTCCGGGATATAATTTTAGTGCATGGCGCCCCGCAACAGCTCCTTAATGACCGCGGCCGCGCTTTCCTCTGATGTAATCGCCGATATCCTACGATCATGTTCTGCCAAGCACAAATAGGCTACCTCCTATCATCGCCAGACCAATTGCCTTACTGAGCGACTTAATCGGATCATTACTGACATCCTATCGAATTACGTTTCACTCGACCACACGGACTGGGATGTGGTGCTTCCGTATGTCATGTTCGCCTATTATTCATCACGCCACGATACTGCTAGGTATTCCCCTTTTACTTACTGTTCGGTCGTGACCCTGTATTACCATTGTACACTTCACTCCCCTTGATACAGGATTTGAGGACCGAGTATGCCCGCGACGCCATTGCCCACGCTGACCATTTATTTTATTTATTTTTATTTATTTGATACCTGCTTCGCCTTTGGAGGCATTACAGCAGGGGGATACATAAAAATAAGCATCATATTTGACACCAATAAAGAAACTATTTACACAAAGCGCGGTAAAAAGGTCATTTGACACATTGGATACAATCATAGGCGGTAGATTATTCCACTCTCCTATACATCTAACAAAAAATGAATAGCGGAAGACGTCACCTTTAAAGGAAAATTCGTTTATTTTGAGACTGTGGTCCCTTCATTGGGATATATAGGAGGGCTCTTGAATGTACTTCTCCTTATTGATTCCAGTTTTAGAATGGTAGATATTATGGAAAAATTTCAACCTGAGGTTTCGTCTACGATCTTTCAATTCTTCCCATTTAAGTTTACGTTTGCTTTCTCTCATGCTAAGTTCACGATCCCAATTACCTAGAACGAATCGCACTGCCCTGTTCTGTATTTTTTCAAGCGTATCGGCCAGCTCTTTGGTATACGGATCCCAGCAAACGCATGCGTACTCCAGCAATGAGCGCACATGAGTGAAATACAGTTGCTCTTTTAAATTAAATGGAAGTTCGCTGAAATTTCGCCTTAAGAAACCCAAAACACGTGCAGCCTTTACTTTGATGTGGTGAACGTGCTTAGTCCACCTCAAATCACTCGTTAAATAAATTCCTAGATATTTATATTCCCTGGCCGTGCTTAAAGTAGCGCTATTTATGGTATACGTATTCAACTGGTATGAACGTTTCCTCGTAAAAGTGACGTGAACACACTTTTTAACATTCAACAACATTTCTGAATGGGCACACCAGGATGATATTGCATTCAAATCATGCTGCAGGTATTCTGAATCACGTTCATTCTCTATAATCCTGTAAACTACACAGTCATCCGCGAACATTCTGAACGAAGATTTTTTTATTATTATTTTATTTAGCAATACTGTAAGCCATTTACAGGCTCATACAGGAGTGGGTCACAATCAAAACAACGAAACATTGTTGGTCAAAACAGAAGAAAGCAATGAAACACGCCAATTATTACAATTCAAAGATATAACACGCAAACAAAACGACAGACCAAAGCAATTAGTACTAGGCACATAATACAGGGAAGTGGTAAGAGCTACGAACAATTCAGATGTGGTGGGAAACGGCCAAAACACAGTTGCGCAACGCAACGTTGTAGGAAAGCAGTACATAATCGGAAACAGACCTAATCATAAAAAAGTGCACGTATCTTGGTTGCAAATACTTCGATGGAGTCAACATGTGCAATTGGTTCCGGCAGGCGGTTCCAGGCTTCAATTGCAGATGGAAAAAATGAATATTTAAATGTGTTGCAACGCGCAGAAAACTGTCTGATGCACTTACGGTGATTTGTTCTTTCCGAATGTTGGAAGGGTCGCCTAATGTACTTTGTTTTATCAATATTTATGTGCCCGTGATAAAGAAGGAAAAGAAACTTCAAGGCAGCGATTCGCCGTCCTGATATTAGAGTCGGGATATGTGCTTGTTCACGTAAAGCAGTGACGCTGTCGTACGGAGAGTATCTCGAATAAATGAAACGGAGTGCCATGCGCTGTATTCTATCAAGTTTATCAATGAGGTAAGACTGCTGCGGGGACCATACAATGCTGGCATACTCAAGTATTGGCTGAACGAGGGTTTTATACGCAGTTAATTTGACATCGGATGGTGCTGTTGCCAATTTCCGACGTAAGAAATTGAGCTGCTTAAATGCCTTTGCACATGTGATATCAATATGAGTGTCCCATTTGAGCGAGCTCGAGAATGTCACACCCAAATATTTTACAGTATCTGATCTTATTATAGCCGTACCTCTTATGTTGTAAGTGAACATGTTAGGTACCTTTTTATGTGTAAAAGTGATGCATGTTGTTTTACTGATGTTGAACTTCATTCCCCACCTATCACACCAGTTGGCAATGCTGTTTAGTGAGGTGTTTAGCTTAATTTGATCATCCACTGACCGAACAGTTGTGTAGACAACACAATCATCAGCAAAAAGGCGTATGGTTACGTTAGGCTCAACACATGATGGGATGTCGTTGACATACACAAGGAAGAGCAATGGCCCCAGCACGGACCCCTGTGGCACACCGGAAAAGACTTCAAGGCTCTCTGACTCATTATTGTTTACTGATACATATTGTGATCTGTGTGCGAGGTAAGATGCTATCCATGCAACAGTGTTAGATGCAATTCCAATAAGTTTAAGTTTTTCAATCAGTTCACAGTGAGGCACGCGATCGAAGGCTTTGGAGAAATCGACGAATATGGCGTCTCCTTGTAATCCGGAATTAATTATCTCTGCAAAGTCATGCGAAATTTCCAATAGCTGTGTCACTGTAGAAAGGCCCTTCCTGAAGCCATGCTGTTTAGGGTATATCAGGTTATTGTTTTCCAAGTAACTAATAATGGATTTGTTAATAATGTGCTCCATTAATTTGCAACAACAGCTTGTTAAAGAAATTGGTCGGTATGTGTCTATGTGCAACCTATTGCCACCTTTGTGAATCGGGATTACTTTTGCGACGAGCCAGTCTGAAGGTAATGCAGCTGCTTGAAGAGACGCCGTAAAAATCCTGTGCAAGAACGGAGCCAGTTGGGCAGCAAATCTTTTTAGAAACGTATTGGAAATATTATCGGGGCCGGGCGTTTTCTTTGTGTCAATGTTCAAGAGCAGGTTCAGTATGCCTGGCTCAGCTATAACTACGTCAGGCATCGCTGAATCAGATGCAAACGAAACATCACTTAGACGGGGAGAGCGTGTGAGCACGGATTGAAAATGGGCATTAAAAGCGTTAGCAATGGTGTGTGCATCATGGGTAGGAACACCAGCGATTTCAATTTGTACTATTGGGTTTTCAGGTTTTGACAGATAGCGCCAGAATTTGTGCGGCTGACTGTGCATGAAGTTCGTCAGAGTATTCGAGAAAAAGTTATCTCTCGCCTTTTTTAATTCAAACTTCAACGCAGCCGAAAGATGCGCGATTTCCACTGGGTTATGTTTTTTCCTGCGCATCCTTCGCAATTTTCTTTTCAAGTGGATGATACTGCGGGTAATCCAGGGTGTTTTTCTATTTGTTCGTTTACGTATTGTGGGGATAAAATTTTCTTCACAATGTTTTATGGCACCCTTAAATTTCTCCCACAATCCGTTAACATCATATGAAGGCAGTAGTGTGAAATCCTCAAGCACAGTTTCTAAATAATCTATGATGCTGACGTCATCTGCTCTTCTATAATCTTTAAAATCAGTGTAAGGATGATCTTGGTGACCCGCCTGTGACGTCAGCCCAGAAAAGGTCAACAAAATCATTTTGTGATCAGAAATACCATCTTCTATGCTAATTTCTGGTTTGATAGTGCTCGAGACAAATGCCAGGTCTAGCACTGATGCGACGCCTCCCTGCTGCCTTGTTGGATGGTTAACTAGCTGCGATAATGAGAAGCTAAACATTATTTTCAGCAGTTGGTCACAGCTTTCCTTTTCCCTAGCCCCAAACGTTAGGTTATCCCAGTCTATCCCTGCCAGATTGAAATCGCCGGTTAATATCAGCTTGGTTCTGGCATTTACCTTGGTGTGGAGGAAATCGTGCAATTGCATCATGTATTCGACGGAAGCGTTAGGACGCCTGTACACACCACCTATCAGAACAGACATTCCGCACGCGTTAACGGTACACCAGATGCTTTCATGACCAGGTATGCCCTCGTGTTCTTGAAATATAACGCTATTTTTTATTACTAGGGCTACGCCCCCACCGCGACCGTCTCGGTCTGTGCGAAGGAGGCTATAAGCCACTGGAGCTACTTCAGAGTCATGAATGTCGGGGTGCAGCCAGGTTTCGGTAATTACCATGATGTCAGGAGAGTACAACAAGACAATTTCTTCTAATTTTTCTCTTTTGTTCACAATGCTACGTGCATTAAGGCACAACAGTGTCAAGGGGCTTGTGTTTTGCGGTCATTTATCAGTTCCGGGCGGAGCAGCGTCATCGTCAACGTGTGCACGCTTAATCACAGTTCTTCTGTTTTTCTCGCAGTCCCACGCGTACCAGCTGTTGCCAATCTTCATTTTATCAAACCGAAGGCTCACCTTTTCACCTTTCGCGCAATCAACCTTCGACGACTGCCACAATTTTTTTCGCACTTCCCGAACAGCTGGGGAAAAATCCTCAGAAATAGATATGGTATTGGTTTCCAGTTTGAAACAGTTACGAAGGACGGCAGCTTTTTCAGAGAAGTCATACAAGCGTAGTATTACTGGTCGTTCTTTGTTCTTAATCTTTCTACCAATGCGATGAATGCGTTCGAGTGATCGCACCTCTACCCCGAGCTTTTCTTTAAATATGCTCTCCGTGACATGTATTGCCAAGGATGTATTAGTTTCATCATTGTCTTCCTTTAGACCAAAGATGACAACGTTATTGCGGCGGCTCCGATTTTCTAGATCATCCAGTTTTTTGGCCATGTGTGACACTTCTTTCTGTACGGCCGTAACTGCTACTTCACACTTATCAACCTTCTCCTGGTATAGCTTAAGTGATGCGAGTGTTCCTTCAATTTCTGTCAGCCTAGTCTGCACATTAAGTAACCCGGTCTGAAGAAGCGTTTGAGAGGCCTGAATTTCAGTAACCACTTTAAGAACTTCGTCAATCTTAGGCCCCGGATTTTCCTCCACATCTCCACTCAGTTGTAATAGCAAACGCACAACATGCAATGATTCACAGCAACAGCGGAAAAGACAGCCGGGGCTTGGCAGCACCACTAACCCAACAGAGCTGGTTCTCAAGCATTTAGAAAAGGACCATTTATCACCAACCTGTATGAAGACGAACAAAGGTTTGAGCATTGCGTCTCGGATGGTGCCACCAAGCCCACTGAAGTCGGCGCGCCGTTGGCTCTCAGTTTTATACTGTCTCGACATTGTCGCCGTCGTCGCCGGTGCGCAGAAGGGGCGGTCCACCTCCCATGATGCCTCGGGTGGTGAGTCAGTCGACTCGACAACGTGCGGAATCAGCGCAGCGTAGGGCACGTGTAGGCATGGCACTGATGACGTTGTCGAAGGAAGATGTTCAATCAGTATCGGAAGGCCATCGCCGATGCGCACTTGCCCTTGCACGAACACCTGTATGAAGACGAACAAAGGTTTGAGCATTGCGTCTCGGATGGTGCCACCAAGCCCACTGAAGTCGGCGCGCCGTTGGCTCTCAGTTTTATACTGTCTCGACATTGTCGCCGTCGTCGCCGGTGCGCAGAAGGGGCGGTCCACCTCCCATGATGCCTCGGGTGGTGAGTCAGTCGACTCGACAACGTGCGGAATCAGCGCAGCGTAGGGCACGTGTAGGCATGGCACTGATGACGTTGTCGAAGGAAGATGTTCAATCAGTATCGGAAGGCCATCGCCGATGCGCACTTGCCCTTGCACGAACACCTGTATGAAGACGAACAAAGGTTTGAGCATTGCGTCTCGGATGGTGCCACCAAGCCCACTGAACATTTGAGGCCAATAGTAATATCATTTACTAATAAGAAGGTCATGGGGAACAACATCGAACGCTTTTTTGAAGTCCAAGAAAATACAGTCAACTACTTTACGCTTATCTATTGCTAGAGCCAATTCATGCGTGAACTCAACAAGCTGTGTTGAGCAAGAAAAACCTTGCCGAAAACCGTGTTGACTAGAATGCAGAAGATTATGTTTAACCAAATGTGTCATTATACAACTATAAAGGACATGTTCAAATATTTTACATGGTATACTAGTTAACGACACCGGCCTGTAGTTCTCAACGTCATTTCTTGGCCCATTCTTATGAATAGGTGTAACACGTGCTAACTTCCAATCACAAGGTAGTGCCTTCTCAACTAAGCACTTCTTAAATAGACGGTGAAAGTACAACGATAACGTTGCCGAACAGTTCTTTATTATCGCTGCTGGTATATCATCTGGGCCGCAAGCTTTAGCTGGTTTGAGATTTTCTAACAATTTACGAATACCAGGCACACTAAAAGTGACCTCGGGCATCACTTCTGGCTCAGTTGGAGAAACCATGTTAACAACGCGTGAAAAACTTGGACTAAACACGGACGAAAAATAATTGCTAAAGATGGCTGCCTTAGAACGCATCATCGTCAACGATTGTGTGAGAATATTTTAGAGGAGGAATAGATGTATTATCTTTACCGTTGAGACGAACGCATTTCCAAAACTGTTTCGAGTCCTCCACTAGCTTCTTACCAAGACTCGAGAAGTAAGAATTCTTAGCTACTTTAGTTAGAGTTTGAAAGTTAAGTTTCATTCTTTTTATGTCACACTTGTTTTCCACAGAATTATTTCTTTTACATTTCCTGTACATTCGCCTTATACGTCGAAGTAGAGTACGCAGCAGACTGTTAAACCATGGTTTATCTCTAGTGCGTTTAGTTGACAAGATTCGAATGGGAACGAAAGTTTCACGCAGATCAAATAGTTTTTCTTTAAACACGTTCCATAACTCTTCAGTATTCAGTTCGGCTGCTAGTGTATCAAAAGTGGGAAAATAGGCTTCAAATGCCGAATTAATTGCATCATAATTTGCTCTAGTGTACGCGTACACCTTTCTGGCAGCTTTTTTGGGAACAGATAGAGTCTCAACATTTACATCAGCCACAACTATATTGTGGTCACTAACACCGGGTAAAACATGGACATTCGATACAATATTAGGCATATTACAAAGAAGTAAGTCAAGAACATGACCTGTACCATCATTTCGAGATGCCTCACGGACGTACTGTGTAAATGTGTACTCTTCCAGAATATCAAAAAAAGTTGCATATAGACGGCCTCCAGCAGTACACCTTGGTTCATTGCTTGACAAATTAATATGTGGAAGGTTAAAGTCACCCCCGATCAAAATATGATCCGCTTTAATCGTTTCAAGACACTCAGACAATTTGAATAACTGATCGAACGTTGTGCTAGGACGCCTATAATATGAACCAACTACGACACCTTTCCCATTCTGCAGCCGTATTCTACAAAAAACACATTCAATATCAGTAACAGAACAATCCAACAATATACTAGGTATATCTGAACTTACAAGTATAAACACCCCTCCTCCTCTTGCACTTCGGTCGCGACGAAAGCATTGATACCCGGGAGGAAAAACTTGCGCGCCAGCTTGCCCGTACTCGTTTTTCGCATCGCAGGAATCTCAACGGCACGGTTGCAATCGCCGCCATCATGACAAATTTTTCACCAGGCTCACTCGTGCTACTTTGGTCCCATTGCCGCCGAGCGGGGCTCTCCGAGAAACTGCTCCCGTGCTACAAAGGCCCTTACCGCGTTGTACGTCAAGTGATCAGTGTGACTTACGAGATAATCCCCATGATCTCCGTCATGCCACCCAGTTCCATATTACCTGACGTCGTACCCGTCGCTCGGCTTAAGCCTTACTATGCCCTTACCGATGGCCCAGTCTGAAGCACCGTCTGAAGTTTGGTGCTTTTGCTGCCGGGGGTCGTGTTACGGTGTGAAAAGAGGACACTGTCGTCGACGGTGAAGATGACGTAGTGGCAACAGCCTCTCAAGATTCTCAGCTGCTGTTTTTGTACGCCTTGTAAATACATTGTGTAAATAATTTCATACCCACGACAATATTGTTATGCGTACGAAGGATGAAGCACTCAAGAATATTTACATTGTATATTTGTAGATACAACTGCAGCGCTGGGCAGTTCATCCGACAGCTCGAGACCCAGGAGCGTTTCGCCTTCATCGTGCGGCGCCCGTGCGCATCGTCCTAAATAAAAACGCGATGTGCATGTAGCACATCCACAGGAGCAGAAGTGCCATCCTGGTGCGTCTTAATATAGGTGTGAACAGTAGAGTAAGACGGCTTGAGGCGTACGACATCCACAAGAGAGAGAGAGGAGAATTCAGGAAAGGCAGGGATGTTAACCAGTCAATAGTCTGGTTGGCTACCCTACACTGGGGGATGGGAGAAGGGGAAGAGAAAGAAGGGAGAGAGAAGGTGTAGATACGCGTACACGTTAGCGGAATGCGAGGCACATGAGGCACTGGCACTGAATGTGGCAATTTCGTACCTAAGTGGAGTCACGGCACGCAGCACTCGATGTACTCCTGTGTACCGAGACACTTTTTTCTGACAGCCCAACGTGATGGGTCGGGGACCATAGAAGTACCACTAAGAAATCTAGCTCATAAGGAAAATACACATCTTTCTGACCAATGCAGTAGCTGTACAATGCAGAAATGAAATTTCTTTCGCGCGTCATTTAATCACTTCCTGTTCGACGAATCCCATTTCTGCTTGTAACGCTGCGTCTGGGCAGCTTGTAGGCTCCTGTGGGTCTGGCTTCAATAAAATCAGTTAGTTTGCGCCTGTATTTGTCTTCCTATCTGTTGTGCGGTCCCGCTGCGCTGTATTTCAATATGGTTCTCATGTCAAAATACCAGCTATCCCAGCATTCTACTCTGAAAGAACCAGAGATCCAGGCGAACAGCGCACGTCTCTTTGTTGCCGATCGTACAAACGCCGTTGGTTCTCTCGGGAGGTCATGGGGTGAGCGTGGGCAATTTCGCGTGCTTGGGCTGCCCTGGTGATGATGTTAAGTGCATATTCGCTCGCCTCTGCTACGGCGTATGCAAGGGCTCTGTCCTGTGGCAATGTTCCTTCTCGACCAAGCAACAAAAACAATGGGCAGTAACCGGCAGTGTCCTGGCGCGAAGAATTATGCGGAAATGTGACATTAGGTATAGCAAGGTCCCAATCAGTATGGTTGGACGAGACATACTTTGCAAGCCCGTCTCTCAGGGTTCGAATAAAACGCTCTCTGAGACCATTAGTTTCTGAATGGGAAGACGTAGTCAGCTTGTGTCTGGTTGAGCAGGACTACATGATGTCGGCGATGACTTTCAAAGGAATGTCCGGTACTGTCAATTAGCAGTTGGCGAGGCGCTCCATGTTGTAAAATCACGTCTTGTAAATGAAAATCGGCGACATCTGTGGCGCAGCTTCTTGGAAGAGCTCTGGAGACGGCGTAGTGCGCGGCGTAATTTGTCGCCACAGCAGCTCACTTGTTGCCAGACATTGATAGAGGAAAAGGGCCAAGTAAGTCCAAGCCTACGGGAAAGAAGGTCTCCGACGGGACGTCAAGCGGTTGAAGGCACCCGCTAGGGAGCATTTGTCACCCGCCGCAACGTATTTCCAGACCGATCGGACAAGGCCTGGCCGAAAGAAGCGTCGCCGAATCTGATCGTAAGTGCGGGAGACGCCGAGGTAACCGGCGGTTGGTAAGCCGGGAAGTTAATGGAGCGCAAGTGACCGGGGGTGCTTAGCAATGACGAGAACCAAGGCAGGACCATTGGGGTGAATGTTTTGTTGGTATAATACACTGTCCCAGAGAACAAACAAGTGAAGGGGTGAATAGGAAGGCGAAGATTCCAAACGATGAATGATGGAACGCAAGGTGGCATCACGGTGTTGCTCATTGGCGACGTGGAGCAGTTGAGAAACGGATAAAACGCAAACCTCGCTATCGGTGTCAGGAACGGCGAGTAGTTCATCCACTGGATAAAGTGATAAACAGCCTGCGTCTTGCTGTAGGCGGCCACACTTGTAAACTACTGCATAGGAATATCCAAGTAGCTACAGAACGCAGCGACCAAGCCTGATGATAAGATCTTCGAGTAACGAAAGCCATCAAAACGCGAGAGGGTCCGTCATTACAACGTGCGCGCCATATAAATACGGGCGGAATTTGGAAACCACCCAGACGCGAGCCGAGAATTCACGCTCTGTAATCGATAACTGTGCTCCACTGCTGCGATAAAGGCGGCTAGCTTACACGATGACACGGTGCTGTCCCCATTTACGTTGGGCTAAGACGGCTCCGATCCCGTGACCAGTGTCACCGGTACGGACCTCTGTAGAAGAGGACGGGTCGAATTGGGTCAGTACAGGTGGCGTGGTGAGCATGGTAGTTGGGTGGGCAATAACAGCTGCTTGAGCAATACCCCATGTAAACGGCACGTCCTTCGGAATATCAGAAAATGGTCGGGCGTAATCTTTCACGAACCGTCGGAAGGAGGAGCATAATCCTATAAAACTTCAGACGTCTTTGCCAGACTGCGGTACAGGAATAGACGTGACAGCACGAATTTTCTCCGAGTCTGGTTGAATACCGGAATTCTCGTCGAGGTAGCCTAGAACTGCAATCGGCCAGCGACCGAAGTGGCACTTCGATCAATTCATTTGTAGCCAAGCCTTGCGGTATACATGAAAAATAGCTGATAAACGCTCTAGGTGTCTCTTAAATACAGAGAAAAATACGAGAACGTCGTCTAGGTAGCAAAGGGATGTTGGCCATTTGAACTGTTGAAGCACAATCCATCATACGTTCTAACATTGCTGGTTCAGTGCATAGACCGAATGGCATAACTTTGAATTGATATAGCATATCAGGGTTTACCAACGTAGACTTCTCTTTGGCCTTTTCATCTACAGAAATCTGCCAATAAACAGGTCTTGGGTCTATTGATGACAAGTAGTTGGTACCATGGAGACAATCGAGGGCGTCGTGAATGCAAGGCAAGGACTAGATGTCCTTTCTTCGTGATTCGGTTAACATGACGATAATCTATGCGAAAACGCCACGTGCCATCTCCTTTTTTTAACAAGCACAACGGTTGATCTCCAAGGGCTTGACGAGCGTTCAAGAATGCTTTTGGCAAGCATCTTGTTCACTTGACCTTCTATAACTTTACGCTCTGATGCAAAAACTCAATACGGTCGGCGATGAATGGACTGGCATCACCAGTATTTGTCTGATGCCAAACAAGTGAAGTCTTACTAAATTATCGATTGTTGAAGTGGAAGATGTCAAGGTAGGAAACTAAAAGGTGGCAAGAGCGGCTGCTTGTTCAGGCAATACGTCCGCAGCAATCATTACACTGAATGTGACGTCGAGGCAAATTGCATCCACTGGACATGCTGAAGAACCGGAGCAGACGTCTACTGAAAAAGTCGTGACGTGGTCACATGTTTTAGCACGCAGCGCGACAACCGATATGCTTTTCTGGGGAGAAGTAGGCCCAAACAAAACACGAAACTTGAAGGAAGGGACAACACGAAGCGGTTGTTTTGCATGTTCCCAAAATTATTAATCGCCAACTGGCCTACAGCTACACTCTGCTATGTAACCGATATGCCTAGGGGTAGAGCTTGTTTTGTCAGGCCAAGATTGACGACGGGGAGGCATGCGCGGATATCGTCAACGGTTACGATGGAGTGGGGCACAGTAATATTGGGTCTCAAAAGGGCATCAGCAACAGGTGTAACAACGTAATCACCATAGGGCAGAGGGAAATATGTCATCATATCGACAAACGTCAAAGCTATAGGCGGGAGGCGGACGGAGGCGGTCGTACTAAAGTTGTTCGGGAGATCGGCACGAATATGCTGCGGAAGTTCGAGGCAAAAGGTACTGGCACAACAGTCGATCAGAGCGGAATGCGCCGTAAGAAAGTCTAGTCCGAGGATAAGGTAATGGGGACATTCGTCAGCACTGTAAAAACTGGAACGTGGCGGCCGGCGATGATTATAAGGGCAGTACACATGCCAGTGACGGCAACAGTGCTGCCATCGCCGACGCGTACAACTCGTGTAGGAGCAGGCGTAAGAGCATTCTTCAGTCGAAGACGGAGGTTAGCACTTATTATATACACCTGGACTCTAGTGTCAATTAACGCCGTCAAAGGGACACAGTCGACGTTAACACCAAATAAGTTCTCCTTCGTTAGGAGCATCATTGGAAGATTTCGGCACGATGAAAATATTCCTGCACTGCCCCTACGGGCTACATGGTCTATTTCTCCGTCCGGGAGCGTACATAATTGGTCGGCGACGAATAGCAGCGTGGCTGAGGCGACGAGGACCGACAGGGCTGAGGTGACGGTGAGCGAGCGGGATGAGTGTCAACAACAGGAACGTCAGAGGTAGAAGACATACGGCAACGCGAGTAGCGGCGAGGATCGGCATAGGGCGAAGGGAGGGGACAAAACTAGTTATGATACGGGGGCGTTCAGGAGAAGCGGCAATGGCAAGCTACATGGCCAATTCGGTGGCAACGGAAGCAAACTTATTGGCCTGTCGTTCGGAGTTCTCCACTCAGTGAGGTTGCGGAATCTGAGAGAAGAATACAGGTCGCTGCGAAGCACAGCTATCGGTACCAGTCTGGCGTCAGGTCGGGAGACAGAGCAGGTAGCAGGAAATCCGATATTGGCCTGAATAAGGGAGATTGTTGATGCTGATTGGTCAGTGGGGTGGTCAAGTGGGCGTTGATGGAACGATACTACCCGTCACCTTTTTACTGAAGGGGTCTGTAGTGATAAAGGCGACGTAGGATGACGTCACAGCCGTGTCAGGGAGACGAGAGAGCGGTGGAATGACGCGGTGACTATTGGCCAGCTCGAAGCGGCCGCATTCCTTGACAATGACGTAGATGGTGGAAACATTGCTGTAGATCAACAAGTTAAATGCGTCGTCCGCGATCCCTTTGAGGACGTGGTCTACTTTGTGAACGTCGCCCATTTTCTTGTCTACTTTACGACAAAGAACGAGCACGTCTTGTATGCATGAAACATATGATTCATTGACAGACTGTACTCTGACATAAGCTCTTTTCTTGCCGCCAGTTGGCGATCGGTTGCGTTTCCAAAGAGGTCGCGGACTCACTCCTTGAAGCCATCCCAGCTACACAGCTCTCCTTGTATGCCAGGAACCAGACACGTGGCGTTCCTCCCGAGTAGAATGTTACGTACATTTGCTAGCATGATGGTAGAAGAAGAATACTGAGGTGTTCGTGCCAAAGCCACGATTTGATTACGAGGCACACCGTAGTGGGGGACTCCGGATTAATTTTGACCACAAGGTGATCTTTACGGTGCCCCCAATGCACGGGACACAGGCGTTTTTGCATTTGGCCGCCGTCAAAATGCGGCCGCCGTGGCCGGCATTTCCTGCCGTGACCCCGTGATTTGCCGTGACACCGTGCCGCTAAGCCACACCCACAGGTAGGGTCCCAGCGGTTGCTCGGGCTAACACGCTCCTAGACGCAGAGCCAGTCCTCAATGCCAAATTATCTCGGCCGGAAAATATGCCAGGATCGCGGGGATTAGTAACCGATTAGTACGTTCTTGTTGGCGTCGCACATACAGATACTGACGTGGTCTCGTCACATGAAGCCATGGTAGAACGTATCCAGCTTTCAGGGATGGATGGACAGATCTTATGAGCGTCGCCTTTGGAACGAGGTGGTGGGTTGCGCCACAGAGTTCTTGCTATTATTTTGTTGTTTGTTTTCATACGAATCCACAGGCTGAGTCTTGTAGGAAATTGTGACCATATGTTTGTTTCTATCCTTATCTTCTGTAACCCCCCCCTTATACCCCGACAGGGGTCCTTAAGGAAAAATAAATGATGGTGATGATAATTATTCTGCTTTATGTCCTACCTAGGTTAAACAAGAAAAAAGATAAACAAAACAAATACCCCACCATGAATTCCCATAACCAAGTTTTCCGACCCCTTATTGTGCGCTTTGTTTTTATACGGCGTGCCCTTTTTGTCGTTTCCCTACATTTCTTCCACCAATCTTCCAATCGCCTCTTGCTAATCTCTATTGGGACGCATGGTTGGAAGGTAGGAGCGTCCCCTTTGAAACGGGATCATGGCAGTTGCCACCATGCTCAGCTTTTTATTTTTGTTTAACTGTGTTTTAAGTTATTAAAATTCGCCATTTTCTTTGAATACGACTTCCTACATTTTTAACCTTATGTCACCTCTCTACTTTTGAGCCACCGATTCTCCTATCGCTTTTTGCTAATTTCCACCGCATATTTATTTACATGACTATGGTCATCTCTGAACCCTATAGGGCCTCAGGAAGCGTCACTGTGCGCGCATCGACATCGGGATGGATGGCATCATATTTTAGTATGAGATGTTCTATTGTTTCTACAGATGTACCAGACACATTAAATGTATCTTCTTCGTTAAATTTCTTTCTATCGCTCCGCGTTCTAAGGCATGCTGACCTAGCTTCAAAGAGTAGGGCACTGCCCCTTGAGTTGTCATAAAACGCTTCCTTCCTGATCTGCTGTTTCCAGTATCGATATAGTTCAACACTATGTTTCTTTTCCATCAAATTTATCCAATTTTTACCTTCTGCGTTTTTAACCTGTCATTTAATGCTCTGTCTTTCTCCGTCCTCGTGTCTGGCATACTTACTGGTTAGCTTCCTAGTTCTTTTCGCCATTGTGAGTCAACGCTCTTTCTGTATAGGTATTTAAATACCTTAATTGCCCACCTGTTATCGTCCAATTTCCTCAGGCGTTTTTCGTATAGGATTTTACTCTGACCTTCCCGTGCTTCGAACGATGCCCAGCCCATATCCCCTTGCACTGCGTCATTTTTGGTTTTCCCGTGGGCACCTAGTGCTAATGTTCCAACAGCTGTCTGATTTACTTCTAGTCTCGACTGAACTTCTGCCCTTAAGCACAGCACCGCATTCCCGAAAGTAAGCCCCGGCACCATTACTCCCTTACAAATACCTCTCAGTACCTCATACCTGTTGTACCCCCACAATGCCCTACGTTTCATTATCCTGGCACCTCTTCGCCCTTTGGCTATGAGAGACTGTTCGTGCTTTTCCGTGTACATATGCCCTTTGTTTATCCATAGCCCGAGATATTTGTGTTCGGCCACTCGGGGTATCTCATGGCCTTGTATTGTAAGCTCCTGATCAGTTGTATTGTTGAAAAACATCCCACCATACTCAGCTGCACTAAAACTGAAACCTAGACTGTCTCCTTCGTCTCCACAGTAATTAACCAGAGTTTGCAAATCTTCCTGACTCTCTGCTAACAGTACAATATCGCCCGCATACATTAAACCCGGTAGTCGTTGCTCAACAACCTTTCCGCCTAATCTGTACGACAGATTATACCCTAGATTGCTTCCTTGTAGCCTTCTTTCCATACTTATCACATAAAGCATGAACACTGCAGCAGCGGTGATAGAGGACACCGACTAATCAACGCTCCTAGCGGCTGCTGCTGGAACCTCGCCTGTTTTCGATGGGACGGGCTCATCTTTCGGTGGCAAAGAAATCATGGAGGCGCAAATTCCACGAACTCCGCACAAAAGCAGATTCTAGGAGCTCTACCGCATTTCACAAATGCCGCCAGGTTACCATTGGGGCTTCAAACTTTATTCCTACAACGTGTAAAATTTAAACAATGGGATCCTATGGAAGCTATCGAAATGACGTCTCGTTTTTCAGCGCAAAAAAAAAGAACGGTCGCTTTAAAAAGTCTAGGCGGTAACCTCAAAACCGCCTGGAGATGCAAGTAGCATTTGCACGTAGCATTCATTTCAGTCTGTCATCATGCCTGCACGTGAATAAAAAGCCGTTCCAAAACGACGTTTTCTGCAACAAAGTCGCGTCTATGACCGTAGTATCTTATTAATACCCATCGTATCAAGCCGCGATTGATGTGCGCCGTGGCTGAGTGTCGTTTTCGACCGTGGGATAACGGATTCCATGCGGACCTAATGGCAACTCGTTTTTCAAGGTTCTATGTAAAATGCCTCAAAAAAACACCCCACCCCAGCAATCTAAGGACACATGCTCAATTGCCTCTGGTTTTTTGCATAATAAACAATGAGTACCCCAGGGAACAAATAAACCCTTTTCTTCTAACCATGTTTTAACGGGTAAGGTTCCTCTGTGCAGCTTAGAAAGGTTTTAACCCCTGGCGCAACGAGCATTCTTAAAGCGTTTCAAAACATCTTTTCTTTTGCCTGTACAGTATAATTCACGGTACGATGGCACAGGAACTAGCACATCAACAATGTCTTTGTACAGTTTTTACATGACACCTCAGACGAATATTGCAAGTAAAAACGCACCGATAAGAAGCGGGAAGATGGCACCAGTTCTTTTGGATATCCCCATACTGGTCCTTGCTGAGGCACCAAAGGCACAGCAAACTCCCGTAGCAGTTTACCCAGCCTCAGTTGAATCATATTTCTGAGAAAGATATCATCTATATCTCTGAGAAAAACAAATTTACAGACGAGTTGTCTCACATACAGATGCACTAAACCAAGCCCACCATCACTCCCGCTTTTAAACTTAATTTTTCGACTCATTTTTTCCCATACTGAGCTCCAAATAATAACCGCGAACACTCTGTGCATTTTTCGTACACTTCTTGTACCTGCTGCAATGCAAAACTTGCATAACATACTATACCTTGCTTACGAGAAATAATTTGCAATCGTGGCCCATGCGAAAATCGACTTATCCCAGCCTTTGCACTTTTGCGCATTTTCACGTAACACCTCCGTTTGTTTTTTCCAATAAGGCTCGTTGTCACAGTAGTTCTGCAGGGGCACTCCTAAATATTTTGTCTGTATTTGTTGCCATTTATTGTTCAAAAACATGCTTAGTGCGACGTCCCATTCCCATGCCAAAACCCAAGGCACTTGTCCCAGTCTACTGCACTACAACTTGCTTGACAAAAACTTTTTACAACATTTAAAGTATGCATTATACTTTCATGTTCAACACAGAAAACTGCAATGTCATCAGCATAAGCAAGAAGGCTTACGTCGGCTTGATGTAAGTGAAATCCTCGTATCGCGTTGTTCCTAATTACGCTTAGACAAAAAGGTTCAATATATAAACAATAAAGAAGCGATGATAACGGGCACCCATGTCTGACTGAGCACTGCCCTGGTATATACTCACCTACTGATTTGTTTATTATCAACCTCGTCGTACATCCGGCGTAAACCATTCGCGCACCTTCGCTGATCACATTGCCTGCACTCACATCTTCAAGTATCTGCAATTAGTGCTTGATAAAACCAAACAAATAAAAACGTTAAAGATATAAAACAGGGATAAAACTTCCCAGAATGCCGGAAAAGGCCAATCACTGCAATCGCCAATTGTTCATGCCAGCACCTTTCAAGAAACATTGTTCTTTTTCCAATAGACAGACTGACAGCTTGCTTGTGCAAGCACGCTGTTCCAGTCTCATAGTTGTGAAAAAAATACTTTTCTTGGAAGGTAGGCGTAAGTTATGATCACAATGCTTTTCTTCCCGTGGACTTGTATATTTATTTGCATTTTCTCTCTTTGCTGTTTTTGATTATCTCTGGTTTCATCAAGTACTGGTATTTATCAGGTTTTCTTGCTGTACTACTTTCTGGTAACCTTTACAGATCACGTAATTTTCACAATAAACATTTTTAATAGAAGTTAGCGTACCCTGTTCTTGTTGCTTCACATTATACACTCTCGCAACATGGCCTTAATGAAAGACTTTATAAGGTACACGGAAGCATCATAAGGGCCAATAAAATGGCTTATTGCAACCTAAAAATTAATAGCCTGGCTGCAAATGGCACAAGAGAGCACATAAGACGGACAAGAAAACCGAGATTATCTAACAGAAACCTTAATGTACAAGAAGAGTAAATGCTGGCTGACAAGCAATAAACCAAAGATACACAAAAAGGAGAAGCAAAAACTAATGTGTGTTTCCTGAGAGAAAATGAATTCATCTCTAACTGTGGATATGCTGATACAAGATACTCCCATCCTTTTTGATCTACAGCTTCTATATTTCTCTATACAGCTGATCAGATGCACAGAATGCTAGCGTCTTCCTCTACAATGCTCGGTTGTCGAGACATCTGAACATGCATTGTAGAGGAAGAAGAAGCTAGCATTCTTTGCAGATCTGATCAGCTCTCTAGAGAAATATGGAGGCTGTAGATCTAAAAATGATGCGAGAACCTTGTGTCAGCGTATCCTCTGTTACGCTTTCACAGATGGATGCGTTTCTTGTCGGGTTCAGTACGGGCGCATATCAGTTTCTGCTTCTCCTTTTTCTGTAACTTCGATTTACTCCTGTCGACCAGCATTTACTCAGTGTGTTCAATAAACTTTCATTTGTTAGCGTGCCTTATGATCGTCTTGGTAACTAGCAGGAAGGCATTCATTTTTTTCTGTTATTGTTTGCTAAGTATTGTATAATGTTATGCTTTCCATTTGCAACTACTTTCTTATTCCCCCTCGCAACCTGCGAGGTTTATAAATGAATAAATAAATAAATACATAAGCACATGGCATTCATTTCTCTGCATACACCTCTTACCATACCTCCGTCAACAAAATTCACTGCATTGATGTCTCGCAGTGCGCATCCACATTAACTGCCATTTGCATTTTGGTATAGTTTGTGAACAGTATAGTGCATAAACATTACATGATATAAAAAATCCGCCTCATGGCGCTGTTGCGCTTGCGCCACAATACTTCTCGCGGCGCCTGCATGGTGGTCCGAGGAGCGCGGCCACGCTAACGCCCCTTAAACTTCGTAATGTAGCGACACTCTCCTCCTCCGCCTTCGCTCCTCCTCGTTTCTCCTCTCTTTCACGCTCCTTCTTCGAATGTGCGCCGCCTACACTGCTCGAGCGTAGCAACGGCGCCAACATGCGCTCCTCGCCACTCCGTAGGCGCTTCTCGAGCAAAAATGGCGCTGATGCACGGCGCGAGTGCCCACGTGATGCCCAATAGCGACGCAGCGTCGGCCTCGGCCAGAGCGCGCGAGGAGGACGCGGCATTCTTCAAAGCGTGGCGCTACTTTACGAAGTTTAAGGGGCTTTAGGTCACGCACGCGGTGTTACCTCTAACCGTGACTGCGCCTGTACATGACTGCGATGGCAGCACCACAATTTGATATAAACACGCAGACTATAGGATGTGGGCAAATGTTCACGAAAAGCTCCTGAACGTTTGAATCCTGAAACTTATAAAAGCGAAGTTTCATTCAATGGCTGGTAATGAGAGGGAGAAAGAAAACTTAATTGTGTTCATGGAACAAAATCACATTGATAAGCTTAGAGATATAGTCACTGCTTAGCACTTTCAAAATGAATAATTATAGCTTGCTATCCACACTGAATTTTTCTAGCTTCGAACATTGAATTGCAGGCAATTCAAGCAGGCATACAAGTCTGCATATAGAATCCCTTTAGGAATACCTGATACGAATGAGCATTGAGCCTTTCCTTTGTAATCTCCTTGGCTGAGTAACCAAGTTTGAAATGACTCCCATTAGCATGTCATAACAATGTTGATCTATTACCTGTTAAATTCATGTCTAGCTTACGAAATCTGGATGATTCCTATAAATTACAATGAAAGAACTATATCTTCTAATAACATTAATAATAATAATAATATTTATTTCCAGAAAACAGGCTAACCGTGAGCAGAAAGGTGAAAAGCGGCTGAGCAGAAAGGCGGCTGAGGAGAAGGGTGAAAAACCCTACGGCAAGTGCGCCTGCCATGGGCCTAGATTCCTGCATTGCGCACAGCACGTATTGATGTGGCCCTCTTGTTCGAGCTTCACAATATACTAACAGCACGGGACACAGGACAACAAAGTGGACTAGAGGCATGTCTTTTAGAATACTGTGATGTCACGTACAGGTTGTACACAAGTGATAGTAGCTGGTCAAAAAATTTGATGCGTCAGCTTTTGCGCCTTTAGAATTATTCAGAGGATTCATGTTATTCACAGCACGCGCACCGCTATGGACACACCAAGCAAGCGCTAAGGTTTAATGTCACAACACAATTTCCTTTCCGCGTTGAGTAATCCCACACCGATCATTTGCGGCTTCGTTCAGGGGCCGACGTGGGCTTTCGGGTTGGTGCTTGTTGTTACGTTTCGTGCAAGAATGTGGTTAGGAGCTGGAACCACTTTTGTGCAATCACAAGCAATATACACGCATCATTTCTCCAGAAGCTGACGCTGAGCACGGGTACGGGGTCCCTAGTCCGGGACCCCCGTGGCTTCTGCAGCGGCTTTGGCTCGGGCCACCAGGGCACGTTGGTCCTGGAGGGTTGAGCAGCCGAGCAGGGCGGCCTCCCAGTCCTCTGGGGTAGCGTGGGTGGGGGTTTGGTTTGGGGGGAAGGCAGGGTTGAAGGGGCATGCCCACGCCATGTGGTATGTGTCCGCAAACACGTCCCCACAGTGCAGGCACTCGCCCGAAAATGTCGGGTCGAAGTGTTTCAGCACCGCCGGGCACAGTACTCTATTCGTGTAGAGACAGAGAAGCCAGCGCTCCTCATTCTTTTTGAGGCCTTGCAAGGGGGGAAGTATGGGCCGTGATTAAGCTGATACAGCTGTGTGATTTCTTTAAAGGTGATTGCCGGTTTGAATTCAAAGACCTCGTCGACGGGTGATAGAGGCGACGCCCGGAAATGAAGCGCGCGTGCTGCAGCGTCGGCTACTTCGTTCCCCTCTATTCGCTGATGAGCTGTGGCCCAAATGATGGAGCGACGGGGTGGAATCCCTGGTTCTCACATATCTTAAGGATTTGGAAGGCACGATATGCGATTTGGCCTTGTTCTATATTGCGGCAAACACCCCTCGAATCCGTAATGATTACTCGAGACGCTGGATCTGCGGCAACAAGCACGATAGCCACCTCCTCCGCGTGAGTAGTATTGAGGGCCCGGAAGGTGAGGCCATTAACGGGCGTGTTTTGATGGACGACTGCCGCTGTAAACCAACTCCCGTGGTGAGGGCCGGCAGCGTCCGTGTAGAATACTCCTGGGCGATCTCCATATGTTCTGGTGATCCCTGTAGCGCGCGCTTGGCGGCGGCCCTCGTGAGTATCTCGTGTCACGTTATTAGGGAGAGAGTTTACCTGTAAGGTGAGACGCCAAGCGTCTGGCAGGGAGACTCTGGGTTCCGTGTGGCTTATATATCGGATGTGCAAGCAGGACAAGAGGCGGCTTCCCGCTGGTGTTTTGCTCAACCACAAGAATTGATTGTTAAGATGAGCCTCGCGTAGTTCCCCAAAACTATTAGTCATCCCCAGTTCGAGGAGACGTTTGTTGGACGTAGTAATGGGGAGATCGAGGGCTCTCTTATAGATTTTGCGTAAAATTACCTCAAGGGCGTTTTCATCACATTTGCCTAGGTGGAGGTAGGCCGCCGAGTAGAGCATTCGGCTGGTTATGGATGCATTCGCTAGCCGTAAAGCGCCTTTGCATCGCAAGCCCCCCTTTTTATTGGATACCCTGCAGATCTTACGACCCACTTGGCCCCCACCTTACGGAGCTTTTGAAGAGCAGTATCAATTTTACGGTTCCTATGTATGCAAAGGCCCAAAACTCGGATCTCGTCGCGTTTCGGGGTGGGGCCTGTACATAGGTATAGCTTGAGTTTAGTGGTATTCTTCGGGTTGGGTCGTAAGTGCACAAATTCCGATTTGGTCGGGGAGCATTCCAGGCCGCATCGACGGGCATATTCGTCCACAATAGCCGGCGCATACTGCAGGTTGGCCTCGATTGCTCCAACCGATCCGTGAGTAGCCGACAATGTGGTGGCATCGGCGTACAGAGCACGTTGCACGCCTGGGACCTCACCCAGTAGGGGAAGGAGCTTCATCATGGCCAGATTGAAAAGGAGTGGTGAGAGTACCGCTCCCTGCGGGGTACCTCGCGTACCGAGCTGGTACGGGCCATGTTCCGTGTCTTTTATCCGGATAAAGGTTTGGCAGCCTGTGAGGAATTGTTTAATGTAGTTGAAAGTGTTGAATCCACAGTCTACCTGGGATAAGTGGGTTAGGATGATTTCGTGCGTGGCGTTATCGAAGGCAACCTTTAGGTCTACCGCAAGGACTACCTCACCGTCACTAGGGTGTTCGACTGGCTCGAGAATCTCCGTATGAAGTTGTAGTAAGACATCCTGCGCGGACCGGTGTGGGCGGAAGCCGTACATGTCTGCGAAGATGTGTTGGGTTTCTAGATGGGTGGACAATCTATCCCGTACCATAGACTTCATCAGCTTTCCCACACAAGAGGTTAGGGAGATGGGCCGGAGATTGTTTGTGTTTATGGTTTTGCCTGGTTTAGGGATGAACGTTACCAATGCCGTTTTCCAGTCAATGGAAAGAGGGGTGTAACCTGGCCAGATTGCATTAAAGTGAGTGAGGAGCTGCTCATAGGCTGGGTCGGGGAGGTTGGCTAGAAGCTTTACCGTTACCTTAGCCCTGCCCGGAGATGTTCCTCGTTTCATTTTGGCAAGTGCTATTTTGAGGTCATGAAGCTGGAACGGTCGATCCAGCTCAGCGTTCTCAGAGCCTGGATACGAGTACGCGTGGCCTCGGGCATCCTGGTGTGTCGAGAGATATTTGTCTCTGAGGGAGATAGCCAGTGCGGCTGTGTCTCCGTTAAAGTTGTGGATCGCTCGCTGGAGGTGTTTATGGGTTTCTGTCCGGGTTTGCGTAAGATCAATTAGGACGCGGAAAAGACACCATGTACTCCGGTTCGACATTTGTGGAGCGGCCGTATTGCATTGGTCTACCCATTTGGAGTCGGCGAGCTGGGCCGCGTACTCTGCCGCCTGCTGGGTGAGTTCGGCGATGCGAATTCCGAGTTTACGGTTGTGTTTTTGCCGGCGCCATCGGCGGACAAAGCTGTGCCGGGCCTCCCAGGGGTGAAGGAGGTGGTTGGCCACCGCCGGATTCGCCTCAGAGAGCTGAACAGGCTGTTCAGTGTTTCTGAGCTCCGTGATTAGCTGCTGGGACCAGGTGGTGTACCCGTTTCACTATAGGTTGTGGGTTGTTGTAGTTGGAACGAAATTTTGTCCAGTCTGGAAGGGTTACCTTGTCGTGAGGACGAGTGAGGGGTGAAGTGCGGATTGTGGTCGTGAGAATGCTGTGGTCGCTACCGAGGGTTTCCTCGGTATTGTGCCAATCTGCGTATCTTATGTTTTTTAGTAAATGTTAGGTCCGGGCAGGTATCCCGAGTCACGGAGTTCCCAATCCGACTGGGTTTGTCAGGGTCCGTGTGAAGAGTGAGGCCCAGCGTAGACGCAAGCTCCGCCAGCTTGCGTCCGCGTTTCTCTTCACGGATATGGCCGACCATGCCACACTGGGCGCAGGCACGGATCGTGCGCCCATACGGGCGGACTTGTATAAGCGTAGCCTCGTAGTGAATGTAGCGTGGTTCGTTCTTGCCAGCCCCATAATCGACTGAAGGCGTTGAAGTCTCCAACAATAACAATTATGAGGAGTTTCCTGTTTGCCACCTTTAGTGCCCCGCTGAAGAGATCAGCAAAAGTGAGGTTTGGTAGTTTTGGTGAGCTATACACATTTAGAATGTGAAGCGGGGGATCGTGCTTTCGAAGCGGAAGAACAGTGACCATCGCATACGAAAAAGCTACATTACAGTCCAGGTTCACCGGGGAGGCCGTATAATTTTTATGGACACAGATACAGCTATGTGCGTCCTGCTGATAGCTTTTGTAGTTCGTGAAAGTGACGCCCTTCCCCGGCTCTTGAAGGGCTACTACAGCAGGAAGTTGAGGGAAGGTTGTTATCAAGAGTCTTCAAGGCTCGCTTAGTGCGCGCCTTGAAGCGTCGACAATTCTACTGCAGCATTTCAACAGTATTCGAGTTGCGTTGTGATACTCGAAGGGATTTAGGGTGCCCCGCCATGTTGAGCACTGGGATTTAAAAGGGTCAGGTGCGGGGCCTGTTTTGAGCCGAGGACCAAGGTAGACAGGAAAACCGGCGGAATCGGCTCTGCCGGAGAAGATCTTCCTCCTCGCGCGGAATTTTGGTTCTGCTCTCCCTAATATTTTGACCGACAAGGCGCTTGACTGTGCCTCTCCGTCGGGTAGCAGGAGTATATATTGCGGTATGGGCCGCGATAAGCATCGGGATTTTGCCGAGGGCTGCGTCGAGAGCGGCTGTGAATTGCTCTTCGAACGCCTGAAGTCTAGCGTTCATTTGCGCTTCCAATGCGTTGAGCCTCGTCTCTATCACCGAGTGTCCGTGGTCAGGGGACGCGGGAGGGGAGGTATCGCTATCCATCGCCTTTACTGACAGAGGGACTGGCGGTGGGGGAGATTTTTGACGGTCTTCTGCAAGAATTAGCCGTTTTTGTAGGTTAGCTATTTGCCCTTTAAGAGCCATGATTTCGATTTGCTCCGGCGTGCGGGGGAATGAGGACAGGAAAAGGGAGGAGGTGAGTGGGCCACCCCACCCTCGCTGCTCACCTTTGTTCCCTGTTTGAATGCGTTGACCCAGGCTCTTTGCATCTCCGGTATCGCTTTGGTGGCTTGTTTCCCTGCCTCTTGCTGTGGCAGGAGGGGCGCGTCCTGCTTTCCCTGGTCATTGGGGCCCGCGGGGGGCGCCCTTTGTTTTGGGTGGTCAGAGTCATCTCTCTGGTGCACGGCTTGCTTTGGTCGCCGTTTCCCACGTTTACGACGGCCGCGCTTGGGTTTGGGACGATGACCCTGTTCCGACGCTGGTGTTGCAGTGGACGATATTTTGCAGTGCAGGATCGAGTCCGCGTGGCATGGGCTCATCCAAACAAGCTACACTGCGGGACGCATTCGTGTGGTTCGCGTTCCCCGTCTATGAGATGGCCCGCAGTCCCACACAGCCCGCACTTGTCCGGCCTGGGGCCGGGACAGATGTCCGTACGATGGCCGACCATGCCACACTGGGCGCAGGCAGGGATCGTGCGCCCATACGGGCGGACTTGTATAAGCGTAGCCTCGTAGTGAATGCAGCGTGGTTTGTTCTTGCCAGCAAAAGTTACTCTTGCCTTATTTGATGCTCCGAATTTCCGGACCTCCAGAATTTCTCCGGAGCGCTACTAGAGACTGGAACGCAAAATTTCATCGGTATCCGTGTTGCGCACCGTGACCACACCATAACAGATGTCGCCGCCGTCTTGCCGGAGATGTCCGAGTAGGGGTGTTTTTCAGGCGGGAGAGTCGAGCTCGATATCTCTGATGATGCGGTCAGCGATCTAGGGCTTTGCAGTGTAAACAGGTATACTGTTCTGCTCCTTAATTGGGAGAACCGTGATGACTTGTGCGCATTCCGCGCCAGGTAGGCGATGAACACTGCCGTATCCGGTTTCATGTAACTTCTCGTGCAGAGACACCCGTGTTTGGGGCTTCACAACCACGAAATCCTCCGGGGCTGGCTTGGGCGTTGGAGTCGGTCTCCAGGTCACCGGAGGCCGAGATTTACCATCCGAAACGCGCGAAGCGGGCGGTGGTGGCTTGCAGGGGCGAATGCCGGCAGCGGGAGCAGCCGAGGAGGCCGCATCGATGGCCGCCGCGTTTGTCGAGTCCTGCGTTCGTCGAGCGATCGCGGCAACGAGCGCGGGGCTCTTCAAGGTTGAAAGCGGCTGCTCTGTATTGCCGCTGGGTTGTATGATGGCCCTGTTCATCGAGTCTGGGTCATATCCTCGGTATGTGGCTTGCTGAGACATCTTGTGGTGGCACGGAACGGCTGCCACGTCGAGCCGGGCAGCGGCTCCGCCGTTAGGCTTAGCCGACCCGCAGGCGTGGCCGACCTATGAAACACTCAGGAAACGCTTTAAATGGGCCCACCTCGCAGGAAATCGTATCCAGGGATGCCGGATGACTTTCGGCGTCCGATGGTCGTAGCGTGGATGGGCTCAGATGAGAGTATCCGCGGGTCCTGCCGAAAATCGGCGGAGCCGATACGCTGCACTTCCGAACAGGAGCACACACGTGGTCGGTTCGCCGGCCACGGTCGGCCTCATCTTCAAAGCGATCTGCAATGTTTGCAGAGGGCGCGTAGTGCCAGAAGCTTCGTATGCGCTGTGCTTTCTACGTTTCGTTCGCGTTGAATCGAGAGATACATGAAGGTCAATTTGATGGCTGCTGCTATCGCGTTTTCTCACTCAATCATTTTGACAGCCAGTTTCCGCGCTCATCGAGTGAAATGTCTTCATGTTTACCTGCGTGCGCGTGACACCGTGCCTGTTAATTTAGTTAACGCATGTTGGCGGGCTAGTTCCTTTGAATTCATGATAGAAAAATTGGAGGACGCTTAAGCTTCGCCTTCAAGAGTGGGACGCGACAGCGTTCCCGTCGACCCACCAAGGGGTGTAAGACAATGGGCTACGGCGCAGCGACTACGCGCCCCGCATCGGACGCGGTGAGCGTCGAGCAACGCAGCGTTCGGCGTGACAACGAAATGTGCGCCTGAGCAAGCGACGCACGCCTGAGCCTTAGAAACAGCTCGTTTCTAAGGCAACACCGCGTTCACTAGAGGCGCTTTTGTACCGCTTTGAAGCATCGAACTCGTGGCTCAGTGTAATGGGCCTCCACTGTTTATAGCGGGCTCGAATGGCCGGTTTCTTTTGTGAGCCTGACAGCCGGCCTGCGCGGCTGCTCTTCCGGGAAGCTATTTCCAAGTTCATTGATGTAATTAAAGAACAAGAATGTCCTCCGGATTGGCTGGCGAGGATTGAGCCCCTCGCCACATTAAAGGAATTTTAAACTTGACATGGCCAGCCACAATGTGACTGACCGCACAATATGCATGCGCACAAAGTTGAATGTGTGTGAGTGTATATTTATGTATCGCTTACCTTATTTCAAGAAATAATGCCCTTTTTGTTAGCTTGGTGAAACTTCCGGCAATAAATAAAAAAAAACTCGTGGCTCAGTGGTAACGTCTCCGTCTCACACTCCGGAGACCCTGGTTCGATTGCCACCCAGCCCATCTTGGAAGTTGCTTTTTATTTGTGAAGTGCCTGCCGTGACTTATCGCTCACGGCCAATGCCGCGGACGCCGACACCGACGACACCGGCTTTTCTGCGACACGAGCTCCTTAACGCTATCGCGTTAATATGTAAGTGCGACTGAACGAGGACGTAGAAACAGACACGCAGAAACAGCGGTCGCTATGTGTCTCTTCCTGCGTCCTCGTTCACTCGCGCTTACACATCATATCGTTTTTAATTTATTATGCGAATGTTTGCAAGTTTATACGGCCGATAAATCTATTAGACTTACTTCGTGTAGCTATCTACTAATTTGCTATCGGAATCGGCGCTTCGCCTTTCGGGCGAAACTGCAAATTTTTGCCGTCGCTGTGGCGTTCTGTTAAAGTCCACGGCGGTAACACCGTCGCCGCGCGTGGTATACTGCACGTGCGAGTGAAAACGCGCGATGGAAGCCAACGATCGCCGCTCAATCTGACGCACGCGAAGGAAGAAAGCGATGGGCAAACGCGCCCTCTTCTGTCGCGCAAAAGGCCATGGGGTGATGGGAAAGAGGAAGGGGGAGGGGGCGGGTTTTTGCTCCGGCAGCAACTGTGCATTTTGCGACCGGGCGCATGGGGAACTGACGATCGTGGCTCAATGCGCGTGCCATATGTGAAGAAAAGTGGGGGAGGCAGCGGCGGGGGTAACGTGGGCGGCTTCGACTCCGACGACAAGTGGTGCTTAGCACGGCCTCACGCTGTCGCGCGCGCCGTATCTTGAAAGGCATTTGCAGACGGCTCATAACTGGGAGCGCTTTGTTCTCGCCCATCTACCGTTGAATTGACAGACCACACGAAGGTCACTTCGCTCTCTGCTGCTGCTGCTGCGCTTGCTCGCACCAATGCTTTGACAGCGAGTGTCCGCGCTTATCGAGTGTGATGTGTTTGTTTGCTTGTGCACGCTGACACCAAGCTTGTTAATTCAGTCGCTAAGCGAATGTTTCGAAGTTTATAAGGCCAATAAATCTACTAAAGTTACTTAGTATAGCTGTCTACTAATTTGCTATCGCAGTCGATGCTTTGCCTTTCAGGCGGAACTGTAACTTTCTTAATGCTTCCCCTTCTGCTTGGGCCAAATTAAGACTGCAGTATTTGTAAGTAAATAAATAAATTACGTTGTTACCCGGTCAATGAAAAACGCTCTTCGCGAAAGGCATTATTTCAGAACAAGGCCGGTGCTTAAAATGTTTCGCAGATAGAAGTACCTTAAAATCATGTTCACGTTTAGGCGTCTTCTGGATTGTTTCCGCTTTCGAGGAGCAACGGTAGTTATGCTGTACGATTGCTTTCGCTCATTTTCTTTTTTTCTTTTTTTTTTGTCAGGAACAACCTGTCGGTCGAACTTCTACTGGAGCCACCTTATAAGGCAGACCGACCCCAAGATCCTGACGAGAGGAGAGGGGAGCCGTCTGTTTTCCTTCTAGCATTACCAGAATAAAGCCAGCTGGTGCTCGCATCTCTCGGACCTCGCAACTTGCAAAAAAAAAAAAACGCAGAAAATTTTGCCATGGTCGACAACTTCGGTACGTGATTGAAGGTGTCTTCCGTGCACGTCCGACAGCAATTGGTAAATAAATAATTATGCAAATGCCGTGCAGTGTGGGAATCACTATTGTGGCAAGCATTCTCCGGCTATGCTTGCTACGATAGCTACGATTGGATGGATGTCTGATTTTCCCTTTATATTTACTTACCTCCACCTAGCGGGTTTCCGCAGAACTATTACGCCAAGCACTTACCTTTGCTTCGAGTTGTCGATAAATTCGACTTCGCTCTGCCAACTGCTAGCTGCCTGGTTAGCTCCGATAGCAGAGCGGCTACCCCGGTAGGCGATGGTTCCGGGTTCGGGTCCCGGACGAGGACGAATTTTCCTTCAACTGCGAGGCTTTTCTTTCGAGAAACCCGTGTGGGTTTCCTTTCTAGCATGTCTACGATTGGGTGAATTTCTTATTTTGCCTTTAGTAAAAGTTTACGCCTGCTGGAATTGGCCGCATTTACCTAGTCCTCAAAACAGAGAAGACTGATTCGTTTTTTTTTTATGTTGAAAAGCTGCTTGAATGTCAAAAGCATATTATATCTTGTTCAGAGGGAAAGTGTCAAACTCAGACAGTATCTCTAAGCTGCTGCATGAGCTCTCTTTATGAATGACAATGGAATTCAACTGTTTACCTTTGGAAGTTTCAGAATGCAAAGATTGCGAAATTTTCGAGGACACCTCATCAAATCTCTTAAGATATAGACGATAAGAGTCTCCATAAATATAGGTACAGACTGAACACACAGTGCCGGCCTCTGCTTTTTTCTTTTGCAAAACATGGCGGCCAACCCCGCAGAAGTGTGATTCCGTCTGTACAGGTATTGAGCCTTTGTGTGCACCTTCTATGCGCATGCGTGTGTATGGCGTTCTGATTGTTGTACTTGCAGTGCGGTAAGCGGTGTTTTCATATAATGCGCCAGTCATTTTTTCACCTTTGTGCTGAAATAAGCAAAATGGGGCTAGCCAGTAATGGCCTATATAACCAGCACTATTGATAAAAATATGATGCAGATGCAATGCACTCGTAGGAATCTAATGAAACGAAGCTTTCAGGCAACAGTCAATTAAATTTTATAACACGAACTGCAATGTATACAATTGTCCTTATTTTCATTCACTGCAACACAGACTCTTATGCAATGCTTGCTTATGCGTTGCATAGGTCACAACTTTAATATCATGTAATGTATACATAGATCGGTGACTCACTCAATAGTCGGCTCACTAAGACTTCAACTAACAAGTAAGGCTGACTTCGTGTGAGAGTGGCTGTGTAGAATTTCGGCAGAGTCTGGGCCTGTGTGAGCTGGGCTGGGTAGATTTTTCGGAAGTCTGCACACGCATGCCATTATATTGTGTCATGACTTGGCGAGTGTGTACACACGTCTTCCGTCGCCCTCAAGGCACCGAGGAGAGGGGGAGGTGGGACTCTACTCAAGCGGCTGCTGTGTATGGCGCGGCCGCCCGAGTAGCCATCTGCGACGAGGAAAGAGCACGGTGAAAGAACAGATCTACCGTGGTACAAAGTCTAGGTGAGGCAGGGCCTGATAGCTTTGTGTGCGCTGTATTCTCGCCGTTCGCAATGAAGTGGAAGGCAGTGTGAAGGTCAATGCGCTCACTGCTGGTGCCGGTTTTCCTCATCGAGTGAAATGTGCTTATGTGTGCCTGTGCGCGCGTAACATCATGTTTGTTAATTTAGTTAGCAAGCGAATGTTTACGCGTTTCTACAGCCGATAAAACTGCTATCATTACTTCGTATATCCGTCTATTAATGTGCTATCGCACTCGATGCTTCGCCTTCTGGGCGAAACTGCGGCTTTTTCTCCTTAACTTTTATTGCCACGATTTCTTTTTTCTTTTTACCATGATGGGCAGGACCGTGAGTATTCGGCGTGCTTCCCAGCACAGTTCGCGCAGTGGGCAGTGTTTTCGCACGTTTCTGATATGCGTTCGTGGGCACTACACTTACCACAACTCAATCGGCCTTGGCAGTGATACTGAAATAAATGACTGATTGACTGATGGAACTGTCGCCCAATTTTTGACACTTAAAACATTGTAGCGGCTTTGGTACATATGACCTGACATGAATCGTGACACACCCAGCCTCAATGGTCTCGGTTGGCAAACTTTATAATGTGGGCATTTAATTTAGAAGCTCTTCTTTGTCATCTGTACATGATCATAATCACGTGAGGTTCACAAAGGGTTCTTCTTCATCATCGCTTCTTGGGCTTTCTCTTGAGTGTGGTCTGTGCTATGGGCGTGGTCGGTTCGCCGCATCTCGAACACGTAATAAACGTCGTGATAACTGCAGCGTCACAAGTTAGGGAGTCTGCCCTACGGCCCTCCGTACTCTGACTCCCCGGTCAACCTCCTGGAGCTTCGATGAGGTCACCCATTGTGCCAGCTGTCCGCCAGCATGTCGCAGGACAAGCCAACAGGCACTTCTACATCAACCATCTCGGCCTCGACTACCCCAGCCTCTCCATATTGGATTGTCAGTGGGCACCAGCGTGATCCCCATCTGTTTGCTGGACGTCGTCGTGAAGACGTCGAGGATTGGCTGGACGACTACGACCGAGTAAGTTCGGCTAGCTTGGACGATGCGTCCAAGCTACGTCACGTTGTCTTTTATCTCGCAGGAGTAGCGAAGACTTGGTTTTTCAACCGTGAGGTTGATTTCACGAACTGGGGCGCTTTCAAGTTCCGACAAATCTTGCGCACACCGGGGGTGCGTTCCGCCCTAGCATAAAAGACGCTCAACACTCGGAAGGAACAACTTGGGGAATCTTGTACGTCGTACATCGAGGATGTGCTTGCTCTTTGTCGACACGTGAACATGGCCTTGACCGAATCAGACAGGGTTCGCCACATCCTCAAAGGCATCGGAGCTATCGCTTTCATTGCGTTGGCCATCAAGAACCCCGCTACCGTGGCTGATATCGTCACTACTTTCCAGCGCCTTGACGAACTCGAATCAGAACGGTTGCAGCCGGACAACACTGCAAACACTAGCGTCGACAACCCCACGTTACGAGCAATGATCTGCGCAATAATTCGAAAACTATCTTGACTTCGCCGCAGCGCCTATGCCTCCCCATGCCTCGGATACTAATCTGCGAGAAGTTGTCAAGCAGGAATTGGCGTTCATGGCTGGTGCAGCGTACACGGGCTCTCTAACCCCTAGAGCCCCACCAACGTACGCATAAGTAGCCGCAGTTTCTCCAGTCATCGTTCCACCGATGCATCCAAAACCAACGCCGGCCTACATGATTTCCATGACTACCAGCGCACCTACGCGATCAGCAGTAGCGTCGTCCTCGTCCCATCTGCTACTATTGTGGCTATGGTGGCCACATAGCCCGTTTTTGCTGCAAGCGCCAGCAAGAGGAAAGAGAGAGGGCAATATAGGAAGGCAGGAATGTTAATCAGTCAAGTGTCTGGTTGGCTACTTTACGCTGGGGGAAGGGAGAAGGGGAAGACAGAGAAGGGAGAGAGAAGGTGTACAAACGTGTACGGACAGTACTTGAGTTAAGTCGTTCGCGCAAACCAGACGTTCTGAGAAAGCACAAAAGTGTTTTCACTGCCTTCTGAGCCGATGATCGGTGGGGACGGTGCTCTAGTACTGTCTGTTCACTCAGAGGACGATCATCTAATTTCCTCAATCTGTTGGACACAGATTGTCTTTGTGCTTGAAATTGATGACAATGACACGATAAGTGGTCAATGTTCTCCTCGCATCCGCAAACATCACATGCAGGACTATCAGCCATTCCAATTAGGGCTGAGTAGGCATTCGTGAAGACAAGTCCAAGCCACAACCGACATAGAATATACGCATCGCGTCGGTGCAGACCGGCCGGAGGTCTGAGTTGCGGTGACGGGTTTTGTCTGTGCACCCTTGTGTGCCTTGTAGGTGCGGTATTCCACTCTGCTAAGGAGATCTTGCGTGCTAGAACGCGAAGTTGTCTCGCGGCGTCGGTCTTTGAGAGAGGAATGGGGACACAGTGGTCTTCTTGGTTTGACGTTCGAGCTGCCTTATCTGCGTCATCATTGCCTATGATACCGCACTGACCTGGTATCCATTGAAAAGAAATATCATTGCCTTTTATCTTAAGTGGTGGAGAAGTTTCACTATTTCGCACGTGAGCTGATTGTGAGTTCCATTACGGAAAAATGACTGCACAAATTGCAAGGCTGCCCTTGAATAGCAGAAGACTGCCCATTTTCTAGGACATTCAGCATTTATCAATGAAGCGCGTCTCGGAGAGCGGCGAGCTCTACAGCTGTAGACGTAGTGACATGAGAAGTATTGAACCGCTGGGTTATTTCTCATTGTTGGTATAACTACGTGGCCACCGGAACTGATTGATGTAGTTGATCCATCAGCAAACACCTCTCCCTGTGTGTTATGTGTGGTACGTAGACAAACAGAAGTGGTGCACGCAAGGTAAAATTTACCATCAGCTCACCACTCTCGTGTTAGCCTAAAAGATTTAGAAGTTAAGCTTTAGCCGTCAACATCACCGCTAATTATCGTCAATCAAAGCATCCAACACGGAAAGCTTCGCTTATAATCGGGTCCCACAGGCGTAGGGTCTGCATATTTTTCTTCATCCGGCCTCCGCCTCCATCTGCTGCCGGCAACGCGTTCACCACATGACCGACACGACATATTCACTTCATTCAGATGACGCACCACTTCACTTGCTTGCTGCAGAAGATACCGCGCCATATCTGCGCCATCAGAGAATTGTTACTATCGCGTCTGACGTCATTGACCGCCGCGACGTGCTCGTCCTGTCTTGCAAGAGGGATAGCCTTTGCATCAGGGCTGGTTCGATTTGATAATGGCTCTGCACTTCTCTACGCTACAAGCCCGACATCCGAAAAGATTCTCATACCTAAAGGCATTACATTGGCTTGCGCCATTGAATCGGAGTCAGTCTCTGTTGTTTCCTTTAAGGCAGCTTGCTATGAAGTTCCTTCTATTGGATGGGCCGCATATCCTTCTGCTCTTGCAGATGCCATCACTTCTGACCTGACACCTTCACAGTGACAACAGTTGCTTGCTTTGCTCCAAAAACACGAAGTTTCGTTTGACGCGCATTCCACTTCGTTGGGAAAGACTTCGACCACGACGTATCGGATAGAGACGGTACAGCCATCGTGCGCCGTCGACCGTATCGCATATCGCTAGCCGAGAGGATGTCATTGACAAGAACGTCACCAACATGCTCTAACGGAACGTAGAGACGGTGGATCCATCGTACGCCATCGACCGTATCACGTATCGTTAGCTGAGAAGAAAGTCGTTGACGAGAACGTCACCGGCATGCTCTAACGGAACACAATACGCTTGCCTGCTAGCCCTTGGTCTCTGCTAGCCCTTGGTCTCTGCTAGCCCTTGGTCATCCCCGTTGTTTTGGTTCGCAAAAAAGACAGCTCTTTTCGATTTATGGCGACTACCGAGCACTTAATAAGATCACACGCAAGGATGCATACCCAGTGCCCGAATAGACGACGCCTTGGATTCCCTTCAACGTGCCGAGTACTTCTCGAGCCTCGCTCTCCGTTACGGCTACTGGCAGATACCTATTCAAGACGCCGATTAAGAGAAAACATTGTTTTCAACACCAGATAGGCTTTACGAATTTAACGTCGTGCCATTCGGCCTCTGCAATGTGCGCGCAACGTTCGAGCGCATGATTGACACCGTTCTTCGTAGCCTGAAGCGGAAGACTTGCTTGTGCTATCTGGACGATATTGTTGTTTTCTGGTCAACCTTTTTTCAGCACCTGCAACGTCTCAACGAAGTTCTCACGTGCCTTGCGAAAGCTGGATTTCAGCTAAACTTCAAGAAATGTCATTTTGCGAGCGAGACAATTAGGGTGTTAGGTCATATTGTGAGCGAACACGGAAATCGTCCTCACCTTCACAAGGTTTCGGAAGTTCAGCACATTTCTCGTCCCGAAAAGACAAATGATTTGCATAGTTTCCTAGGCCTCGCTTCCTATTTTCGCGGATTCATACGAGACTTGGCCTCAACAGAGCCACCTCTACACAAATTACTGGGTTCTGATGTTCCCTTTGTGTGGTCTTCCGAATGTGAATCAGCGTTCGCCCATCTGAATGAAGCGCGCTCTCACATCTGAACCAGTACTTCGCCGTTTTGATGAAGCTGCTCCTACCTTCCTGCATACGGATGCTAGTAGTCACGGCATTGGTGGCATTCTTCTACAGCGAGACGACACTTTAGGGGAGAGGGTCGTCGCATACGCAAGTCGCGTTCTGACAAACGCTGAAAAGAATTACACCATCACAGAGCAGGAATGCCTAGCTATCGTTTGGTCTGTACAGAAGTTTCGACCTTATCTTCACGGCCGCCATTTCACCATCGTTGCAGACCATCATGCATTGTGCTGGCTTTCGACGCTGAAGAACTTGCCGGGACGACTTGGTCGGTGGATTCTTCGTCTGCAATACGACTTTACTATTACCAACAAGTGCGGTAAAAACAAGAGGATGCAGACACGCTTTCTCACTGTCCGCTTCCTATGACATTATGCAATCGGCCTCCAAATACCTGACATGACAAGCTTTCGCACAATCCCTCTCCACATGCTTTCTGAAGAGATGCCTCCACACGACAACAGATTGTTACTACCTCAGAAACTTGCTGAATTTTACTGTCGGCGCATCATAGACCACCTTCAAGGAGCTTGGCGACCGCCTAACGCCCACCTTCGTTGACAGCTGACACAATTTAAGATTGATAACCGCGGTCTGTACCGCCATGTCCATCACCCTGACGGTCACCGCTGGGTTCCTGTCCTGCCACGCTGTCTACACGCTCATGTCCTGCATGCTTCCCACTACGACATTACTGCTGGTTACCTTGGTTTCCAGAAAACCTATGACCGTATCAAAGGTCGCTTCTACTGGCCTGGCTTGTCCGCAAGTGTAGAGTGATATGTCGCTTCCTGTGCCTTATTTCTTCGTCGAAAGCTCCCTACATCAGCTCCTAGCGGAAAGCTGCAACCGGTTCCATGTCCGTCGCGACAATTTGAAGTCATTGGCATTGACTTGTGCGGTCCTCTTCCTGTGACTTTCAGCGGTAAACGATGGATTCTGACAACCGTTGACCACTTCACACACTATGCTGAAACAGATTGTGCGAGTTCTGCCTCGGCCTCTCAAGCTGCTTCATTCATACTTCAAGCCTTAATGCTGCGTCACGGTGCTCCTCACGTCATCCTGAGCTACTGTGGAAAAGCATTCCTCTCGCAACTCGTAAACGAAGTACTCAGAGCCTCTAGAACCACCCACAAAACTACCTCTAGTTACCATCCAAAAACCAACGGAATAACAAAGAGATTTCATCGCACCCTGTCATACACGATAACCGTGTACATCGAACTAGATCACAAAAACTGGGACACAATTTTGTTATTCTTGACTTTTGCGTATAATCGTCATCACCATCAGCCTGGCTATGCCCACTGCAGGGCAAAGGCCTCTCCCATACTTCTCCAACTACCCCGGTCACGTGCTAATTGTGGCCATGTTGGCCCTGCAAACTTCTTAATCTCATACGTCCAACTAACTTTCTGCCGCCCCCGGCTACGCTTTCATTCTCTTGGGATCCAGTCCGTCACCCTTAATGACCACTGATTATCCTCCCTCCCCGTTACATGCCCTGCCAATGCCCATTTCTTTTTCTTGATTTCAATTAAGATGTCATTACCTCGCGTTTGTTCCCTCATCCAATCTGCTCTCTTCATGTCCCTTAACGCTACACCCATCATTCTTCTTTCCATAGCTCGTTGCGTCGTCCTCAATTTAAGTAGAACCCTTTTCGTAAGCCTCCAGGTTCCTGCGCCGTACGTGAGTACTGGTAAGGCACAGCTGTTATACACTTTTCTATTGAGGAATAATGGCAACCAGCTGTTCATGATCTGAGAATGCCTGCCCAACGCACCCCAGCCCATAGTTATTCTTCTGATTATTTCAGTCTGATTCCCCGGATTCGCGGTCACTACCTGCCCTAAGTAGATGTATTAATAATAATATTTGGGGTTTTACGTGCCAAAACCACTTTCTGATTATGAGGCACGCCGTAGTGGAGGACTCCGGAAATTTTGACCACCTGGGGTTCTTTAACGTGCACCTAAATCTAAGCACACGGGTGTTTTCGCATTTCGCCCCCATCGAAATGCGGCCGCCGTGGCCGGGATTCGATCCCGCGACCTCGTGCTCAGCAGCCCAACACCATAGCCACTGAGCAACCACGGCGGGTAAGTAGATGTATTCCCTTACCACTTCCAGTGCTTCGCTACCTATCATAAACTGCTGTTCTCTTCCGAGACTGTTAAACATTACTTTAGTTTTCGGCAGATTAATTTTTAGACCCACCGTTATGCTTTGCCTGTCCAGGTCAGTGAGCATGCATTGCAATTGGTCCCCTGAGTTAGTAAGCAAGGCAGTATCATCATCGAATCGCAAGTTACTAAGGTATTCTCCATTACCTCTTATCTCCAATTCTTTCCAATTCAGGTCTCTGAATACCTCCTGTAAAAACGCTGTGAGTAGCATTGGAGAGATGGTATCTCCTTGCCTGACGCCCTTCTTTATTGGCAGTTTATTGCATTCTTTATGGAGGACTACGGTGGCTGTGGAGCCGCTAAAGATAGCTTTCAGTATTTTTACATACGGCTCGTCTACACCCCGATTCCGTAATGCATGCATGACTGCTTATGCTTCTATTGAATCAAACGGTTTCTCGTAATCAATGAAAGCTATATATAAGGGTTGGTTGTATTCGCACATTTCTCTATCCTCTGATGGATAGTGTGAATATGGTCTATTGTTGAGTAGCCTTTACGAAATCCTATCTGGTCCATTGGTTGACAGAAGTATAAGGTGTTTCGGATTCTATTTGCGATTACCTTAGTGAATGCTTTGTAGACAACGCACAGTAAACTGATCGGTCTATAATTCTTTGGTGTCCCCTTTCTTATGAATTAATATTATGTTGGCGTTCTTTCAAGATTGCGGTACGCTCGAGGTCACGAGGCATTGCGTATACAGGGTGGCCAGTTTTCCTCTTTCTGTATCTTAAAGTTATGCCTAGCATTCTTCGTTCCATCGCTTCTTGCGCGGTCTTTAACTTGTTCTCAAGTTTCTTTGTCAGTCTCCAAGTCTCTGCCCCATATGTAACCAGCGGTAAAATGCACTGATTGTATACCTTCCTTTTCAATGATAACGGTAAGCTCTCAGTCGGGAGCTCACGATGTCTGCCGTATGCGAGCCAACCCATTTTTATTCTTCCCTGAATTTCCTACTCCTGGTCAGGGTTCCTTGTGATTACTTGACCAAGGTAAACGTACTCCTTCGCAGGCTCTAGAGGCTGCCTTGCGATCTTGAACTTTTGTTCCTTTGCCCGGTTATTTATCATTATCTATGTCTTCTGCATATCAATGTTCAACCTCACTCTTACACTCTCCCTGTTAAGGTCCTTAACCATTTGTTGTAACTCGTCCACAGTGTTGCTGAACAGAACAATGTCATTGGCAAACCGAACGTTGCTCAGGCATACGCCGTCGATCCTTACTCCTAAACGTTCCCAGTTTAATAGCTTGAACCCTTCTTCCAAGCATGCAGTGAATAGCATTGGAGAGATTGTGTCCCCTTGTCTGACCTTTCTTTAAAGGTATCTTCCTACTTTTCTTGTGTAGAATTAAGGTGGCTGTGGAATCTCTGTAGATACCTTCCAGAATATTTACGTAAGCAGTCTGTGCTCCTTGATTATGCAATGCTTCTATGACTGATGGCATCTCTACTGTATCAATTGCTTTTTAGTAATCTATGAAAGCCGTACAGGGAGGCTTATTGTACTCTGCGGATTTCTTTGTAACCCGATTAATGACATGGATATGATCTATTGTAGAGTATCCCTTCCTGAAGCCAGCCTGTTCCCTTGGTTAACTAAAGTCCAGTGTTGCCCTTTTTCTATTGGAGATTATTTTGGTAATTATTGTATACAATACTGGGATTAAGCTAATGGGCCTATCATTTTTCAGTTCTTTAACATCTCCCTTTTTGTAGATTAGTATAATGTTTGCATCCTTCCAGTTTTCTGGAACCCTTAATTGTAGTTGACAGACACTTCGTATAGAGAGCCGCCAGTTTTTTTAGCATTATGTATCCTCCATTTTTGATTAAATCGACTGTTATTCCATTCTATCCAGCCGCTTTTCCCCGTTTCATGCCTTGCAAGGCCCTTTCTGACCTCATCTCTATTTATCGGAGGAGTTTCTGTATACTATTCATTATTGTTTCGAATAAGATACTCCTGAGTCCTCTGGGTACTGTACAGGTCAGTATACAATTCTCCCGCTGCTTTTATTATACCTTCAATATTGCTGATGATATTACCCTGCTTATCTTTCAGTGCATACATCTTGGTTTGTCCTATTCCAGTAAAGATACACTATAAGAAATGTTTACACCATTTGTGGTGTATATTTGCCACACAACGATAATCGTCATCTGTCTTGACCGCATTTCCTTTCTTGAAAACGGTGCACTCGTTACTTCCCTCTCGAGAATGCTCTGTCATGCTGATAACACGCACGTCGTTCGTGACTTGGAACTATACCGGACACGCAGCGTGAAGAAAGGAAATGTGGGCAAGACAGAGGACGCTTATTGTTGTGTGGCAAATACACACCCCAAAGGGTGCAACTGTTTTAGAGTATAGTTTTATTGTCCGTATGTACTTTCAAGCACACACATACTGATCAAACTAGCAAGCATGGTGTCACGCGCGCGCAAGCCAGCATGAACATCTCTCACTGGGTGACTGTGGAAACTCACTGTCAAAACATTGCAGTGAGAAAACGCGGCAGCAGCAGCGAGCGAATTGACCTTCGTACAGCCGCTCGTGTCCAACGCGAACTACGCCGCTAAACAACATCGGAGCGCGCACTCTGTGCCCGTCGCAGATGGCTTGCGAGATACAGCGACCTGGCCGGGCGCGCGTGGCCGACCCGCACGAGATTCGAAGAGGCAGGTGAAAAGATTGGATAAAGTGCTGCGCAGTAACTGCCTCTCAGGAGAAGACACCACAACCGCGATGCACAGGGGGAAACGGGATTGAAATAGAACCCACCCCCTCTCCGTGCCCTCCCCCCGAAGCCTTGGGCACGACGGAAGGCGGTGCGCTTCCTCCCCGCTTTCTGTCGTTACGTGCGCGAGATTGTGCCGCGATCGCCGGCTCACCCTCGCACGCTTTGACTCGTAGATACAGCGTATGGTGCGCGGAGACAGTTTTATCACCCTTGGACTTTATACGGAACCTCACGGCGACGGCAGAAATGGGTCAGAAGTGTCCATATATTTGCTATCGCAATAAAAGAAAATTCATGTACAGCCCCTTTTTTCGTGCTTGTGTTCAAGGTCAAAGTCCCAGGAGCTAATGTGACGCGCATATGTCGAGCGGAAGCACAAACATGTTAGGAAAGAGTGCTGAGGCTGATAAGTTGACATGCTTCCTCGGCACGACATAAAGTCTGTGCTATTGAGTATTTGGTGATCAGGGGTGGTTATCGATAAAGCTTTGGGGATGGCGAGCGTAGAGAAGAATGGTGCATAGCCTGTGTCTTCTTGCTTGGCCGTGTGTGTACGTAACAAATGATAAATATAATTCCAATATCTGTTATCTGTGGACACATGGCGTAGTAAGTATGTTGGTCGGAGTATAATGCGTGCGCTCAGTGAGGCCATTTGTGTACGGGTGGAAAGGTGTTGAGCGCCGATAATCAGGTCCACACAGACCCATATAGTTGTTCCTCAACCTAAATGTCCCCGTCGCTGTAGCCATTTGGTTGTTCCTCAGTGAACTGGCACAAACCACTCTGTAGCCGGGCAGCAAGAAGCTCTTCGCGCGCCCTTCTACTTCCTCTTTTTTCGACTCCGCCATGCAGCGTGACAATATTATTACGGCGAAAGCCTTAAATCTCCATGTTAGCCGATAGCGTTAAGGGCCCCGTGTCAAAGAAAATCCAGCGTCGGCTTACAGCGTCAACCGTCAACTCGGCAAAAATCATTCCGAACCACGCATACCCAACTACGTAGACCCTCCGTATAGCTCGAAGAAGTTACTGAACTATCTGAATTTCTCAAAGTAAAATGCGTCAGAGAAATCGTAAAGTACGACTTAGACACAACCTACAAACATGATAGCGTCGAATTGTAATACAAGAGAAAACGTAATTCTGTTACGCGGAAAGTGAAACAGAAGCCCCTTTTTCAGCGTTTCTACCGTGCATAGAGCGGCCAAGTGGGTTCGAGATTCGTTGGCGCGCGCAAACCTGGGAGGTCACGCAGCGACGATTCCGGTTTCGCAACATCTCCAGATGCCGCTCGCCTCCGCCGCATCACCGTCCGCCCAAGAGGCCGCGTTGCTGCCAGAAAGCTCACCTTTGTGCATAGCATTCGCCTCCAGCACCTCAGGGTAAACATTACGGTTACATAAGCTGCAGTTTCCGGGAAACGTGAGAAACTGTCGGGGATCTTCGAATACTATCGCGTTCCACTCTTAAAGGTGAAGTTTAGGCGTCCTCCAAATTTTGTCAAGGTCGCGTTGTGAGGTGCAGAAAATATCACGTGACCCAAGGAAGGCCAGGAGAGAAGCAAGGCATGTCCAGCGATGTATAAGAGATGATTGATGATTAGCAAAGCTAATTATTGATTGTTTAGTGATTCGATTAACGTTGATTAGAGTGGCTGAAGGTGTATTAAGTCAATTAAGGAGGATTAGGATTGATTAAGGTAAATTACGGTCGATTAAGGTGGCTGTAGGATTGAGGTCGGTTAAGGTGGATTATAATCTACCCGTTAGCAACAATATAAAACACGGCACCGTAACCTCTGCTTTCGTGCTTGGAGCTCCCTTCATTGGCATCATGCAACCTAGCCACCAGCTTAAAGAACGCAGCTCGAACTGGTGAGACTTTCACTTCCAAATAAACATTCTATGCTTTGCCTGGTGTTGAAACAAGCTCACAGTACTCTTACGCAGATTCAATGACGACTCAAACGAAAGAGACAATCAACCAAGTGCCGACTCTAAAGAACACAAGGTCGATGTACACTCGGCCGCAAAATATTGCAGGGCGCGCATGCACGAGGAGAAATTTACCGAAATAAAGCCCCTTAAAGTTCGTAAAGTAACGGCACGCTTTGAGAAATGCCGCCTCCTCCTCGTGCGCTCTGGCCGAGGCCGACGCGGCGTTGCTATTGGCCTAACAGCGCCATTTGCTGTGCAAATGGCGCTGTGCATCAGCGCCATTTTTGCTCTAGAAATGTCTACGGAGTGGCGAGGAGCGCATGTTGGCGCCGTTGCTACGCTCGAGTACTGTAGGCAGCGCCACGGTCGAGGAGGGAGCGTAAAAAGAGGAGAAACGAGGAGTGAAGGCGGAGGAGTGTCGCTACTGTGCGAAGTTTAATGGGTTTTATGGCGAAAAGGCCCTCCGCGCCTTCTAGCGGCGCACCCCCGTTGTGGAGACCATCGCCTGCGCGCATAGAGTTTCTCACCATAACACCTAGAGGGAAATCCGGTGCCACCGTCTATGGGAGTTTCTTAAGTGGCGCCGTGCCGTCATGGGAAAGACGGCATATGTGATATGTGTCCGCGAGGCTCGTGTTGGCTGGTGTTGTAAGACGCTTCGTCTAGAACGTAGACATGGCTACACAAATAATGTGTTCTTAAGTAAAATCTTCATAAAATGTTTCCATTGACGCATATTACGTCTTTACTCACCTACAATGCATGACCAAGCAAAGGAAAGCAAGAATAGACGACAAACTGTTTCAAAGCGAGCGCGAATCTTGTCGTCTGTCTTCCAACTTTAGTAGCCCACTGACACTTTTTACGTATCATATAATTGTACATGCAATAACAACTTCGTATAGTTAAACAAAACATGTTTTTGTGTAATAATAAAGCTAAAACAGCTTTTTACGTGCTGTTTTAGTAGAAAGTGAATCACTGTGATAGACAGAACGGTGCTGCCAGGCGCGTCTTCAAGGTGTCCTGGCTCTCCGAGAACGATGCCAATCCGAAGTCACCATATACCGGCATTCCCATGCTTACCACAGCGCAGCAGATTTCCCTTTGGGTAATGTAGTGAGAAACTCTGAGCCTGCGCGCATGCGCGTCCCTCCTGGACTGCAAGCGCGCGCGTTTCCGCGCTTCCTCCTTGCGATAACAAGGGTGCAGCCACGCTCTTGCGACTGGCGCTGTGGCGGCTTCGGCGGGCAAAACTTTGTTTACGCAACGGAAATCAAGAGTTCATTTTCGTCTGGCCTGCCTTTTCTGCCACGCTCTGCTGTGAGAGAACACCTCGTTCGTAAAAAGAAAGAAAGAACGAATATTGGCCACGAAAAGGCGCAGCACAGAAAAAATAAACAATGACGTGTTGGCGACCGGGCGCTATGCGTCCGTGCGCGTCACTCCGCCAGCCCACGCTTCACATAGTTTTCTTCATCGAATCCGTCACGGCGCCAATCGCAAGAGGCGCACCTCGCGGCCACAATCGGATATCGCCGGCGCGCAAGGAGGAAGCGCCGAAACATCCATGCTTGCAGTCTCAGAGGAACGCGCATGCGCGCAGGCGACGGTCTTGAGCAGTGGTCTCGACAACCGGGGTGTGACGCTAGATGGAGAGGAGGGCCGATTCGCCATTCGCCACGCGCCCCACAATATGTTGTGGCAGAGTGTATACATACATGGTAGTTCAAATTATTCGATAAATGGTGATTATCTTTCTGTTATTTTTTTCATGCTTATTATTTACTCATTTTTTATATTATTCGTATCGTATTTGACGGAGACCGTGAAGTCTGTGATGGATTGTGGTTAATCATCGAGTATATTGGGGTCAATTACGCCCTCACCGTTAACTTTACCCACGCTGCGACTAATTCTCGCTTCTTGTGGGCACCAGCAAAGCCACCTTCCAGACACCGTTGCCTCGCAGGAGCCCTGCTTAGTCCAAGCGAACTCGCTCCATTTCCTAAAGAGTGCTCTACGGCGGCTTTGCCTCAGCACGTTCATATCTACGGCGGTGCACACTTTACAGGAGTGCAGTGCAATGTGGTTAATTTTCGACTATATTGGCGCTAATTTGGTCAGCACTAATATCACATACTCTGAGTCTAATTCTCTCCTGTGTCATCATGACCCACATTTTTTTACACCGCTTGCAACTCACTACGACGCTCTAAAGAAGGGAAAGGGCAGTTTTTTTTTTTCTTGAAGTGGTTTCGAGATAACCAGATACTCCAAACCCGTGTGAAGTCCTCTCAGATGACGGTATCTTCTATGAGATACCGCACTTTCATCCTATATTTGGTACAACTTTCGTGGCGTTTTACATCGCTGGGAACAGCCAGGTGGAATGGCTCTTCTACCGGATGATCATATTTAAGGTTTACAGAAATCTTAAGACTCACCTGTGGCAGGTAGCACAAGTCTAGCCCTGGAACTGGATTATTCAGAGGCGGGAATTACGTGCACGAGAAATCGAAACATAATAGACAAATTTTAAAAATTCACCAATTAACTTTAAATACTGCACATACTGCAACTTACGAATTGCAGCCGGTCTTCTGGCAAAGCATATCCACTTAAATGAATTCCCAGAATGTCGCCATTTTCGAGATATTGCCAAACCGCGCGAGACAAATTACACGGGCGTTCCAGTTTTGTGCGACAACGCGTGAAATAGCAATTTGTTAAGTGCAACAACAGTGCATTTTTACTGCCAGTTCGATGGCATATTGTAGAAACCTATGCCATCCTCAAAATTCTGACGAAGTGGCTATGCCTTACAATTTAGGCGTCTACAATATGCGACAAAACAATTTCAATATGCGACAAAAATGAATCGGTCAATTTTCGCAAATTGCTTCAATTTCTCGTGCAAGCAATGCCCACCTCTGAAAAAGACTAGAAATATGCCATCTGGCACAGGCGATATTTAAAAATTGCGTAACTGAAAAAAAACGGCCACCCCGTATACGTGTGCCTATACCAGTATTCATCAGAGATACATGAGCAGACGAAATTTCCGACAATTCTCCAAACATAAACACTGCGTTTACTGAAGCTGCTGCGGCTGCTGCAAAACATGTTCACAGCTGCACACCAGCACACAAGCCAATGTCCGCTACATTATCTCGCTCTTCACACAAAAGGTTGCGGCTCGCAATTAGCCGCGGTGTCATTGCAAAGCCGGCAGCAGTAACTGTAACACTTACACGGAAAGAAAAATTAAAGGGCCATTTCTAATATTAAGTTTGCTTGAATTTTTAGCCCCAGAAAAACTTATCAAGCTTCGAGCTCTTATTTTGCACAAATGTATATTTTATTGATATAATATTGCTGGCCTCCCAACCACTTGGGATATCGAGCGGGCCCTGTGGTAATCAAGAATAGTTCGAAGGTCCCAGAAATAAACTTAGTGCCCTTACTCTCTCTGAAGGATGACCAGCGAAGCTGTGTATGCGGGCCCCTTAATGGCGAACTGCCGCGGGTCGGCCCGGCATTGCACTACCTCCGGGATCGGCCCACGTATGGGGAGTTACAGCTTACCAGGCCAACGACACGAAAATTTTCTTGGACGGTAGAGGTATACAGCTTCACTGTAAACTTCAGATTCACTGGTCTTTTGTCACACACCTCCTTAGAGTGCAATAACCGAAACGTACATTGCAGCCTCTGTAGTGGAGGGCCCTGGTGTTGAGCATGGTGCATGTGAACTTTTGCATTTAAAACATATAACATACATAACATAAAGGGAAAATGCTGTCAACATGGGCTAACATTTGACACTACGGCTCTCAGAAACAATCTGGACAGGCAACAGGAGGGTGACTGTTCTTTATTTGGCACACACACATAAAAAAGTACACTGAACAAAATTTTTGAATCTCCTCTCACAAATTTGCCGGATTGACTTTAGGAAATGAGGCACTTGGCCCACTTCGAAGGCCGCTGCCAACAAAGGAACTGCTGGCATCACAGTATCCTGGTTTATGGACTACTACAAGCCAAAGCAGCAGCAGCACATGCTCCATGTAGCATTCTGTAGTCAGGGGGAGCGTTTAAAGTTAGGAGACACGATGTGCAGTGCACAATGAGCCAGGCTGTTGTAAAGGGTCACAATCTGTAGTTTGCCCACAGCCAGCAAATTCCTGCGTGCACAAATAGCATTATCCACCACAACCAGAGATGAATACAAACATTTTTGCAGACACTTCAAATAATGTAGTTCAGAGAGGATCTGACACACCCCCAACTGGTGTCTGTGGTTATCGAAAAGGCATTATAACGATACCATGCACTGCTCATTAATGTATGCAGTACACCTTCACCAAAATACTACAAAACCTGCATGAGCGCTTTTAACCGATGGACACTCAAGCAACGAGAAGGAAAAGATATGCTCAACACATCACAAGAGCTTTGAGCTAGTGATGCAATCGACTCTACAGTGGTTGATTTTGTATTTGGATTTAAATTTTGAAGCCTACCTTGTGTGATCGACATTTCAGCACCAAAGTCCTTTAGAGAGACCAAGTAGCTGTCTGTGCAACGTTTTAATTTCTTTAATTTCTTGTGCAGCCTCTGGCCATTTCTTTTGTGACTGCAGGAACTGACTCTAGCTCTGCGTTCTCAATTCACACCTGATTTACAATGTCGGAAATTGTCAAAAGGCAAAGGCTTGACAAACAGCTTTCACAATGAATCCTATCAAATACTGCTAACAAATCTGCACAACTTATAGCGATATTAAGGCGCATTAACCGGGTAATTTTATATAGTAGTGAAATTACGGTTTCTAGTTTTGTTCACCATAATACGTTTCTGCCACAGGATGCAAAACACTGACATTACATGCATATGCAAAATTTTATTAGTGTCTGTACATTGTGCACGGAATCGGCAGGCCTGCCTCTTGCTGCAAGACAGCTGCCACAGTTTGCAGCTGCCACAACATACACAGCTTCGACCAGTTCCATGAACAATGCAGTTGGTTCGTTTTTCTTCCCCAAAGTAGAGAACCGTTTCCTCTACGCACATTGTTACCACCAAAATCTGTTTTAGTCATGGATAGAGACTGCCTACATTTAGCAAGAATTTGTGCTTGATAAATTGTAAGTTCCTACTTCTTGGCCATTCAGTTTCCTAATATCCCCGATACATATGGGAACACCAAAGTCTTGATGCACACTCATTTCTTCACACTTATCGTTAAATGCTGCTGACAGAGGGGGGAAACGATGGCATTGCTTTTTATAACAGAAATTGATTTGACAGATATTAAACAGTCAGTACAAATTTTAGAATGCAAGGACCTCGAAGGTCTCTAGCCAGGGCTGCGCACCAGATTGACGAGCAGTGCAACAAACATTTCTAGAGCAAAAAAACTGTTGTTTGCGTCGCATTATGGGCAAATTAAATGTCAAACTAATGAATAGCTACATAAACTAAGGATTATTTCACTAGCTGTTACTTAGCATGAACTGGTTTCTGTCAAGCATCTGAAGGGCCTACCACAAACCACAGGTCTGCTAGCTGCTGAGAGTGAATAGTACGTTCTTTTCTACAAAGGACTTTTACGTCAAACTACCCGCTGTGGTTGCTCAGTGGCTATGGTGTTGGGCTGCTGAGCACGAGGTAGCGGGATCGAATCCCGGCCATGGCGGCCGCATTTCGATGGGGGCGAAATGCGAAAACACCGGTGTGCTTAGATTTAGGTGCACGTTAAAGAACCCCAGGTGGTCAAAATTTCCGGAGTCCTCCACTACGGCGTGCCTCATAATCAGAAAGTGGTTTTGGCACGTAAAAGCCCAAATGTTATTAATTATTACGTCAAACTCTTCCCTATGCTTCGAGTTGATAAATTTCACTTCGACCTGCCACCTGCTAGCCGCTTGGTTAACTCCAATGGTGGAGCAGCTGCCCGGAAGACGGTGGTCCCTGGTTCGAGCCCCGGACCAGGATGAATTTTCTTCAACTGCGAGGCTCTCCCTTCGAGGAACTCGTATGGGTTTTCTTTGTCGCAATTGCTATGATTGGGTAGATGTTTCGTTTTCTTTTAAAAAATATATGATCTTTCAGTATAAATCATTTACTTGCCACTAACACACAAGCGAAAAAGAACCACGCCATAACGAAGAAAACTGCGAACGACAGAGATATACAAACCGGCCTCCGAACGCCGCCCGCCGTTTTTACACAAGGGCGCGTGGCACACATCCGCGCAACTCCCCTTGTTCCTTTGTGGCAAATGGACGTGCTTTTGGGGGCTCCTTGGTGGCGACGAAATCGTAACTTTTTGTGCATGCTTTGAGCTTGCTTCTGTTTCTGATTTGCAGATTTTTTTAGCCTTTATTAGTAATTGGGTGGTTTCTTTTTTTTGTCTCTCTTGTATTTCGTGTGACGGGTGTGTTTCGTGTACATTTCGTTTTGCAGGATGGTTAGAGCGTCCTTTCGCGCCGCGTGCTTCAACACGCGCAGTCGGGTGGGATGTTGAGTGTTTATAGCCATTAAATGGTAGCTTGGAGGCGGCAAGACTAATAACTTTTGGTAGTTTTACTGTGTGTGCTTTGGTATGAATGTGAGAGCGTGGCCCCGTGGTTGAGCGCTTGCAAGAGCATGTCATACCGTGGGTCTCTGCGGCATTGATTGCTTTTAAAACATTGGTGAGGTTTGCTTTGCAACATTTTGAGGATTTGGATTCTATGTGTAACGGTTTTTGCTAAAAGAAACGTGCTCTGCATTATTATAGTATTATAGTATTGCATCAGAAAACGCCTTGCAATACATGGCAAGAAAGCCGGGAGAGCGGGCAGGGTGAGGGAGGACCCTCAAGGCAGATGAGGGGACGGATGAGAATGGAGAGAGAATCGAGTCAACCGGCACACACGTGATGTCGATACTAGGTTGCAGAAAATGGAGGCTTTCCAGTAAGAGCTTGTCAAACAGGTGGAAAAGCTCAAAAATGAGCTAAATAGCGAGCATGATCCATGGAAGGTGGTTGAAATAAGACTTGAAGCAGCCGAGAAAAAACTGTACAGGGGCGCCATTGTGAACGAGAATCTGCGTGACAATGGAACGCAGTCCCTCGACGTAACAGAAGAGGGTGTGCCAGCAAAGTGCGTGGAATGCGTGGAACGTGGCGAAGGGTTAGCTGAAAAGTGCGGCACCTACCTTGAGGCCACTACACGGAAAAAGCAGGAGCACAGAAGACAATGCCCCTTATCGAGCCCGAATCATGCGGAAAAGGACAAAGGGAAGCAGGGAGAGGTAGGACAGAGTGAAAGGGTGACTATCGCCGGCGACTCAAACCTTAGTATGTGTTCAGAAGCAATTGTGGAGAGGGTTAAATGCGGTAAAAGAGTGGTGGTAGGGGCATTTCCAGGGCGGACACTGGTTTCTGTCATGGAGCGAGCAAAAGAAAAGCTCGCGGAAAATGCCCACGTGTGCAGCCTTGTCAAAGTAGCAGGTGGGCTAAATGACGTCCTGAACAGGAAGGGGATAGGACTAGCGCAGCGCTTGGCGAAGGGGGTAAATGACTTGCGCGAGCTATCCCCTCAGCTGCACATCGTGGTGTGCACGGTGCCGGAAGTACGGTGTACACCACAATGTGCTCTTGTACGTGACAGTCACGTACAAAGAGCCGTAGTGGCTGCTAATGAGGCAATATGGAAAATGAGCTGAGAGAAAGGCTTCGAAGTTGTCGAAGTAAAAGGGAAGTGAGAAGGTGTGGTGGTTTTAGACGAGACTGGATCCACTTCAATTACAGGCTGGCACGAGAAGTGGGCTGGCGACTTGGTGGTCGCGCTGTTGCTTTTTAGGGGGCCCTCGGGCGCTCAGGAGGCCAAAGTAGGTAGTCATGAAGAGGATCCCCTATGGGAAACACATACTGACATCGCCGTCGATAACAGAAAAAGGAGGAAAGCAAGAAAGAGAGCTCGCCATGCAATAGGCTACATAAACATGCAGGGAGGCAGAAGAAAGGAAAAGTGGGCAGAGATCGAGGAGCAGTAAAATATCGAAAAAAAGGCGTGTATGTGGTTACAGAAACGCACCTTAGAGACTCAGAAGAGCCGCCAGGGATTGAGAATTATGTTAAAGAAGGGTGCAATAGAATTCGGAAAGAAAATGAGGAGGTGTCGGAATTCTCATCCATAAGGGAGCCAAATGGAAAAGAGTAAATTCAAAATGTCAGGAGCATCTTTGGTTAACCGATACAATGAGTGGGGAAAAAAAACTTGGCTGGGCGTTACGTATTTGTGGACCGGAAATAATTGCACAGAGAAGAATAAAGAGCTAGTGGAATACATAAGCGCTGATAATAAGGGTTTCGGGAATGGTGCTGAAATTATCCGATTAGGTGACAGGAATGCCCACACACAGGATTTAGATGGCTATACCGACAATAACCGGAAGTCAATGCTAGACCTTTGTGAGCAACATAATTTCGTTATCATGAACACAGGGCCTTAATGTGAAGGGCAGATCACGGGGGAAGTGGAAAACGGGCAATCAACCATTTATTTACTGTCTTATGACAGAAGGAATGCATGATAAGTTGAGAGAAATGGTCATTGATGAGAAAGGGTATAGCAGCATAGGAAGTGACCATAACGCATCATATTGAAAATGGGATATATAGTGGGGAAAGAGAGCAAGGAGTCCAAATGGAAAGTCCAAATTTCAACGCTGCACAAATAAAAAATATAGTCACTAGAGTCGAGGAAGAACCTGGCAAAAGGCCAAGTAAGGATTGGGAATACAGTGAGCTTCCAAGTGTAATGACGACAGAAATACAGAAAGCTGGTGGAACAAGGAGATAGGAGAAGGGATCGCCGAACGACAGAAAGCATCTCCAGAACACAGGCAGGCAAAGAAGGCGCAGTTGCCGCAGGATGAAGTAGCCAGTAAAAGGGGAATATACTGGGAGAAAAAGTCTCTGGTTCAAATACTGGTGCAAGCCAAGATAAAAGGCGAAAGTGAACGCTGGTTGTCAGAACGTCAGAAAAAGCAGGCCGCACCTAGAATATTTTGGAACCACATAAAATTATTAGGCAGGAAGTCAACAACAATACAACATATCCTAGACGAAGATGGAAACATGCTGGAAGGGGAAGCGGCTTTAAATTACATCCGAAAAGTAACAGCTGAATCTTTTCAAGGCAATGACGAGGTTGTATTCGAAGAAATAAAGAGCATGAAAGAGAACCTGATGGAAAAGTAGCTGGTGCTGACAAATTTCATCTGGAAGAAAGCCGAAGAGAAAATTCCTAAGCGCACAGCCACAGGGCTTGAGGAGATTCCCGTTAGGCTGATTAATGAACTAGAACCAAAAAGTAAGGAAGCTCTGGTGAAAACAGTGGAAGAAAACTTTAAAACATAGACGAATAACACACGGTTGGCGACAAAGTAGAATGAATTTAATTTATAAAGGTAAGGGGGAGATAGAATTCACTCGTATAGACCGTTGACCGTTACATCGGTAATCTACAGGCTAGCAATGCAGGCAATCAAATAAAGCTGCAAGCATGGGCAGATAATAATGACATTTTGGGAGAACTTCAGAATGGCTTCAGAATAGGTGGGCGTATGGATGATAACTCATTTGTTCTTACTCAGTGTATTGAAATATCAAAAGTAGAAAGTAGACCGTTATATGTGGCCTTTTTAGACATTAAAGGAGCCTATGACCACGTAGACCGCAACATTTTGTGAGACATTCTGGAATGCAAAGGCTTAGGTGACGATTGTCTAACGCTTTTGAGAGAGATTTACCTAGAAAATACCGTTTGCGCTGAATGGGAAGGGATGAGGAGCGAGAAGAAACTTGATATCAACAGGGGCTAAGGCAGGGGTGCCCTTTATCCCCGCTGCTGTTTATGATGTACATGGTGAGAATGGAGAGGGCGCTGGAAGGAAGTAATATCGGGTTTAACCTCTCATACAAACAGGCGGGTACAGTAGCAGAGCAGCTGCTTGCAAGTTGATTCTTTGCGCAACACCTGGCTAATATCTGTGGACAGGAAGGCAACAATTTAGGTTTGAAATTTAGTGTTAGAAAATCAGGTGTTATGGCATATTGCTACGGAACAGCCGCCACAGTGTGGCTGCACTGAGGAGAAGGAAGACGACGTGGCCACCGCTTGATATAGCGTCGCCATCATTGCCACCGCTTGTCTACGTGTAAATATATTGTAGACTCGTACGTCAGCTACACGTAACATTAATTTGGTGGAGGTGGACGTTCCCCGTACCCATCATGGAGCTTCGCAGCGGTCGCAACGGCGACAGTGCAACTTCGGCTCCTGCTGGCGGCACTTCCTCTACGCAACCATCTCCGCCTGCAGCCCCGACCTACGTCGCCATTTCCCCACCTCGGGATCCTGGTGTTTTCAACGGAGTCGGCAGTCCTGATGTTGACGACTGGCTCCGCTTATACGAACGTGTCAGCACCAGTCACAGGTGGGATTCGACTATTATGCTCGCGAACGTTGTTTTCTACCTCGACGGAGCTCCACTTGCATGGTTCTAGACTCACGAAGAGGAGATCTCGAGCTGGGATCTCTTCAAAGAGAAGCTCCGCGACCTTTTTGGCAATCCCTTCGGTCGTCAAGTCAATGCCAAGAAAGCCCTAGCCACACGTGTACAGACGTCGACCGAGTCCTACGTGTCCTACATTCTCGACGTCTTGGCCCTTTGTGCCAAGGCTGACCCGACCATGTCTGAGGACGATAAGGTAAATCACGTCCTCAAAGGGATTGCTGACGACGCCTTCAATTTACTGGAGTTTACCAACGTCACCAGCATCGATACGATCCTCAAGGAGTGCCGCCGTCTTGAGCATGCTAAAAGCCGCCGGTTATCCCAGCACATCACGCGACTTCCCAACACAGCTGCTACGTCATCCTGTGACGACCTCTTCCACCAGCCGTCGCGATCTGACAACTTGACCCGCAATATTCGTCGTGAGGTCGAAGCGGCACAACCGGCGGCCCCTTCATTTCCGTCACCTGATCATTCTCCGGTGACAATCTCCTTGATCCAGGCCATCGTCCGTCAAGAGTTATCCAACGTCGGCCTGCACTCCATTCGTTCCGCATGCTCGGAACCTCTCTCTCCACGCACGGCCCCACCGCGCCCTTCTTACTCTTATGGACAGCGCAACCCCTCCGAATGGCGAACCGTGGACGACAAGCCGATCTGTTTTAACTGCCGACGCATTGGACATGTCGCTCGCCACTGCCGCAGCCTCTGGACTTCCCCCACACGCTATTCTCCTAATTACCACCCTCGCCCCTCTAGTGCGTCCTTTTCCTTCGCCCCTTCTATGCCCACCCCATCATCTGACCCTGCGACGCCTTTGACACGACCCCGCTACTCCCGCTCGCCTTCTCCCTCCCGTCGTCAATCTCGCTCGCCCCCGTCTCGCCGTGCTCCTTCTCCGACCTACTCGCCGCTCCCCCGACCGGAAAACTAGACACCGCAGCTTCTGGAGGTGAAGCTGCAAAGACGACATTGGCTCAAAATCCTCGCTTCACCTTACCGACGAACAAGAATCTTTTGGACGTTCTCGTCGACAATGTTCCTGTGTGCGCGTTGATTGACACCGGGGTGCATGTGTCCATTATGAGTGCTGCTCTTCGCCGTCGGCTCAAGAAAGTTCTGACGCCTGCCCCAAACCGATTTGTACAAGTCGCCGACGGAGGGACTGTCGCTATTGTTGACATGTGCTCTGCCCGACTCACCATTGCTGAGAGACACACCGTCGTTCTGTTCACCGTCATCGAGCATTGCCCTCACGAACTCATTCTCGGTCTGGATTTTCTTGCCCATCATTCTGCCCTCATTGACTGTTCGGCCGGCTCACTTCGCCTTGACTTGCCTCTTCTTGCCGACCCTGTGGACACGCCTCCCAGCCATCTGAGCTGCATAGATTTTATTCGCCTACCACATCACTCTATGACACACGTTGACTTGTTGTCCTCACCAGCGGTACCTGACGGCAATTACGTGGCCGCACCAATTCCGGCCGTTATGCTTACACATGGTGTTATCGTGCCGCACACTGTGCTGAAAATTACTGGTAACCGCACCTGCCTTCCACTCGTCAATTTCGCGCTAACCGCGCAAGTTCTGCCTCAGGGGATCTCCTTGGCTATAATTCGCGCTTTGCAGGATGATGAGGTCGAGCCATTCACAGTGGAAGATCGTTACAGCTCAGCCCATACCGTGACGTCATCGCACAGTACTGACGTCGACATGAAGAAGATGGTCTCCTCTGACCTTACACCTGCTCAAGCTGCAGCCCTTTGCCGCGTTCTTGAAGGCTATCGCGACATTTTTGACTTTGACAATCGACCCTTAGGTCAAACGTCCGTCGTGACCCATCGCATAAACACTGGCGATGCGAACCCTATTCACCGTCGTCCATATCGTGTTTCTGCGTCAGAACGAGCTGTTATCCAACAGGAAGTCCAAAAGATGCTTGCAAAGGACATTATCGAGCCTTCCTGTAGTCCCTGGGCTTCTCCCGTCGTACTTGTCAAAAAGAAGGATGGAACGTGGCGTTTTTGTGTAGATTATCGCCACCTGAACAAAATCACAAAAAAGGACGTGTACCCTTTGCCACGTATTGATGACGCTCTAGACTGCCTGTACGGTGCCACTTATTTTTCTTCTATCGACTTACGGTCCGGATACTGGCAGATATCCGTCGACGACTTGGACAGAGAGAAGACTGCATTTGTTACCCCTGACGGCCTTTATCAGTTCAAGGTGATGCCTTTCGGTCTCTGTAACGCGCCCGCCACCTTCGAACGAATGATGGACTCTTTGCTTCAGGGGTTCAAGTGGTCCACCTGTTTGTGCTATCTGGACGACGTCATCGTTTACTCACCCACATTTGACACGCATCTAGACCGCCTTTCAGCGATTCTTGACGTGTTCCGCCGCGCCGGTCTCCAGTTGAACTCGTCAAAATGTCACTTCGCTCACCGCCAAATCACCGTCCTTGGACACCTCGTGGACGCCAGAGGCGTGCGACCTGACCCGGACAAGATTCGCGCCGTTACGAACTTTCCTGTTCCGAAGTCTACCAAGGACGTTCGTAGTTTCGTAGGGCTGTGCTCATATTTCCGACGCTTTGTGAAGGATTTTGCGACCATCGCCCGTCCCCTTACCGACCTCTTGAAGAAAGACGCCCTCTTTTCTTGGGGACCTGACCATGCCGCATCTTTTTCGCAGCTCACTACTCTCCTTACCACGCCTCCAATTCTGGCCCATTTTGACCCGTCTGCTTCAACGGAAGTTCGAACTGATGCCAGTGGTCACGGCATAGGAGCAGTATTAGCACAACACCAGCGTGGACATGATCGCGTTATAGCCTATGCCAGCCGACTTCTATCACCCGCCGAGAGCAATTATTCAATCACAGAGCGCGAGTGCCTCGCTCTTGTGTGGGCTGTTGCCAAGTTTCGCCCATACTTGTACGGACGCCCCTTCTGTGTCATCACTGATCACCACGCGCTCTGCTGGCTATCCTCGCTCAAGGACCCCACGGGACCACTCGCTCGCTGGGCGTTACGCCTGCAAGAATATACCTTCTCCGTGGTATACAAGACGCACCAGGATGCCGATTGTTTGTCCCGCTACCCCGTCGACGACCCGGCTGATGCGGACACCATCACTTGCGTTTTCGCTGTGTCCAAGTTGCTCGAAATCGGCAATGAGCAACGCCGCGATCCTTCCTTACGAGCCCTCATCGACCATCTGGAGTCAACGCATGGCGACGCCTCTCTCCGGATGTTTCTCCTTAAGGAAGGGACACTAAACCGCCGCAATCTCCATCCACACGGCCGTGACCTTCTGCTCGTAATTCCATCCCACTTGCGGTCGACTGTCCTCCAACAACTTCACGACGCTCCCGTGGCTGGACACTTGGGCGTCTCGCGCACATACGACCGTGTACGCCGTCGCTTCTTTTGGCCGGGTCTCGCTTGCTCCGTGCGGCGCTACGTTGCCGCTTGTGAGCCCTGTCAGCGCTGGAAGAAGCCCTCCACACCTCCAGCTGGATGTCTTCAGCCGATCGACATCCCACCGGAACCCTTTTTCCGTGTTGGTCTAGACCTTCTTGGACCATTCCCTCTCTCGGGCTCCGGAAATAAATGGGTCGCCGTCGCTACTGATTATGCTACGCGGTACGCAATCACCAGAGCCCTCCCGACAAGTTGTGCTACTGACGTTGCTGACTTTCTGCTCTATGACATCATTTTAGTGCACGGTGCCCCGCGCCAATTACTCACTGACCGTGGCCGCAGCTTTCTGTCGGCAATCGTCGAGGACATCCTCCGCTCCTGCTCGACTAAGCACAAGTTCAGCACGTCCTACCACCCACAGACCAACGGCCTCACGGAGCGCCTCAACCGGACCATCACCGACATGCTATCCAAGTACGTCGCGACCGACCACCACGACTGGGATCTTCACTTACCATATGTGACGTTCGCGTATAATTCATCGCGTCACGACACCGCCGGCTATTCACCATTCTATCTCCTATATGGCCGAGAACCCGCGTTGCCCTTGGACACATTGTTGCCCTCGGCCACACGTTCAACCACTGAATACGCCCGCGACGCGATTGCACACGCCGACCACGCGCGCCAGCTCGCCCGCACCCGTCTCGAGGCCTCGCAGGAGCATCAGAGACGCCTCTATGATTGCCACCATTGCGACGTACAATTTACTCCGGGTTCTCTGGTGCTTCTCTGGTCCCCCATTCGACTTGTGGGCCTTTCCGAAAAGCTGCTGTCCCGCTACACTGGCCCATACCGTGTGGTGCGACAAGTGACCGATGTCACGTATGAAGTCATCCTCGCCAGCCTCTCAGCGTCATCGTCGGCTGCAAGTGACATCGTTCACGTGGCGAGACTAAAGCCATATCACGCACCTTTCGCCGCGGATGTGTAGATTAAGCACCGGGACGGCGCTTCTACTGCCGGGGGTGATGGTACGGAACAGCCGCCACAGTGTGGCTGCACTGAGGAGAAGGAAGACGACGTGGCCACCGCTTGATATAGCGTCGCCATCATTGCCACCGCTTGTCTACGTGTAAATATATTGTAGACTCGTACGTCAGCTACACGTAACATTATCATTGAAAACAGTGGACTGTGGCGATACAGGGCCAGGAAATACCTCGGGTAACAGAACCTTGGTATATGGATAAACAAAGGCAAGAGATATACCGAAACAAAGGAAAAACAATAACAGTGAAGGGGAAGAGAAATGCAGCCATAATGGAAGCACCGAGAGCTATGGGGATACAATAGGTACGAGGTCCTCCGAGGTACGTGGAAAGGTGTAATGGTTCCAGGACTTACTTTTGTAAATGCGGTTGTTTGCTTTAAATCAGGGGTACAATCAGGGCTCGATGGGAACCAATGGTCAGTGAGTCGCCTCGCATTGGGCGCTCACGGGAAGACTACAAGTGAAGCTGTGCAGGGTGATATGGGCTGGACTAGTTTTGAAGTGAGGGAAGCTCGCAGTAAAATTGAGTATAAAGAACGACTGAGGAATATGGAAAAAAATTAATGGGCTGGGAGAGTGTCCAGGTATCACTACAGGAAAAACATTGATTCACAGTGGACGAAAAGAACTAGGGAGCTTACCAGCAAGTATGCGGCCTGTAGGGTGGGCAGCACAGCAACAAAGAACGTCAAGCGGAAAGTGAGAGAGGCTGAAATAATCTCATGGGTGGCAGCAATAGAAAAGAAACCTGCCATGAGTAACTACTTAAGAGGAAAAAACGAAATCAGGAAAGACGCAATTTGTGATATCTCAAAGGAAAGCTCATTACTTTTCTAAGCGAGATCAGGGTGCTTTGGAACACGCACGTATAAAGCGAGATATAAGAAGGAAGAAGAAACATGTGCTTGCTGTGGTAAAGCTAGGGAAACAATGGAGCATGCTTTATTAGAATGTGAAGACATCTGCCCAGCAGTCGATTTATGCACCACTGGCCTCCTTGAAGCCCTTGGGTTCAGCGAGATCAGGGACAAAATAAATATGTCCGCGATAGAGATTAATAAGAGGCCATTGGAAGATTGGTGGAAGTAGGAAACGATAGAAAACGGAGACATGCAATGGCGAAGTTCGCAATAGGTGATCAGAAAATTTTGTTGTGGGAGTTCATATTTTTTTGTTTATTTCTTTTTTAACCCAGGTAGGACATTAGGCAGTATAATAGCAAGAGCTTGGTGAAGCAACCCTCCGCCCCCTCCAAAGGGGATGCTCATTACATCCATCTATCCATCCATCGACATTTGAACTGCTTTGAGCGGGGGCTCGAGGTCGCGCTTCCGCAGGTTTGTTCCTTATAATGCAATCGATTTTTCTGTGCCAAAATTGCAAATTCAATTTTGGGGGGATTTTACCCTACCGTACTCCCTTAAGGGGAAGCTGAAACAGTTTTCAATTTCCATGAATTACTGGGATTGGGAAGGACAGACCTAATAATTTACGGTTCCGAATTTTTTTACTTCATTTTGTTAATATAAGGGGCGGAAATCGCCTTCTAAATCACCCCCACGGACACGCTCCCATCGCTTCCCGTAGCGCCGGGTGAGGTGGTTGCCAGAGGAGACAACCGGCAAGAGTGACGTCATTCGCGGCGACCGAGCTGCCGGACCGGCGTGCTGGCATGCCTCTTTCCGTCCTGCGCTTTACTGAACGACGCTACGAGAGATCTCCCGCCGCCGCCGCTCAAGTTTGTTTTTAACGCGATAGCGTTAAGGAGCTCGTGTCGCAGAAAAGCCGGTGTCGTCGGCGTCGGCGTCCGCGGCGTTGGCCGTGAGCGATAAATCACGGCAGGCACTTCATAAATAAAAAGCAACTTCCAAGATGGGCTGGGTGGGAATCGAACCAGGGTCTCCGGTGTGTGAGACGGAGACGTTACCACTGAGCCACGAGTTCGATGCTTCAAAGCGGTACAAAAGCGCCACTAGTGAACGCGGTGTTGCCTTAGAAACGAGCTGTTTCTAAGGCTCAGGCGTGCGTCGCTTGCTCAGGCGCACATTTCGTTGTCGCGCCGAACGCTGCGTTGCTCGACGCTCACCGCGTCCGATGCGGGGCGCGTAGTCGCTGCGCCGTAGCCCATTGTCTTACACCCCTTGGCGGGCCGACGGGAACGCTGTCGCGTTCCACTCTTGAAGGCGAAGCTTAAGCGTTCTCCAATTTTCTTTTGAGATTTTCGTAAAATGTTCTTTCGTGAAGCTACCCGTCGCGGCAGGTTCACGTGCATGCTCGCGCGAGCAAACGCCGCTGGCACGCTGCGAAGCATAGACGGAAACGCGCGCAGTAATAAATTTTAGTGACCGGACTTCGTGCGTAGCTTCCACAGCGTTGCACCTGAGGTATGAAATGGAGTATAGGCTTGCCTAGTGACATTCGACGTACGGTTGCAGTTATAGTGTTTACCACACGGCGGTGCTAAAACTGCCTAATATCTTTATGTCAACACTAGCATGGAGCACGCATACCGATTCTTGATCGAGCCACAATCGCAAAGTCATCGAACCATAGTATGAATATTGCACATATAATACCTCTGGCCATATCTGGATGTGTATGATAAGCAACTTCCGTGACTGTACCTCGGAGCACTGCATGTGCGCGGTTTGAAACGCGGCACTTATGTTCGCGATCGTGTATCAACACTCAAAAAACCACGAGACTTTAGACAAGCAGCGGCAAGGTGCTTGACATCGCGGAATTGCACCCGTGTTTACAATCTAATGAGAAGTTAGTGCTTCGGCATTCTTCCAGCAGCAAGTTCCCAGTGACACTTTAGCGCATTTTTTCTCCCGTCATTGGAACGTGTAGCTACATGAAAAAAAAACATAAGTACCAGCTAAGATTTCCAACGCGCGAGAAGGTGCACAAATAGCTCTCGCTGTTGGCACACTCAACATCGTTGTTGCCGCCGTTACCGCCATTGCCGCCACCGTTTTCCGTATCGGCTGTCGGTTCGAACATGTACGGCGAAAATACAAGCTGTCCGAGACAGCGAGAACGTTCCATAATGCTTACAACTCAGCTATGAAGCCAGAACAGAACAGCGTGCTACGCTCTGAAACGCTCTACGCTCTCAGTCGCCGGCGGCGCCGACCGGCGACTGCCGCGATTGCGACCAATCACGCGCAACAGCGGCGTACGCGCGATGCCCTGAGGCGCTGGCGCGCGTTTTCTTGAAAAAAGAGCCGCTTGCGTTTGTTTCCGCCCTTTTTGAACCAGATATTCGTGTTCAGGGGACTCAAAACTGTAGAATGCTGCAGAGAACTCATTTTTTTCGAAAAGTGTTTCAGCTTCCCTTTAAGAGGAAGCTTTAGCTCGAGTGCTCCTATTTACCTACATGTAAAAGGAGAATTCGTTTTTCTCGGCCACCACTGCACCAAATTTGACGACATTTGTTGCAGTGACAATAAAAACGTAACATCTAGTGACTGTTGGTTTCGAATTTTTGAGTTAATTCGTCAATTGCTTCGTAAAAATTGGCAAAAATCAAAAATTTACAAGTTACAAGTTTACAACATTGTAACTCAACAACGACAACTGATAATGTGATTCTGTGAATTGCATCTAATAGTACATCTATAGCGGACAAAATTTATATGTCACACATAATATAAAAAAATTGTATAATGGAAATACAGCTTTTGCAGAACCCTTGTAACCAACGTAAGAAATCACGTAAGATGTAAAATGACCAACCCAATTTGTTCTCTTTGAATGATCTACTGGATGCCGTTTACAGAACCGCGATATCTGTTCTTGATGCAGAGCTATGAATTTGGAAACTTCGTCCTTCTATTTTTTCAAACGGTCGAATATTTGAAAATCTTAACAAAAGGCAGGCCCTAAATCGAAATTCCGCTTCCTAGAGTCACTAGAATTTAACTTTCTCTTTCAAATGCAACAAGTTTCATTAAAATCGGTCCATGGGTTATCTGGTTATCTGAAAGTGCATTAAACGGATCGAAATAATCAGATAAGACATCAGTAATGGAGTTGTCGTCCGCTCGAGTGGAATCAGGGAAACTAGTAAACGTGTTGGCGGATTTAGAAATTGGACGAGGGAGTGACACTAAAACGCCTTTGTGGCCTGAAATACCGTCGATTCCCTCGCAAGAAAAGTCACGTTCGGCTAGGTTAGCGCTTAGAAAAACTAAGTCAAGGACGGAATTTAACCTGGTTGCACTAGGTCACAACCTAGGTGAGACCAAAGGACAAGGAAATGTTTATTAGTTCTTTACAAATAGCTGTGTCGCGACCGACTGCAGACAGTGATGGCCAGTGGATGCCAGGGGCGTTGAAGTCACCCATACAGATGAAACTAGACGATGCAATGTTAATCTCGCTCATGGAATTAGCGACACCATGAAGGACATCAAGAGTAGAGCCGGGGGACGATATATAACACTAATCCCAATACACTGATTATGTAGGTAAATTTTACATCACATGGATTCTGTTTCTGGAGGAGAAGGCAAGACTGAGAATCGTAGATCCGACCGGATAAGCAGTGCCACGCCACCACCAGTACCACAATTCCTGTCTAAGCGCACGGCAACAAAACCGGGTGGAGTGAACTCAGATTGGTAAATCCATCGCGCATCCAAGTCTCTGCGATGCCGATAACATTGGGGGAATGAACAGGTATAAGGGACAATAAATTAGGAAACTTTTTAACAATACTACGAGCGTTTTATTCAAGACAACAAGGTTCTCAAAAATTGGAAGACGCTTAAGCTTGGCCTTCAAGAGTGGAACGCGATAGCGTTCCCGTCGACCCGCCAAGGGATGTAAGACAATGCGCTACGGCGCAGCGATCACTTACGAGGCGCCCCGCATCGGACTTTGCATCCACCAATCACGCGGTGAGCGCCGAGCAACGCAGCGTTCGGCGCGGCAACGAAACGTGCGCCTGAGCGAGCGAAACGAACCAAAGAACTGGGTGCCTCGGAAGGAGAAACGATCTACGCCAGCCAAACCTCGTGATCGGCACGGACAACCGGGCCGCGACGCGCCATGAAGGCCGACGCAATCATGGGGCTGATGCCTCGAAGGGATCGTTCTCTATGTCGCTTGGGAGCACCACGCAGACGCATGACTCCTCGGAAGCAGCTCGGCACACATCGCAGGAGACTCTTTCCCACCAGACGCGCTACGGCGCAGCGACACGTCAGAGGCGCCCCGCATCGGACGCTGCACCTAGGAATCGCGCTGTGAGCGGAAAGAGGAGCCACGTCGCCTAAACACGAGGGTTTGAGTGACGCACGCTGGACGTTGGAAGGGGAGAAAGCGAGAAAACTTATTAAACGCAAGGGTAGTGGGGCATCGTCGCACCGGTCCCCGCACGGCCCGAAGAGGAGAAGCGGGCGAGTGGCGCGCCACGTGTCGGGGCAGCGCCGCACATTGCGAGGAGGGGGTCTTCTGTGTTTGCCTTAAGATGGCTCTGCGCGTGCGCAGAGCGGAGAAGGAATGTAGCGGAAACGTACTTCGCTACTCGTCTAACTGCGACTTCTGTAAGTTACAGGCTCATAATTGCCGATATACACCGCAGTATATACACCGCGGGTGATAAGATTCATCTACTCATTCCTTCAGAATCGCACATTTGCGATTAGAGTAGACTCGTGTATCTGCGACTTCTGTAAGTTACAGGCTCATAATTACCGATATACACCGCAGTATATACACCGCGGGTGATAAGATTCATCTACTCATTCCTTCAGAATCGCACATTTGCGATTAGAGTAGATGGAAGGCAAGAAGGATACTTCACATCGAACAGAGGAGTCCCACAAGGTTCGGTTTTGGCTCCTCTTCTCTTCAACGTGGCTCTAATACCTCTAGCCTGGCAACTACATCGGATTCCAGATGTGAGGTTCTTAATCTATGCGGATGACGTCACTTTGTGGTCCGTGCATAAAGATATATCTAGACAAACTCAACAGCTTCAAGAAGCCCTTGATGTGCTGAACAACTACGCTCGGAAAGCAGGGCTGGACATTTCCGCCCAAAAATCAAACTATGTTGTGGTGGCCAACAAGAAAGGACGCACAAGGATCACGCAGCACCCCTTTACATTTAGACTCGGCGCAGTGACAATCCCTGAGGCTTCTAAGGTACGCATACTGAGTCTCGGTATTCACCACTCCGGCAGTGGTGCACACTGGCTCCGTAAAACCAGACAGAGTTAGACAAAAACCCTTCACCTTATTTGTCGCATTGCAGCAAAAGCAGCTGGAGTTCGTACTGACGTAGCTCGACGGTTGGTGCGCGCAGTCTCGCAGCCACAAATTTTATATCAGGCACAATTTCAACGGCTGACTTTGGCACAGTTGGCACAGTTGGAGACGATTAATCGCGATGCTATGCGCACAATTACAGCACTGCCCCGCATCACTCCGATACCAACCTTACAGGAACATGCCCAGCTCAACACAATTGCAGAGCTAATTTTGCAACGTGAAAAAGCACGTGAAATGAAAAAGCAACTTATTCCGGCTGTCGCTGCGTTGCATGCTCATTTTCACCGCGGCTCTCGGATTGACAATCAGACCTATCCAGTGCCTCCCTGGGAATTCACCAGCATCACAACTAATAAGCCAACGAAGTTACGACGCAGCGATACAACAGGTATTATTGATGAATACAATATCGTCGATGCATCATGCGCTAACACCTGCAGAGTCTATACGGATGCTTCCATTCTCCCAGACCGCGGAAGGACATCATTCCTGAGTACTACGCATAATTTCATCAGCGGCCACCAGCGCTATTTATCTACGGACGCCAGCGCTCTAGTAATGGAACTTCAAGCCATCCACGACGCTGTGCAAGATGCGACATCAAAGCTGCCTACCACCGAGCAACTAAATATCTTCACTGATTCTTTAGCGGCTATTCAGGAACTCAAAAAGGTTGATAAGGCGATGGAAATCTGCGAGACAATATGCACTATGAATAGTAAGACAGCTATTTGCGCCAAGGTACACTGGATTCAAGGCCATTCAGCGAACCCTCACAACATTGCTGCTGACCAGCAGGCACACTGCCCTCCTAATCCTGATCGTCCGCCTATTCCCCTCCCACCTCAACCCCTTAACTCGCTCCGAGCCCGTAAAAACTTTCTCCGGCAGGACACACGCGCTCTTATCCCACCGTGTGTCTGCTCCCTCCCCCTTCACCTTACTAGGGCGGAGGAAGTTGTCCTTAGGAGGCTTCGGGCCGGGGTGGCCCTTACACCGGCTGTTATCTCATGCTGGAACTGGTCGCATTTACCACTGGGTGCTACGTGTCCATACTGCTCCGTTCCTGTGATGGAAGCAGATGCATACCACCTAATACGGACATGCACTGGTTTAAAATCGGAACGCTCGCATCTCCTACTGCAAGCCGGCCTCCGCTACAGTGTGACAACCAGCTATGACCGCTAGATACATGACAACAGATTCCACAAAACACTGCTTCAATTCATACACAACACTGGCCTCTCAGCACACACATAATACACATATACGCATCAAGAATTATGCCTTAAGGGCAAGTCTTTCTCACAATAAAAAAAATATGTAGCTTTCTACGGCACGTTTCTAAGGCAACACCGCATTCACTAGAGGCGCTTTTGTACCGCTTTGAAGCAGCGAACTCGTGGCTGAGTCATTCTGCTTCCGGCAGCCGAGCTGAGCGGTCAGCAGAATCATGGGCTCCTGTGGAGCAGCGACAGCGGCCACTTTTGGTCGCCGAAACAGGATTACCGACGACGATAATGATTATCCGTTTATTCCGCCTCAGCTGCCGAAAGGACGAGTAGCATTTAACACAGTGTTTTTACACGGTGATGTACGCGCCAGACCTTACAAGGTCGAAGATTTTAGAGACCTCCTACTGCCGACGGGACTGATGCCTGAAGTGCTTTGCATAGGGGCGCACCAGATAAACCACGTCTGGGCAGTGACCCTGACTGATGCCACTGCGACGAAACGCCTTCTGGCCTTCAAGGAAATGCAAGTGAAGGGACGGCGGTGCGTCATCGTGTACCCGCAGGACCAGCAGGTGAAGCTTAGGCTTCACTGGCTGCTGTATGGCGTTGCAGACGAGGACATACGGACGGCATTCATGGCTTTCGGCAAGGTGGAGGAGGTAAGCCGGGAACGGTGGCGCGTCCATGGCATGGGCGACAAGACGTCGACTACGAGGACGGTGCTTCTCAAGCTAAAAAGCGGCATCAAAGTGGAAGACCTTCATCAGGTCCGCGTCGGCGGAGAGTTGGCCTTGGTGGTCGTCTAAGGTCGACCCATGCAGTGCCTGCGCTGCCAAGGCACGGGGCACGTCCGCCGTGAGTGTAAAGTCCCGCGTTGTTCACGCTGCAGAAGGTTCGGTCATGTTGACGCTGACTGCGGTAAATCGTACGCCGCCCTGACAGGCCCTGCAGAGAGTGACGTGGCAGCAGAGCACATCATGGACGTGGTCGAGACGGAGGACGCCGCTAAGGGCACCGGAGACCTGGTACCAACAGCGACTGCCAGCAAGACGTCGATCGTCGGCGCAGAAGGCATGGGTGCTGAAGCTACCCAGAAGCCGAATGGGAAGGCGCAGGTCCCGACTGCTGTGAGCCAGGCGACGGGGACCATTAGTGAAGACCCGCCCGACAGCGGCATGACGGCAATGGAGCATGACGAGGCCATCAAAGACGGCGACCGGACTGAGACTCGTGGTGCTCCGGTCAAACGCCCCCACGACGAGACCAAGGACCGGGGGAGTGTGTAACCGACAAAGACGGCTCTCGGGAGGAGGATGGGCTTGAAACAAAAGCCCAATGTGCCGCCTGAAAGAGAGCCTGTGGTCAAAGCGTCGACGACAAGCAATGCCGGGAAGCCGGAAAGCCCCGGAGGCGGCTAGCCGAGGGCTGGTCGTGAACGGTAAGCACCATGCTCCCGGCCTACTTTTCTCACTAGATGAAGATGGCTGAAATACCGTCTCTTAGTATTGCCACACTAAACGTGCGAGGGTTAGCGGCTAGTCGTAGGCAATGTCAGGTCCCACGGTTGGTAACTGGCCATGATACAGACGTACTAGCCGCCCAGGAAACTAAGGTTGACGGAGAGGAGGAGACCGGGAGCATGGTGCGACGATTCACGACCACGTATTTTGTGGTGGTCAGTCATGCGGTAGGCACCTCCGGGGGGTGCATGCTTTTGGTGAAGAAGCTACCTGGACTACATGTTCAAAGTGTGTGGTCCTGTCAGTCTGGAAGAATTGTTTTATGTGAGTTTACGATCTGTGACTGAGTTCCGGGTCATATGCGTATATGCGCCGAATTCTGTAGACGAGCGCGTCCTCTTTTTTTCGAACCTCTCACAATGTGTTTGTTGTAATAAGCGCGTTTTGTTATTAGGGGACTTCAATTGTGTGTTGAGTGCTAGAGACAGAGCCAATAAGGCCGGTGTGCGTGATAGAAGTAGTGACGTTTTGTCAAAATTAATTAATGAAAATGAGCTTGATGATGTTTTTCAGTGTCTGGAAGGGGGGCGTCAAGTGACATTTACGCGTTTTCAAAGCAGTAGTCACGCGCGACTGGATCGCATGTACAGTCGCGTTCATAGATTTGGAGACCATGCGAGCCCATGGCCGTGTGCATACGCGCGCCGTCTGGCGGCAAGGTGCCTGCTGTCGAGAGTATCGCAGTGCGCATGCGCGTCCATCCTATCTCGCTGGCCTGTGTGTTCGCTCGCTGCGCACCGGCGCGCGGGCCGATTATCGTAATTTGCGTTCGTTGTCACCAGGGGCGCGATCGAAGATCTTTGTTCGTTTCGCGCTCTGTCCAGCTGGCGGCGTGCTTGCGGAAGACTAAGCGGCAATACGCAAAATGCGCTTATACACTTTCACAGTGTAGGACTTCTCAAACAACGTCTGTGTCCGCCAATAGGGAGGCGCGATAACGCAGTGGAAATATCTGAGCATAGCAGCGTGAAAGCCTGACAATGAGTAGCGCTTCTTCGAACGTGGCATTCTGCCGACGATAGCACGCCCCGTTCCGCAGAAAGCGCGAGTGGTGTGTATCGGCCACGGTGCAAGATAGGAACGCTGCATAATACAACCAACCAGAGAACGGCGTCTGCAGGTGGCGACGCGGCGACGTATCTGCTCATTAGCCCGGCGATGCCCTCTCCCCCACCATCTCCCCTCACCATGGTGACCTATAAAGATATATAATTATACTTTCGCGCGTCAGCCAATCACTTCAGATTTTCCACGAAGCACCATTGCCATACCAACGGGACATAAAACCAATGAAACATCTTCTGTCTTGAAGTTGCGTCGTACCGCTGATAGGTATCCGCTGCCATCGATGCGCGGTTGGACCTAAAGAGTAAATATCTTACATCGTGGTATCGGCCGGACAGCCGTGACAGAAGCGGGGAAATCAGGGGCTTCCGTAGTTGAAAAACATCGCTGAGGTCGGACCAAGGGGATCGAAGATGCCGTGCCGCTGCTTCGCGAACAACACTACTGGCGGCGGCGGCTGCAAATTTCTGTGAACGGCGCGCTCGCGGGTGCGCAGCGAGCGAGCGAGCAGGCTAGCGAGATAGAATAGACGCGCATGCGCACTGCGGTACTCTCGACATCAGGCACCGAGCCGCCACACGGCCACGGGCTCGCATGGTCTCCAAATTTATGAACGCGAATGTACATTTCGTTGGACACGATTCCAAGAAGCCACGGTTATTGCGTTGTACCCGTGTCATTTTCGGATCACTGCCTGGTAAAATGTAACATAGGTATAAGGATGAGGGAACATGTATTTAATTGGCATCTATGGAAACTGAATGACTTGTTATTAAATGATGCATCTTTTGTAAAGGCAGTACGGGATGCGATTAATGAAATACGTGAAGATGCAGCTGATACAATAGCAGAAAAGTGGGAATGTTTTAAACAAAAAGCTAAAATGAAAGCCTTAGAAAGGTCAAGCTGCCTCAAATTTGAGAGGGAAAATAAATAAAAGGGTTTGCGAACACTACTTCAGCAGCTGATAACGCTTGAGTGCAGAGAGCCTGGTCTGTACAAAGATGGTGTGCGGAACGTCAAGGAAAGCTCAAACAGTTCGACAAAGAGCGTTATCATGGTGCCATCGTGCGAGCAAGAGCAGATGCACTAGCGGCAGGGGAGACGCCCACTAAAAGGGCGTTCGGTTTAGAGAAGGCGGACGGACGACGAAACCATGTCGATCAAATTTTAATGAATGGAACTGTTGTTAACGACGAGAGCATAGCACACGCCTTTTTTCCAGTACTACCAGTCGCTCTTTGCATTTCAGCAAGCGAATTTAGAGGGTTTCAAAGCAGACTTTCTGCACCGCATGTCGCGTTTGAGCGATGAAGCTAAGGAGCGATTGGAAGGGAAAATAATGGAGAGGGAAGTCGAAAAGGCAATCGACGATTTGAACTTGGGCAAGTCACCGAGACTAGATGGACTCAGCGCCGCCTTATATAAGGCAGTTAAAAGAAAACTGGCACCTTTATTAGTAGAAGTATTTAATGAAGCGTAATAGCACAAATCATTGCCACCTTCTTTTGGGAAAGCGCACACCATTCTAATTCCGAAGAACAATAAATTAGATAAACTGAGATTCGTATCATCTTATAGGCCCATATCACTAACAAATGTGGATTACAAGATATTTATGAAGATGTTAGCGACCAGACTTCAAGGCGTCATAAAGGAAATCGTCGCAGACCATCAAACTTGTGGAATCAAAAGGCAAACAATTTTTGCTAACATCCATAAGATGCGGTGTGTGCTCGAGTGCTGTGACGTCACCGGTGGAGGCGTTGCAGTTCTTCAGCTTGATCTTGAGAAAGCGTTCGATTGTGTCGCTCACGTTATTTTGTTCTCCATATTGGATCATGTTAATGTCGGTACCATCATCACTGAGGGTGTGGCCTGTACTACAACTGCACTACAAGGTTAATAGTTAATAAGTCTCTGGGGGCCCACATTAACATTATGCGGTCAGTGCGCCAAGGCTGTCCACTCAGTCCTCTGTTATTTGCTACATACATAGAAGCAATGTGTGTGGCCATTACCGCAAATAACAATATACGGGGTTTTAGATTAGCAGAAACCGAAGTGGAAGCCGCTAGCGTATGCTGATGAAGTTGGAGTGTGTTGCACAGACAAGCCAAGTGTGACCGAAACAATTGCTGTAGTAAAACATTTCTGTGACGTCACGGGCAGCAGTGTAAATTGTGGCAAATCCCTCGGGTTGTGGCACGGGGAGTGGTTTTCGGCACCGGAATACTTCGCGAATGTCAACTGGGTGAAAACTCCGACGAATTATCTGGGTGTTCCCCTCGGCAGGTACAAGAGCAGCGATGAGTACTGGAGGAACTGAACTAATGAAATGAAATAAAAAGTGGACAGATGGACAAGCACTAACCAGCCTATTTTTTCAAGGGCAACTATAACATGTTTTTTATAGCGAAGTTATATTATGTTATGCAAGTGCTGCATTGTTCCAGGGCAAATGTGCAAAGGCTGCACAGAGTGTTTGCGGTCTTCATCTGGGGATCAGTATGGGAGAGATGTAGCCGAACCAATTTGTTTAGAAGAGTGAAGGACGGGGGTGTTGTCTTGGCGCATCTTTTTTGTTCGACAACTTGTCAACCGCTTTTTTGTTTTTTTCGAGATGTGCGCGATCCTATTTCTGCGCACCGTACGTCAACGCAGGTTGAGTGACGCATTGCCGGCATATGTTGTTAGTACGGCAAGCATGACCGGAAAACTTCGAGGTTATATTAAGGAAGTGGTCGACAGTGTGCGCTTCCTTTCAGTTCGTTTTTTCAAACGATTAGCTGTGTCAAGTGAAAAGGAAAACACTGTATATTGATGTGTGCGACATTGTGTTCCCAGTGCCGTTATACAGAGCCATATACAGTGGAGGGCCAGGACAAGACGTCCTTAAACGGGTTAAACGCATGCAGGTGCCACCAGGGGTTAAAACCTTCCTTTTTAAGCTCCACACACGAACGCTCTCTGTTAAGACGTTTGTGGAAGAACGAGGCTGGCTTATGCCGTGGGGAACACACTGCTTGATCTGCCAGAAGACGGAGACCATAGATCATGTTTTCTTGCATTGCTGGGCGGCGGTTTTCTTATGGGGCGTGTTAAAGCGAACGCTGAAAAAGGAGTTACCGCTGAACCCCCAAGGGATAAGGTATCTGCCAATTAAAGATGAAGACGGAGTTCCGTGTGATTTTATTATGTTGACTGCTCTCCACTGTATATGGCGGGCTCGCATGGCAGAGTACCATTGCGATGCCGGTGCGCGGCCCGCGCGTTTATATTTCAGAGAGTGTATGTCGCAGTTTGTTGAACTGCAGAAAATCCAAGAATGTGTACCGGATTGGCTGTTGAGGCTCCAACCTCTGACAGTCATGAAGGAATTTTCATATGACAACGTCAGTCCTATGCAGACGGACCGCTTAGTTGCCCCCTTTTTTTTCGTGCCGTCTTTTCTTCCTTTGCCAGAGGCTTGCATTTGTGATATGAGTGTTGAACTTATATGTGCGATGTTATATTGAAAACCGCCAATAAATAAATAAATACATAACTCGTGGCTGAGTGGTAGCGTCTCCGTTTCACACACCGGAAACTTTGGTTCGATTCCAACACAGCCCATCTTGCAAGTTGTTTTTCATTTATGAAGTGTCCCCCGGGATTTATCGCTCACGGCTAATGCCGCTGACACCGAGGACACCGGCTTTTCTGCGACACGAGCTCCTTAACGCTGTCGCGTTAAAACGGCCAGGATAAATTCAGGAAGTGGATGGAACGGAAGTCAAATGGCCAGGCTCAGAAGAAACACGTTGAGCGGGTGCCATTACTAATTTGAACTGTCATCCCAGTTATAACGAACCTTGTCAATGAAAGCATGATCGTATCTCAACTTCACAACAGGACCGCTGTCCCGAAAAGAGGCTGATGCGTCCCAGATTTTTTTCCGAATTAATCGAACCCTAGAAGAGAAATCTTCTTTAATGACGAAATTTGAACCCTTAAGTTTTGAGGTGTTCCTAAGAACCTCGGTTCTGTCGTTGAAGTTTGAAAGATTTAGAATGACGGGACGAATGTAACCAGTGCGTGCTCTACCGAGCCTGTGGCAGCACTCAATATGAGGACAGCTAGTCTTCAAGTGCTCAGTAAATACAGATGAAACTGCAGTCATCAGGGTGGTAGCGTTTTCATCCAGGACTTCAAAAATACCGTGTGTTACCGCCTGTACGAGAACGATTTTCAAGACTGTCATTCTTTAAGACCAAGTCCGTTACCTTAGTAGTCAAGGCATTTATTTCAGCACCTAAATCACACAGTAAACTAGTCTTTGGACATAGGAGTGGATTCTAGTGCGTGAACACGTGACTCTAAAACATCAAAGCGACGCGCAACTGACTGTTGAAATGACTTAATTTCTGCAACATCCCGTGCCAACGGAGTCTGCCCTTCCAATAATTTGGAGAACATTTCGGATATCGAAAGGCCGTTGTTGTCATGGCTATCAAAGGAAGGGCGAGCATCATCATTCTCATCGAGAGCGGAACCGGATCCACGCCTAGACCTAGACCGAGGGCCCGGGCCAGCGTTGATTTCCACATCTCCGCTCAAGAAGAGACAACCCGCGCAATACAGTGCATGTGAGCAGCAGGATACAAGACTTTGTGGGCAATGGAGCAGCAGCAGAAAGCGATCATCAGATCGGATACACTCGGCATCAGAATAGTAACATACCTGCATGAAGAACAAGCAGCGATTAAACATGGTGCCGGTGCCGCTGCAGCCTGACCCACTGAAGAGTCGATCCACGCGCTGGACATTTATACCGTCGGCTGTTGACGTCACAGGCCGAGAGTTGTCGATGATTGGCTGATAAAACGACAAAACATCGGGGTGATTGGCATGCTGTAGCTTGAAGAGGGACGCGCCGAGGCAATCGCATATGGAAGCGATAGAGCAGTTCCTGGCCAAGCACTCGGTGTCATCCACGTGCTCGACAGCAAAGGGAGCCAAGTCAGACGAAGCAGTTCCAAGCCATGTGATGCCGGAAAGGGTGGGGGGTACAGCAAGGAAGCCGAAGAACTGCACGAAGAACAAGCAGCGATTAAACATGGTGCCGGTGCCGCTGCAGCCTAGCCCACTGAAGAGTCGATCCACGCGCTGGACATCTATACCGTCGGCTGTTGACGTCACAGACCGAGAGTTGTCGATGATTGGCTGATCAAAGGACAGGACATCGGGGTGACTGGCATGCTGTAGCTTGAACGGACACATAAACGAACACAAATGCTCAGTGCAAAGTAAAATGACACAGTGCGATTATTATAGACCTCATTCATTTTAAACAGCGCCAAAAAAGACACACGGACAAGGAAGAGCACAAGACCATCGCTGACTGCCAACATCTTCATGAGGCTATGGTGTTAGGCTGCTGAGCACGAGGTCGCGAGATCGAATCCCGGCCACGGCGGCCGCATTTCGATGGGGCGAAATGCGAAAACACCCGTGTACTTAGATTTAGGTGCACGTTAAAGAACCCCAGGTGGTCGAAATTACCGGAGTCCTCCATTACGGCGTGTCTCATAATCAGAAAGTGGTTTTGGAACGTTAAACCCCATAATTTAATTTCAACATGTTGATTGAAGCCTGCACTAATATATACTCTATTCGCAACGGGCTGAAAGAGAGAAAAGAACATAGGGAAGGAGAGCCATTGTTAATCAACTCCTGCTGCGCATGCGTCTGTGATGACCCTAATATGGGGACAAAGGTTCGTGTACTCAAAAGGTTCTGATGGTTCTCTTAGGCGGAGCCTCCGAGAACCCAATTGAGGACAAAGCCGTTCGTTTCAAACACACACGCAAACGTTTAATGGAACTAAAGAAGGCTAAAAAATAAATAGAAGAAAATAGCAAACATAAAAGAAACACTCAAATACACTGAAGACACACATTTGGGGCTAGTATGGAGCTAAGTAGTGCGCGAGTCCGGGCTTGCCACGACGGCAGGGATACATAACAGTCTCGAAGCTGCCACGCTGCGACATGCTGGTGAAAGGAGTGGCGCCGGTCTCACCCAAGGTCGTGGTCTAAGTTGGTTGACCGGGCGACCGGAGCTGGCCAGCTCTGTCTCGGAGAAGTAAACCAGGCGGCTTGGTGGCACGAGTAGACGGCGGCGGCGTTCTGGCCGGGCAGCTGGGTGTAGAGCTTGGGCCCGTAGCCCGACTGCTCTTGTCCTGCCCACGGGCACAGAAGCTCGGACGCCGGCCTCGGGCAGCAGGCGGCACGACAGACGGGGGCGGCGTTCTGGCCGGGCAGCTGGCGTAGAACTCGGGCCCGTAGCCCGACTGTTCTCGTGCTGCCCACGGGCGCAGAAGCTCACCGGCCTTGAGGAGCTGGTGGCACACGCAGGTAGACGGGCGACGCACAGGAACAGGTTGGCAGGAGGCCCCGGTCGGGTGAAGTCCTGGTGGCTCGGGTCCGGAACCCGACGGCCCGGCTTCAACGCCCGCTCCGGTGGTTGACCTCCTCCTGCCGTCGCTTCCTGGAACTCTCCTGGCGTCTCCTCTGCGTCTCCTCTGTGTCTCCTCGCGTGTCCTCTCGTTCTGCCAGCGCGCCACGCTTTTATGCGAAGCATATTAACGTAGGTTTCGGGCCTTCGCGCGACGCCCGGCGGTAGCCACCATTGACCCTGAAGTGGGGTGACTTGACATGACGTCACGTGATGACGTCACACAGGCTGCAGATGGGGCCTCATATCGCGCCGTCGGTCGCCTCTCGGCGGTGGCCACCATTGACCTTCAAGTGACCTTCAAGTAGGTCACGTGACATGACGTCACGTGATGACGTCACACCGGCTGCAGATGGGGCCTCATATCGCGCCGTCGGTCGCCTCCCGGCGGTGGCCACCATTGACACTGAAGTGAGATCACATGATGTGACGTCACGTGATGATGTCACACCGGCTGCAGATGGGGCCTCATATCGCGCCGTCGGACGTCGCCCGGCGGAGGCCTCCACGCTTCCGTTCGCGCCGTCGCGCGCGACGCGGCGGCGGCGCCACCATCGCTGCATCACGTGATATGTGACGTCACGCCAGGGATGAAGCGGCGCGCGCCCGCCGTCGCGTCAGTCTCTGTGCCCGCAACCGCGCCAGCGTCTTCGCGCCGGGCGTGTATGCGGTCAAGATGCCTCCAAACGCTAAGGATACGCTAAGGTTAAGCCCAGTGGATGCTTCGCATCCACTGGGCTTAACCTTGATAAGCCTCGAATTTTTTCTTCTGATCTGGCCGATTTGGTATTCTTGCATTGGCTGCCTGACGCCCCGTGGTCTTTTCTAATTGGTTTGCTTTTCTTTTTCTTGTTTTTCATGCGCCGCGCGTTCTCGTGCCAGGCGCTCTTCGGCGTCGTTGTTTTCCTTCTTCCAGCATGGAATCCGCCTCGGCGCGCGCACTCCTTGTCGTCTGCTCCTGACTGTCCCGATCACCGCACCGTGTTGCGCACCACACATCACAGCGTCAAACGTAAAGCCGTACAAATATAAAACACACGATGTATACACAATCAAAACTGCTTAACTTCTATGGAACTGAAGTTCCTTATCACAAAGGGCAATAGAAGGGGCGCTCATGCAAGTGGCTTCTAACTCACAAATTGAAAGGGCTTTCAAGATCTCCCTGGCCATCTTACCGCTGTATCTTCTCAGCACACGAGCGTCTTTTAGGCGGAGTAAACAGTCACACTTTGCACAAATGAACAGCTAGATTACTGCCAGTATTAACCTTGACACAGTAGGCACGCTCATTAAGGCAGCGTCCCGTTTACCCTATGTAAGTGCATCCGCAGGAGGTGGGAATGGCATAAACTACATTAGTATTACGTTACTGCATTATAAATCTACGGGCTTGGTGGTACGTCGCTTACTACACAATCCAGGCATTTGCCAGCTATCACTGACTTTTTGCACAACCTTCGATCTTGTTAGGAAACCAAGCTCGTAGATTGTAATACTGATGTAGTTTATGCCATTCCCAGCTCTTGCGGCTGCACTTACATAGGGCAAACGGGATGCTTAGTGAACGTTTACATGAGCATACGTACTGTGCCAAGATTAAGACTGGTAGTAATCTAGCTGTCCCATGTGCAAAGTGTGGCTGTTCACCCCACCTAAAAGACACACACGTGTGCTGAGAAGATACAGCGATCAGATGGCCAGGGAAATCTTGGAGGCCCTTTCAATTTGCAAGTTAGGAGCCACTTGCATAAGCGCCCCTTCTATAGCTCTTTGCGATAACGAACTTAAGTTCCTTAGAAGTTAACCAGTTTCGATTGTGTACATATAGTGTATTTTACATTTGTATAGTTTTATGTTTGGGGCATGTGCAGCAAAAGTTGATTGACAATGACTCGCTTTCCCCTTCTTCCTTTCTCTCTTTCAGCCCATTGCGAAAAGTATATATTTGTGCAGGCTTCAATAAAGATGTTAGCAGTCAGCGCTAGTCCTGTGCTCTGTGTCCGTGTGTTCTTTTGGCGCTGTCTAAAATGAATGACCCGTACCGACTACCTCACACCCAAGCCCTTCTAATTATTTTAGACCTGCCACAGGATTGTGTGTGCATAGCGTTTGCTAAACGTCAGTTTCATTGGAGCAAAATAATTTGGTTAAAAAACAATGGCCAAGGTTGTTCGGTGTGTGTACAATCTCCCACTGGGTGCACCACCTTTTTTGTCTGCGTACAGCCATGCGACCCCGCCACACATGCAACTGGCCACATGAACAAAGAAAACTAGTCCAAATGATTCATTACACTACTCCAACGAAGTCAGAAATGGCCAAAGCCAGAAAGTGAAGCTGCCAGAGGCCAACACAGATAACACATCGGATATAACAATGAGCCGTGGACGCACTGTTAACTTTTGTATGTGCGCTATGGCAAAGTAAGCCTCTTACTTACTACAACGCTCCCATGCTGCATTGTCTGTTATAATGAAACCTGGCGACTGGGTGTCTGTGTCGAAAAGGAACGCAAAACCCAGGAAATAAAGAAAGGCAAGCCACTTTGCCGCACAACCGGCCCCCGCGCCCCTCCCCAGCCTCCCTTGCACCCTCTCACTGATCTCAGAGGTGTGAAAGGGCGACTGGAGAGGGGAACGAAGGTGCACCATGCGGGGTGTGCAACACGAAGACATGCGTGGAGAAGCGCCTCGCATGTCATCTTTTTCTATATTTCGTGTTCCTTTTCGACATGGACATCCAGTAGAGAGATTTAATTGCTATAGTCAATAATGTGACATGGCAACAATGTAGTAAGCACTTTATTCTACCATAAAACTTGCAAAATTTGACAGTGCAACAGCTCCTCATTGTTACATCCGAGTATGTTAGAACCAGTGATGCTATAAGTGGATTCGACTGTACTTTCTTTCCGATTAAAATGTGAATGTTTGTCCCCTCTGCTTTTTTTTGTGCAACTCGGTTATAAGAATGGGATTTTTCCTGACACTTGATTATCGTTATAGGTGGGCTTGACTGTACAGTGATGGAACGGTGGTGACTGTAGTGACAAGGCAAGAGCTACGACATTACCAGGTTCAAAGGAGCAGCAAAGCTTGACAAGATATGGAACATTCAATAGATATGGAATATTATATAGATATTATATAGATATGGAACTATGAGGGCTGGTATCTTAACCATCAAGATCTATGTCCTGCAATCCAATACACTTCAGTGGCCAAAGAGGTCAACGAAAAGGTCAGAAGTGTAGGGCTATTCGAAAAATCCTGCGTGATTCTTGCTAATGAGTTCCCAAACTTCATACTAAAGTATCAAATAGAGCATTCGCAGTTTATAGGGAAGCCTTTTCCATCCTCACAGCCACATAAAAGTTAAGGCACATTCACACTGAAGGCGGTCGAGAGAATGCAAATGGCGTCCACCATATCTGAACCAGCTGTGTTGTCCGTGTAACTGCTGCTGGACACAATCGAGCAGTACCAGGTCCTGTGCGACAAATGTAACCCAATGTACAAGGAAGCCGGCTATAAGAAAGAGCTATGGAAGAAGACTGCGGCCGAATTTGGGTGTGACCGGCAAGTGCCGCAAGGGGGTGGCACGTCCGTGAAATTGCGAGATGCTCCACCTCCCCGGTGGCTTGGGCAGCCAGACAACCCAGCTGGTCTGAACAGCTGCACACGCTTGCAATCTCGCCGCTTGGAAAATCAGCTTGGCCACTCCGCTTTCAGTGTGAAAGTGCCTTTAGGGTTTGCATTTCGCAATGATTACAAAAGAGTGCATGATGCGAGTGATGCAAATTTGAATTTCATCGAGCTACGGTTCGAGTGGAGCACGAGACGGCGCGTTAATCATGATTACGGCAAATGTAAAAACCCCGTCTCACCTGTCGGTGCTGCTGCTACCAATTCTGATAAAATACCTACAGTGCACGAAAGATGAAGAATCCACAAGCACTCAAGCCAACTGATCTTTACTGCATACAAAGAAAAAAATATATGTATACAGATATACCGCACGTCAAGAAGAGCTAAACAACTAATATCAAAGGCACACGTCTAACAATGATCAACGATGTTGAATTCTCTTGTCATCAAGGATGGCTGGCATACGCATACAGCGGCGTTCTTAGCGATATGATACACCTCCGGGATTTCTCGAAAGGTCTGGTAAGGGTTCCTGGACTAAACGACTGCTCTTTCACAGAATGGCTTACAATAGCACAATTGGCGATGTGACAAAAGATGATAGAACGGCCCATTCTTAAATTTCGGTGTTCTCCGAGGCATACATTACCATATTGGCCTGTTCGGCCAATTTACACGTGACCAGAGGAAAGGCGATTATTGTAGATACCTCGTGAAATACACTCGACAAAACTATCTAGAAACTTTTGGCAGCATTTTCCACCACCCACTGATGTGCCCTTCTGTGCACAATGACACAGATGCTACAGTGCGGGTCGCAGAATATACTACCTGGTTGGCAAAAGACTTTTCCCCATTTTGAAGGCCATGCGACATTTTATGTACATAGGAAAACGTCCAAATTCCTGTTTCTCACAGTGTACACTGAAGGTTACAGCCCGTATTTCTATACAGTTTGCACAAGTTTCGCACAAACAGATGTGATGACATGCACTGGATGCTCAGCCGATGCATGCATGAATCAAATGAGCACTAGTTTCCAAGTGAAAGTGGATCGCTTAGAGGCTACTGGGCATCCAATGCACCTCATTGCATCGGTTTGTGAGAATCTCATATGAATTGTAAAGGGACAGAAATACGGACTCCATCCTATCATTCACGAAGAAAGGCACACATCCTTCCTACTAGTACATCGGGAGTTGAACTTCACTCGTCATTGTAGGACACGTGCCTTTGACATTTTTGTTTATCTTCCTGACATGGGCGATAGGTTTCGTTCGTGTGTGTAGCAAAAATCAGTCGTGCGTTTATCACTTGTGCCTCACCTCAGTCTCTTGTCCTTCAAGCAGTCTAGGTTTTCTACAAGAATACAACTAGCCCACCTACCCATCCCACAAATTTTGAGGTTTGAAATATAAAATGTCATAAATGTCAATGGTTAGTCTATGTAGTATTCACTGACAGTATGTACAGTTAAGTCAGCCAATGACATCACTGTGGCAAGCCACACATCGCAATTGTTACAGAGGTAACTCTGTGCACTGTGACAACACAAGAGATGTCCTCTCTCAGCATCACAGCAGCCTGCCCGGTCATATATTTAAGCAAAAGCTACCATGACCTGAGCCTGGGGTTGACCTGGTTCAAAGCGGTTCCTCTAAAAAGTTCAGCCTTGGTTCCAGTTCGAGTGAAAATAACGGTTCAGCTACGTTTTTCGGTTCAGTTCCGGTTTGGTTTGACAACCGGGTAGTCACAAGAATTACATTACCCTGCTTGTTTGATGGTAAATATGTTTAGTTCTTCCTTGTTTTTCGTGCAATATACAGGGCGTCCCACGTAACTTACGCTAAACATTATAAGTATGGAAATGCCACCTAGGTGAACAGAATCAAGGTAATGTTTGCCGTCGCTTGGAGATGCTTAGATTATTTTTCCCATTCTGCCTAATTAGATAATTAGTTTTAATTAAGTAAGCTCGTGAATACAAGCAAAGTTCCTCGAGCAGCCAGTCGCGCGTATTAGCAGGCTTCTTTCATGCTCGGAAAAACACTTATGAAGCGTGTATTGAGCAACAGAAAACCGTATCGGGAGTTTTTCATGTCATTCATGTCATGCCACTTAAAATGTAATTAAAATATTTGAGAAGTTAAGTAATTAAGACTAATGATCTATTCAGGCAGAATGAAAATAATAGTATGAGTATCTCCAAGCGACGGCAAGCAGCATTACCTTGGTTCTGTCCAGCTACGTGGCATTGGCATATGTTTAATGTTTGGCACAAGTTACACATGGGACACCCTGTATAAGACAAACTTTGCGGGGTAAATGTTCAAGACTGAATATTATATCAAATATCATAGCATGTACCTATTAACTATCTTTCTTTCATATGTGAATTGCATCTCTTTTGGTAACGGATGTGAACAGTGAGATAAGTATCTAAGAGGCTTTGCAGCGCCACCTGCTTTGTAAGGCACGAAATATAGTAGTTAGTGGCTATGACGCAAGTCCTAACACATTGACTCCAAGCTTTTTCAGTGCGTCACGGCACTGCCTAATCTCTGAGGTCGGGCCGAAGAGACACGCATTCTAGTTCATGGGTCACTTCCGACGAACGGTAATGGCTGTTATTTTCCTGTTTCGGTATCAAAATCAGACATTTTGATAAGCTTCCACTCGTATTTCAAATGAAAGATTTTACACGAAGGCTTCTCTCCATATGCACTATTATCCTAAACTACGCTTTTTACACTACCAAATATGAAGTTGCAGGCAGCCTTTAACTGCAATCATTGAAAAATTAAGTCAGTCAGATTAAGCTTCCTATTCAATGCCCAGCCTTAACCACACAAAACCTAACAATTCTAAACCAGCAGCACAGGGAAGATGACACAAGAAGCCTAAAATTGTATGGAGCTTGCGGAGTCAGTAATGCTTTTTGTGTTCTCGTCTTCTTTACAATGCGGCCTTAGTGTGTTGAACCAACTAGCCAATCAACTCATGCCTAAAATTTCATTTGTGCTAGACTGCTGGAACAGAAAATATTAACACGCTTTTTTACTTGAGCCATGGTTGTGCATGGCATGGCTTAGCGCTGCCGCACACAGCTTATTCTGGAAGCAATTTGTAGTGGGTGCAAAGGTTAGGCAGCGAGAGATAGCCGGCAGCTTCATGTGCGCTGCGTTCTCATTGAAGCGAGAGGCAACACAATTTGCCCACAGCTGCTATCACTCTTCATGTCAGCATTGTGACAGCAAGTGTCTGAACTCATTGAATGAGGTCTGTTCATGTTTGCTTCTGCGTACGTGACACTATGCTTGTTAATTTCTTTAGTGATTGAATGTTTTACGGCCGATAAAACTACTATCCGAAATTAGTATATCTGTACCTTGTCTTTCGGTCGCATGAAATCCAAATGAACATGTTCGAATTGAGCAAATGATGAGTTGTCGAAGGTATCGAGGCAATAAGCCAATTTCTTACTACATCAGGGCACATTTATTTACTGAAACAGTAAATCCTGTTTCTATTTTGCACAAAAGCAGCGTGGAAGCTGCAATTCTTGTCATCTCGTGACTTCCTTTGTGCAGCTGCGGCGTAAGGTTCGCATTTTCACCCTACACATGCTTTCACTATTTCGCGCACATCCAGTGAGCTGAGTCAGCAACAGATCCGTCCATTGCGATGTAGCTGGCGGGTGAAATCGCTCTTTATATTCAACAGCATCCGCCGTGTTGTGTGACACTGCGCTTCAAGATGACACCACTCCTAGTTGCAATCGCTGCCTTCGAAACTGTGATCGTATCGACGTGATCAGAGATGGCGACTGTGCAGTTCTGAAGGCACGTGGCCAATGCACACCCAGTCAAAACAAAAGTACTGTTTGCCGTAACCGCAGTCGATGACACCGTAGCTGCTATCAACACCATCATGGATGGCAAGTACAGTTCTGAAAACCACTGGTGTCCTGTACGTCTGTAAACGCAGGAATAAGGGTAACGAAAGCACAAATAGGCATGAAGCACTCCTGTGTTCCCGTCGTTCCAATTGATGACTATGGCAATGTCGACTCCGCCGCTTCGTTTTGGTTGGAATCTAGCTCCACTTTTGCTCCTTTCCGTCACACGTTTGCGGCGCTCTATGCTCGACATACTCCAAGGGCTGTCCGAATTCACTGGAATACAGCCAAATATGTGTGAATTAATTAGAGTTCGATGCCAATGAATAATACATATGACTGCCTGTACCAGAGGACAAGTTCAAATTGCCCACTTTTCCAAATTAAAGAGGGTGGAACTAAAGAGGTTTTACTGTATAATAATTTAATATTGCAAACAATGCTTCGCCTTTCGGGCAAAGCTGCAACTTTATGTAAGAGTCTGCTCTCTGGGTAGAAATAAAGATGGGCCAGTTGTGGGACAGCGTTCTTCGTAGACACCAACGAAAGACTCGCTTAAGCCGATAGACATTGGATCAGCAAATTTTGTTCTCTAACTTTCTGCAATATGGAATGATGTTTGGGCTTCGTAGGATTAATACAAAATCTGATGGCAAACATTTTGTGCCACAGCGGAGTGTTGCACACAGGCGAAATTTTGCTGCAGCATATACACCAGCCCACATACGATTGCCTATACTTTTGTGTAAAGGCGTCGCTTTCTTCTTTTTCATAAATTTCGGTCCAAATTTTCAAGTGCAGCCCATACACGAGCAATACCAGTATTGAAAAGTACATGCCTGCTACTCAAGGTTAGCCCACCTTTGCTGATAAAAAGGGAACTGCATGGGGGGATGGCTTTGGTAAGTACTGTATGTGAATATTTTATATAGTCGCATAATGAATGCCCTTTTGTAATAAATTAATAATAATAATAATAATAATAATATTTGGGGTTTTACGTGCCAAAACCACTTTCTGATTATGAGGCACGCCGTAGTGGAGGACTTCGGAAATTTTGACCACCTGGGGTTCTTTAACGTGCACCTAAATCTAAGCACACGGGTGTTTTCGCATTTCGCCCCCATCGAAATGCAGCCGCCGTGGCCGGGATTCGATCCCGCGACTTCGTGCTCAGCAGCTCAACACCATAGCCACTGAGCAACCACGGCGGGTCTTTTGTAATAAATTCACTCCCGACTTTGTTATCGAAGATTTTATTTGTTTTCCCCTGCATAATAATTGCACCCCCAAAATTAGTCCGGTGCAGTCCCATAATGAACGGCGATATTTAGTTTGTTTTTTTTTTTAGAGAAACTGCAATCCCTTTACTCTTGCACATGTGTTAGAGCAATCCCGCTTAATCTCGAAGTCCGTTGCTGTGTTGGAAATAAGTAGAACTTCATTGATACGTTCCTGTTTCGCACGATTTCCCGGCACTAATGTTGGCAATCGAGGGCACCAAAAGTGGCACTACAGTTATGCTGCTTTCTTACCGTATACTATGTTCCCAGAAATCAAACTTTTTCGGCACTAATCGGCTCTAGATCGCCAAACTGATTGTATAACGGGTTTTTCAGCCACCAGATCCCACGTAATATAGAAAAGGCTCAATCGCGCACCGTCGCTCCATTTCTTGAAGCACCCGCCCGCACCGGTAGCTTGACCACAGTACTTGACCGCCCGTGTGATGTGGGAACGCTGGCACATTCTCGGGCTCTTAACATTGTTGCGAATCTTGCGGCCCGTCACATGTCGGATTCCTTGCAGTTGCTCTTTGTGTTTGTGTGTTCAAGAGCTACAGTCATGGCGTCGAGGAAGCGCAAACTTCTGACCCCCAAGGAGAAGCCCAATATACTTGCAGTCACCGACCAGAACACGAAGAAAAAGCGGACTGATATAGCCAGTGAGCTTGGCTTGCCGGCGTCAACTATTAACGCAATCGTATTAAAGCACAAGGAAATCTAAGCGAATGCGTTAGCGTTCGGCGCCGGGAGAAAGAAAGCCCGTGGAGCAGGACACGGGCAACTTGGAGCACTGCTCAAGCGATTCAAGTTGGTGAGGGATTAGGCCATCTGCCTTGATGGCAGCATTCTTCGGGAAGAAGTTTTGGAAATCGCCAAAGTTTTGGGAACAGACGAGATTACTACACTGAATAGCTGGATCATTCATTTTCGTACAAGACACTGCGTTGCCTATTGACAGATAAACGGAGAAGCCACGAGCGTGGACCCGCTTGAGGTGGAGAAATGTATTGCACTGCTCCAAAGTATTGTCAATGCTTATTACCACACAATGTGTGCAATGCGGACGAGCTTGGCCTGTTCTTCAGGGTTCAGTCCAGCAAGTCCCTAAGCATGAAGGGAGTCCTGCCATGGTGGTAAAATCAGCAACAATCGCATTACGATACTCCTTTGTGGTTGCGAAAATGGCAGCGACATGATGAAGCTGTGGAAGATCGCACAGGCGAAGAACCCTATGTGCTTGCATAACAGCCTCCCTTGGCCTCCCTTGTTTACAAGTACAACACGAAGGCATGCATGACGTGCGACATCTTGGAACCGATCCTTCAATAACTCGATGGACGACTGGAGTGCAAAGAGCATGAAGGCGTTTTTTGTGGCTCATCCGAAATACATGTCGTTCCTCCATAATCCGTAGACATGACGAGCCGGTTGCAACCGCTGGATGCGGGTGTTATAATGTACACATCTATAGGAAGAGCATCGTGCGTCACTTCCTTGCTCGCATGTCTAGGAGCGAGGATCTTGGAAATGCATTATGCAATGCATTATATAACCAGCCGTGGGAGAGCATAAACCGCGGAATGGTTTTCGGTTCAACCCGAAAGAGGTGCAGCCCCGTGTTATGGACGACACGCTTGAAGACGTCACAGAAGCGCAGTTCTGCTGCACTGACACGGAAGGCGTACTTGAAGATTTCGTCGCGGTAGACGACAGTACATCAACGTGCGAGTCACAAAGCGTGGCAGAGATTGGGGAGGAGATAAAAGGCGAAAACGACGACGTTGCCCGAAAACGACGACAAGGACGATTGCTTGCATCTGCCAGTTACTTTTGCCGAAGCCCCCGCTGGACTAGATACGGTGCGCAGCTTCTTTCGTGCCAAGGACAACGAAGACGCAGAAAAAGGTTTGGAGTGTGTGGAAAAGGAACTGCTTTTTAAGGATCAGGTATTGCACCAGCATAACAGTACAGATACGTTTAGCAAGAAATAAATGCCCTCTCATCTCAAACCTTCTTGTTTTGTTGTGATTCTTTCGATTTTTCATGAATTTAGATTGTACGTTTTCCTGGATAGTAAGTTTTTTCTCATGTTCTTTTAGAATACCATAAAAGCCTGCATATAATACGAGTTTTTTTCCCTATTATTAGCATCCCAAGTTTTCGCCTCGTACTATATGCGGATCCAAAGGAAAATTTCACACAGAAAGCTGGGTTCGAAGTGTTGGTTTCGTTATTGCTGTGTGGCTATGGCATCGTTTATTGAGTGTGCAACTTGGCAGCACATGTACAAACCACACCTCGTGATGTGCATCTTTTTTATTCCGCAGTGAAGGATCAAGATGTCGGGGCAATGGAAACAGTACTCTGCTGCTTTCAAGCGAAAGGTGATTTTAGCTGCGCAGGACATCGGCAACAGTGCGGTCGGGAGGCCGTTTGGCATCAACGAGGGAAGCATTCGCAGATGGCCACGACAGAAGGAAGCCCTATTCATATGCAGTGGAACGTGAAGAAGCTTTCGCAGCCCGAAGAATGGGACATTCCTGGAAATTCAACTCGCCCTGAAGGAGTCGTATGCCAACAGCGAGCCACACTTCTAGCTGTGAGTGTGGAGTTTATGCATGCATAAGCTAGAGACCTTGCAAGAGAAAAAGGGCTACCGAGCTTGTCGTTATCCCGGGTGGGAAGACGTCTCAGCTGCAGCCTCCAGATGTTTACGCGAACAAGCCATTCCACGACGTGGTCAAGTGGTGCTACGCAGAGAGGATACGCTCAGGTGAGCCTGCAGTGATGTCGACCAGGCGGCTTAAGCAGGCACTGCCAGCCACACCATGCCAGCGGATCATGGGCGCATGGGCAAGCGTGCCAGAGGACTTTGGGCATCGCGTTTTCAAGAAGTGTGGCATCTCGAACGTGCTCGATTCCACAGAGGATGAGTACCTCTGGGAAAATGTCTGACAAGGAACTACTCGAAGAGAGTGCAGCGAGGAAGAGAGTGATTGAAGTGCGGAATGGAAGGTAAAAAAATGTTTTCTCCGAGTTTTCCTCACTCGTATTCTATGCGGATCAAACTTTTCTCTCCCATTTTGAGTTCCAAAAATTGCACCTCTACCATATGCGGGTTCGTATATTACGCCGGGTTTTTACGGTATGTATCAACAATGTTCTTGTGCGTGAGAAACGCCAACTTCACGTCAACAAAATTCTAGAGCCGACTTATGTAGGCTGCACATTACCGCTAGTTAAACCTGCTGTGCTGGCCCACGGGTAGGAGGCGATATGAGTAACGCTGACAGCAAAGTCATGACTAGGGAACACTGGCGGCCGGCATGTGGTGAGAACAGGCTGCGCGTTATCACAATTGCTCGGGGCGCAACGGAAAGAGTGAACACGATAATTCTAAGCTCGTTCTTGCCGTCAGTGCCGGCGTAAAGATACCTCGAAGACTCGGCAGAGCAAGCACACAGCTGCTCTCTGCAACAGCAACTTCACTCTGACGTAATAGCCGTGGCAAGGCATGGCACCTGAGAGAGTCTAAGTAAAGAAGGGGCAGCCAGCACAGGGTCGGTTAGTGTGGCATTCGCGTGTCCGTAGCTCTCTTTTCTGGCTGTCTTTCGTTCCGCTGTGTGCAATGAGCTGCAAGTGAAGTTACACAGCTCCTGCGAGACAATTTATCTGCTCACAAAATGCAAACGCTGATCACAACGATAAACTTACATGCCGACGAGCAGGACGGTTGAGCAAGAAGGCCGAACGACTTGGACGGCAGGTATAGGAATTTTGATGCAGAGTGAAGTGATAGAAAAGTGTTGCGATATGCAAATAGCGCACATGCATTTTTACTGCGAAGTTACCGAATGCATTTTCGAAATCATTACCGTGTTTAATGTACATTAGAATTTTTCCCGTTTCAAAGAACTTTCCGTGAAATTTTTCCTACATGATTTTTCAGCACAAGTGTATAAGGTATAGAAACAAAATGGATCAAAATAGTGGCGATACCTCGAGTGGAAAATTTCGACAGTTCAAATTTATTGGTAGGCTTTTAGAAAATTTTGAACTTTAAAATTAAAAAATTAATACCAGCATATAAAGCACATAGCCTGCTGAGCATAGTTTTTTTTTTGTATTCCAGTATTGAGTAGGGGCAGAGCTAAGAACAACATGGGTTAATTTTGGTCATGTGGCTCAAACTGGTAATGCCAGCTGACGCATGAAGCACCGTCAGTGGGTGGTTGCCGAGAAGACTTATCAAAGAAGCAGAAGTGCTGCTTGAACTCATAGGAGAAAGCTCCGAAGAAAAAATGAAAGATTGGAGCACTCATTCAGTTAAGACAGTTTCCCAACAGTGAACAGTACTGTTGCATTTACACAGGTAACGAATGCACTTCTCCCCTAAAATACGGAAGCAAAGTTCGTACAAAGAAGCAAAGAACCTTGTACAATAAATTTTGCATATTGAAGATACAAACCTTAGCCTCAGCAAGATAATAAGCTTCATGGTGCAACTATCGCTGCTCCATCAAAACCAGTGCCATGCACTGCTCCTGCACTGTGCTACTCTGTGCCTAATCACTGGATACGATGCCCTAATCCTGCACTTATGCTTGCACGGCACTGTATCTCAAGCCTCTGTTCAATAGGTTGTCTGGCGCCCTAAATTTTGACAAAAATGGTAGACAACAATGGATTATAGCAAGGGTTCCCAAACTTTCTATCCTTGGGGAACAGCAGCTGCCTGCCCAGAGTGAGAGGTCCTGCAGAACCCAGTTTGGGAGTGCCAAGATTAGACGATGGCATAGTAGCAGTTACACAGTCATGTAATCTGTGACATGTACGACAAGTCGGCACATCTTGCACACGACTACATGGTCAACCTTGTAAGCGGTCCGCACAGTGTAGAGGAACCCGTGAGTCACCTTAATCTTGGAGCACTGAAATCCACTGCAAAAAGAGAACACATCGCCTTTCAGCTCACAGGTACAAACTTGCACACATCACTTTATTCCCCTCAACGTAACCATTCTCTCTCTCTCTCTCTCTCTCTCTCTCTCTCTCTCGCACACACACAAAAGAAATGCTGACCCTAGCGAAAATTCTAATAGAAGTTTGTATTAGTCTGATACAGTTTTGTATTAGTTGTATAAGTTTTGTATTAGACCAATAGAAATTTCTATTGTACTGATTTACCTATGAGACTAATAAGCCCTATGTATTAGACGTATTAGTCTTATACAAACAGTATTACATGTCTACTAGTTTCTCTGTTTGACTAATACGTCCTATTGACCTTATACAGATTGCTACTGGTCTGTTATGTAACATGCATTGTTGAATTCTGTTTCTCTTGTTTGCTGCTTGTTCAATGCCACATATTCGCGAAATTGCAGTTGCATTGCACTAGCTCTGTACGCTACCTCTCACATTCTTTTTGAATCGCTAACGTCGCAATAGAGCTGCCAAGAACCCCAAAAATGTATTAGTCGATAAAATTTCCATCTCCACGTCATGTTTCGTCATCTTGATAAAAATGTAAAATCGCATTTCGGAAAACTTCCGTTTCCCGGCACAAATGTCGAGGCACGTGAGCTCTCCACAGCCAATCAGAGAGTCAATATGGCGGATAATGGCCGCCGTGCAGCCGCCGCGTGCGTCTAAATGTCGTACAAAAATCCCTCACGTGACCTGATCCAAGGTGCCTAGGGACAGGATTGTTTAGGGATTTTTGAGAAGGCATAATGGTGGTGCCGAGCGACGTCGTGGCGTGTTCGTTCCCGGCGTGATCGTTCTCTGGCCCGCGTGGACTACGCGTTGTTCAACGTTGCTTATGTGATTGTGCTTGCGTTGTTTGTGTGTTGGTTGTAGGTTCTGTGTTACTTGGCGGAAAGCCGCGAGTAGTGGTGGTGCGGCAGTGCGGCTTTCGTCTCGGTGAGCTCTGGTAGTACAGAATCTGTGTTGTGTGGCCCGTGCTTCCTTCACAATTGAAATGTCGAAGTGGCCTAGCGCCTCGGCAATGAAATTCTGCGAACCGCTATGTGGCCTCGCCGTGTCCGACTTTGCTTAATGGACATCGAGGGATGTGCTGCTCGCTACAAGTCTTGTAAATTCGACTGCGTCGACCACCCACTGTTCGGCGCTGCCGGCCCGCTGTTCAGCTGTGCAGCGAGGGGTAGTGGAGGAGCAGAGTGGCTTGGGGGGCTCCATTGGCGCGTTCACAGATATGTGCTCCCGTTTTCGTCTCATTAGCAGCTGTCGCGGGATTGTGGTGTGCTACTTGCCTAGTATGAAGTCTACGATGCAATCACACAGCATGTTCACCTTTTTCCGTGCTAAATGTCGTTTGCATGACGACCGAGTTGAAAACGAGGCATATGTCTGTGTTCTTTGTGTTTGTGTGTTGTATATTCCTTTCTATTGGGGGAGTTCTGGCAGTCTTATTACGCAAAGAGTACCAACGTAAACATATAAAACATATTTCTGTGTGTCTGAAATTTTGAATTACCCATAATACCCTTTACGACTGATAAGTGGGCCACACAGCCTGTGTGAATCAGCTACCTTTTGTTGCGACGCTCTTCCATTCGTAGACTGATGCATGGTGCGCGTTTATTTCTATACTGTTGCAAAAAACACTTGTTTATTCACTCACTACAAATGTACTGCTTCATCGGCGCAGAACATTTAATTTACGCGGTGCAGCATACTAAAAGTGTGAGAGGGCCGCTATCACCCAGCATAGTATGTCCACTCAAGCGACCTAAGAGCGGGTGCGCGAATGTAGAAATAAAGAACTCCTATTATGTCCAGTAACAGTGGCCCCTTTCCACTTTTAGTATGTTTCAACGCAGTACATTGCTTAGGCTTCACCGCGAAACATACGTGTATTGCTAAAAACGTAATCTTAAAAAGCCCAATTATGCAACGTTTCTTTTGCAGCTTGCTACACCGCAATACAGGGGTGGAAATAAGCATCATGCCATAAATCATACTAAGAGTGGAAAGGGCACATAGGTTTACTCATTATTTTCAAATGTAATATAATTTGGAAGTGCATCTTTGCTCTTGGTAAGCGTCAGTGACAATTCTTTGTACATTCCAAATTCATATTGCAGGGAAGCTTACTAAAGCACAGTCGCTATTTTGTAACGCTTTATTCACCTCCAATGCAGGAGCACTATGCAGATTCATGCCCATGCTTCTGGCTGGACTGCACATGCTCTTTGAGCATTGATTCGTTGTTCATAAGTGCACTGCTACTTTACTCTAAACTGGAGGGTTGAAGTTGATATGGAAGCACATTTTTTTATTAAGAGGACCAGATATTGCCAACATTATCGCAGCACAGCTTTTTTTATCTTGGCAATATCCAAGAAGCTTCCAAGATCCAAGAAACACTGCAATGGAAGCTTCCATTGCAGTGTTTCGGGCCTCTTTGAACCAGTGCAGTGTATATAAAAAATGGAGAACGCTTAAGCTTTGCATTCAAGAGTGGAACGCGATAGCGTTATCGCACCCCGTTCGCACCACCTACTCAAACGCGCTACGCCAGCCAAACGTCGCGATCGGCACAGATAGCCGGGCCCCGACGCGCCATGAAGGCGGACGCGATCATGGGGTCAGTGGCGCACCACGTGTCGGGGCAGCGCCGTACATTGCGAGGAGGGGGTCTTTTGTGTGCCGCAAGATGGCTCTGCGTGTGCGCAGAGCGCAGAAGAAATGTAGCGGAAACGTACTTCGCTACCCGTGAAACTGCGACTTCTGTAAGTTGCATGGTCATAATTACCGATATACACCGCTGTATAACTTTCCACGGCACGTTTCTAAGGCAACACCGCATTCACTAGAGGCGATATTGTCCCATTTTGAAGGAACGAACCCGTGGCTGAGTCGACAGGCACTCCCTCTGGTTCCTGTCGACTCAGCCACGAGTTCGTTCCTTCAAAATGGGACAAAATCGCCTCTCGATGTGTTAATGCTTCTGTGCATGCACAGTGTGTGGCGAACGCGTATGGATATTAGGCATGAGCGCATTGTTCAGACCCCAGCACATGAATACTTCATTGAAAGTGTGTTATATATACGCGAATTTTTCTGTGCACAGAGTAATCCTCCTGATTGGCTAAGTGCTTTGGACAAAGTGACTAGCCTACATCGTTCTTATCTCACCACACTGATCCGGCATTGACTAGTTGTCTTCTATGGCCATGTAATACTCACATTGTATTTTCTTTTGCCAAGCCGGTAAATAAAAAAAAACTCGTGGCTGAGTGGTAGCGTCTCCGTCTCACACTCCGGAGACCCTGGTTCGATTCCCATCAGCCCATCTTGTAAGATGTTTTTTTTTTCAATTATGAAGTGCCTTCTGGGATTTATCGCTCACGGTCAACGCCGCTGACGCCTACGCCGACGACACCGGCTTTTCTGTGACACGAGCTCCTTAACGCTGTCGCGGTAAAATCGGACACCGATCGGGAACATCACCTATGCTCTCTGCAGTAAGCTCTGCATAGGAGAAGTTCATGCCTATATATGGAAAAAATGTAGCATGTCCCGACAAAATAAAAGAAGGGTTGGGCTGCAGCAATACTAAGTGTTAAATGGTGTCTTATCCTTTCCCTTGAGTTATTGTGCTTTTTATTATGGATCCTCCACAGTAACCACGCGAGTGCCGAAGTTGGGCTTGTTGTTTTCAGATCTCATGGTTGGTACTAACAGAACAGTGTGATAAACGGACAAGAGCTTAGAGGCATCCAGTCACCTTGCTTTTCTCATGGTGTCGCTTCATGAGCACCGTGAGCCTCCAGACCAACCAGGAAGAGAGGATTGTTGTAATCACTTCTGAACTCTATTGCCATCAAACCAACAGTGCTCTCAATGACAACTTTTGGACAGTAGAATGCTTGCACCCAGCAAAATCAAAGAAGGAAGCATTCAGGATGTGCGAAGTGGGCTTTTTGAAGCTGGCATCGTTGCTGAAGGGGCTTTGCCTGTCTGCCCTCTTTATGGACACACAAAAGACGGTTTCCTCTTTGAGGGGGACTGTTTCAAAGGTCGTTACATGGCAACAATGCTTGGTGTATAGCAGCAGAGAAGCTTGTCTTTGTCCACTGTCAATAATCTGTTCCTTCTCCAGTGCCCCTGTGGAAGTGTCTACTTTTTGAACGCAAAGGGCTCTCCATGCATGCATGCATTTTTATCTTGTAAAGACGTCTATTACCCCTTGCCTCAAGCTGGTCGTTGCTGATGCCACCCAAGAAGGCATTGGGGAGTATGGCAATGCACACTTACATAACACTATTGATACCAATGAAACCAGATTAATGGAGCTGCTGTTTTTTTGTCCACTACATCTTCGTCAGTTACAATGAACAGTTCTTTGTCTGAACAGAAGGCATATGTAGTTGGTCGCGCATAGCCTGCGAACTAAGACTTGTTGGCGTGTTATGACAGTGACCTGCATGAGAACCTTGGCAGTGTGTCTATATGTAAAAACCTTCTGATGAGTTGATGACTTCCTTCTCTTTTTTACACTTTGCCTGATGAAGCCAGAAACTGGGTCAACCAGATGTTCAACAGGCTTCTCACTAGTTTTCCCAGCGTTTCCTTTACCAGGGTGCTGCTCATAGATATCTGTTTTCTTGACCTTGCGCTCCCCTTAAACCATGGTCACACCTTTTGAACCTACAGCATGCGATCAGGAAAGGGCTATACAGCATGTCTCTCCAAATTCATGGCATGTGCTACAAGGCCTTGAGGAACGCCCTCATTTATTTACGCCCTCATCAAACTGTATGAAGCTTCGCATTATAAGTGCGACAATTAACATCTGCTGGTTTTTCAGTGCTATTTTTGTCCAGCTTGCTCAAAGCTATCCTGAGTGTTGCAAAAGCCATACTGCTCCCGTACAAGAAGTGCATAAAGCAAGGGTCGCTATAACCACATATGTCACACAAAATGAAGAAGGCCATTGAGTGTACAGGGGGTTTACTTCATATCCAACAAGCTTGGTTCTCCCTTTGCAAGAGAGTAAACTCAACTTGCCCCGAAGACATGGCCTGTGACAAACTGCGTCAGATGCTGTGTCTTCTGCAAAGCTGAAGATGTGTACAAGATCCTGACACCCGCAGCGACTTCTACACTGGGGAAACAGGCTACTATAAGAACGACTGCCTTTACTAATATGCCAATAACATGAAAATGGGCAGAAATTTGGCTATTCATTGGGCCCAACTACAGATGCAAGCCATTCGTCCACCAGATGTGTGTTGTTCACAGGAACTGGAGCTATACAAATGCAGGTAAAAACAATGATGTTTGAAATTAGTAGAGTTGAACTATATTCTGCACGAGCAGTGCTACTTGCAGCGCTGCCACCTTATAGGTACAATTAATGGCTGCACCACCATGCAAAGGCACTATTCTTCAGTTATAATTTCTATTTATTATACTTATGGTGGCCCTATATTGCAAGCACATATCCACATTGTGTGCAATATGGCTAAATGATGTCAATTATGATAACCATTCCTAATCTGAGATGCAACAAAAGAACTAATATCGGCAACAAATTGTAATTCAAAAAGACAAATACAACCAGTGCACAGGATAACAGACAGACTTCCTTTTATTGAACAAAAGTCACATGTGTCACATGTCACCAGAAGCAGGTGGCAAACTTGCATGCTTGGGTGACAGAGGCAACACTTAGTAAAATTGCTACAATCATACTGAAATGTAAAACGGCCTATGACACAAAAAACGACATTATATTGTACAGAATGAAAGGGCAATACTCCATCTAAGAACACACTATGGCACCACATACTTGACATGGTGTAAAAGATGTTAACATGCCCTCCCCATAAAAAAAGCACTGAAAACATGCCCTAAAAGGCAATGTGCAGAGTCTGAAAGCAAGAAAAAACCCAAAAAGGTTTCGCTAAGTCTTTGAAACATTAAAATTGTCAAAATGTCTCGTCATTTCTTAATGAATCCGCATACCTGAAAAGGAACGAGAGAAAGCCCAATAACAGGGCCACAAAAGATGCCACGAAATAAATAAACCATGCTTACCAAGGGTACCTCTGATTTAGTTGTCTGACTTTGCACAATAATTGTGTATGACCTTTTCTTGTTTAGATGGTTTAGCAGATAGGGGAAAATTGGCCATGAGAGCATCAGGTGTATGCATAGTCGATGCAGAAAAAGCCACTGTTTTCTTACTTTTATTTTTTTCTCTACTACTATTCACGAATATTTATGTGCCTTAATAGCACTGCTAACATCCTATTGCAAAACACAAAATTGGGCAAGTTGTGGCATAAAGAAAAATGCAGTTTCGCTCATACTGCGAAACAGTGGCGCAATATATGGTGAAATATGCGCAGGAAGCTTGCTTCATGCGGTGTTTATTGAAGTGAACACTTGCCAGTGCAAGTCAGTAATCTCCTTTAAAGAAGTAAAATAAGTACGAGTCATATTTCTTTGTGGAAGTTGTGCTTCCCAGTGCTAAAGTGGAGGAGGAGGAAAAACTTTATTTACTCTAATTGGTTAGAAATTAGCGGTGGAAGATGTGGTCGGCCGTCTTCACGGTCTTCTTCCCCATCTGCGCAGAAAGGCTCGACATTTCTTCCTCCTCTTTCTTATCCAGACTTGGTCACTGGTCTCCACCAAAACAACCGTTTAGCTTCTTACTGTTGAATTCGTTTGGTTTTCTCAAATCTATATTTGAGCTACCCAATGCTAGGTCTCGCACTGTGCCCCATCAGCCAGCCCCATCCAGTAAATCTAAATAGCCAAACACTAGAAGAAGTTTAATGAAGCAGGTGCACCCGATCACTGTCATTACACGTAAGAAGAAAATTTAACATAGGACTGCCTTCATAAGTGGGAAAATGATGAGTAAGAACTTGAAAACGTGGACGCCAGCTCTATATCCAGTACGCTGACATTGAACAGGTGTTAGCCAATCATGGCACTTGTTGGCTGGATTGCACTTTCCAGGATCAGTATTCACCACGACTGTACCTTCAGCAGAGCGGCTGAAATGTAGCATTGTGGACTGCCAATCTGTTGATCATACATTTGAATCCACACAGCACAATGAGAACTTTATCTGCAATATTCTAGCAAGAAATTTGGGAATTCCAGTAACAACACCAGTAGACGTCAGAACAACCAGGGGAGTTAGGCCATAGTAGCTATTGCTGTCAAAAAGAAGACTAGCATAAGCACAATAACTCAGTTGGGCCTACTACATGCCTTTGTTCTGGTAGTGGTCCACTACTTTGGTGCTACAGTTAAGGATCTCGAATGAGTTCAAGGAGCAAGAATTTAGCCCAGAAAACATATTACGCTGAACAGCTGTACCTAGTTGTATCATTTTGCCTATGCCGCTTTATATAACCCTGTCCACACTTGCCTAAAGCACATGATTGGCACTCTGAAAAAAATTGAGCTTTTGATATTGCTTTGGAGAAAATTCATCTGTTTCGGCCAAACAGTACATGTACATACTGCACATACTTGCATTCAGTATACCTTATCACCAACTGTAAAGTCACCTTCTTACCTCATCAGCGAATCACTCCTGCAACCAAGTGTGCTGGTCCGGGTTTTACCTGCATTTTCACCTGTGCAGTTGGTAAAAGTCTTTGGCTGTTTACTGTAACTTAATATTTCAAACATTTGGTTGCATAAGAGGCTTTGGCAACACTGGCAACCCTAATGCCTGGGCAGGCTTCACGAAAGGCCACCAGTACCTCCTCGTTGCAGACTGTGCTCAACATCCTGCTTGGTTCGACTGTGACTGAGAACCCATATATCTTTCCTCCGAAGCGGCTGGTATTGGTGATGCTTGGATGCAGAAAGAGGCTATTGTCGCGCATGTCAACCTTAGCCCAGAAACCAATCTGGCATAGGTGGAAATAGTCTTTCCCAGATGGTGGTTCATCCTCGCGAGGCACATTCCTTCAGTCAATTTGCACACTGTCAGTGTGAGTGAGACTGATCAAAGGTTGGCTGTGGTGTCAGGTTTTTTGCCTGTTTTCGGTAGTGGCATCATGACCAAGTGTTTCCACTCTGTGCGTAATTCCAATATTCCAGATTTCATTGATCACAAGCAATAATGCTTGCTTCCTCGTTTCGGCAAGGTTCCTCAACATCTGCAAAATGACTCCATCTTTGCCACGTGCACTTTAAGTGTCGACATGCTCGAGAGCAACAACAGGTTCTGCCATCGTATATAGAGGCTTTCCATTCCTTCCTTGGTAAGTGGTCATTAAGGTGCGTACAACTCAGATGACGGTCAGTCACTGTGAGGTGGTCGGGGAAAGCAGCTGCAGCTTCTTCCTCAAATTTCTCCTATGTGCACTGAACATTGAGCAGCTTTTCAATAGTACTACAATATTTGGTTTATCCTGTTATAGCCGAGAATGTGTTACAGCTTACTGAGGCCTATACGTTCAAATGACGCGCAGTGGTTTGTCCACTAGTCTCTGGCAAGTTTCTTAGCATGACATCTTGCCTGCTCAGTCTTGTGCAGAACATTGATCAGGGCTTGCCGCGTGCAGCCACAATTTAAGTATGCAGTATTCAGCTTGGCTTGCTCCCCCCAAAGTTGCAGAAGGTGCTTGTCAGGGCTGGATGTTGCCCCAGTAAGCTCTAGTTCGCATGTCGCTCTTTGCAGTGTGTAAAGGATGCGTGTTGCTAGCGATTCTTCAACACCTTTACATTGTGCAGGCTTAAGTGCATCACGGAAATGGTCCCAGCCTGAAACCCTGATTTTGCGAATGTGGCACATTTTCACCCCTACATCAAGTATTATATCGGATAATGGTCGCTGCCTCTTGGGGTAGAGTCGCACTGACACTCTGGATGAAGGCCCCAGTTGCCCATGTTAGGTAAGTGTACTGCCCTCCTGGTTTGAATGGAGGGTATGGCAGTTGGGATAGTTGGTGCCATTTGTTAATTCGAGGTCTGTGGTGTCTGCTTCGTCAAGGTGGCATCCTCTTGGCCGTACGTCTTTGCATCCCCAATATGGGTGATAAGCATTGAGCTCACCTCGACTGAGTATTATGTGCTTGGGAAAGCGAATTTGAAGATGTGAAAGCCAAGTGAAGTCGCCTTGGCTGCGGTGTCTGGTTTTGGGACAGAGGTAGACCAATGTCAAAACGGCTTCCTTTCACTGCCTTAGCCTGCAGCACACCACCACAACTTTCTGATGAGACATATGTTTATTCAAGCTGTTCCTTCCTTGCCCTAGTTCAATAATAGCCAATTTCAGCAGCTGCAAACCAAGCTGACTTCAGAAGACTGCTGATTTTTAGCCACTTCTAGTAGCTTATTGCTTGGTTAATTTTCTAGTTGGGCATGATATGCTTCGTGCTTAAAAATGAACTGTTTAAAGAATTCTTGGAGTAATATTAGGACAGGCAACTCTGACTTACTCATCACTGCTTTTGTCGCAAAATGTGGCAATAAGCTAGGCAGATGCTGTCACGATAGCGTAGTGTTTAGGTTGTATGAGTACAGAAGAAACAAAATTGGAGTTGTGAAATTCAAAGCCCTATTTTTACAGCCTCTCTTTATACTGCTGACATTAGAGAGCTTTAGATTAGTGGACGCAAGCAGCATGCGTAAACAAGCACCTTGTTTGGGTATTTCTGGCACCCATGTGGTTTGCATAACCAAGCAGCCCACGAGTCGCTTGCGTCCTCTTATACAGTACTATTATTTTCATTGTAAAGCAACCAATATCGCAGTAAGTCTAATCAACCTGCATCAATATGCTAGAAATTTTTAAGCACTTAAGGTGTGTCAGTTGAGTGTTTAATGCGCTTCACCACACCCTTGGCCACTAGACTTGTACTTTCCAGTATTGGTTGCTAAGCAACTCTTGAGGTGTTTACGTTGTTTTCCTGTGCTGTAAGATTAGTTTGTCAGTCCTAATAAACTTGTTAAAGTGAAAGTGTGGGCTGTTGTATTGGCCATGTCATTCTAAAACTGTTAGGTCTGACACTGTCAAAGCATTTGGCAACTTTAATAAGCTTCACCTGACTATATATATGTATTGCGGTGGGACCATTCAGCATGTTAAAATAAAAATACCGACAAATTCAGAGTTCGAGAGCACCTGAGATTATAGTAAATTGGGCGGGGCAGTATTTTCAGGGTAACGGGGACATCAAAGCTGGAACTAGGTCTGCCATACATCCCGTCACTGTTTGCTTCATCGCATTAAGCAAATGTGTTGCGGTGACGTTATTGCAGACGTATATACACATTCATTCGTCCCACATAGGACCCTGCGTCCCATTGCTAAAACTAAGAGCGCGAAAACGGGCAGAGATGCAGCTGAACATCCCAGGGCGCAGTATTAAGCTCCACATCACTGTGTTCATCGCGCCCTTAGTACCAATAATATTAAGCATCTACTCAGCATTTTAGTTCGTGGAATTCTGGCAGACCATGTGATGTCACTAAAGCTCCGTTATGTTCACAGCACTACGCGATAACTGTCGTAAAGCCCACGATAAAAGTAAATCACATGAAGTCACGGATAGCGCCCTAGCGCTGAAGACGATTTAAAACATGCGCTGGCTGCCCCATTTCAAGGACGCGTGAACAGTTGTGAGCAAACACCACCTTAAGCATTACATTACTTACGTAAGTCGTGGCAAAGAACACGTACAATACCTCCGCCTACGACGCCCGTCAAGAAAAGGTGCATGTGCGATGTGATGACGCTGCCAAAAAGGGGCGAACACAGCGACGTTACTGCACAGCGCTGGTTCGCAAATTGCATTGCCCAGGCGCTACGCCACTTGAATATTTCGATCGTCAGCACCGTTGAATTTTTCAGAAATACGGATCTCACACAACCAGAGTTCACCGAGACTAAAAGCCGACATGCCACACCACTACTACTACACGACTTTTAGCCTACAAATACTGAACCCATTGCAGAGACATACGACCAGCGGTCGGCGTGGGCCGGATATTCAACGCGCGCCACGGCATCACTGGCGCCACCATCGCGCCTTCTCAGAAGTCCCTAAACGGTCCTTCTCAAAAGTCCCTAAACGGTAACGTGAGGGATTTTTGTACCACATTTAGACGCACGCCGTTGGCGTGTTCGTCCTCGGCGTGATCGTTCACTGGCCCACCCGGACCGCGCGTTGTTCAACGTTGTTTATGCGATTGTGCTTGCGTTGCTTGTGTGTTGGTTGTACGTTCTGTGTTACTTGGCAGAAAGCCGTAAGTAGTGGCGGTGCGGCAGTGCGGCTTCGGCAGTACAGAATCTGCGTTGTGTGACCCGTGCTTCCTTGAGAACTCGGCCGAGGTGACAATTGAAATGTCGAAGGGGCCTAGCGGGCTAGCGCCTCGGCAGCGAAGTTCTGCGAACCGCTACGTGGCATCGCCGTGTCCGACTTTGATTAATGGACATCGGGGGATGTGCTGCTCGCTACAAGTCATGTAAATGCGACTGCGTCGACCGCGCACTATTCAGCGCTGAATGTGTGTTTGGTGTGCTGTGCTTGAAACGAGTGGTGAAGCCGTGCAGCGGGGGTGGTGGAGGAGCAGAGTGGCTTAGGGGCTCCATTTGCGCGTTCACAGGCATGTGCCCCCGTTTCGGTCTCATTAGCGGCTGTCGCGGGATCGTAGTGTGCTCCTTGCCTAGTATGAAGTTTATTTTTATTTTTTTATTTATTAAGCAAATACTGCTGGCCTGTATTACAAGCCTTAGGCAGGAGTGGGGTACAGAAATAATAGGAACAGAGAAAACGTACATTGCAACAAAAGAAACAAACAACGAGACTCGACCAGAGTCCAAAACACAGTAGAATCAAAAAAACAAAACACTTGACTCAAAACAAATTACATGTGTGTCCTATTGTTCACTCAGGGCTTGTAAAAACAAGTTCACCGTTTCGGAACAGACCACGTTTCAAGCAGATCATTGCATTAAACAATGGCGCGAGGAAAAAAAGAGTATTTAAAAACATTTGTTTTACACAAAAATGCGACGACTTTTTTAGAATGATAGGAACGCGTAGGGCGGTGGGTAAGGGGCTCAAATAAAATTGCTTCCCCTAGTTTTATTTTATTGTGATAATATAAGTAAAATAGTTTTAGTCGTTCGCGGTGACGTCGGATGTCCAACTGTTCAAGTCCTGCGCTGTGCAACAGGGCTGTTGGGCTTATATTGAAGCTGTAACAATTAAATATAAACCTGACAGCCTTGCGTTGGACATTTTCTAGTTTCACTTTGTTACTTTCGGTCCAGGGATCACATACTGCGGCAGCATATTCTAATAGCAGTCGTACATAGGTTTTATAGGCTAGAAGCTTTATATTTCTTGATTAGATTGTGCTAGTGTTCTCCTCAAGTAATGCAGTTGTCTTAGGGCTTTTTTTTCGATATACGAGATATGCGCATTCCATCGAAGGTCAGAGGTTATGTGAATTCCTAAGTATTTAAAGGTATTTACAACTAAGAGGGGTTTGTTTGCTATGCGATATGTAAAACTTAAGGGATTATTTTTACATGTGACAGTCATTAATTGCTACGGTCTTTTTCGAATTGACAGTCATTTGCCACGTCGAGCACCAATTTTTTGTTGTAGATAGAGAATCGCTTAAATGAAGTTGATCGCCAGGACTAAAATTTTCTTGATGAATTATGCAGTCATCTGCGAACAGTTGCAGTTTAAAATGTATGTTTTCAGCAATGTCGTTAATGAACACTAGAATAAAAGGGGACCTAGGACAGAGCCCTGCGGAATACCGGAATCCACTGGGACCGCATCAGAAAGGACACCGTCGACAACTACACTTTGACGTCTGTGTGAAAGATAGGCTTCAATCCACGAGAGAAGGCAATCGTGTTTTAATATGGGTTTTAATTTTAGCAATAATTTGTGATGTGATACGCGGTCGAACGCCTTCTCAAAATCAAGAAAAATGATATCGACTTGACTTTGCCATTATAATGCTGCTGCCAGGTCGTGGACAGTTGCAATCAGTTGCGCAATAGTGGAAAGACCACGACGGAACCCATGCTGTCGGTTATCAATAACGTGATTCTCATCGACAAAATTGGTCATGTGTTTACAGATGATGTGTTCTAGCAATTTTACGGCAGTAAACAGAAGGTGCTAACACACATCATATGTGCACATTTTTCCGTGCTATATGTCATTTGCATGACGACTGAGTTGAAAACGAGGTATATGTCTGTGTTCTTTGCGTTGGTGTGTTGTAAATTACTTTCTATTGTGAAGTTCTGGCAGTCTTATTACGCAAGGAGTATGAACGCAAACATATAAACATATTTCTGTGTGTCTAAAATATTGTATTACCCATAGTACCTTTTACGAATGATAAGTGGGATGCACAACCCGTGTGAATCAGCTGCATTTTGTTACGACGCCCTTCCGTGTGGTAGACTGGTGCACGGTGTGAGTTTATATCTGTACTGTTGTAAAAACCATTTGTTTATTCACTCAAACCAAATGCACTGCTTCTTCGCCGCAGTACATTATAGTTACGCGGTGAAGCATACTAAAAGTGAGAGGGGGCCGCTATCACCCAGCACAATATGTCCACTTAAGCGATCTGAGAGACGGCGGGTGCACGAGTGTATAAAGAACTCTTATTATGTCCAGTGACAATGGCCCCTTTCCACATTTAGTATGCTTCGCCGTAGTACTTTGCTTACGCTTCACCACGAAACATTGGTGTATTGCGAGAAAGGTTATCTTAAAAGCCCACTTACGGAAGGTTTCTTTTCTAGCTTGCTACACCGCAATGCCGAGGTGGAAATAAGCATCCTGCAGTAAAGCATTCTAAGAGTGGAAAGGGCAAATAGGCTTACACTGTGCTCATTATTTTCAATTGTCATATAATTTGCAAGTGCATCTGTGCTTCATTGACAATTATTTGTGCCTTACAAATTCATATTGCAGGGAAGCTTACTAAAGCACATTCGCTATTATGGAACGCATTATTCTTCTTTAATGCAGGAGCACAATGCGCATTCACGCCCATGTTTTGGCTGGACTGCACATGCTCTTCCAGAATTGATTCGTTGTTCATAGGTGCACTGCTACTTTACCCTAAACTGGAGGGCTTAAGTTGATATGGAAGCACAATTTTTATTCAGGGGACAAGATGTTGCCAAGATGGTTGCAGGAAAGCTTCTTCCTTCCAGGCACCTTTTCTACTAGAAGCTTCCATTTCAGTGTTTCGAGCCTCTTTGATCCAGCACATAGTGCATATAAAAATCGTACACTGATTGGGAACATCACCTATGATTTCTGCAGTAAGCTGTGCACTGGAGAAGTTCATGCCTAGATAGAGTAAAAAAATGTAGCACTACCAGACAAATTAAAAGAAGGGGATGGGCAGCAGCCATACTAAGTGTTAAGTGGGGCTTTATCCTTTCCCTTGAATTTTCTCTTTGTGTGCTTTTTATTATGGATCCTCCACAGTAACCACGCGAGAGCCGAACTTGAGCTTGGTTTCAGGTCTCATGGTTATTACAAACAGAACAGTGTGATAAACGAACAAGGGCTTGGAGGCATCCAGTCACCTTGCTTGTGAATGGAGCATAGTGTCGCTTCATGAGCACCGTGAGCCTCCAGACCAACCAGGAAGGGAGGTTTGTTGCAATTGCTTCTGAACTGTATTGCCACCAAACCAACAGTGCTCTCAATGACAAATTTTGAACAGTAGAATGCTTGTACCCAGCAAAGTCTAAGAAGGAAGCATTCAGGATGTGCGAAGTGGGCCTTTTGAAGCTGACAGCATTGCTGAAGGGGCTTTGCTTGTCTGCCCTATTTATGGATGCACAAAGATGATTTCCTCTTTGAGAGGGAGTGTTTCAAAAGTCGTTACATGGCAACAGTGCTGGGTGTTTAGCAGAAGCTCGTCTTCGCCCACTGTCCAATGCCACTGTCCAATGCAGCGGTGGCGTAGAGGTAGAACATCCGCCTCGCGTGCAAGAGGACCGTTGTTCGAATACCGGTGCGGCGCAATTTTCCACCGGATGAAAGAATGCGCGTGTTGGTAAAATTGCATAAACAGGCCAGGAGTGCGGCCTGATCCCGGTGACCAGAACCGGTAACGCCCTCTCTCACCAGATAGGATTGGCCACCCTGGTGCAATACTTGGCCACAACCTCCTATATGAATACAACAATCAAACCCTGGCACTCAGTCCCCAGCAGCTGCGAAACAACTGACCACGTCGGCGGTCAGACCTGTGACGCAGCAGAGGGTGCTAAGAATCCCTGGATCCGGACCGGCCGCCATGGGAATTTGAACCTGGCAACGCTTAACGCTAGAACGTTATCTAGTAAGTCGAGTCTAGCGGTGCTATTGCAGGAATTAGAGGGCAGCAAATGGGATATAATAGGGCTCAGTGAAGTTAGGAGGACAAATGAAGCGTACACAGTGCTAAAAAGCGGGCACGTCCTGTGCTACCGGCGTTTAGCGGAGAGAAGAGAACCAGAGTCGGATTCCTGATTAATAAGAATATAGCTTGTAACATACAGGAATTATATAGCATTACCGAGAGGGTGACAGGTCTTCTGCAACTCTTATTTATTTCACAATAAGCCTAAAGGCCCTCTAGGGAGGGTATTACATAGGATAAACGTTACGTCGGTGAGGTGAACAGTGCGTAATTGTAAATACAATGGAAAAACAAAACTGGGACAAAATTAATTGCTGTGCATCAACGTACAAACACAAAAAAATAAAATAAGAAATAATGATAGTTATCAGTACAGCAACTCTATATGATTTGTACAAACTATGACACTGTCGTGGGGGCTTTGGTTATCGGCGCATTAAAAAAAATATGTTCACAAATCAGAGAGTGAGACGTGATATATTAGGTATGCATGGTACTGCGTAGAGCGTCTGTAAATTTCCAGGCATTTGTTTCGGTGACAATGTGCGATGGCAGATATTCCACTCTTTCGCGGTACGAGGTATAAATGACTGACCAAATGCGAGGGAATGACACATTATGCATTTGACTTTGAAAGAATGATCCCGACACGGAAAAATGGCTGAGGGTTCACACATGAACTCGTTATGAAGAGATACGTGATAGTAGAGCTTATGGAATAGTGTTAAACGAGATACATTACGGCGAAGTGACAAGGCTTCAAGCTCGGCGCGATTCTGTAATGCTGTTACACTGGTTTCTCGTGGATAATCTGAAAAGATGAAGCGTACAGCACGGTTCTGCAGGGCTTCTAAGTCCGTTATTAGGTATGCCTGATGGGGATGCCATATGGCTGACGCGTACTCTATTTTACGGCGTATTAGTGTTGCGTATGCCAATTTGCGTAAGTGTACGGGGGCATGTTTGAAGTTATGTTTAAGGAAACCAAGCGAACGGTTTGCAGAAGCGAGGATATGGTTAATGTGATTATTCCACGTCAAGTTAGGCGTTAGGTGTAAGCCAAGATATTTGTAGCTGGAAACTTGTTCAACAAGGCTGTCGTTTAAGATGTAAGATTTTTTATGTTCGGGGCGCCTGATTAGTAAAAGACATGAATCTGGTTTTAGTAAGATTTAGAGGCATTAGCGAAGTTGGACACCATACGTTCATTGCGTTTAGGTCAGATTGAAGAATGTCATGATCACAGTTAGAGTGAATATCACGATATATAACGCAATCATCAGCAAATAGTCTGATATTGGATTTGATACCGTCTGGTAGATCATTAACATAAATTAGAAAAAGTAGGGGCCCAAGCACACTTCCCTGTGGTGCACCAGATGTTACGGGGACTAGAGATGAGTTGTGATTGTTAACCGATGTAAACTGCACCCTGTTAGAAAGAAAGTCTTTTATCCATGTGACAGCAGTAGAGTCAATGCTCAGCTGTGTAAGTTTGTGAATAAGTCCACGATGAGGGACACGGTCGAATGCTTTTGAATAATCTAGGAATACGGCATCTACTTGAATTCTGGTGTCTATTGATGAATGTATGTCGTGAATAAAGCCAGCGAGCTGAGTGTCACATGAACAGCCTAAAACCGTGCTGTTTATGAGGTTATGTTCTTCAAGGTAGTTAATGACCTGGGAATGTATAATATGTTCGACTAATTTACAAATGTTACTTGTTAAAGAAATTGGTCGATAGCTAAGCGGTGAAGAATGATCCCCAGACTTGAAGAATGGCACTACATTAGCCACCTTCCAATCTTGAGGTATAACGCCTGTTGATAGTGACTGTGAAAATAAGGCGGACAGTATTGGGAATATGCTAGGGGCAATATTTTTTAGAATTGCTTTATTTAAGTCAGTGCTATCAGCGGGAGATGAAATCTTAAGATTAGTAAGGAGGGAATAAATTCCAGAATCGGTAATTATTATTTCCGGCATAAACGAATCAGTGCCAGTCATGGTGGCTAACGGTTCTAAACATTCGCGCATGAATACCGATGAAAATGTTTCGTTCAGTAGTTGGGAACAATCAGTGTCAGTTATCGCTGCGCCGTCATGATCAGTAACGACGATGTCAGGATTATGCTTGGGATTAATGACACGCCAAAAGCGCCGAGAGTTAGTTGTTAACATCGATGACAGGTCCGGTTTATAGAATTGTCTGTGCGTGGCTTTGAGTAAACTTTGGTATTCTTTGTCACATGCGTTGTACGGACGCCAGGATTCAGATTATCTATTTCTGTCAGCTTGCCTGAATAATCTTTTTTTCTTGTTATTTAGGCGACGAAGGTTCAGCGAAAACCAGAAAGCAGTGTTATCGGATTTTACGTAAATGGCCGGGATGCATTTACCTATGAGATTATTGAGTGCGTTTTTAAGTAGTAACCAGTTCTCTTCTATTGTCCGCGACAAGTAATCTATCAGAAAGTCGCTAAAAAGCGATAGTTCATTGTTAATACGACCAAAACAGGTCTACGCCCCTACATCCAGTCATGATGACCAAGAAATCGAAAGCTTCTGTGAAGACGTGGAATCGGCGATGGGTAAAGTCAAAACAAAACACACTATACTGACGGGCGACTTCAATGCCAAAGTAGGCATGAAGCAGGCTGGAGACAAGTCAGTGGGGGAATATGGGATAGGCACTAGGAATAGCAGGGGAGAGTTATTAGTAGACGTTGAAGAACAGAATAATATGCGGATAATAAATACCTTCTTCCGGAAGTGGGATAGCCGAAAGTGGACGTGGAGGAACCCGAATGACGACACTAGAATTGAAATAAACATTCAACTCTGCGGTAACCCTGGCATCATACAAGAATGTGGACGTGCTCGGCAAGGTACGCTACAGTGACCATAGGATGGTAAGAACTCGAATTAGCCTAAATTTGAGGAGAGAGCGGAAGAAATTGGTACATAAGAAGCCGATCAATGAATTAGCAGTAAGAGGGAAAATAGAGGAAATCCGGATCAAGCTACAGAACAGGTATTCGGCTTTAACTCAGGAAGAGGACGTTAGTGTTGAAGCAATGAACGACAATCTTACGGGCATCATTAAGGAGTGTGCAATAGAAGTCGGCGGTAACTCCGTTAGACAGGATATCAGTTAGCTATCGCAGGAGACAGAAGGTCTGATCAAGAAACGCCAATGTATGACAGCCTCTAACCTTACAGCTACAATAGAATAGGCAGAAGTTTCGAAGGTAATCAACAAGCGTAAGACTGCTATTATAACGAACTATAATATTGACACGTGTACTTATATTTATCGGGCGACCACGTTTCGCCGCCTAACAAATCTTATCGTACAGCGAGGGACGCGCCTGCATGTATCCGAAGTTTCTGGAAATTTATCGATGCTTCTATCCGCTGTCTGTTGTCGCCGAACCTTGTGTTATCTGATTTCATCGCGTGACGCGAATGGTGTAGAACTTTGTGGAAGGCACGCGGGTCCCAACGATTAGGCTGGAACATTTGATGACTGCTGTACAAAAGCCGACGCGCTGGACCCGCTGATGAGATTTCCGACGATCGCCGACCATGTTCGCCGCTATCGTTGTGCTATAAGTGTAGCCTGTTTTTGTGGGCACAGGTTCGCCCAATAAAAGTTAGTTTTGTCCTTCACAGTATTGCTACTGTGTTCTTCAACGTCACCACCACGTGACATCTGGTGGAGGTGCTTTTTGTTCATGTACCGGCCGCCCCCGACAAGCCGTGATTCAAGCCCATACCGCGACCTGGGATTGCGAGGCTTCGCCGTCAACGCACAGCGCCCGAGAGAAGGTGAACGCCCTCGTGACATCGCCGACTACCTCGCCGCTACTCAGTGGAGCCCTCGACGACCATCCCGTTCGCCGTCACCAGGCCGCTACCTGTCGCCGCAACGCCGACCATACACTGGCCCAGCCAGGGGCCGGTCCGTCAGCCCATATCCGGAAAACTAAAAGCGGCAACCGAGGGAGGTGCGGTTGCTGTTCGTCGAACTGACGAAGATCCACCGCCGCCGCCGACGAAGACGCCGAAAAGACTACCTCGACGACACACCGCCGACAACGACGACACACCGCCGTCCCGACGAAGTCTGGCAAGAAAGAACACGCTGACGAAAGACCACCTGACGACGCCACGTACCAACCACAGGTCAACGCGACGCAGCCGTGATCCGACGCCAGGCCTAACTGTAACGCAAGACAAAGAACCACCGACCTCGACGTGCTTCTCGACGGCCACGCAGTCACCGCCTTAGTAGACACAGGAGCCGATTACTCCGTCATGAGTGGACCCATCGCCGCCCAGTTGAAGAAAGTTAAGACTGCATGGGAAGGCCCGGTAATTCGGACCGCTGAAGGACACCTCATCACGCCGAGTGGAATCTGCACGGCAAGAATTACCATTCATGACCGGACTTACCCTGCCACCTTCATTATCCTGCAACAGTGTTCACGAGACGTCATTCTCGGCATGAACTTCCTGAACCAACACGGCGCAATCATCGACCTGGAGTCGAAGTCAATAACGCTGTCGGAAGATCAAGCGATGCCGCCGGAGAGCCCTCGCAATCACCACGCCTTCAGTGTGCTCGAAGATCAAGTGAGCATCCCGCCTCGCTCCAGCATTGTTAATTCGGTCGGCACCGAAACAGACGCTGACGTGGAAGGCGTCATCGCAGGCGACCAACGTCTGCTGCTCGACCGTGAAATTTGCTTCGCAAGAGGAATCGCTCGACTGCACGGAGGAAACACGAAAGTATTGCTGACAAACTTCAGCCGGGAGTTCAAGCTCATCAGCAAGGGCACGACGATCGCATACATCGAGGAAATTCAGGAAACCAGCGATGCGTTTGTCCCCTCGGATTCTGTTGCATCTACCCCGACGACCGTAGTTCCCGAGCCAGACTTCGACATAAATCCAAGTCTCCCCGTGATTAAGCAGCAACAGCTCAGGAGTCTGCTTCGACGATACAAAGAGTGCTTTTCGACGTCGTCGAGGATTAGACAAACACCAGTCGCAAAGCATCGCATAATAACCGAAGAGTGCGATCGACCACTCCGCCAGAGCCCTTACCGAGTTTCGACGCGAGAACGGGAAACTATAAGACACCAAGTCGACGAAATGTTGCGCGACGACATCATCCAGCCGTCGAAAAGCCCGTGGGCTCTCCAGTTGTTTTAGTGAAGAAAAAGGACGGAACCCTGCGTTTCTGCGTCGATTATCGTCGACTGAACAAAATCACCGAAGAAAGACGTGTACGCCCTCCCACGGATAGACGACGCATTGGATCGGCTCTGCAATGCTAAATACTTCTCATCGATGGACCTCAAGTCTGACTACTGGCAAATAGAAGTCGACGAAAGGGATCGCGAAAAGACCGTCTTCATCACGCCAGGCGGGCTCTATGAGTTCAAGGTTATGCCATTTGGACTGTGCTCGGCGCCTGCAACGTTCCAGCGCGTGATGGACACGGTTTTAGCAGGATTGAAGTGGCAGGCCTGTCTTGGTTACTTGTATGACGTCGTCGTCTTCGCGGGAAATTTCGACGATCACCTTAAGCGGCTTGCGACAGTATTAGAGGCCATCAAGTCATCAGGGCTCACTCTGAAGCCGGAAAAGTGTCGCTTCGCTTACGATGAGCTTCTGTTCCTAGGCCACGTCATCAGCAAATCTGGAGTACGCCTCGACCCGCAGAAGACAGCTGCCATCGCAAAGTTCCCGCAGCCAATCGACAAGAAGGCAGTGCGCAGATTCCTTGGCATGTGTGCCTACTATAGGCGCTTTGTCAAGGATTTTTCACGCATCGCGGAGCCGCTAACACAACTAACGAAATGTGATGTCGAGTTCAAGTGGGAAACGCCGCAGGCCGACTCATTTCAAGAACTGAAACGACGCATGCAGTCGCCGCCGGTACTTGCACACTTCGACGAGGACGCCGATACTGAAATCCACACTGACGCCAGTAGCCTAGGCCTCGGTGCCGTCCTAGTCCAGAGGAAAGACGTACTTGAACGGGTGATATCTTATGCTAGCCGGTCGCTGTCAAAAGCGGATGGCAATTATTCTACGGCTGAAAAGGAATGCCTGGGCATCATTTGGGCTAAAGCAAAATTCCGCCCATACCTCTATGGCGGACTATTCAAAGACGTCAACGATCATCACGCGTTGTGTTGGCTAGCTATCTTAAAGGACCCTTCAGGACGGCTGGCGTGGTGGAGCCTCAGACTGCAAGAATGTGACGTCACCGTAATGTACAAGTCCGGAAGAAAGCACTCTGACGCCGACTGCTTATCACGCGCCCCCATCGATCCCCCGCCGCAAGACGACGAGGACGACGACGCCTTCCTTGGAATAATAAGCGCGGAAGACTTCACTAAACAGCAGCGAGCAGACCCGGAGCTAAAAGGCCTCGTCGAGTACTTTGAAGGGAACACCGACGTTGTCCCTAGGGCATTTAAGCGCGGGTTGTCTTCGTTCACGCTACAAAACAAGCTGCTCGTAAAAAAGAACTTCTCACCAGTCCGCGCCAGCTACCTTCTTGTTGTACCGTCAGCGCTGCGTCCAGAAGTACTGCACGCCCTACACGATGATCCAACCGCTGGGCACCTCGGATTCTCCCGGGCGCTGTCGAGGATACAGGAAAGATATTACTGGCCGCGTCTGACCGCCACCGTCGCCCGTTACGTCAAGACATGCCGAGACTGTCAGCGACGCAAGACTCCACCGACAAGGCCAGCAGGATTACTACAGCCGATCGAACCTCCTCTTCGAACATTCCAGCAAATTGGGATGTATTTGTTGGGGACGTTTGCGACGTCAACATCCGGGAATAAGTGGATCGTCGTGGCGACGGACTACCTCACCAGCTTCGCTGAAACTAAAGCTCTACCAAAAGGCAGCGCAGCCGAAGTGGCGAAATTTTTCGTCGGGCACATCCTGCTGCGACATGGTGCCCCAGAAGTCCTCATCACCGACAGAGGAACGGCTTTTACAGCGGAGCTCACCCAAGCCATTCTGCAATACAGCCAGACAAGCCACAGGAGGACAACTGCCTACCACCCGCAGACGAATGGTCTCACGGAGCGCCTGAACAAGACCCTCGCCGACATGCTAGCATTGTACGTCGACGTAGAACACAAGACCTGGGATGCCGTCCTGCCGTACGTAACATTCGCTTACAACACGGCGGTGCAAGAAACAACACAGATCACGCCGTTTAAGCTGGTTTACGGCAGGAACCCGGCGACGAGGCTCGACGCTATGCTGCCGCACGTCACTGACGAGGAGAATCTTGACGTCGCTACCCAGCTCCAGCGCGCCGAAGCTCCAGCGCGCCGAAGAAGCCAGACAGCTCGCCCGCCTACGGATCAAGACCCAGCAGCGTACCGACAGCCGACACTACAACCTCCGACGACGCTTTGTCGAGTACCAGCCCGGCGACCATGTTTGGGTATGGATCCCGATACGCCGACGAGGACTGAGTGAGAAACTATTGCGACGCTATTTCGGACCCTACAAGGTCATCCGACGTATTGGCGCATTGGACTATGAGGTCGTGCCAGACGGCATTTCGCATTCACAGCGGCGCCACGCACGATCCGAAGTGGTCCACGTGGTGCGCCTTAAACCCTTTTACGGACGCTGACGAAGTTCCTTATTTTGTTGTTTTCGTTGCTACGAGTGCTTTTCTTTATTACTTTCGTTTGTTTGCAGCAGCGGGTCGATGCTTTTTAAGAGGGGGTTATTGAAACGTCTGCTTATGTTTATCGGGCGAGCACGTTTCGCCGCCTAACAAAACCTTATCGCACAGCGCGGGACGCGCCTGCATGTATCCGAAGTTTCTGGAAAGTTATCGATGCTTCTATCCGCTGTCTGTTGTCGCCGAACCTTCTGTTATCTGATTTCATCGCGTGACGCGAATGGTGTAGAACTTTGTGGAAAGCACGCGGGTCCCAACGATTAGTCTGGAACATTCGATGACTGCTGTATAAAAGCCGATGCGCTGGACCCGCTGATGATATTTTCGACGGTCGCCGACCGTGTTCGCCGCTATCGTTGTGGTATAAGTGTTGCCTGTTTTTGTGGGCACAGGTTCGACCAATAAAAGTTAGTTTTGTCCTTCACAGTATTGCGACTGTGTTCTTCAACGTCACCACCACGTGACATCTGGTGGAGGTGCTTTTTGTTCATGTACCGGACGCCCCCGACAAGCCGTGATCATCTTTGTGCATCCATAAAGAGAGCATACAGGCAAAGCCCCTTCAGCAATGCTGCCAGCTCCAAAAGTCCCGCTTTGCACATTCTGAATGCTTTCTTCTTAAGACTTTGCTGGGTGCAAGCATTCTACTGTTAAAAATTTGTCATTGAGAGCACTGTTGGTTTGGTGGCAATACAGTTCAGAAGCAATTGCAACAAACCTCCCTTCCTGGTTGGTCTGGAGGCTCACGGTGCTCATGAAGCGACACTATGCTCCATTCACAAGCAAGGTGACTGGATGCCTCCAAGCCCTTGTTCGTTTATCACACTGTTCTGTTTGTAATAACCATGAGACCTGAAACCAAGCTCAAGTTCGGCTCTCGCGTGGTTACTGTGGAGGATCCATAATAAAAAGCACACAAAGAGAAAATTCAAGGGAAAGGATAAAGCCCCACTTAACACTTAGTATGGCTGCTGCCCATCCCCTTCTTTTAATTTGTCTGGTAGTGCTACATTGTTTTACTCTATCTAGGCATGAACTTCTGCAGTGCACAGCTTACTGCAGAAATCATAGGTGATGTTCCCAATCAGTGTCGGATTTTTATATACACTGTGCCCTGGCTCAAAGAGGCTCGAAACACTGCAATGGAATCTTCTAATAGTAAAGGTGCATGGAAGAAAAAAAAAGCTGTGCTGCAACAATCTTGGCAGCATCTTGTCCCCTCAATAAAAATTGTACTTCCATATCAACTTCAGCCCTCCAGTTTAGAGTAAAGTAGCAGTGCACTTATGAACAACGAATCAATTCTCAAAGAGCATGTGCAGTCCAGCCAAAACATGGGCATGAATCCGCGTTGTGCTCCTGCATTTAAAGTGAATAATGCGCTCCATAATGGCGAATGTGCTTTAGTAAGCTTCCCTGCAATATGAATTTGTAATGTACAAAAATTGTCAATGAAGCACAGATGCACTTGCAAATTATATCACAATTGAAAATAATGAGCACAGTGTAAACCTATGTGCCCTTTCCACTCTTAGAATGCTTTACTTCAGGATGCTTATTTCCACCCCTCTATTGCGGTGTAGCAAGCTACAAAAGAAACGTTCCGTGTGTGGGCTTTTTAAGGTTACCTTTCTTGCAATACACCAATGGTTCGCGGTGAATGCAGGATGTCTACCAAGTTGACATTTCCAAATTCCCTGAGTCTTCCAGGTTTTCCCTGATTGTATTTGCAAAATTCCTCGAGCGACACAAAACTTTGTTTGATGTCCAGAGACGGGTGACACCATGTCGCCCGACGGTGTCACTCTCTAGTAAGCATGTAAAAAAATAAAAGACCACTTAATTCTGCTTGAATAGTAAGGGGTAGTGTTTACGTTATTCAAAAAGAAAACAGAAGGGAGGAGTTAGTAAAATGTACAGCGAAAAAAAGATATATTGGAAAAAATTCGTATAGCTCATAATGAGACATTCTAAATACGAATAAAAACGAGATGCATAGAGAAGCAAATATTTTCTAAGATGAGCTATTTTTTATCAATTTTATCCCAAGGTGCCGGAGGCTTCATATAGAAGGCAAGTCAAGGTGGGAGAAGGCCTTTGAAATTTATAGTGACCTATCGTAAATACATAGTAACTAATATTCATTAATTCTTCAGTGAGTCGTGCTACATTTCTTCAATAAATATATTGAATCACCCGCTCAAATTACTTGCAAAGGTTAGTTATTGGGCCCCAGCATTACAACTTTTGCGATTGCTGCCGAAACCCCCTACTTCGCTTTCACGAAGGCACTACCCTCTTTGAAGGCACGTCAAAGAGGGCAATGCCTTCGTGAAAGCGGTCGTTTGAAGCGATACATTTCACTGAGAAGTGGAATGGGTGTACCTTAAGAAATCCGATTGTGCAATTTACTCAAAGCCTAATGTTCACTGTCTATTCATTGTAACCACTACACAGTAATGGCAAAAATAAGCTGCGCTCGCAAATGTTATGCCGTGACTGAAGGGGATGTTGCGAGATTTGCAGTTTGTTTCTCCGGTGTTCTCGGTGAGCTAAACAAGGCATCTTCTTTATTTCTAGGGGAAATTGGGGACATGGTATGGATAAGGTGTAGGCAATGCTCCAAATGGGTGGGTTAAATGCGCATTTTCAAGTAGAATAGGTATGCAAGTGGTCCATAGCCTTATTAGTATGTTTTACGAGTGCTGTAAGACTTAGACTGCTGCGCTTGCATAATTACAAAAGCAACTGAGATAAAATTGTGCGAACATAAGGGGAACAATACGCCAAGTTTATGTGTGATGGTAAATGCGTGTTGATCAAATACAGCATCGAAAAATTGTGAACAAGTGTTCGAAATTATCACGCTACTGTTATTGTCCCAAGAGACTTTAATATACTTTATACTTTGAAGGAATAGGCAGCATTTCAAGTGGGATGTGCCGCATAGTTTTAATATTTCTGGGTTATCGAGACACGTTACGAATAATCACTGAACCCTTATTTTTCTGTTCTTACTTTGTCATGCGTGATACGTTAGTTTCGACTGGTGTCCTCACTGAACTAATGAAGGTAGCTTCGTCAGGTTTGGTGACTATAAGGAAAAACTGATGAGTGATGTGGAGGTAAAGTTCAAAATAGATGGCTTTCGTAATAAATTACGTATGCGAGCACTCCAGCGTGTTTGAGTGCGTCTAACGAGAGCGGAAGAATTGAGCCCGCTGCTGTGGCAGCACTATAAAAGTCGCCAAGACCAAATTTAGCAAAAATTGGTGGTGCCCAATGGAAACTTCCTGTGCGAAATGGTTGGATCAAATACAGCCTTTGTAAAAATTTTCTTATTCAAGCATTAGAGCGTGTGATATGGCTGCTATCAACTGTGCTCCCCGGTGTCTCGACATAGCTGTAGTCTACAACAGGTTCATATTTTGTGGAAATTGGAGGGGGGCCATTGTAACTGCAATGTGTGACAAGATTTTTACATTCCTGGTCCGGTCAAAAGCGTAAACAGTAATGAGCCGTTCTTTTTCTTTCCTTATTTTCATGCGTCATAACACCTGCCTTCCTTGTTTGAGCGATGTCCTCCATGAACGAAACAATACATTTTGTTTATATTTGACAATAAGAAAAGGCCCGTTATCACCAATGTGTAGGCAAACTTCAAAGATAAAGAACTAATTATGATATTTTAGTGTATTACGCATGTAAGCTATTCGGAGCTTTATGGATGTGTTTTGCAAACAAAATTTATCCCATTGCCCTGGAATAACTGTGAACCCAACAGATATCAAATCTGGTGGAAATTGAGTGTGTGGGAAGGGGGGGGGGCGTTATAAAGCACTAAAGCATTGTATACCCCCTCAGCAGTTGTGGTGGTGGTTTTTAGCAGCTTCGCTGGACATCCACTGTCGTAGGGCCGGAATGGCGAGTCCATTTTTGTGTGTGTATGTGAATATTGCAAGTAACTTATGCTGATTGTACGTCGTCGCCTATAACCTCGATAGTACTATTACCTAAACTAGCGATACATTTATGTTGTAGACTTGAACGGCAAGTGAGTGAGTGAAGAAACTTTGTTGTGAATGCCTGCAGAACGATTAGCCTTCCCCTGTTAGGGAGGCGTTACCGTGACGCGGCCATGACGTCTTCGCGGCGTGTGGCGCCTCTACTTCGGCCGCGGCCTCACTATTCCCTTTGATCGACCGCGCCAGCCCCTCTTTTGGGGTGGCAGCCTCCCTCCAGTTTCGCTCGGTCGTTGCCTTTCGAGGGACGCCGAGATCTGCTGGACGGCCTGGGTTTGGACATCTTGGTCATAGCACCTCGTTGCGGCCTCGAGCCGCGGCGGGATCGTTGTTATCGTTGCAGCTTCGTGCGGATTCTTAGCACAGTCCCAAAGGATGTGAGCTGCAGTGGCTCTTTCCTTTCGGCACACACAACACAGATCACTTTCATAAACACTTCGACACACGCGCCTCATCAGCACCGGGGTGAATAACGACCCCGTCTGAAGTTGTCGATATACAACCGCCTCCTTTCGGGTCAAGCCGGGATGAGGTGGCGGCATAGTCCTTCGCTCTAGTCTGTACCATTTCACAATTTCGTTGTAGGAAGTCATTTACAATTCTTTGTTGAATTATTTAAATTCTTTGTAGCAAATGTGCCTTTTTATGTACGCTGTACTGCTGCTACTGGGTGCAATCCGAGACTACTGTGGGTGCACTCATTGCCTTTTGCCTCTGTATCATCTTGAGATGTTATATAGTCGCAAGAGAATGTAAATTCAGCTCATTTTTCGGGCCCCGTGGTTCACCATGTGTGATTTGATAAATAGGTCCATGTCAGTTAAATATACTTATAACAGAAGCGTGTACATATATATATATATATATATATATATATATATATATATATATATATATATATATATATATATATATATATATTGACACGTGAACTCGTTTATCTTTTACGGGTGAGCGCTTTTTGAAGAAATGGGCATGGGCAGGACATGTAACGAGGAGGGAAGATAACCGATGGTCATTAAGAGTTACGGACTGGATTCCAAAGGAAGCGTAGCAGGGGACGACAGAAAGTTAGGCGGGCGGATGAGATTAAGAAGTTTGCATGGACGGCATGGCCACAATTTGAGCATGACCGGGGTAGTTGGAGAAGTATGGGAGAGGCCTTTGCCCTGCAGTGGGCGTAACCAGGCTGATGATGATGATGCTTTTGACGTCTAAGAAATGTTAACGCTCAGTGCAGGACGCGTCTACATGTATCAGAAGTTTCTAGAATGTTATCGATGCTTCTATCTGCTGTCTATTGTCGCCGAACCTTGTGCAATCTGATTGCATGTATGCGCGACGCGAATGGTGTAGAACCTTGTGGAAGGCACGCGGGTCTCAGCGGTTACTCTCGAACATTCGACGACTGTTTTTTTAAAAGCCGACGTGATTGACCCGCTGATCAGATTTTGACGATCGCCAACTGTTTTCACGTTCTTTAAGTGTAGCTTGTTTTCTTGGGCAAAGTTTCGCTCAATAAAAGTTAGTTTCGTCTTTCACAGTATTGCTACTGTGTTCTTCATACGTCACTCAACGTGACAATATACAGAGAGAGAGAGAGCGAAAGGTTAGACTGTCTGCAGCTTGCCCTCCCCCCCCCCCATACACACAGACACTCTAGAAATAGTAGGGTACGCCAGTGCATGTATTTTACTGCCGCAGCACATCAGAAAAAGCTGTGAAGGCCTGCCAGTATACTTATTTCGCCAAATCCGTGCTCATCCTGTGACAGGAGGCAGCGGGTGCACGCGTATTTTACTAAGGAATACATACTGTGCCCCGTGACAATTGCCCCTTCCCGCGCTGGTTGAGCTTCACCGCAATAACTTGCGCACGCTTCACCGCGTAATATTGCTGTTGTGAGGTGAAGCTGACTTTCGACAACCGGCATTATGCAACGCGTCGTGCTTTCCGAGCTTCGAAGCCAATCGCGAGGACCACAAAGCTATAGTCGGTGCCATTGCTAACAGAGGCCAATTCTTTCAATCAAAAACACGGCACAGAACGGCAAGAAGCATAATAGCGAACGCAGCAGCAGCTAGGCCTAGCGGTGCTGCGGTGGTGACTATGGCTGCCAGCGGATCTGCGCGCGAGTGCGCTGGTTCGAGGAGCGACGAGGTAATCAACACGGCGGTGGTGGTTTTACTAATGCCGTTTCGGACCTTCCACGACGGCAAAAAGTCTGGAAAATCGGATGGCGAAGGGTTCTTGCATCTGAAATTTCAGACGTTATTATACATAGGCTCTATGGGGTACGTGGTGGTGCCGCGAAGCCGTCCGAATTATCGGGCGCACGGAAAGTCAGTCGTTGACTAAACACTGGCAACTCCTCCTACTCGAGCCAGCTTTACCACGACTTTCTTTCCCTTTCAATAAAGTAACAGCTAACTTTCCCTGATAGAAGCGCAAATTCCCTGAGTTTTCCCTGACTTTTCCAGAGTATTGAAAATCCCTGAGTATTCTCGGTTGGTAGACACCCTGGAATCCTAAGCAATGTACTGCGGTGAAGCATACTAAAAGCGGAAAGAGGGCCACTGTTACTGGACATAATAACAGTTCATTAACTATACACTCATGCACGCGCCGCCTCTCAGGTCGCCTGGGTGATATGCTGGGTGATAGCGGCCCCCTCCCATTTTTAGTATGCTTTACCGCATAAGGAAAATGTACTGCAGCGAAGAAGCAGTACATTTGGATTGAGTGAACAAACAAATGGTTTTTACAACAGTACACAAATAAATGCGCACCATGCATCAGTCTACCACACCGAAGAGCGTCGTAACAAAATGCAGCTGATTCACGCGGGCAGTGTATTCCACTTATCAGTCGTAAAGGGTACTATGGGTATTACAAAATTTCAGACACACAGAAGTACGTTTATATTGTTACACACGAGGTGTTTAATGCAGAACCAGATGAATCTGGTTCATAGGCGCGTTTCGAGCGGTCCCGAGGCAGCTTGGCTCACATCGTTTTCTTCTTTCTTCCACCTCGTTGTCTGCGCGGCAGCCGTGGATCATAACAGAGCTTAAGACATTTCCCCGCTGGCCGAAGAAGCCCACCGAGCAAGTCAACAATCTCGTGGGTTGTAACGCCTCAGACGCGCGACATATGTCACTTCAACCTTGGCCGAGCGTCGTCCAATGCTCGTGAGACGCGCAATGCAATAGTTCACTTCGCTGAGGCGCTCCAGAATAACGTAGGGGCCGACGTAGTGGGTGAGAAACTTCTGGCACAAGCCACGCTTTCGCAACGCCGGCCAGAGCCAGGTATCCAGGATCGAAGCAAACGTGGCGATGACGCCCGTCATAGCGTATCTTGGACCGGTCCTACGATGCCAGGGTGCGTAGCATAGCGAGGTGTCGCGCTTCGTCTGCTCGACAGAGGATCTCATCAATCAATTCGTTGTCAGAGCGAAGTAGGGTAATATGGTGTCGAGGGTGTAGCGCGGCGGACGAGCATAAAGAAGGAAAAATGGAGAGTAACCAGTAGTCTCGTGTCTCGCGGTATTGAAGGCATAGATAATGAAAGGCAAGATACTGCCCAATTCTTGTGTGCTGAATCGACGTACATGGACAGCATGTTGGCAAGCGTTCTGTTTGTGCGCCCGACCAGACCATTACGTTGCGGATGGTAGAGCGTAGAATGGCGGAAGCTACATTTACACAGACGAAGGATTTCTTCAACTACGTCCGCGGTAAACTGTCGCCCACGATCACTGATTACTATGCGAGGAGGTCCATGTCGGAGTATAGCGTGAGCCAGCAAAAAGATGTAGCTGTGGCCGATGGCAACGCGGTGGTCTCACAATAGCGGGTAAGGTGATCTACGCAAACGATAACCCAACGATTGTCCTTGGAGGATCGCTGGAAAGGGCTCAGAAGATTTTCAAAGGGGACTGACGCTAGAAGGGGGAACTGGTTGAAATAGGCCATGTGGCGCTTGTGGCGGACGCTTGTAGCGCTGGCATTGAGAGCAGCTGGAGACGTACCGTTGTGTATCCTTCCGCATCTTAGGCCAGCAAAAACGTTCTTGAGCCCGGTAGAGCGTACGGGTGGGACCACGATGACCGGAAGTTGGGTCATCGTGCATGGCGTATAATACTTGGTTGCGAAGGTTCTTGGGGACAACTAAAAGGTAGCGTGCACCGGTGGTCGAGTAGCTCTTCTTATACAGCGCGCCACCATCACTTAGGCGAAAGCGACTGCCTGCAGGTGACTCCTGTGCTGCCGCGAAGAGCGGTTGTAAGCTCTCGTCCTTGTGCTGCTCGGATATGACAGTACTCATATCCAGAAATTCCGGATACACAGAAGCGATGTATTCATCAAAATTGCCCGCATCACATTCGGTTGTTTGAAGTGGCATCCAAGAAAAACAATCAGCGTCAGCATGTCGCCGGCCACTTTTGTAGCAAATAACGAAATCATATTCATGTAGACGGAGGGCCCAGCGCGCCAGTCGTTCTGAGGGATCCCGCAGATTCACAAGCCAGCATAGCGAATGATGATCTGTTATTCCAGTGAAGGGGTGCCCGTAGAGATACGAACGAAACCGTCGCACTGCGAAGATGACCGCCAGACACTCTTGTCACTCTTGTTCGGTGACTGTGTAGTTGCGCTCGGAGCGCTCAAGTACCGGCTATCGCACGAGATCACGTGCTCACTGTCGCCAACACGCTGAACTAGCAAAGCACCGATGCCTACGCCACTGGCGTCGGTGTGAATCTCAGTTGGTGATAAAGGATCAAAGTGGCGAAGAATCGGTTGGGACGTCAACAGGAACTTGAGCTGGCGAAACGATGCGTCGCAATCTGCAGCACACTCAAAGGGAACGCCTTTTTGGAGAAGGCGTGTGGGGGGATGAGCCATGTCAGCAAACTGGGGAATGAATCGGAGAAAGTAAGAGCACAAGCCCAAGAAACTTCGTAACTGCTTGACAGAGTTGGGTACCTTAAATGCTTCTACGGCCGCAGTCTTTTGTGGATCTGGTCGGATGCCTTCTTTAGCGACCAGATGTCCTAGCCAAAGAGTTTGTCGTTCCCCAAAACGCCATTTTTTTTAATTGAGCACAAGACCCGCTTTCTCCAAGCAGTTCAAGACCAAGTCTAAACGTTTGCTGTGCTCGCTAAACGTTCGCCTGAAGATCACAACGTCGTCTAAGTAGCACATGCAAACTTCCCATTTTAAGCCGCGTAATATCGTGTCCATGAACCTTTCGAACGTTGCGGGTGCGTTACACAACCCGAAAGGCATCACGTTAAACTAAAAATCATCCGTCGGGCGTTACAAATACTGCCTTTTCTCTGTCGTTCTTGTGTATAGGAATTTTCCAGTAACCTGACCGTAATAAATAGAGGAAAAGTAAGATGCCGCGAAGAGCCAGTCGATGGCGTCGTCAATTCGTGGGAGCGGATATACATCTTTCTTAGCAACGGCGTTTAGGCGACGATAATCAACGCAGAACCGCCACGTACCGTCTTTCTTCTTCACCAATATCACGGGGGCTGCCCAAGGACTGGATGATTCTCGAATGACGCCTTTGCATAGCATTTCTTGGACTTGATCCCTGATTATCTTGCGTTCTGACGGGGACACACGATAGGGTTTTTGTCTGATTGGCTGGGCGGCTCCTGTGTTGATGCGGTGACGAGTTCTGGACGCAGGAATTGATGGCGGTCCATCGCGCTGCGCAAAGTCGAATACCGAGGTATGTTTCGTAAGCAGGGCCATCAAAACTTGACTCTCGTTATCGTTGAGTGACTTATCAATCATGGAAAGTATCTTCGAGCTCCCGGGGCTCGAGACACTGGTTGCTCCTCCATCGGGGAGCTCTGCAAGTACTGCCACCGATACGGGCGAGTCTTCCTGAAACGCGGCAATCTTTAGGCCTTGAGGTAGCACTGCCGCTTCAGTGGAACTGTTTAGCGCCCACAGCCCCGCGCATCCATTGGCCACTGAAACCCCGCAGTGCGGAACTAACACGTTTTTCTTGAGGCAGTTCCGATGTACAGGTTCCATTGCAGCATCGAATGAGATAGGAGTCGGAGATGAACAGGTGACGGCAACACGCATCGCGGATAAGGCGGGCACAACTGTGTCATCAGACAAGCACAACACACTCTCCGAGCAAGCTGCACCTTCAAAGAGCAGAAACGAAACACTGGTGTCGACACCGAGTTCTGCCGTCCGGCAGTCAACATTGGCACCACACAATTGCAAAAAGTCATTCCGCAGAATCACGTCATGCGAGGAGCGACGAAGAACAGTAAACTCTGCATTAAAAACTTTTCCGGGTATAATGATTCACTAGTGACTCCACGGAAACTTGTGCACTGGTCCCAACGAAACATAACCTTGTGTCCCAGAAAGCCTTTAAACCCCACACTCATGACCGAGACAGTTGCTCCCGTGCCGACTAAAGCCATTGTAGACCCCATCAGTACACGAAACTTATTCTTCAGCATTAAAACAGTTGGAGGCAGTCGAGTCGGCAGCGGACATTTTCCTGCTACCTCGCCTCCATCGGCCGCGCTGGCTAGTTTCCCGGCGGGGGCGACACGAAACGGCGCCGAGGCGATGGTGACCTGAATCGCGGCCGAGAGGATGGTGATTGGGACGCTCGGAAGGCTGGTGGTGGCGTCAGAGTACGGTCGGAGGCACGGGAGCGGTAGCGGTTCCGGGTTCTTTCTTCTCCAGCTGAGTAGGTCTCCTGGGCGGTGCATCGGTCCTCTCAGAAGTGGCTTCCTGAAGTGGAGTCTGCTGGCCATTTAGTGCGCAGTGTACGACCACTAGACCGCTGTTAAGAACGGCCAGCTGCAGTGCAAGTTTGCCAGCCATTTACGCCAGCGGTGGCAACCTCATCTTGGAATGCCGCTGCCAACCTCTAGCCACGGCGTGACTAAGTCGACTTTGTGTCAGGAACAATACGCACGTCCTCCACTCTCCGTCGCTTCAGCTAGGGTGCGTTTGACGAAGCAGGCTTTGTGCTGAAACCGCCACCGTTACGCTCGAGCCTCGTCGCCGTTCTGACTGAAGGTGTTCGACGAAGCAGGCTTTGTGCGCAACACGACAACGCGGACCTGATCTCCTACCCGGGCGCGCTACCCGGGGCGGCTCCGAGTTCTACGAAATTCATGTGGTGTCGGTTTCGGACCGCGAACACGTGTGTGTGTGCATGTGTGTGTGTAAACCGTCCCGCGGAGAGGCGCGGCTAGTTTACGGGGACTTAACGAACGTTCGCGTCACCTTGTATCGCAGGAGGACCGAGTGTTTAAAAACTGCTGGTGTGTGGATGCTCGACACACTTTCTTAAGCAGTCATGTTAGACTCAGACACTCTCTCAAACAGTCGTGTTAGACTGACGTACTTTCTCTCGCAGTCATGCTAGACCGATTAAGTGCGTGTAAATACTGCAAATAAACCCATATTCCTCGTTCTCGATGAGAAGCAGTCCTTCCCTTCATCAACGTCCTCAGCGTGGATAAGTTGGACGACGGCATGGGCCAGCTACCTTCGCATTCATGCCGGACTCCAATGTTGACAATGGATCACGAGCGATGGGATTGAGCCCCCAATCCTGACACCGCATAGTCGGCGCTAACGGTCCGTAGTTCGATGCTCGGCGTCGGCTACAGTACCTAGCTATATGGCCAGGCATCCCAGAGAAGTAACACACTGGCAAAGGGCGAACTTCAGAATGCGGATTGAAGTATTCTGCCGAAGACATCGGTTGAGGGTAACAAGGCTCTTCCCCTTGAAAGTCGTAGGTAGCGGCAAGTCTTCGTGGACGAAAGCTGCGTGGGCGTGCATCAAAACGTTGAGGCGGCGAAGCATTGCGTGGTGGTTCGGTGGTACCGTAATTCGGTTCATCTCTGGAGCCGTTAAGATCCGCGACGTTCACCGAGTAGTCCCAAGTAGCCGAAAGGGGTTCCCAGAGTGCCTTAATTGGAAAACGGAGGAGCTGCAGCGTGGCGCCGCATAGCGTGCCTGTTCGTCATGCCGCTGGAGCCCCTCGCGGACTATCTGGCGGTTGGCGGACAAAAGGGCTGGGCGCGGAGGACTCATGTCAACACTTGCTACAGTCGTTATATTGGCCAGCCGTCCAAACTTTGGTGTAATTCGGCGAGTCTTCAGCACCTCGAACGTACGGCATTTCCGTATCAGTTCTGATAAAGTGTTCAAGTTCTCTTTACCAATGAGGAAGTTGTACACGTCTTCCGCTATTCCTTTTACGGCGTGCCCCACTTTATCTTCCTCTGTCATTTCAGGGTTGACGGTTCGGCACAGCTTCAAAATTTATTCGATATAGGTAGTGCAAATCTCGCCGGGTACCTGAGCTCTCTGGGCTAAGGTGAATTCCGCACGTTTCTTTTTTGCGTCCGAGTCACCGAAACACTTCTTGATCTCTTCAACGAAGCGTGACCATGTAGTTAGCATGCCCGCGTGGTTGTCATACCATACCAACGCCGTGCCGGCCAAGAAGAAAACAACGTTCCTAAGCTGACTGGTAGCGTTCCAGTTATTGTATTGGCTTACCCTTTCGTAATAGGTTAGCCACTCAACCACATCTTCCTCTGCCTTCGCCGAGAACGTGCGTGGCTCTCGGTAGTGCTGGATAGGGACTGGGCTCGCCAAGGCACTGCTGGTTAGGGTATTTAACTCTGTGGTCATGATTTAGCGCGACGGCGAATGTCCGGCAAGGCGACGGCTTCGGCGTAGTTCTTGTGCTGATGGCTCCGTTGTAGGTCGTGCGAGTTACCCCGCACAGCTCCACCAAATGTTACACACGAGATGTTTCATGCAGAACTAGATGAATCTGGTTGATAGGCGCGTTTCGAGCAGTCCCGAGGCAACTTGGCTCACGTCGTTCTCTTCTTTCTTCCACCTCGTTGTCTGCTCGGCAGCCGTGGATCATAACAGAGCTCATGGAAGAAATTGTCGAAGCCCAGCAGCGCGCCCAGCTTGCTAGGCTTTCGACGACGCCTCCGGGGCGCACGATCCTAGGGAAGCTAGGTTTTTTTTCTCAAGGAAACATAAAGACTTTGCGGACCTCCCACGGGACATCCGTGCCAAGATCACGGTACGACCTGTGCCCAGAAACGTACACCCCGAAAACAACATGGGCAGACGACAAGCGAGAGGACAATTCCTCCTTAATCAAGCCTCGGCGAACCGCGAACGCTCAGCTTTTGTGGACGCGGCTGCATACGCGGGAAACGAAGCTTTCGCAGTGGCGGTTGTGGACGGCCGCGGATCCACAAGACATGCAGCCACGGTAATCGCAAGGAAGCCTGAACAGGCCGAACAGGTTGCGATCGCTGTTGAGCTCACCGATGACAATCTTTGCCATATCTACAGCGACTCCATAGCCGCTATCAGAGCTTTCCAAAAGGGCACGGTCTGCGCACAGGCTCTCAGAATTGTTACAAAGAAAGAGATTAAGAAACACGCCATATACTGGTTCCCGGCACACTTAGGACCAAAGATCGGCGACGTCCCCAACCTTAACGAGGCGGCTCACGAGGGTGCGCGCGCGCTTACAGACCACGCTGCTTCACCCGACCACTCGGAGAACAAGGACACCCCCACTACATACAATGAAATCACTACACACTACTACCTACAACGTAGATAGTATAGCACGCCACACCGCAAGCTCACTCGAGCTCAAGCGGTTACACTCGGAATGCTACAAAAACACATATCCCACGCGAAACAGACTACACCATTACATGCCTGAGCTCTACGCCAAGTCTTATTGCACCAATTGCAATACATCCCTTAACGTTTATCATTTACTCTGGCCGTGCTCGCAAGCTCACGTAAACTACGAACAGGACAAGCGCAAGTTTGAAGAAGTAATCCGGAGCGAAGAACTCGCTCCCCAACTCTGGGCCGTCCAGCAGGTCCACGACGCCGCCAGGAAACTCAGCCTCCCGGTTCCGTCGCGGGAGACGCCCATTCCATGAGAGCCCAACGCTCTCGTGGCCTGCAGGACCTCGAATAAAGTTGATTTCCTTCCTTCCTTCGTGACAATATGTTTACGTTCGTACTCTTTGCGTAATAACACTGCCAGAACTTCCACAATAGGAAGTAATTTACAACACACGAACGCAAAGAACACAGACATATGCCTCGTTTTAAACTCTGACGTCATGCAAAGGACATATAGCACGGAAAAACGTGCACATGATGTGTGTTAGCATCGTAAACTTCATACTAGGCAAGGAGCCCACTACAGTCCCGCGACAGCCGCTAATGAGACCAAAACGGGAACACATGTCTGTGAACGCGCAAATGGAGCCCCCTAACCACTCTGCTCCTCCACCACCCCCGCTGCACGGCTGCACCACTCGTTTCAAGCACATCACACCGAACACGCATTCAGCGCTGAACAGTGGGCGGACGACGCAGTCGCATTTACATTACTTGTAGCGAGGAGCACATCCCCTGATGTCCGTCAAGCAAAGTCGGACATGGCGACGCCACATCACGGCTCGCAGAACTTCGCTGCCGAGGTGCTAGGCCACTTCGACATTTCACTTGTCACCACGGCCCAGTTCTCAAGGAAGTACGGGTCACACAATGCAGATTCTGTACTGCCAAAGCTCACCGAGGCCAAAGCCGCACTGCTGCATCACCACTACTCATGGCTTTCCGCCAAGTAACACAGAACCTACAAGCAACACACAACCAACGCAAGCACAATCGTATCAGCAACGTTGAACAACGCGCGGCCCGTGCGCGCCAGTGAACGTTTACGCCGAGGACGAACACGCCACGGCGTCGCACGGCGCCACCACCGCACCTTCTAAAAAATCCGTAAACGATCCTATCCCTAGGCAATGCCTCCCTAGGCATTTAAGGTCACGTGAGGGATTTTTGTACGACGCACGCGCATGGAGCTGTAGAACGCTCAGAACGCTCATGAGAACCCCTGTAAAGTCCCTGAAGCCATAGAGTTTCCTACAAGAATTACTAGAGGGAACTCTGGCGCTAGTGTCTACGGGAGCTGCAATGGGAGCGGTTGTCCCAGCATGGGAATTATGGGAAGTACATGGATTTGCCTAAACTTCGTCCTTTTTGGCTTCAAACGGCTTTGTGACTTTTGAAACTCGTCATGTTCAACAGCGTATTCCGTAATAAATAATTAAATAAACATCATTAAAATTGCCCTACGGCAGGATTCGAGCACAGGGACTCTAGTACAGAAGCCTGATATTGAAACCATTAAGCCACGGACGCACGTATCGACAAGCGAATGAAACACCCTTATGAATTTATCGTGGGCATGCCAGTGCCTTGAGACGCTTGGCGCGTTTCGATTTGGCCACCTGGACAAGCTCAATCGTGGGAATTAATAGCATTTGTACGCGTTCCCCGCGTCTTCTGCACTTCGAAGAATATAGATTGCGCTGAAATATACGACAATAAGATTTATATAGCCTAATATACAAAGCTACAAGAACGTCTGAATCCACAAGCACGAAGATCAGACAAATCCATGTACTTCCCATCATTCCCATGGTAGGACATAAAGCCCCTCAATTTTTCAAAAGTAGCGCCATTCTTAGATCTTTCCGCCACCCCGCTCACCCTGGCGCGTCCTCCTCCACGCCTCCTGTCGCCCCAGCCTCCTCTGCTCCCCCATTGGCCAATCTGTGTCACGTGGGAGCAGGCGCCGCGCTTTAGTATATTTTTTCTTGCTAGCGCGGAGCAGGCGCCGCGCTTTTGTATATTTTTTTCTTTCCAGCGCGCGCCGACCTCCATTGTTGGGCCTGCGCGACGAAAGTACGGCAGGCGCACTGACGGAATGCGTTAGCGTAATAGAATGTGTAGGGCCGAGAACTTAATTGCGATGCCATGCTGCTGCGCCTTCGGTTGCCGCAACAGACACAGCGAGGGCAAAAAGCTTTTTGCTTTGCCGTCCGGCGGGCGCAACGCAAAGTGTGGATCGCAGGATCGGGCGGGCTGACATCGAGGAAGTGGCAAAGAACGCACGGCTTGGTGAAGTAAGGGCCACGGCTACTCACAACCTCTTATTTTGAGCCTAGTTCACGCCTTCCGCTTCGAAAAAGTGTGTGTTCATGCTCTGCGTGGTTTTTGGCGCGGTAAATGACTTTTTTTTTTTTTCGAATGTGCTCTCTTTGTTTCATGTAGTTTCGTCTTTCGGTGAAATGCACGCATCTGCAGCTGGCCTGTGACATTAGAGCGACTTTATTCAGGGTGTCTTTTGAGCTCCAGCACAATCTCTAGCACATTCTCGACGCTTTTGCAAGGCTCAATATGACTTAGGATGCAGTCTTTTAGCTTCGAATGTACGCCCGCCTGTATTGATTTGGTTTGTGGTGATTAACGTTTTTAACGTTCCGAAGCGACTAACGCTAGGGTGCAGGTCGTAGTGCATGGCTCCGGATAACTTTATCCAGCTCGCCTGGGGATGTTTAACGTGCACTTTGATCGTAGAGTCGTACGTGGGCCGGTAAATTCCTCGTTGGCGTTTCATAAGACTCGCGCGGGCGCGCTAGCGCTGCTTTAGAAGTTGGCACCTCGGCGCGATTGTATTTCTTCAATAAATTTTATGTACTAGTTGTAACACCTTGTCATTATTTCGTATTATTGATGGCGCCTCCTGGGCACCAAAGCGGGAACGGGAACACCAAAGCTAGAACCAGGGCTGGATGGGGCTCGCCGAAGCCTGTGCATGCCAAGGGGGTATAAGATCGCGGACAGCCAATTTTGTATGCGAACACTCCCTGCGACGCCTGCATTATTGTAATGTCACGTGCTCTTCAGAGGCCTCCGTTAGCCATTACATGTGCCCTCCTGGAGGAGAACTTGTAGAAAAAAAAAAAGAAATCGTCACGATTACCAAAGCACCCCACAATGAAAAAAAACGGCCCTGTTGCCAGGCATTGCTGACCGCACACAGCCGGAATGGCTGTGTGCAGTCAGCAATCTCTCACGCGCCGGCCGAACAAAAGTATCCTGCAGGTACGTAAATGAACCTACGAAACCACGTACACATACTCTCACGCTGTCAACACCTGAAACTTTGGTAATTACGCGCGTGTTTGAGTACACCGCGTGCTTGCGTCGTGTTTCAGCAACACGAACTCTCAATGACGCGCGCTTTACGCCTTAAATACACCTTGAATAATGGTCCTTTTCGCTATTTCTTCCGCATTTCCGACACGAAATTCTAAAGGCCAATTACCAACTGACGAAGAAAGATCTCGATTGAAAAAACTGCTCCGCAGGGCTCGAACGGACTTTTCTGCGGATTCCCTCCCGTAGAGTGTTAGCCGTCGTCTGCTACGGCAGGCCCACCACCGGCGGCGCCACCGTCGAGGCCGCGCCGAGCGGAGGAGGAGGGAAGTGAATGGCGCTACTTTGGGAGATTGAGGGGCTTTAGTAGGACAACGACTGCAGCGCCAGAGTTCCCTCTAGTAATTTTTGTAGGAAACTCTATGCCTGAAGCCCCTGTAGACACTAGCGCCACATTTCTCTCTAGGGTATTAGAAACTCTATGCCCCATAGAGTTTCTCATGCTATGCCCATAAAAGAACCCGTGCCAGTTACTCCACGTTCTGGTACGCGAGGAAGACGGAAACATGAATGGAATGTTGCACTGCAGTTTTTTGCCTTTTCCTGTACTAATGCTTCTCGTAAATCTGAGAACAGGGTGCCGCATGGGGCCGATATGTTTTGTTTGTTTGAAGCGGCAAGGATAAAGTTTACGTATGTTTTTGCGGTCTGCGTTCCGCAGCACCAACTAATGAAAAACTATATGGGCAAAATTACACACGAGAGATGCATATCTGCTTTCAGACAAGAAAAATATTTGTTCTGGAAAGGGAATCGTGCAATAACATAATAGAATAAAAGACGACACTGCGGCCGCGGCCGCAGTGCACGCGCAGTCACCGAAAGACATTAAAAATCACTAAAACGACATAAAGAAAAGAAAGAAAAGCATCTATTCCTAAGGCATAAATACATGCTATATCCAATTATAAACACAATTTGAGCGGTCTGATCGCAGACAGTAGTGCCCGAGGCAGTGCGAACGACCCCGCCGAGCAGAATCGCCAGCAGTTTCCAACGGCGCGACCTTGACGCGGCCCAGTCCACTTCGATCGCAGCGCCGCCACAGTACCTTTCGTCGTCGCGCGCCTCACTGCAAAGCATGCGCCGCCCAACCGCTCGTTTCACTCAACCGCATTCTAGTATACTCTAGACAAAACCAACAGAGCCGCGGTAGAGTAGCGAGAGCAAAAGTAGTAGCTTTTTGAACTAGTTTTCCTATTCTCACCCTCCTTCCGCTAGAAGCGTTTCGCCGGACTGTATCTTTTGCTAGTGTAATTTCTGAGTAGGGAGACGTCGGTTTGTCGGCGACGTGCATGGCGACACGATCGTACGATTCGTGAGTCGGCGTCGCTTCATCCTCGACCTGTGTCTTCCCGGTGAGTGCGCGGTCCGTGGCACACCGGTTTGTGCGGGTCGCCGCGTCCGATGCGGCGGCGAGTGCTTCGTCACAGCGCCCAGCCCGCGCCCAGCTGATCCTCGGGAGGAAAGCGGCCGACTCCCAATGCGGGGAGACCCCCGGCAGCCGTCGTGCGAGCTCCGCTGCGCGGAAAGCCGACCATGGCAACAACGGCGAGGACCACTGGCCTACTGCTGCTGGAGCGCAGCGCTGCATTGGGGTCAGGCCCCGTGCCGCTGGCGCGGCGCTCCATTGCCTACGCCAGCAAGGGTGCCACAGAAATAAACCCGCAGCCCAAGGATAAGTCACGCACCGTGCAGTCCTTCTACAACCAGTCGGCCATCGACGTCGCCGCCGCTAAGGTGCGTCTCCCGTGATTATGCGATGCGGAACGCTCTCTTTCGTCCCCGGGACTCGCTCGCCGGTTGCGTAACAGGCGTTTAATTTGAATAGCACGTTACCCGCTCCTCCATTGCGTCATTCGCTTCAACGGACGCAGCGCTTTGAGGACGAAGCGGGAGCCCGCGTGGCGCGAGTCTAGCTCCCGAAACAAACGCGCTGCCCTTTGGTCCTAAATCTTTTGCGCAATACCGGTGCGAGTGCTCTGCTTCTGTTTTGGAGGCGAGCTTCGTGTGCGCTTGAGGCGCTGCGCCTGACGTTTTCGCCGGCGCGAGCGGAAAAAGCGGCTTCTTTCCGGATCGCGCGTATGCAGCACGCGGTGTGCACGTGCAGTCGGTGCAGCTGCTTCCCGGCATGTTCCCGGCCAGCATTGCGCTCCCTCTTGTTAACGGCTGTGCCATGCCCGCGATGACGGATCGCTGACACGCCGCAAGTTTAGCGATGGCCCGTTAACTCTTTTCGCTGCTTTTCAGCGCAGCGTGACATTTTTCTCGTCGTCAGCAACGAACGAAACTCGTTCAGCATAACGCACAAATTCGAACGGATTCCCAGTGTGTACTTGACCAATGATGCTGAGAGAATAAAGCCATGTTTGTCTGCGTGTATCGCCCCAGATGCCAAGTCGGGCTCGGGATTGTTGCGCGCAGTCTAGCCTAAAAAATATACTTGCGGTGCATTTTTATTTTTCTGAATTTGTATCATTGTTGATCTGCATATTGTGCCGTACTTCCCGTACGCGTACAATATGTTGCAGCCCATCTGCGCAAGATAACTATTGTCGTGGTTTCTTTGATACGATCAGATAAAGAGAAGCCTTGCGGCCATGCGCCTAAGCGTATGATTCCTTCTAGCGCAGTTTGGGTGATTCAGCTCGCTGTGGTGGGAAATCATGGTTTCACGCCGATACGAATATATTTGTTCCCTTGAAATTCAGACAGCACCTCTCGCCCTTACTCGCCCTAGTGTGAGCACACAGTGATCCTGTCTGTATTTCTGTGATGTTCCCAATTGTCCCATTAATTAGCAGCGCCTCCAGGCATCGTGATGCCAGATGTTGTCATTGTTAGCTACTTTCGAATCCACTCTTAGTGACAACAATTTCAGTATTTGATTGCCACGAAGCCTAAGCAGACAAATTTTTTCAAAGCGCCCGATTACGATGTCACTTGACCGAATCAACTATGATCACCGGAGGTTCTCATGGTGTGCACCCAACGTGCACGGTACGCGAGTGTCTTTTCGCATGCAGCCATCTCAGCCAGTGTCAAACTCGCGACCTCAAATCACTGGCATCTGTTTCCGTAAGATCAGTGGTATAAATATTCACAAAAGAGGCATGAAAAACCAGATACAAAAATCACTGTTATAAAACGACTAAAAAAGAGCAAGCTTATGAACAAAACAGCACCCTTGTCAAATTGTAGCTTTTTTGTTGACAAAGACGAAGAATTATGCTGACGGGGGCATAATTTGTCATAGTGCTCTATGTCACCATCTTTTATTCGCTCTTTCCTGAGCCTGCAACATTTGGTTCTCTCGGGACAATGGAGAAACCTCCAGGCTTCAGCCCACACACTTTATATCTTGCCTGCACGTAAACCCTAGGGCACCCTCGATCCACTCTAAATTTAATGTGAGCACAAATATTCAATTCTCATTGGGTGCCGTGTTCCATTATAAACAGTGCCTGTTCAAAGCAATTGGAAACTGTAGTGCCAGCTAAGATGCAGATAGAGAATCAAACGCATGCACACCTGCATCTAATTCTTCTGTGGTAAACAGACCTGGACTGAGAGAAATGTGTACATCTGTTGCGCTAGCACCAACGGGCAGTGCAGCTTCTCCGTATATAACTTGCACGAATCGTATCTGGAGGCATTCTTTTCTCAGTAATGCACCGAGTGTATGCTCGTGCCTGCGAACCTGAGCGTGATCACTACTTCCACCCTGCCATGCCACTCCACACTTACCCCCTTTACGACATGGAAGCAGAGCTGGGGGCAGGGAGAAAACGTAGGCCGATTCGCTCACGTTGATGTGCCTTTTTTTGGAGCGCACATATTTTTTTTTCTTTTGCATGCATGACTTTTCCAACTGCTGCCAACTCTGTGCTGAGGTACTGCATTCACTGCACAGAATTCAGCATGTCTAGCGACCTGAAAAGGCTACAAAAGTTAGGGAAATTCTTAGCACCTGGAAAAGTCATGGAATTACCAGGGAATATTTTAGTTTTATTGTTAGGTAAGGATTGAAGGTCTTGGGAAATTACTGATTAAGTTATTGAGTTTGCAAATTCATGTGGGTTGGTTTCCCATAATGTTATTACACTCTTTGCAGCACTGCAAGTCAGCTCTCCTGCATAGTAATTGTTTTCAGGCACCATAGTGAAGGAATAGATTTGTAAATTATGTGAAGCACTGGCTCAACACAAGCACGCACTTTGCACTTGCAATATACCACCACTGTCTACTGCAGTATAGTTTATGTGCAGGGCTTGCCATATGTGAAGCATCTTGTATGTTGCAATTAAGGATAATGATAAAAATTATGAAGTTTTACGTGCCAAAACGTCTTCCTGATTATGAGGCACGCCGCAGTGGAGGACTCCAGAAATTCAGACAACCAGGGGTTCTTTAATGCGCACCTAAATCTAAGTACATGGGTGTTTCCGCATTTCGCTCCCATCGAAATGCGGCTGCCGTGGCCGGGATATAAGGATAATGATAGTCACAGGGGGTGAACCTGTCACATAAGGTACGCATGAATGACGAACCAAAGGCTTCAGTTTGCTGTGGAGCCGTATTAATTATTTTTTTTTTTTGATGAGTTGATGTTGCATAGCAACTGCATTGTACCCAATAAAAGCATGTGGTTAATATTTGTTATCATAAATATTATTATAGATTGCTAATATGTCATAATATTATCCTGTGCCAACCATTTCTAACTAGGGCCTGTGAATTTCTTAATTTCATCACCCCACCTAGTCTTCCGCCATCCTTGACTACGCTTCCCTTCTCTTTGTACCCATTCTGTCACCCTAATGGTGCAACGGTTATCTAATCTGCGCATTACATGACCTGCCCAGCTCCATTTCTTTCTCATGATATCAATTACAATATTGTCTATACCCGTTTGCTATCTGATCCAAACCACTCTCTTTCTCTCTCTTAACGTTAGGCCCAGCAATCTTTGTTCCATCATTCTTTGCGCGGTCCTTAACTTGTTCTCAAGCTTCTTTTTCAGTCTGCCCCATATGTTAGGACCGGTAAAATCACTAATTGTACGCCTTTCTTTTTAATGATAATAGTAAGCTTCCAGTCACGATCTGGCAGTGTTTGCCGTATGCGCTTCCAACCCATTTTATTCTTCTGTAAATTTCCTTGTCATGATCAGGGTACCCTGTGAGTAGTTGACCTAGGTAGACATACTCCTTCACAGACTCTAGAGGCTTACTGGCGAGCCTGAACCCTTGTTCCCTTTCCCCGGCTATTAATCATTGTCTTGGTCTTCTGCATATTAATCTTCAACCCCACTCTTACCCTCTCTCTGTCAAGGGCCTCAATCGTTTGTTGTAACTCGTCCCCAGTGTTGCTGAACAGGACAATGTCGCCTGCAAATCGAAGGTTGCCGAGTTATTCGCCGTTGATTCTCATTCCTAAGCCTTCCCATTTTAATAGCTTGAATACTTCTTCCAAGCACACAGTGAATAGCATTGGAGAGATTGTGTCTCCTTGTCTGACCCTTTTCTTTATAGGTATCTTCCTACTTGTTGAAAATTAAGGTACCTGTGGAATGTCTGTAGATATTTTCCAAGATATTTACGTAAGCGTCCTGTGCTCCTTGATTACGTAATACCTCTATGGCTGCCGGTATCTCTACTGAATCAAATGCCTCTTTGTAATCTATAAAAGCCATATAGAGAGGCTGATTGTACTCTGGGGATTTCTCGATTATCTGATTGATGACATGGATGTGATCCATTGTAAAGTATCCCTTCCTGAAACCACCCCTGTGCCGTTGGTTGACTAAGTCCAGTGTTGCCCTTATTCTATTAGAGATTATCTTGGCGAATATCTTATATAATACTGGAAATAGGCTAACGGAGCCTATAATTTTTCAATTCTTTAGCATCTCCCTTTTTGTGGATTAGTATAATGTTGGCATTCTTCCAGTTCTCTAGGACCCTTGAAGTCGATAGACCGTTTGTATAAAGGGCCACCAGTATTTCAAGCAATATGTCTCCTCCATCTTTGATTAAATCGAATTTTATTCCATCTACTCCTGCTGCTTTTCCCTGTTTCAGGTCTTGCAAGGTCCTTCTAACTTCATCACTAGTTATAGAATGAGCCTCTGTGACCTGTTCATTACTACTACGAATGGAGGTATCGTGGTTGCTCTGAGTACTGTACAGGTCAGTATAGAATTATTCTACTGCTTTTACTGTATCTTCGAGATTGCTGATGATATTACCCTGCTTATCTCTCAGTGCATACATCTTGGTTTGTTCTATGCCAAGTTTCCTTCTCACTGATTTCATGCTGTGACCACTTTTTACTGCTTCCTCAGTCTTTCTCACGTCATAATTTCGAATATCCCATATTTTCTCCTTGTTGATCAGTTTTGACAGTTACGCAAATTCTATCTGATCTTTTCATTTGGACACTTTCATTCTTTGTTGTTTCTTTATTAGGTCCCTCGTTACTTGCGGGAGCTTGCCTACTGGTTGCCTTGGTGCCTTACCTTCCACTTCCATTACTGCCTTTGAAGCCAGCTTAGTTATGGTTTCATTCATTACCTCAATGTCACCATCATCTCTGTTCTAAGGCTGCATATTTGTTCGCAAGTAGCAGCCTGAATTGTTCAACTTTTAACCTTACTGCGTCTAGGTTGGCCTGTTTCTTCTTGAGCAATTTTACTCTTTCTCTCTTCAAATTGAGGTGAATCTTAGCCTTCATTAACCTATAATCACTGCACTTTACCCTACCTAACACTTCTTTATCCTGCACTATGCTGGGATTGGCAGAAAGTATGAAATCAATTTCATTTGTTTCACCATCAGGGCTTTTCCACATCCAATTTTCGCTCCTACGTTTCCTGAAGAAGGTGTTCGTTATTCGCAGCTTATTCCTTTCTGAAAATTCTGCCAACAACTCTCCTCGAGTGTTCTTAGAAACGAGCGCTGGATTCACCGCTGCAGCCGCTCCCCGGTCAAAATGGCGTGAACTGCATCCCCCGACATTCCGTGGCCGTGGCATTCTGGGCTATATACTTGCAGTTTGTATAAGTTTAGCCAGTCAGCAAAAGCAGCGCAGCATTACGCGATAAGGAAACTGCTGAAGCACGGACGATGTTAAGTTGAGCGATAATGAAACCTTTCCCGCATTATTGTCAATGGTACAGTCAATGAGTTCTTTTTCTAAAGCCCGAATAGAACTCGACGAGTAGAATTTTCTTCCATCTTGTAATTCAATTCTGTTCTTATACGGGTCGTTAAGTACTGGAGACAGAATTATAAGAGTGCCTACACCATCGGGCTAGTACTTCACGTCCCGGGGTGGTCTGAAAATTCACCTCAGTTATATTGCAGGTTGCATAGACTTACGATTAGAGATGCCTTGTCACGCAGGTGAAAGCACCGATATCAACATGTTTAGCATTTTAATATCCCTGCATTGCATATCAGCATATCAAGCATATCCCTGCATTGCTGCATCATCGATGTCGCCCCTCGCTCCTCCGTGATTTGTTATAACTGCAGGTAACCACTCTGTTGGAAGGTGATAAATTGAAATTATTTTTTATTTTTGTTTTCTGCACATTGTATACTAACGCGAATAGACACACTTGTAAAAAAGAAAAAGGAAACTACAGAAACGGTAGCTCGCTGGCTACTCTTTTGCTTCTGGCGTCTGAACATTGCTCCTCTCTATGGTATACAGGCGCCGACCGTTCATTCGGAACTCACGGGGACTGCGGAAATGTCCGAATAAGCAGGTGTCCGAAAAAGCAGATTAAGGGAAAAAAATGAAATCCTTTATTTCCACGCACTTATTCGGACTCGGCAATAGGCTTGAAGAAATCGTGAATGCGCCGTTGCACGCTGTTCCGTTTACGCGCAATCAGATAAGCCTGAATCTCGGAGAGGGTCGTACGGTCACTATAGGCGGCTGAAAGCACAGTCACTGCTTGTGCACGCTCCGCGTGCGACGGCAGCGTAGCACATGGTGCGTCATCTTCCGACTCGGAGTCGTTGTCCGGCGGTGCAGCAGAAACCTGACGAATGGTCTTGCCGTCGCCAGGTTCTGCGCATGTCAGTACAGCAGTGTCAGCACCTGTGAAACTGTCCAATGGGACGGTGTCCGGCATTGCAATGCAAGCACTGCGCAGGTCTCGGCAGAACATTTTCCGCGTCAATAGGGAGCACATCGGAAGCCGACAAATCTTAGGCCTTCCAGCACCCGCTTGCCGGCATTCCCCAGCGCAGTCTGCGCGGGCACTGTCGGCGCCATTAGACACTTGACGCGATGTTTCCGTTGCCGCGTTGGATCACCGGAACCTTGACATAGCACACAAAGCAAACACTACCATGCCGACACCAGTCGCACAAACGAAAAACGTGGCCTACTCGCAGCGTCGTCAGGGTGGGGACACTCCGTATGGCTCCCATTGGCCGTTTTCGAGCAGACGCTCTTTCGACGCTAGCGCCAAGGTTCCCTTCAGTTACGGCCCTAACCAATGGGCGACGCAGAAGTTAAATGGCGGCACACATGATTGTTTACGTTGTCATGGCAACAGCAGCCGCGCGGCACCTCCTCTCCCAAACGTTTTTTTTCCTTTTTGTTTTTATTATGCCGCTAAGGCTATTATGCCGCGTTTAATATGCCGCTAAGGGCTAGTTGGTTATGGGCTAGTTAATTGGTTATGCCGACCCGCTCCACTCCCTTTCCCCCATGCCGCGCGCGCCGCTCACTTTTTTTTTGTTTTTACCCAAGCGGCCCGTTTTTTTTTGTTTTCTTTTTATAGCGCGCTTGTTACGGCTAAAGCCCCTTCATCCACGCGCCACCGCCGCTTTCTTAAGTAGCGACAACCTTTGTTGTGCGCCGCATTTTCCCCTCACACCAAATCCGGTTCCGGTATTTCCGCTTCCGGCATTTCCGGTTTAAAAATTTCCGGTTCCGGCGTTTCCGCTTCCTGGAGTTGCGCTGCGGGAATTTCCACGTTGACTGCTGTTGGACGATGGTGAGACGCCCGCGCGTGCTTAGCAGAGCTGTGGCAGTCAACATAAGAAGAATGCAAAGGGGACAAGCTGTGTATTCCGCTGAAATAGTAGTTCGCGGTCGCTGTTTTCCAAATGCACGAAAAACGGCAGTGGTCTCCAAGCGCGTAGGCCCTACATTCCACTGTACGTTGTCGCTCGTGCCACAACCCGTCGCAGGTTGACGCGAAGCAGCGAACACGAGTAGATCGCTGGTTACAGTAGGCGGTGGTTCTTGGATGGAATCGCATTCACAGTTTCAACCACAGCTCGTGCAATTAAAGCCTTTCCAGCGACGCGAAAGTAAACAACGCTAAAGAACAAAGCATCACTTCCACTCGGAACAGGAAGCTGCAGCTACGTATGTTCCGCTTGCCGCCGGAAGCTAAGGGGGGGAGTGGGCGAGGGGCGTGGAGGAGGAGGGCAGGTTGGCGGTACTTAACCTGGTCGGCGGAAACGTGTATGGAGGGGCTTTAGTTACGGCGCGTCACGCGCCAGCTCGCAACCATTGCGCGCGCTACGCCGCGCATTTGCGTTGCTTGCGAGCTGGCGCGTGGTGCGCCCTGGGCTATGCGTTGGTACGCACGCAGTCTTGCCCATACTTATATTATACCAGCATGTGCCGGGACATAAAAAAATTCCACTTCCAACACAACAGATGTTTAGTCTCGCTTTATTGACTGCGTTTCCGAAAACAGATTTTTCTTACAACGTGGTGTGATACACAATCAAAAAATGAGCAAAAGTGAAAGGTGCATGACATATCCAAGAGTACTAAAGACAAAAGTTCACAGATGGTGAAATAACAAAAGAAAGCGCTAGAAAACGCGAAGGCCGCTTCATGTACACACATAAAAAAGATTTTCATATAACGTCCCCAAGACCTAAATGTAGACGAGCTCCAGATATGTGCACTAAGATATTGCACAAAATAGGACGACGTGTATGACATAGTCATGACAACTATAAAAAGGGAAAACTCACTGGTAATGGCAAAAACAATGACACGCAAAATACCTGAAAGATAGAATAAAATGCTAACATTGTTTGATTGAGAGCCCTACCAAAAGAAAGCTTACTTATAAATCTGCACGAAAGTATATGAAATGCGTGACATGTTCATTACTGCTGAACAAATTGAAAAAAACATGGGAGAAAAAAGTAACATTGTACTAAAAACTGAAGCACACATCACATTATTTTGCACTTGGCCACAACTTGAGTAACGGTGGCAAGGGAACAGTAGGTAGTCGGCTTTTGCAGCAGCACATAGAAAACATTCGCAGAAAGGCTTATTCCTCAATCAAAGACTAGGTAAAACAAGCCAACACGACTTTTCTTTCTACCCGAATGCAATGCTTAGCAATAAAATTACGTCGCTGAAGGCACTAAGTCGTACCTACTGGGCTCTCCTTTGTATAATAAACACGAACTGCAAAAATCTGCATGTAGGACACTTGCAATGCTCATGCTGTCCAGAAGAAAAAAAAAAGCGTATCATGCCTACACATGAAGGTTGTTCGCGCGGTTTTCCCATCGGGGGTTACTGAGATAGTAGACAAACACTAACAGTAATTTTTCAGCTGTTAGTAGGTTTGTAGAACGTGATACACAGAAAAAGCACTGAGGGCGGTATGGAAAGCTGGACAAGTTACTGAAGTTGCAGAATGAGACTTGACACAGAAAAACACAAGTCACAGACCAGTTGACAATGAGGAGGAACATCTATTTGTCAGCTTTCTCTACCGGGAAGAGGCAAGTGTAGCACAATCAAGGCGCAACTTCGTCCGGAGCCTCATGGAGCACGAAAATGGACAGGGCTGTGTTCGTGTACATGCGCCGTCTGATGTCCTTGGGTCTGAGCGCTCACCTGTTGTCTTTAGGCACCCGGAACAACTTTTCAGGACTTGTTTTTGAGGTATTTGTGCACCACTGCACGATGCACGAGCGGTACGAGTCGTGAAACGGGTGAAACATCGCGGAGCACAAGCACACAGTACCGATCGAGGACCACAGAACTGACGAAACTAGCCACGTCGGTCAACGCACAGCAGCGCACGCATCTCGATGACAGTAGAAAACAAAAATAGAGTTTTAGATAGGGGCCCCAAACGTTTTGGGGCCCCAAAGAAATAGCGTCGAAGCCACTGCGCATGCGCAAGACGCAAACTGCCTTTGGGTTTTGCGTTGGGAACGCTATTTCACCGATTTAGCGGGAGCCCAAATAGCGGCCCAAAAGTTTTGCGTTGGGAACGCTATTTCACCGATTTAGCGGGAGCCCAAACAGCGGCCCCAAAAGTTTTGCGTCGGCAAACATGGCGGCACCCATCGAAGCCACGGCTCTAACCTAGCACCAAACTGGGTCGATTCGCGGTAACGCGTGAAGTTCGCAAGCTATAGGAGAAGTGACTGCGGTTATCGCTTTCTCTCAACTAGCGTGTGTTATGAAGATTTACTCATTAGATGCCGCTGATTTTGAATTCGATTGTGGATTTTATGGCTCGTAGGCCTAACACGGCTTAGCTTGGCTGGTGAAGGCTAGTAAAGTTAATTTGCTCAAAACTAAGCGTAACTAATTGTTTGCTGCTTACAGAATAACCTCTAAATTGTAATTAAATGCGAATGCACGAAAGTCAAAATTACTATTCCTATCTTAAAATGGTATATATTATTTAATTATTTCTAATAGATTTTTTTTTTTGACGCCGTAGTGGCGCTGTCAGCGCAAGACGCTTAAAGCCCCTCAATTTTTCAAAAGTAGCGCCATTCTTAGATCTTTCCACCACCCCGCTCTCCCTGGCGCGTCCTTCTCCACGCCTCCTGTCGCCCCAGCCTCCTCCGCTCCCCCATTGGCCAATCTATGTCACGTGGAAGCAGGCGCCGCGCTTTTGTATATTTTTTTCTTTCCTGCGCGCTCCGATCTCCATTGTTGGGCCTGCGCGACAAAAGTACGGCAGGCGGACTGAAGGAGTGCTTTAGCGTAATAGAATGTGTAGGGCCGAGAACTTAATTGCGATGCCATGCTGCTGCGCCTTCGGTTGCCGCAACAGACACAGCGAGGGCGAAAAGCTTTTTGCTTTGCCGTCCGGCGGGTGCAACGCAAGAAGTGTGGATTCGCAGGATCGGGCGGGCTGACTTCGAGGAAGTGGCAAAGAACGCACGGCTTAGTGAAGTAAGGGCCACAGCTACTCACAACCTCTTATTTTGAGCCTAGTTCACGCCTTCCGCTTCGAAAAAGTGTGTGTTCATGCTCTGCGTGGTTTTTAGCGCGTTGTTTTACTTTTTTTTTTCGAATGTGCTCTCTTTGTTTCATGTAGTTTCGTCTTGCGGTGAAATGCACGCATCTGCAGCTGGCCTGTGACATAAAAGCCGACTTTATTCAGGGTGTGTTTTGAGCTCCACCAGAAGTTAGCACATTCTCGACGCTTTTGCAAGGCTCAGTATGACTTACGACGCAGTCTTTTAGCTTCGAATCTACGCCCGCATGTATTGATTTAGTTTGAGGTGATTTACGTTTTTAACGTTCTAAAGCGACTAAAACTTGGATGCAGGTCGTAGTGGATGGCTCCGGATAACATTATCTAGCTCGCCTGGGGATGTTTAACGTGCACTTTGATCGTAGAGTCGTACGTGGGCCGGTAAATTCCTCGTTGGCGTTTCATAATTAATACTCGCGCGGGCGCGCTAACGCTGCTTTAGAAATTGGCGCCCCGGCGCGATTGTATTTCTTCAATAAATTTTATTTACTAGTTGTAACACCTTGTCATTATTTCGTATTATTGACGGCGCCTCCAGGGCACCAAAGCGGCAACGGGAACACCAAAGCTAGAACCAGGGCTGGGTGGGGCTCGCCGAAGCCTGTTCATGCCAAGGGGGTTTAAGATCGCGGACAGCCAATTTTGTATGCGAACACTCCCTGCGACGCTTGCATTATTGTAATGTCACGTGCTCTTCAGAGGCCTCCGTTAGCCATTACATGTGCCCTCCTGGAGCAGTACTTGCAAAAAAAGAAAACAATATATCGTCACGATTACCAAAGCACCCCGCAACGAAAAAGATGGCCCTGTTGCCAGGCATTGCTAACCGCACACAGCCATTCCGGCTGTGTGCGGTCAGCAATCTCTCACGCGCCGGCCGAACAAAAGTATCCTGCAGGTACGTAAATTAACCTACGAAACCACGTACACATACTTTCACGCTGTCAACACCTGAAACTTTGGTAATTACGCGCGTGTTTGAGTACACCGCGTGCTTGCGTCGTGTTTCAGCAACACGAATTCTCAACGTCGCGCGCTTTACGCCTTAAATACGCCTTGAATAATGGTCCTTTCCTCTATTTCTTCCGCAATTCCAACACGAAATTCTAAAGGCCAGTTACCGACTGACGAAAAAATATCTCGATTGAAAAAACTGCACCGCAGGGCTCGAACGAACTTTTCTGCGGATTTCCTCCCGTAGCGTGTTAGCCGTCGTCTGCTACGGCAGGCCCACCACCGGCGGCGCCACCGTCGAGGCGGCGCCGAGCGGAGGAGGAGGGAAGTGAATGGCGCTACTTTGGGAGATTGAGTGGGCAGTAGCGTGGGAACAAGTAAGGAATCATCTGTCAAGAAAAAGGTTAAGGAGGCAGAGAGGGGTATGTGGAGTACAGAGATGCAAACCAAATCGGCATTGGAGACATACAGGACGTTTAAGCAAGAAATAGCCAAAGAAAATATTTACGATAACTCTAAGGGAAGCTCATTGTTGTTCGAAGCCAGGACAGGTGTACTGAGGACTAAAACTTACCGAGCCAGATACCAGGAGATAGATTTGGTGTGCGAGGCGTGTAGAGAGGAGGAGGAAACGGCGGAACACGTGATACTTGCTTGTAAACAACTTCACCCTGCAGTTGAATCTAACGGGGAACTATTCAAAGCCTTGGGTTTTAAAGACAGTGAAAGTAGAATAGACTTTGAACAGGTAGAAATAACTAAACGGAGGCTATCTGATTGGTGGACAATATCAACGCAAAAGTAAAGGAGTAAATACATAGGTATGCATGCATATAGAACCATTAAAGGCTAGGCGGCGCGCGCCGCCGCCGCCCGATTCAAAGGGTTGAGCCACAATCATCCATCCGAGGGGCTTTAAAGACGCTATCCGCAGACGTAAAACCCTATTCTAAATCTCTTCCCTCCTACGTGCCCCAACGCTAACACCCGCAAAGCTCTTTGGGGCCCCAAACTATTGGGGCCCCTATTCTAAAACTCTCTAATAAAGCGTTACGTAGCGGACTAAGCAGCAGCCGGGCCGGCGGGTACTGCACAGCGGCGCGGGCGCGTAGACAGTCGGAGAGGGAGTTGCGAGGGCGTTACGAGAGAGGGCGTGGGGAGAAGTTTTGAGCGGGGGGAAGGGCTTGGCCACCTGGATCGGCGCGCGTGCGCGCGACGATCTACGAGGCCATGCAAGGGAAACGGATTTTTGCGTTTGCCCATTACAGAGATGGCGCCAATTTCCTGTGTCACCGAAACCGGGGGGTGTCCCTCCCCTGGCGTCGTGCGCGAAAAAAACAAATCAGCTGCTGGATTGTTTTGACATGGCTTACTAAGCTGAAACCGGAACTGCTGTAGAGCCACTCTATTGAACCAGGCAGAAACCATGATGATGAGCGGGGATTTGCAGTAGCACCACTTCGGGGGGCGGCAAGGAGGCTCCGTTCAAAACAAAAATGGCATTCAGCAAGTCGAACCATGCACCGGTCAGACTCGGTGCATGGTGCTCTCGATCAAGTTGGCTCAAAGAGTGTCCGAAAAATCAGACGAGAGGTTGCAAGGTGTCCGAACTTTCGGCAGTTGTTATACATTATGGTCTATGGGGAGAATGGCGGTGCCGTGAAGTTGACCGAATAATCGAGCAGGTCCGAATTTTCGGAGTCCGGAAAATCAGTCGGCGACTGTATACAGAAGTGCGCACACAACTAGCGTATCTGTTCGAAGGCTTCCCCTCTCGCTTGTGTACGCTCGTGAGTACCGCGGCACGTGTACGAGCCACTACACTACAGAGTGTTGTTATGGCGGGGCCAGTTCCTCACGTCGGCGCGTCTCCGCACGCTTTCTGCTGTTCGCGTTGCTCTGCTGGACTGCCTGTGCAGGCTGTGAACGAATTGAAAAGAGAGGCAGTCGCTGGGTGCTCGACTGGAAGTGCCGACTGTGCCTCTTTGTCATTTACGTCACCGAAGCCAAATTTACTTCCCTTCAACAGGTTAAACATGGAGCAGCTCCGCGTAGTTTGTCATCATGGTAACGATGCCACCATCAATATCACCATGCTGAAACATGGGTAAAGGCCCAACCACAAGGAACCGATTTTCAATGGATTTTCGGCTTTGGCGCCGGCCGACGGCATGTGGCGTAGACACTCAGCGAGGTTTATTGACGGCTCTCAACCACAAGATACTCTCGGCTTCGACGTATTTCAAGCTTGGTGCAATGTAACCAGGTCCTCCTTTCTTAAAGGCCCCGAATTTAGCCGGCCAGTTTAGCAAAATGTTGTGCTAACAGAACACTTGCCTTTACTTCATCAAGACTTCATGTAATTTCAAACTTCATAAAGATTGCCTTCAGATTTAGCACAAATATATACAGTATTTTGCTTGTTGTCTGCACTGATACACATAGCAGCAGTGACATAGCATCGCCAGCAACAGCCATGCCCACTTGTGTGCACTTTGCGTCATCTCATGGCGTCTCCCTGTCTGCGAGTGTTGGCATGGAATGTTTTTTTCCTACACAGCAGTTACGACCGAAATTTCTCTATGGACAGAGAAGGAAAAAAAGAAAAAGGAATTCCCAGCATCAAAATTTCTGAACCACTACTGGCAACTTTGTTTTTGTATCTCTCCGTCGTTTGTGGTCTTCCTACTTTTCTGCCACCAATCGATCGAGGCGAAATGTGAAAACACCCGTGTACTTCGATTTAGGTGCACATTGAAGAATCCCAGGTGGTCTAAATTTCTGGAGTCCTCCACTACGGCGTGCCTCATAATAAGTGGTTTTGGCAGTCTGCAGGGTGGAATGTGTCACAAAAATCTGCACCACCTTTTAAAAACGTATTGCAATCGCATCAGGTCGCATCAAGTCGCAACATGGGATGTATTCTCAGACGATCGCTTTCAGAGCGCACTGCCCTGGCTCTACATCGCTCTACGCGCTGCACTGGTTCTACGTCACGCAAAAGTGATTCGTCCAAGAATACCCATGTATTGCTATCTATACTCGATTTGGCGCAATGGCGCAGTTTCTAGTTGCGCTAGTGACAGCTTGCAAGAACCCGCAACACATGCACAACTGTCGCAGAATACAGCTGCGTAGGTCGACAACTCACTCTTAACCACTAAGCACGCGTGTGGGACTTCGAGTGCAGCTTTCTGATTTGCTTGCATTTGCTTGTTCATGCTTTTTTTTTACCCTGCCGATTTCAAGAATGTGCTTAAAACACTTTGATGCATGAAATGCCTTTTTCCTTTTTTTTTTTACATATATAATCACCAAAGACTAAGTGCGGCATAAAACATGCCTTTTAGAAATTAAATGCTTGCTGGTTGTAAACTTTCCAAACAAAATAAAACCTTAACTGAAGGATAAAAATAAAAGATGTGATCAGCCATGAGTGAAGTTCTTACCGTGTGTAAATATATTGTGTATAAGAGGTTAACTTGATGCCGCAAGGAAGTGAAAGTTAAGCAGCGAGTGTACAATTCATTAAAAGCAATATGTATGTTTAATGTTCACCTTATGCAGGTATGTACTCATCAGATTTTTAAAGGAGAATATTTATATGAAAGCAACTAATTTATATTGCTGGTCAGACACCTCATTTCGATTGAAAGCAAATAATCGCATTCTTTCTAGCCAGGCTGGGTGGCCAATCTGTTACACCCTTAGTAATTAGACATACCTTATTCAGCATTTGAACAATGTGCAACACACTATCGAAGTGCACAAAAGATTAATCAGTACCACAACAGGCATGCTCCCTCTCTCAGCCATGACAGCAAACGAGGATGATCGACTTGAGACCGTTTGATGCTGTCAGCATTATGCATGCATCTTCTGTATTTATTTTTTTCCCCTATATAAAAATAAGCTTGCACAGAATGCACATAATGAGTGAACTATTATAAGCTCTACTCAGATTATCTGAACGAGTTGGGCGTGGGCTGCATGTTATGCAGTAACAACTTAGCTAGCTAATGCACAGCCACATTTTAAGAAAATGAAAAAAAAATTCATAGGCCAGTATCTGAAAGTAAGCAAAAATTATCAAGTGCTGACCACAACATTGATGACCACAACATTGAGATGTAAAATGAGGGGGTAAAAGGTATGTTTCCCTGTCTACTTTAACCACGCTGCAATAAATACTACAATATGCTACAATAAATTTTGAAAAGCATTTCTAATCGCATGTTTTTTTGTGTGCTGGCTTAATAAATTCCATCCCAGCCCATCCTTAAGTGTAGTAACACTAGAAGTAAAGTTATAATTATGAGAAACAAATTGAGCAGCATGGTTTTGTGCGAGTTCAAGCATATCATAAAGGATTTTAGTTTGCAGGTCCCAGACCACAAAGACGCACTCTAAATTAAATTATAGTGTTTTACGGGCCAAAACCACTTTCTGATTATGAGGCACGTCGTAGTGGAGGACTCCGGAAATTTGGACCACCTGGGGTGCTTTAACATGCACCTAAATCTAAGTACACAGGTGTTTTCGCATTTTGCCCCCATCGATATGCGGCCGCTGTGGCCGGGATTCGATCCCGTGACCTCGTGCTCAACAGCCCAACACCATAGCCACTGAGCAACCATGGCGGGTAAGGCGTACTCTAAATGGATCTTACATTACTAAAGTAGCTCTCTAATTTTGGGAGCCGCTGTTCTTGCAGTTAGGTTTGACAGAATTAAAGGGACACTAAAGGTTACTATTAAGTCAACGTGAACTGTTGAAATACCATCCCAGAAACCTCGAAACGCTTGTATCGTGCCAAGGAGAGACTTATTTTAAGAGAAAATGCGTTCTGAAGCGTCCGCATACCTCTAGCGCAGTTCAAATCGCCCGCCCTCCGATCGAGGAGTACTGACATCATGGTCTCATAGTGACGTTGCGCCATCGGTGAGTAGAACGGCGTCCGCAGACGGCGCTACGGCTTTTCTGCGCAAAACGCAAGCGCGCGGCCAGAAACAGAGCCAAGACAGAGCCGACAGCAGAGCGAAAGAGGGAGTATGGTGGCTAGCGGAAGGAGAAACGCGCGACCATAAGCTGGTACTTCATTCTGTGACGCAAACTTCGACGCTCGTCGCAATGGACCCTGACAACGACAGATTGGCTCGCGATGGTGGGCTCAACTTCAGCGATTTGAGCACTGACGAGCGCGACCTGCTGCTGAGGGCTCGCGCTGCCGGCGTCGTTGCGTACTACGACGGCGGCCTTGACACCGGCTCTCCGGAGCGGGAAAGCAACAAGGGCTTCCCACGACATCACATGGACGTGGCATTCTCGCTGCTTGTTCCAAATGAAAGTTTCGCGAGCCAGCAGAACCCTCACAGCACGACGTGATAACGAAACTACTGAAACTCCAAAGCGTGCGCGGCGCAGAGTCGAGCGAAAATGAAACCTTTCGACCACCCATATTACTGAAGGGTAACGTCAAAATGTTATTTTTTCTTAAAATCGAATAGACGTAGACAAGTAACATTTTTTTCCGTCTTATAATCGAATGAAATGATACTTTTAATACGAGTAGTTGAGTATTAGTAACACAAATTATGAGGAGTGCTTTCGTCATCGGGCTAGTACCGGAATGTCGCTGGGGGGTCTCAAATCGTGTCATGCATTTACCTCAATTTCTCGGTTACTAAAGCTCTGTTCGCGATTATATTGACGCCTTAGACGTTCTGGAACATTGCTCTACAACTTTAACTTGAGTTTCTGGTAACCTTTAGTGTCCCTTGAAGCATTTTGCAAGCTGTCAATATTACACATTCAACCTGCTTAGTGCAAGTCGGGTGAAAAATAAACCCCAAGATATTTATGCTCGCTCACTCATGATAACTGTGCATTATCTAAAGTATAATCAAACAGGTACCAATTGTGTTTATGTGTGAAGAACTGACACTTACTGGTGACTAATGCACGATGTGTACTGCATAAAGCCGCAAGATTGGTGTGCTCTATTACCTAGCCACTACTCGAGTAGCTAAATAAATGGTACCCCCATGAGCACTGTGAAAGAGAACACAGAAATCTGCAGTGAAGAGGCCATAGTGGTTCAGCCTGTGTGCCAAATGTAAAACTGCCCCACAAGAAGACAAGTATTGTGGCAAATAGGGTACGCGTTCACATGTGCTATTCACATCTGCTCGTCACAAATAAAATTTAATTTCTTCCCACATTGCTCACCATTGTCAACTTTATTGCACCACTGTATGTGTTCTGTTTACACGCAATCAAATAAGCCTGAATCTCAGAGATGGTTGTACGGTCACTACAGGCGGCTGAAAGCACAGTCACTGCTTGTACATGCTCCGCATGTGACGGCATTGTAGCACATGGTGCATCATCTTCCGACTCGGAGTCATCGTCCCGCGGTGCAGCAGAAATCTGACGAATGATCTCACCGTCGTCGAGCTCTGCGCACATCAGTACAGCAGTATCAGCACCTGTGAAACTGTCAAATGAGATGGTGTCTGGAATCGCAGTGCAACCACTGCGCAGGTCCCGGCAGGACATTTTCGGCATCAGTAGGGAGCACATCAAAAGGCGACAAATTCTAGGCCTCCCGGCACCTGCTTGCCGGCATTCCCCAGTGCAGTCTGCACGGGCACTGTCGGCGCCATTAGACACTTGACGCGATGTTTCCGTATGCCGCGTTGCACCGCTGCAACCTCGACACAGCACACAAAGGAAACATCACCGCGCCGTCACGCCGACACCTGTCGCACAAACGAAAAACGTGGCGTAGTCGCAGCGTTGTGCACGAAGAAAAAAACGAATCAGCTGCTGGATTATCTTTACATGGCTTACTAAGCTGAGACCGGAACTGCTGTAGCTACGAACCAGGCAGAAACGATGATGAGCGAAAATTTGCAATAGCGTCACTTTGTGGGGCTGCAAGGAGGCTCCGTTCACAACAGAAATGGCGTTCAGCAAGTCGAACCATGCACCGGTCAGAGTCGGTGCATGGTGCTCTCAATCGAGTTGGCTCAAGGAGTGTCCGAAAAATCAGACGAGAGGTTGCAAGGTTTCTGAACTTTCGACACTTGTTATACATTAAGGTCTATGGGGAGAATGGCGGTCGCGAAGCAGACCGAATAATCGAGCATCTCCAAATTTTTGGAGTTCAAAAAGTCAGTCGGCGACTCTATAGGCTTTAATTACAAAAGGAAACATCGAGATCAGATAGACATCAAGCGGACTATAGGTGACAATCAGTTTCAAAAACATCATCATCGGGAGCACGAAGTCGCAGGCGCCGCTCTGTTACCGGCCACAGCGGCCGCGTTGGACTGGGTGAAATGCAAAATAATGCTCGCTTATCGTGCACCTTAGTGCACCATCTATCTGATGCATATGTGTATTAATCCGAAGCACCCCAATACGGCTTCCCTGAGAGCCTTTGTGTTGCGCTGGGCCGTTCACTAATTATTAATTAAATAAATAAATAAATAACCAGGCATTTATAGCCAGCACCATCGAAGCTTGCTGTAGATAGGAAGGCGGAGTACATGATATAGCGTCATCGAGTCCGACAAATGAAAAAAAGGTCTTACCATACATCCGTCACCTACGGCTTAAAAAGATAAGGTCCCAACATGATGCAGTTTTCTCAGCCAGCAGCGAAGTGCGTGGCTTGTGCGCAGTATATAGTCCGCACGGTAGGCAGACTACGCTTGCATGCTTTGCGATGCGCTCCAACAAGTTCATGCCCTGAGCCGCTGCTTTTGCCTATGTGCATTTCCCCTCACGTGCGGTCACGTGGGAGAAACAAGGCGCTGTTTGAATGTGCGTTGTAGGGAAGGTCTAGTGTGCTCCTCGCACTTGGCAATGCATTGCCGTGGCCCTGGGCGCACTGTACAATTTGCGCAAGCAAAAAGTTTATTTCGTCATACAGACCAGTCTACGGGCAGAATACGTCTGTACTCGAGGACAACTTTCTGTGGCTACGAAGGGAAAGCTCTGGGGGCGGAGCTTTTCTGCACATGTGTTACCGCGCCAAGTAGTCTGCCAGCATTTGAGAGTGCTTTTTGGTTGCTCGGAAGAGATGCTGAATCGACGTACTTCCACGTACGACGGTCTCGCATTTGCCCAGACGCGAAAGGGAAAAGCCGCAAAATGAGTGAACTTTTGCGTTCAGTGATGTGTTTTGTCTTATTTAACTGTTCCCATTAAGGTGTTAATGTTTTCTTCTCACTTATGCACGCTTTGCCTTCGTAGTTTTCCATTCATAGCCACAGAAAATTGTCTGCGAGTATAAAATACAAAGGGCAAGAGTGTCAGTCGGCCTTCATTAGCCCTCCAAGAAAAGCTGCGGCCATTGGCTGGCAAATAAAATTTTAATGGTAAAACAATTGCTATGTGCAATGCGTGTGACAAGCTTTAATTGCTTCTAGCTTGATCTCTCTGCCTAGTAAGGTAAGCCCGTGCTGGTTTTCTTGTTTTTGAGCAAAGCTTGTATCGACTCACTCATGGCGACGTCGGTGTTGCTGTACAAAAAGACTCAGAAGCTGTGGGAAAATAAAAAACTTGCCGGGCTGCGGATTTGAACCATCGACGCCCAGTTTGCGAGAACACCATGCTAACCGATTCAGCCACTGTTGATTCATTGTATGCGCTCTTTAAAGTTGGGTTTTATAGGCATGAAGAAGTAGACATAGCGCAAGCCAATCACAGGCATCCCTTCCTCCGGAGGAGGGAAAGGGTGTGATCGCATGTTCGCTTCCCTTGCGCCCACCATTAAGCGTCCCACTAATTCAGGCCTGGCAGTCAGATGGGGAAGCCACGTTTGGTTTGTTCTGCCAAAGAGCAGGTTGCGTTCAAGCAAGGACAGCGGGAGCGGGTCGTGCGTTTGGCCGAAGAGCAGGCGGCATTTGATGAGCACCGCCGGGAACTCGATCGCTCGAGAAAAGTGTCATCGTCGATGAGCCGACCTCGCCGTGAAGGAGCACGAAGCCAAGGCGCTAGGACAACGAAGAGCCACAGATCCCGAGCTTCACTTGCACCCCTCTTCACAGTAGTGGAAGGGCAGTAATCTTTAGTGTAGAGTTGGCTGTGCCCTGTATAAATTTGTGTAGGTTTGATGTGTGTGCAAGGGAAGTTGGCCTTTGCTATCAGCAAAGCGACGTCTAAGCGCGGTACCGTGCTTAGACGTCGCTTGCAGTGAAGAACAACACTGTTCGGTCTTTTTTTATACATTGCACGTAAGTGTCGACGCAACAATAAGAATAAATACTCCAAACATAAAACAAAGCCTATTTCACTCCATGGAAGAATGGCCGACCCGCAGCGGAGGTGTATTTCGCCATTAAGGGGCCCACATACACAGCTTCACAGAGCGGAAGGGCACTGAGTTTTTTTTTCTTTTTCTCTATATATTTTTTTAAATTTTAGAGATGAAGTAAAGACCTCTGCTGCGGGGCCCACCACTCCAGAATAATTTTTTGAACCCTTTCCTGTTTTTTTTGCTTCCGGCGAGGGCATCTGCTACATGGGTGTAGTCAGTCCCCAAGCAGTGAACTGCCTGGATCTTGTTGGCGAAGAATGTCACCACTTCTCTCTGTATGATCCGGAAGTGCTCGGTGAATGCACGAGTGGGGAACAGTGGGGAAGGGCAGAGAGGGAAGCCTTTCTCCGTTCGCATTCCAACACCAGCATATGCATCTGTGACCACCACGAGATCAATGCACTCGTCGTGGTTCGAAGGACCAGTTCGTAGATGTTGGCACGTGAAACCAAGCATGTGCAAGAAGTGACATTGCCCAAGAGAGAGCGCGCCACTCTCGCCCAAAAGGAAGAGCCCGTGCACACTCGCCGCCTGCACTGGTCAGCAACACCTGCCGTAAACAGTTCAAGTGTTCAGCCGTGTCTCGTACGCTTTCCCAGCGTGTGTACAAATTGAAGTGGGAAATATGTGTGTCTTACTTCGACGTCCGGTGTATCTTAATCGTGGGCAGCGCCTTATCTACAGAACACCGGAATCATCCTAAATGTTGATTTACTCGCAAGAGGAATGAACCAACTTGGTAGAGGGGGCAAAACAGCGCATGTATCAACTTATGAATCATGTTGGTAGTGATCCTTTATGCTGCAGTGCGTGCTAATCCTTGTCACGGGGACTGCTGAGCAAGTTTCAACAATGTAACCTTGTGCGAGCGGCACTCAACAATATATGAGGCTCAGAAAGCAGTACTGCAATTTTTGTCAATAACGGGACTAGACTCAAGTCTGCAATGCTGGTACTCTATGTGTGTGATGTTCTTTATTCCCCTATTTTTTTCTTCCTTTACTTTTTTCTTTTCGCTCTCTCTCTGTTCTCTCCTCTGCAAGCAGGTGGGCAGGGTGTCTTTAGAAGACACTTTTCTTGGTTCTGTCGCAGTGTCGTCAAAAGCCGCAGCATGGGAAAATCGACAGTTACAATAATGACTGAGCAATTGATTAAGCCGTTTCCATGCACTGACCGGATTAGTACGCTTAGTGAAACGAACGCTCACGTGCTTCGATAACACTGAAGTTGTTTTTTAATGCATTCAGCATTCTTTGCAAACTAGCCACGATTCTTTGAGTACAACCATTCTCATCGGTCGATATCGAAGATAGTGCACAGCGCTGGTAATTGGGAGTGTGTTGTATGTCCTCCATTCTGGAGCCAAAGCATCCCTGCGCTGGGGGCCGCTGACGATGTGGCGAGGAGGACTCCCCCACCTAAAACGGTGCCGGGCACTTGACATCCCTCAAACTGCATGCAAATTACTGGCAGGCGCATTCTACGAACAGCGACCTGCGGTGCGGTGGTGCATTTTAGGTTTGCAGGGTGTTGCTTGCACGTGCGGGGTGCGAGAAAGCCTGTTTGGTACAGTGTATTGTGACTTTCCCTTTCTCTCTACTCTTTCCCTTTTCCCGTACTTTCTAATAAAAAGTAAGTGAGCCTTCTTGATGTGCTCGAATCGAAGCAAACGGGTGTCTGCCCTTTTTCCATAAGTTAAAGTTCTCTGTCTCTTATTCCACAACATTTTGGTGCCGAAACCCAGGAATAGGGACGTCAAAAGGTGGTTATCAACAGAATCAAGTGAAGAAGGGCCGTGGTTCGAACATCTACAAGCAAGCTGCTCAACGAAGTATCCACCATGGGCAGCAGCGCATCAATCGGTGAGCTGGAAGAAAAGATAAATCTTCTTTCTCTTAAAGAGGACTCACTGAAAGAGCTAGATCAGGAGATAGAAAAAGGTGTTGAAGATGAAGCTCTTGAAGAGGAAGTTGCATGCTCCGAAATGTACAGAGAAAAGATCAACACGGCGAAAACAAAGGTACAACGCATGCTAGACGACTTTAGCTGCAAAAATGCTTTATCTGATCGCACACTAAACTGCTCAGTTCAAAGAGAATCTAGCACAAACAATTCACAAATAAGCCCCACCGTAAAGCTGCCAAAGCTCGAAATCAACAAATTCAACGGAGAGCTTCGAGGGTGGCAAGGGTTCTGGAGTCGGTTTGAGTCGACTATCAGCGCTAACCAGAACCTCTCAAACGTAGACAAATTCAAGTACCTCAACAGCTACTTGACAGGAAAGGCGGCGGCTGTGGTGGCAGGACTTGACTTGTCGGAAGGCACCTACAAAGTTGCTCTCTCGCTATTAACGGCGAGGTTCGGCAGAAAGGAAGTAATTATAGAAGACCACATGTCACGGCTACTTAACATCAAGCCAGTGCATGATCCACGGAATCTCGGTCAACTGCGCAGCCTCGTCGATGAAGTAGAGACAGGTGTATGCAGCCTCACTTCTTTAGGCGTGAGTGTCAGCACTTATGGAACTTTGTTACTGACCGTAATAAAGAAAGCGGTGTCTGCTGACTTTCGTCTGGAATGCCAACGAAAAAACGAGGCTACGAATGAGGGAAGTGAGCTGGATGTGCTCCTGCATTTCTTGTGAAAAGAAGTTGCGACACGGGAGATCATAAAGCAGGCCGAAGCACCAAGAGACAACAGTGCCGAGTTGATAAAGGAAAGGCACAACAGCAACATTAAAGCGGTGAACATGCCTACTGCAGCAGCACTGCACACCACCATCAAGGACAGCACAGGATGTCTATTTTATAATTCGAACGGCCGGCAACTGTAATGCAAAGATGTCTGTGGCGGATAAAAGAGATGTGCTGAAGCGCGACAATCATTGTTTATGGCGCACAACAAGGGGGCACGCGGCAAGAGAATGCCATAAAGCTAAGTGGCTCAGGTGAGCACATTGCAACTGCAGACACTTAACGACAATGTGCAACCCTGACTTTAGAAGACACCGCAACACTGATGAAGGGGATACATCTTTGTCACCGGTGATTGAGCAAGCCACGGTGTTGAAGTCCTCATTAGGCACGGGAGATCACTTGATGTGCACTGGAGAGCAGCAGTTTCTCCTACAGACAGCACGAGCTTAGACAGAAGGTCCACACAAGGCGGCGAAAGTGAAAATATTGACCTTTTGATAGGCACTGATCATTACTGGGAAATTGTCACAGGATCCACTAAGCGTCTCGGCTCCAAATTGATGGCAGGCTTCTCCTCGATGGTGGCAGTCAGCGAACCTTCATCTATTGGAACCTATCCGAAAATTTCCAATAAAAGTTCTTGGGGAAGAGGAGCTTAAGAGATTTGCCTTTGGGGACCAGTCAGCCACAACACGCACAAAAATGCGTTGTATGGAGCTGTGGCTCAGAAGCCAGTACAACAGAAAAGGGGTGCGAGTGGAAGCGCTAGAAGTTCCTTGCCTCTGTGCACATATCATGGCTACTCCATCAAATTCTGTTCTACTTCAACTTTCAGGATTTCACTTCCAAGTCGCAGACGCCTCGCAGGCGGCGAAAGTGAAAATATTGACCTTTTGATAAGCGCTGATCATTACTGGGAAATTGTTGCGGAATCCACTAAGCATCTCAGCTCCAAATTGATGGCAATAGAGGCTATTCAGATGGACAGTCCACGGCCAGGTCGGCACAAGGAAGTCAACGGGAGTCTGCTCCTCGGCTGCTGGCATGATGTGGATAGGAGGGAGTGAAGAAATTGACAAGGAAATATCAGCACAACTAATGTCTTTCTGGGAGCTCGAGCACATCGGTATCTAGGAACATGAGCCAGTTGATCACCAGGATGTGGTCCTTCAGCACTATAAAGAAACCATCAACTTTGACAATGGACGCTATAAGGTGTCGTTCCCTTGAAATTTGATGGTTGACGAGCTTGGGGGGGGGGGCGACAACTACGAGTGTGCAGCAAGCTTAAAGCACAGACAACGCGCCTCTTGAAAGGAGATTCATTGATTAGGGAATACGACGCCTGCATAAGAGACTACATAGAAAGGGCTATGCAGAGCCAGCCGGCAAGGATTACGGCTTGTCGGTAGGTCCGGTGAACTATATGCCACATCAAGCAGTTGTTCGTCACGAAAGCCAGACGACAAAACTGAGGGTAGTATTCGATGCATCATCAAGTGCCAAAAATCGCCTCTCGCTGAACAATGTTTTGGAAAGTGGCCCAAACCTAAACCCAGGGCTCATTGATCTGCTGATCAATTTCTGCACTTACAACATTGCCGTCATTGTGGATATTGAAAAGGCCTTTCTCCCGATATCCCTATCAGACGGCAATCAGGACGCTCTGCAGTTCCTCTGGTACGCTATGACGCCAAAAAAGGGGAAGAACTTCCAGCTGTGGTGACCTATTGGATGACTCGCGTGCTGTTCGGTGTCACGTTGAGTCCATTTCTCTTGGCTGCAACGTTGCAACATCATCTTGAAGGCCTGCCAGAACAGTATGCTGAGACTGCAGGTATCCTGCGCAGGCATCTTTACTTGGACGACCTTGTAACTGGGGTTGACAGCCTTGACAAGGGTAGTCTTGTGCCAGGAATCAAAAGATATATTGTCTCAAACAGGGATGCGGCTACACAAGTGGATGTCGAATGACCGCAATCTCGTCAAGTTGTTAAAGAATGGCAATGTGGAAAGAATGAATGCTGATGCTGGACATGCTGCAGCTACGAGGGTATTGGGAGTTGGTTGGAATGCTCAGACTGACCACGTTGAATACAACCTAACTTCACTCATCGACTTCCTCTCTGCAAGAGCCGACAACAAGGGATTTGTGCTGCAGGTCTCGGCAAGAATTTTAGACCCTTTGGATTGAATGGTCCCACAAAATTATGCGTAAAGGTGATGTTTCAGAAGTTGTGGGAGTTGGGAATTGGTTGGGACAATCCCTTACTTGAAGCATTGCAGCCTGAGTGGGACTGCTGGTGTAAAGAGCTTCCATGCATTGAAGGAGTGTCTATTTGAAGACTGATAGCGGCAGACTTTAGAAACGATGATACGGAGAAAGTGGTGGATATTTTCTGTGACGCAAGCCAGAAGGCCTATGGTGCTGTCGCATATATCGTGACCAAGTCTCCGTTCGGACTAATAAATGTAAGCTTGGTCATGGCCAAATCAAGAGTGGCCCCTTTGAAACTCCTCTCGCTGCCCCGATTGGACCTAATGGGAGACCTTGTTGGCGTACAACTGTGCCCCTACGTTACCAAAACCTTGGATCTGAAGACGGTTGCTACCATCCTCTGGACTGACTCTACGGTAGCTAGGTACTGGATCAAGGGAAACGCTGCCAGATGGAAGCCCTTTGTAGCAAGTCGAGTCTCAGAGTTACAAGCGCTGACAGATCCCGAGGATTGGAAACACTGCCCAGGTTCAGACAACCTCGCTGACCTAATCACCCGCGGCATAGTCCCCATCAGCCCTGCGAGAAAGCGAATTGTGGTGGAGAGGACCCCATTGGCTTCAGGAGGATGACACTCATTGGCCAACAATAAGTGAGCCGAGCTCGAAGGTTGGGGAGTGCCAAATGGAAGAGTGAAAGGTGACGGTGTTGCCTACAGCAACATCGTCATCCATGGCAATTCTCAATGTTGAGAATTAGTTCATTCAGCAGAGTCGTGTGAGTAAACTGCATGGGTCTGCCGCTTTGTCGACAACTGCCACAACAAAGAAGAAAAGACGATCGGCCCATTACGAGTTGAAAAAGTAATCGGCGCCGAAAGATACTGGTTGGCTAAAGCTCAAGGAGATGCGTTCAGCAACAACATTTCAAAACTGAAGAATCTAAGACCGCTGCACAAGAGCGCTCCTGTTTTGCCTTTCAACCCGTACTTAGACAAAGAGGGCCTCATGCGAGTTGGTGGACACTTGCAATTCAGGGATAACAACGAAGAGACTAAGCATCCCATCGTTCTTCCTGGCAATCACTTCCTCACGTCACTGCTCATACGGAAGGAACACTTGAGAATGCTGCACGCGGGCGTACGCGATACTCTAGCACATCTGCGAGAATCGTATTGGATTATCAGAGGACGTCAGGCCATAAAGAAAGTTATCAAGCAGTGCCTTGTCTGTCACAAAGTTACCCTCCAGCTACGGAACCAGTAGCACCACTTCCAGCTGACAGAGTGACAAAAGGAAACCTATTCGACATCGTTGGCATCGATTTTGCAGGGCCCTTGATTTGTCAACAGTCACACGACAGCAACAAATGCTACATCGATATTATCTCCTGTGCTGTGACGTGCCGTCCACCTTGAGCTTGTCAGCGACCTGTCGGCTTCAGCCTTCCTCTTAGCCTTTAAACGCTTTGCGGGGCGCCGTGGAATCTGCTCGACGGTGTATTCGGGCAATGTGCTCACATTCAAGCAAGCACCCAGGGATCTAAAGGCCATGTTAATGCTGTTGCAAGTCAAGGAATTGCAGTCATACTTTGCCAGAAACCAGATCAGATGGAAATTTATTGTTGAACGGGCAGCTTGGTGGGGCGGATTCTGGGAGCGGAGGATGTTGCGATCTGTGAAAGTAGCATTGCGAAAGGTGCAACGTCGGAGCAGCTTGAGTTTCGAACTGACCACCGTTCTTTATGAGGTGGAGGCCATGATCAACTCACACCCTTTGACATTCATATATGATGATGCTCAAGAGCTAGAACCACTGTCACCGGCGCACTTCCTTGTGGGAAGAAAGTTGACGACTCTTCTTCCACACCTGCTGCTGGACAAAATTCCTGGTGGTGGCATGCATCTCTCACAACACTGGAAGTACCGGACTACCATGGCCGATGGTTTTGCGGAGATGGTGGCAGAAAGAGTACTTATTGGAGCTCAGATCGGTACATATGTGCCGACCAATGGCATCGAGTGATCTGAAGAAAGACGCCTTGATGCACCTGAAGGAAGACCGCTTGAAATGCCACATGTGTAAGACCGCCAGAATTAAGAAAACATTTACGGGTAGAGACGGCAGGGTGGGGTCCTGCAAATTGGTATTAAGTGGGGGAACAGAGGTGAAGTGACCGATACAGCTGCTGTATCCCTTAGAGATTGTAGAGCAATGAGCTCAATAATAGTTTGCTCATCCGGGGGAGGTTGTTGTATATCCTCCATTCTGGAGCCAAAACAACCCTGTGCTGGGGGCCACCGACGATGTGGCGAGGAGGACTCCCCCACATAAAACAGCACTGCTGAGGTTGCTGTGGCAGAAGCGCCAGACACTTGACACCCCTAAAACTGCTTGCAAATTACTGGCGGGCGCGTTCTACGAACGGCGACCGGTGGTGCGGTAGGGCTTTTCAGGTTTGGAGCGGGTTGCTTGCACATGCGGCGTGCAAGAAAGCCTGTTTGGCACAGTGTATTGTGACTTTCCCTTTCTCTCTACTCTCTCCCCTTTGTCATACCTTCTAGTAAAAAATAAATTAGTTTTCTTGATGCACTCGAAGCGAACGGATGTCTGTCATTTTTCCGTAAGTTAAAAGTTCTCCGTCACTTATTCCACAACAGAGCGTTCGCATGCGAGAACGCTCGGCGTCACCATCAAGACATGCCACGTCCATGCAAATGGAAACGACAGCGTCGCTGAGCAGCTGAAATATCTCATGCTTCTGGGCATTTGCCACAAGGCATGCAGTGTGACTTGGGCCCATGTATTTAGGTGCACGTACTTGGTGGCTGTGCACGCTGCATGTTCCAGGGCACTGTGGACAGCGGCATCAACAAATTTGAATGTTAATTTGCTGTCACTTACTTATAGGGTAAGATAATGATTTAAATGCGTGTTGTATTCCTGGCTTGCTCTAGCTGTGTACATTAATTCTCCCAGATCTTCGAATAAGTCCGTGCCCAGAACTTTCTGTTAATTAGGACAAACACAGTTGCTGCTATTTTGTAACGAATTTTCTGTATTTTGTTTCTCATCCTTCGCAAAGTAGGGCTTGCTGAACATGTCTTTGGTTTCGGTGTTGTTCCTGTATATTCCTGCCTTATGTGTGAACTGTATAACGGCAACAGGAGGCACATGGTACACTGAAACAGTCGGTTCTGTGAGCTGGGTAAGAAAAGCCGAAATTTATATTGGTGATTTTCCGCGGCAAGTCCGTGTGCCTCCTCACCCTTCGTATGTCCTGATCGATGTGGGAAAGGTACTTGGACGCCACCTAGCATGCCATTGCCGAAAGGGCAAGGTCAGTCGGAGGAATGTATTCAGGTAGAATTCCTTCGTAATTTGTTTGTGGCGGCTGATGCCACAATACTTAATATTTTTACGCTCCTGCTACGTTTATATTCTCTGCCCTTACGATCCATGGTTTGTTATCGCAAGCCATATAAGCTTAAAGAAATGTATTACCCTAATGTCGCCAAATTCAGCATATTCTGTACCTTTATGCCGCGAGCTGCGACTATCCCAGCCTACTTTTACTATTCTGCCCCGCCAGATACATGGACCAATACATAGACCATTAATAATAGTGATACATTGACCATTCACCGTTGGTCCCTGCTATTACAACCCAAGTCCTCGGTCAAAGTCGTTTACCTCTATACCTGGCCGGCAGGCTGCAGCCTGTGAGAATGGTACGGGAAGGCGACCCTAACGATGAAAATTTTGAGGGACACCCTTGAATAACTAAGCGTTATCATTCGAGCTTGGGGTCAGTGCATCTTGAGGAATGAAATGCGCAAGTTCGGACAAACGACGAAGTTTGCGGCAAGGTCATCTGAGCTTGCGCTGTTCATTTATCGATACACCTAAATGTATTACCCGCCCGGGTTTTCATGTCTCGAGGTGGTGCATGTGTTGTAAGCTGGCAGTGTATGTAGCCGTTGCATTTGCCGCAGCGAATTTCTCGCGCTTTGCAGAAAAAAGAGCGCGCGTGATCCTGTGTAGCGAGTGCGCTGCCATGTGCCGTTTCTCCTTTCTCTTCCTCCTTGCAGCCCTCCGTACGGTTGACGCCAACTACCATCCTGTACTCGGGCAAGTCTCCCGACGGCAGCCATCTGCTGGTAAGAATAGTGCTCACCTCTGGTGCGCCTTCTCTGCAGCAGGGCACCCCGCTGTCTCACACTGGCACGGGTTCAGACCTCCCGATGACATTGTCAGAGTGCCCTCCTCTTCTCGTCCGCTGTTTGCTTTTGTGAAAGGCCTGTTGCAATGCTTGCGAGGCACTAGAGAGGTTTAGATGAGGAAACACCTGCTGCAGTGGCTGAGACATGGCACAGCTGAGCACGAAGCCGCGGGTTCAATCATTTCGATGGGTGTGGAATGAAAAAATTAAATCAAAGTGTGTGTACCATGCGTTGGGCACACGTATAAAGAAACCCAGGTGTTCAAAATTAATCAGGAGTTCCCCACTGTGGCGTGCCCCATAATCATGTACGCCCACTTGTGCTTCCTTTTTTTTTAATTAGGAAATGGGAGCACTCTGTTCTCTCTCCTGTCCCCTTTGTTGTTGCGTTACTTTTTAAAACACTCAGCCACACATAAACTCGGTTTGCTGACATTTTTATACAGGACCAAAGTGGCTTGCATACGTCTCCTAATCGAAGTCTCTATATTGATGAAGGAACAAATTGAAATCTGTGCAACATCAGCTGTATCGCCATTGCCATTCGTCTAATGCTGCGAAAAAGAAAGAAAAGGAGATAAGTTAATAAAAACGAGAGCTTCACCTCGGGAGCTTCTATATAAATATATGGGAGCAGAGAAATCGTTTTCTTCGGCAACCACTGCGCCAAAATTAGTGAGGTTTGTTGCATTTAAAAGAAAAAGTTAGAATCTATTGATTCTTCGAAGCTCAATATTTATTTAGGCTGGCAATTCCTTAATAAAAATTTTCAGGAAACGAAACTATGAAGTTTAGAACTCCATAACTCTGCCATGAAAAACGATATCACAATTCTGTAAACTGCATATAATAGTAGATCCAAAGTGGACTAAATTGTTGCATTATACATGGTTCTCTAGTAAACCACTAGTATTTGGTAGGCCTTGCGCAGTACCCTTGTAAACATTGTAACAAATTTACATAATATACAAATTGATATACTACATTTGTTTGCTTTACATGTTCAAAGTGATGCAGTTTGCAGAAGGGTGACATCTGTTTTCTTTGCAGAGTTAACGTTAACTTCGTGCTTCTATTTTTCTTACAGTTTGGTAACTTAAACAAAAATTGGGCATAAATCAAGATTGCGCTTTTTACAGTCACTAGAATTTACCTTTTTTCTCTTAAATGCAACGAATTTCATTCAAATCGGCCCAATGGTTGCCTTGTAAAAGCATTTCTGCCTTTTCCATGTATTTGAACAAGCAGTATCGGAGTTGGCCTGAGCTAGAGGTCCCTCTCAAAGGGGTCCCGGACCAGCTCTCAGGCCTAGTGGGAAAACGGTCAGCGGATAGCATACGCTGCTGTGAACATCTCAGCCAAATTTCTATTGCTTACCCAGTGTTGGCGCTGTCGCATCGTACTAGCATGAGCGGACACAAAGACGACAATGTTTCGTTCGACCCTCGGATGTTGTGCTTGCCGTCGAGATAAGTGTGAAAGGAAATGTGCCACTTATGCCATTCGGTGCCAGAAGACAGCTGCATGCAGCTATCTACAGGTCTTCCTGCTTGCTTTAATCCAAGTGCCAGCTGGAATAAACTATGCGCCACGGAAATAATCTGAGCACCACACTATTCAAGTGTGAAACTTTTAATCGTAGCATCAGAGCATTTAATCCCAGCGGCATCACAAATAGGCCATGTGCCAGTAAATTTAAGCCAATTGCTAGTCAAGTTAATCAATGCAAAAAAAATTAGCTGACGGTTACATACTTTCTAACACGTGTTTACATTTTGCGATATACTGAAAATCGCACCCGTCACCGTGCTGACTGGCAGAGCCGCAACGTGCAGCGCTATGTATATACTGACCATACAGTTGTTGCTTTTCAGCAACTGCAGGAACCGTAATCTTTACCTGGAAATGCTTGTGGCGAATGCTATGTGCGAAGGCAAGCTTTCTGGTTCCTTTTTTTTTCCCAAACGGCAGCGCCGCCAGAGGTGGATTGATGGACAAGGCTGAACCCTCTAAATCGCATGGCAGCTTATGCCACCTAGCCGTGACTAGGGGTATATATTGTACTTAGTTGGGGGTGAAATTTTACTCTTGCCTTGATTTTACCCACAAATCAGATAACCTTTGTTTGGTGATTTCTACACGCTTAATGTCTATTTTGCATCCATTGTCCCTAAACCTCAGTGCTTTGAAAAAGTCAGCCTCGTTGTTTCGAACTGTATGGCGAAGCCCTTTACAGAAATGTGCCAGGTGTTCAGCCATTTCCTCCTCTCCACACACCCCGCATAACGTGTACATCCCTTGCATATGTCGGTGCACTCACGCTTAATCGCACTCATTTCAAAGGTGGGAGTGCGAGTGCGAGTGAGTGCCAGTGGGTGAGAGTGGAGGTGAGTGCAAGTGCGAGGGAGTGCCAGTGAGCGTGAGTGGAGGTGAGTGTGAACGAGACTGAGTGTGAGTGGAGGCATGTGTGAACGAGAGTGAGTGCTTGAGTGTGAAAGTGGTGAGTGCTTGTGAGTGAGTGTGAACACGAGTGAGTGTGAACACGAGTGAGTGCCTGTGTGCGCAAGTGCAGGTGAGTGTGAACGTGGTGAGTGGAGGTGAGTGGAGGTGAGTGTGAACATGAGTGTTAGTGCAGGTGAGTGCGGACATGGGGGAGCGGAGGTGAGCATGAATGTGAGTTAGTATGTGCAGGTGTAGTGGGAATGTGAGTGAGTGCTCGTGAGTGTTAGTAGACATGAGTACGAAGGTGATGAGTGAGCATCAGTATTACCATGGCTGAGTATATCCCAGCTAGAGCAACAGTTGAAGACGTTTAAGTTCCCTTTAAAAGTGGGACGCAATAGCGTAAACATGCTACGTTCGCATTGGAAATCGTGGGAAGCTGTTGTTGGCGGGACCCTATCGAAGAGGAAGTGGACGCAGCATCGAAGGCACACGTATGTGCTGTGTCCGAACTCTTCTTCTTGATATAAAACCCCATTTTAAGAGCGTGCACGCCATCAACCAACAGTGGCTGCATGGGTTAACATGCTGGTCTCGCAACCCATAGTTCTTCGGGTCAAATCCCCAGCCCGCAATTTTAGTTTTAGGTTATCGTCTTATTTATTTATTACCTCTATCGAAAATTTTCGCTCGCAGCCAAGAGATGCCGAAAGTGCCAATACCGGATTTTCTGTGAAACCAGCTTCTAAATGATATCATGTTAAAAAAAGCAACAATCTGTCTTATTCAAGGATATATCATCATTCGAACTGTCAGAAGATAAAGTGGAAGAAGTCAGCATCTCATGTCAAGGTCAGCGCTCGTGCACTGCCATTCACATTACTGTGATATGTACATGCTTTTATGTGAATATGCTATCATTTGCAGGTGCTAGAAAGCAAGACACTTGACTTGATATTTCAAATGCATTTGAGTGCTCGGAGTATCAGTTGATATGAATGAGTGAAAGAATCTGTTCTTATCGATGGAAATGGAACGGCTGCCAGTTGGGAGGCATGTGAGTGAGAAGACTGAATTGGGTCCTTAAGCAACACTTACTCATTCTGCGTGGATTTAAATCGGCCATGTCGCTACGAGAAAAGCTCTCCCATCGAAAATTCACTGCTAGTGAAAATTTTTATATTTGGGTGTGTATTTACATGTCAGGCCCATTTCTCTTTCTTCAGCAGTTGACTTTCACTTTCCAACGTAAATTAGTGTTAACTCGATGCATTTTAGTGCTTGAGAAGATAAACCCAGTTGTTGCAGCATGCCTTCATTCATTGCTTACGTAGTTTATTGTTACGTAATGGGTTTTTTTAGTGTAATGTATGGAAAACAATTCTTTCTATTGTTTCAAATACCTGAGTGAACTCTTGCTTGTGTACACTAGCTCAGCTAATTAATTGTCATGGCTCGTGCAATAAATGAACAACTAAACAAAAAGTGCAAACCGCAGAGGCATTCAAAATCAGGCATGGGAAGACCTTTGCAGACGGCCTCAAGGGGCCCGGGAAAGGCCCCTTGGCCGACGAGTTGCTAAGGCACAACCGTTGGAAGTCATGTGAGCCATGTGTGTGTGCCCGCGTATGTGTATCGGCAGCGCCTACTCTTCCTTTGGGTGCACACTCTTTCTCCCCATATGCCTACGCGACAAGTTGCCGCCGGGTGCTTGCAGGTGCGCGCATGAGACGGTTATGTCCATTTATGGTTAGATCCTGCGCCTGGGTTCCTGATTGGACCAAACCACGTTAGGGGGACCTAAAATACTCTGATGGTGAAGCTTTCCCGAAGAACTTCCATGCTGCTGCACTGCATTGCCGGACCCGCGGGCTTTCTCTGCACTGTGGAAGCTGCGCCAAAGTGGCGGATGTCTGCTATGTGCTTGATATTTTGGTCACTATTACCCAACATTGCGATAATTTAGCTCCTGTAATATACCACATTACCGCAAGATAATACAGCAGCGACTCGCTGCACACAAAATGCGTTTGTGTGCTATAAATACGGGGATTTTGTATATTTCCTTCTATGCTTGCAGGTTTGTCACCGCATTTGTCTGCATTTGCGGGGCTGTTTCATTAAGTGTGGCATGACAAACGTAAAGATGATGATGACGTTTTTAGTTTTAATTTAGTTTTTTTCATTACTCTTATCGCATGCATCACCCTTTTGCCCGCTTATCCATGCGAATAACTTTGTTTTCATTCTCTTTTGCGTGTGACTTCATTTTATGCGTTTCTACGCACTTACAGCTCCTACATTACCGTTTCCGAATGCACCGGAACTAGACTGCACTGATGCCATTCGACAGATGATTTTTGCATTATCTCGCTGCTCCAGCACTAAGGCAAGGCTTAAAGATGGGTAAGTTCCATGCTGTACCGCACCATTGAAGTTAACTAGTCTCCAAGTGTCTTGCATAGAAACTGAACACAAACAAACTACAGCACGTAGGCAGATGCCCATGGCCATCCACTTGCTTCCCGAGCACAGAAAGCCCATGGGTCCTAAACGGGTCCGGCACAGCAGCGGTGCAGCATGGCAGTTCCCCGCAAAAGCCTCACGCGAGAGCCGGCGTTCTGGAAACTCTCCCAGTATTCCAGGCATAGAGGATTCTATACTTGCGGACAACTTTGTGTGGCAATCATAGGTAAGCTATGGAAGCAAAGTGCGCACAAGTAAGAGCGCTTCTGAAAAGAGTCCCGCATTTTCATCCACATTCGTTTAAGCTGCGGAAGAGAAAACATAAACACCTTATTTGCAACAGTTAAATAAGATAAAACACACCACTGAATGTAAAAGTTTACTTATCTTGCAGCTTTTCCTTTCTGTATCTGGGCAAATGCAAAACCATTGCACGGGAAACTGCGTCGATTCAGCGTCTGTTCTGAGCAGCCAAAAGCACTATCAGACACTGGCAGACTACTTGGCGCCGTGACACATGTGCAGCAGCCATGCGCCTGTAGCTTTTCCTTCATTGCCACAGAAGGTTGTCCACGAGTCCACCCTAACCATAGAGTTTCGTACAGTAATTACTAGAGGGAGCCCTGGAGCTAGTGTATAAGGGAACTGCAATAGGAGCGGTTGTACCAGCTGTAATGGTTGGCGTCAGGCATGAAATAGATGGTAGCTGGCCCATGTCGTCGTCCAACTCATCCACGCTGAGGACGTTGTTGAAGGGAAGGACTTGTTATCGAGAACAAGGAATATGGGATTTATTTACAGTATCTACGTGAGAATGTTACAGTTCGTCAGTCTAACATGACTGAAAGAGGAATGCACACTTGGCAGCCGCGCAACAGCTGCTTATAAACACTTTGTCCTCCCTAGGTGAGGTAAAACGGCCGTTCACCATCAACCAATTCAGAGCGTCCAAAGTTATCGTAGCCAACCCGCTTTTGAGGGGGAGGGTTTACACACTCACCTTCGCACCGGTTTCACTGACCACGCCAAGGTTGAGAGAGTTTTCGCAGACACAGGTCTTGCCCTGAGCAGGCGCCTCTTGGTCCTAGAGTTGACCCCGCAGACAGTGGCCGCCGCGTCTGTCCATTGACTGACAACTCCTAAGACCCGTGAGACGGCACTGCAAAACTTCTTATTCCAGGAGTTACACCGCTTCAAACAAGCCGTGATGGTGATGGCAAATCCACTAACAATACATGGTCTGCCGACTGCGTGTAGACATCCCGGCGTCGCTCGCTGGGGGACGTGGCGTATTGCCGTCTTTACAAAGCTAGTTGCCGCACCAGACATGCCGGCGCCGTCCGGTTGGGGACTGTCGCTTCCCCGAAGATCGCCAGCCTCCGCAGGTCGAACGTAACACAGCATGGGAATTATGGGAAGTACATACATGGATTTGCCTAAACTTCGCCATTCGGGCTTCAAACGGCTTTGTGACTTTGTAAGCCTGCCATTTTCAACAATGTAGTGCGTAATAAATAATAGAATGAACATTATTAAAATTGTCCGACGGCATGTTTCAAACACGGAACCTTTAGCACAGAAGCCTGATACTAAAACCATTAAGCCACGGACGCTTTTTTTTCTTTATTTCCAGTTTGGCTACAAGCCTCAAAGGAGTTCGTGATCACAGTCACACTCGTTTTATTTGTGTTAAAGTATCCGGCATTGACATCACATCTTCATCACAGTCAAGCATCTTGTACAAGTTACATACTTTCACAAACATTTTCACGGAATACTCATACACAGATCTACTTTTAACATCACAGTGTCTACATGCTAGCAGACTACGCCAGTCTGCGTGCAGCCCGAGTAAAAAGCTAACGTCCATGTGTTCAAAATCGCATTCAGAAGGTAAAAAATGAATGCCATGTGGATTGAGCGTAGGTCTACCTTTAAAGTTCTCTGTAATATATCCCAAAAGAATATGGCATTATTACAATCAATGAAAACATGTTCAATCACTTCAGCTTTGTTGCACAGAAAGCCCTGGTTCCCCTTGACACATCAATCCCTCTTTCCTTTCACCACATTATAGCAGACAAGGTTCCCGTGTGATGCTTGAAGAAAAATGTTTTAATGTTTGCCAGTATCCACATATTTTTAACCCTTTTAAGTACATTTTACCCAGGCCCTTGAAACATTAACCGATACAATGGTACAGGGAGCACAATCTCAATAAGATCCTTCATACGACGCTTTCTTTTTACATTGAAGAGGTACTCAAGATTAAGCCACGAATGCATGCATCAATAGGTGATGTGAAATGCTTTTATGAATTTATCGCGAGCGTACCAGTGCCTTGAGATGCTTGGCGTGTTTCGATTTGGGCACCTCGACAAGCTCAATCGTTGGAATTAGTGCTGATTTAGCGTGTTCTCAGCGTCTTCTGCACTTCGAAGAGTATCGAGTGCTTTGAAATTTATGACAATGAAGGCATATAGAGCATAGTAAACAAAGCCACAAGAACGTGTGAATCCACAAGCACGAAGATCGGAGAAATCCATGAACTTTCCATCACTGCAGTGCCAGAGTTCCCTCTAGCATATTGTAGGAAACTCTATGACTCTAACCGTGCTCGTGTTCCTGACCGCCGTGTGACTCCGGATGGCTCCCATTGGTTGAGTTAATGCAGGTGCTCTTTTTGACGCTAGTGCCAAAGCGCCCTTCAATTACGGCCTTTATGGGCGGGCGATACTTTATGAAAGTGGCGGTGCACATAGTTGTTTACATCTAAAGTCCCTTTATTTACCTCGTCATGGCAACAGGAACAGCAGCCGCGCAGCACCTCCTTTCCAAAGCAGCTTTTTTTATTATTATACTGACTTGTCCGGCTCACTACCCGCTTCCCCCCTCCCCCCCTGTCGCATGCGCAGTTATTTTTTTGCTTTTGCCTGTGCCCGCGGCGCATTCTTTTTTATGCGCACGCTACACCGCGAACTGTGTGTTTTTTTTTTTTTTTTCTTCATTCAAATACACACCGAATGGACGGGATGGCACGGCATGCCACGCGCGAGTATACAAAAAATGCCAATGCATCCTTCAAAGCATAAGGACGTATTGGAATTGTCTGTTCTAAACTCCACTACTATGAAGACAGAACCCCGTACGGGATATAAAGAGAGAGCACACTGCTCTGTAGATAAGAACTCTGCTTCTAACTTGTGTAGTTGCTGGCATACACTATGGTGCTCTGTCACTCGATGTTCGCTCGCCTGTAGCAATGTATTAAGCCAGCTTTTTTTATGTTGTCTCGTCTACCTGCCATTATCTCCTCAATGATCAACGAGGGGCCAGCTCTGAGCGAACACGGTTAAAGTTGGTGGCCGCTGGAAGTCATGAAGTTATTTAAATATGAAGCATTAGTAACGAAAGAACTAAGTTCATTCTATTCCGTAATTGTTTTAAAGAAATATGAATATTTAAAGCAATTTGAGTTAAAGGTGTATCATTAGGTGTTCTAGAGTGCTTGTGGCATGTTGACCTAGATTGATTCGAAGACCTTCGTACGGATGTGTGAATGGTTTTGTCACCATGAATAAATTGAAACAAAAACTTCAGTTACACTAGTTTTGACCTACTTTGCCGTGGTATAAATCAGCTCTTTTCAATATTTGAGTCGATTAATCTGTTAACTTGTATCAACCTTATTGCCTTCCTCTACACCCCCTCTTACAAGTTCTTTTGTGTACGTAAATCAAACAGTACTGGCGTACTCCAGCATTGGTTGAAGAAGCATTTTGTAGGCTAGAAGATTTATATCTGCGGGCGCGAGACGAAGGCGTCTTCTCAGAAAGATGTCTCGCTTTAGTGCTGAGCGTATACGTTGATTTCCACTTGAGGTTATGGTGTTAACATGGGTTTACCGTCGAAGAGCGTGTGTTAAAGTCACACCTAAATATTACCTTGAAATACAGAAATGAGAGGTGTGTCAATAATAATGTAAGCAAAATTAGATATAAGTTTCTTTCTCCTTACTGTTAGTGTTACTGATGTTTCACTCCTGACACCAAGAAAAGGTAGAATATTGTATATGGTGGTCATCATTGCAATTAGTTTCGCGTTACGAAAACCAATTAACGAATAGACGGATGTTACCATGTAATCGGGAAGGCAAATTGTTTAGGTATATTAAAAATAAAACTGGGCCCAAAACAGTGCCTTGGGACACACCAGATGTAACAGATGCTAAATTGGAAGCTTCGTTATGAATATACACGAATTGTGAGCGGCAGAGGGCGGCACACTCACTCACATTCACTCGCACTCATTTCAAGGGCGTGAGTGCGAGTGAGTGCCATTGAGTGCGAGTGGAGATGAGTACAAGTGTGAGTGGAGGGTAGTGCCAGTGAGTGTGAGCAGAGACGAGTGCGAGTGAAGGCCTGCGAGTGTGAGTAGGGGCGAGTGCGAGTGAGGAGGGAGTGCCATTGAGTGTGAGTGGAGGTGAGTGCGAGGGAGGGTCAGCGAGTGTGAGTGGAGATGAGTGAGAGCGTTTGCCAGTGAGCGTGAATGGAGGTGACTGTGAGTGCCAGTGAGTGTGAGTGGAGATGAGTGCGACCGTGAGTGCGAATTTAAGGTGAACGTGGGCGTGAGCGACTGCAGGGCCTGGAAAAATTAGTGAGTGAGTGTTCTCCCACACTGCCAACCTATGGTCCCTTGTTATTCAACCCGGTACGTCTTAGTCTGGAAAAAAGCAGCCGTCGTGGCTTCAGGCAACGAAGAGCTTCCTCTAGAACTATCGTAGATGTCAGCACCATCTGGTGGCGCGTCAAGGTGGCTTCCTGCGCTTTCCCTCTCGCGTTCCCTTCGCTGTCGCCATATTTCATTCCCCGCTGTGCTCCACGTTCGTTCTTTCGTCCTTCGCTGCACTCGTTTGCTCGGTTACACTGAGGGAGGACGAGGCACGGTGACGCTCAACGCAGGGACGGGCGCCTAAGGGCTGCACTCAAAAATAAGATTGCGAGTCAAAATGGCTTAAACGTTAAATGCAGTTACCGGAAGATGACGGCACAAATTTTTGTGGTTGCTGCTAGCATTTATGAATGACTGCAGTATATTGCAACGAAATTAATGCCACACAATGGCTTATCTTTTTAGTATAAAACACTAGGATTAAAAAAAAAAGCGCTTAATTTACAGGAGTAGAGACTGAGTGAAGGCTGAAAGCACATCTAGTTTGTGTTTATTGAACAATAAAGTGCTGCATGGTCACCTTAATTACTCTTCAGTAACTTGTTTAGTTGTGTTGGTTACTACATTTCTGATCTTGAAGGAAACAGCGCTGTTTCCTTTAAGGTAATTATTTATAGCTGTCCCAAAATCCTGGCTAACACTACGCGGCTGATCACTCGCAGACAGCTTTCGGGACTGTTTTGAGCTGATACCTGTTATGGGGACAGGGCTTCGGCAACCTTCAGCAGCGTCTGCTTGGATCTCAAACCAGATTGACCATCGGAGAGGGTCAAGCAGGGAAGATGAGATGATGTAAAAACAAATAACAGAAGTTTAATACATCGTTACGAGTGAGCAGTGCATTCCAAAACAGAAAGTAGAAAAACATTCGGCATGTGTGCTTCTGCACGCAAGGGAAGAGAAGATCTGCACGTGGAGTGTCGCTGGCCTTCTTATACCCTACACCATCTGGGCAACCTCATTTTCGCTTGCTAACTGGTAGAGGGCCTTGTCAACACACCGGTCAGCCCACATTCGGAGAGAAATTCGGAGAGAAATCACTCCCTTGTGTAGAGTTGGTGCACATAAGACAAAGGAGAGTAGGATTTGCACTGGCGCATAATCCCGTCGCAAGCACCCGACGGTCAACGTTTTACATGTGGAAGAGCATGACCATTAGGCACGTTGTGTCTGAGGCAGGTGGCGTCCGTTCCATTCATGGCCGCACAATAAAGTTTGAATCGTAACAGGACTTTCTCGCGGAGGCATGTAAAGTCATCTGTTGGGCCGGGAAGCTTTGAGGGCATCTTACAGAGAAAATTCGCTTACGCTCCAAAAAGAATAATTTAAAGTCACGAAATAAAAAGTTTCTTGTTGTAAGCCTTTGAGGGTCAATGACGTAAGTATACGGCGCCGCAAACAAGTCCAAAAATGGTCGATGACGTATATTTATGGCACTGTCTGTACGTTTAAAAAGCGCACCAATTTCTTAACTTTTTCTTTTCTGTCATGTGCTGCCACTATGTGGGAATACAGGGAATCTTTTTCGCGCGCCTCCCTCTCTCGGTTTTCGTTGCATGGTTTATTTTAGAGCTAGTTTGCTCCCAAGCGTCTATATACTACCGCTGGCGCAGTGGCGTGTGCACGGGCAGGCGGCGGTTTGGGTTTCATTCCGCGCGCGGTTTCGGCTTCTTGCGCTTGCAAAACTGATGGCTATCTTGTTACTAAACGCTCAAAGAGCGACCGCCTCTTTCTCTGTCGTTTAGTGCTCACAGGGGTGCGCATAAGAAGGATGTCGCTGTGCATGCGTTTCCGCAGCATTTTTTTTTTTTTACATTTACGAAAACTAATTGCCTCTGGTTGGCGATAAGATGAAGATTAGCAGAAATTTGTCACATGTGCTTTTTTGACGGGCACACAACCACACAGTTTTCTTGGAGTGCGCGCACCTATACAGTTCGATTATACTATGGATGTACAAATTAGTTATTAGTGTAAGCGCAGGAACACTTGAGTCTTGTGAAATATTCTCGTGTGGGCATTTTCAAGACCTTGAACTATGTGTATCAAAATGCACGAAATTTTTAATTCTTACAAGTTTATTTCCTTTTTTATTGTTAATAATGAATGAAGAGTACATATATACCAACGCAAAATATTTTTTTCTCACTTTACGGCTCAGAGCTTATCGGGCATTCTTCCTGAGTCATGTCATCTACATCGCGCCGTACCTTTATTGGGGTGAAGCGGAAAAGGCCAAGCTAGACTCCCTAATCAGAACCGGCCTCTACCGCGTGCTCGGCCTTCCGCAGTCCACAAGCACTGAGAAGCTGCTGGAGCTTGGGCTCCATAACACCATCGATGAGCTAATAGAAGCTCACACAGCAGCTCAGATAATGAGACTTTCATCCACTAAGCCAGGGATTAACATTTTAGAAGAAGCGGGAATCCAACCCAGACATGAACCGGCGACTAAAATTAGCTTGACCTGGGAAACCAGAAGTCGCATCATGGTTGACCCCGTCCCGCGAAACATCCACCCAGTGCATAACGAGGGTAGAAGATTCGCGAGGGCCAAGTCCATCTTTAAAAAGATCAATCAGCAGAAACTAGATGCCCTCTTTGTCGATGCTGCCAGATATGACAGTAGGGATAAGTTCGCTGCCTTGGTGGTAGACACAGGGGGCAAGCTGGTCAATGCAGCCTCTGTTTATACGAAGTTTGCCCATGTGGCGGAGGAAGCGGCGATCGCTCTGGCTTTTCACAGCTCAAAAGTTCCCGCTATCATCTTCTCGGATTCACGCACGGCGGTTAGATCCTTCTCGTCCGCCATCATATCTGAACAGGCAAACAATATTGTGAGTAAAGCACTTCAAAGGACTAGGGAGAGCAGCGAAGGAGGATACTAAATCTTGTGGTTCCCAGCCCATCTAGATAGCTCAATTAACCCGCTTAGATGTAATCCTAACGAGCAGGCCCACCGGAAAGCGCGCAATTTCACACACCGTGCTGTCGCAGGTAGCCAGGCTTGGAATGAGGTCAACATCCACAAAGATCCATTATGTACTTTCCATGAAATTGTTTCCCATTATCGACTAGGCAGGAGGACATTTCCACCCCCTCACCCCAAATTGAACAAACCTCAGGCTACCACAATCAGACTCCTGCAAACCCGTTCGTATCCCACTCCTCGATCCCTTAACAAGATAGATCCTGAAGACTCACAGTCGTGTCCCAAATGTGGTCATGACTCACGCTCTTTTGACCACATGCTCTGGCTGTGCCCAGCCCTTAACGCCTGTCCACCCATCACGAAAGAACAATGGCAGGAGTCTCTCAAGAGCAGCAATCTGCACATTCAACTCCAGGCTGTCCAGAGGGCCCACGACATTGCGGCAGGACTTGATCTCCCAGCCCCATCGTGGGCGGAGCCACTGACTTGATCTTCGGGAGCCTTCGGTTTTGGCTCCCCAAGATCTCAGTCCCTCAGGACTCAAATAAAGTTCTTGTCATGTCATGTCACTTTACGGTCACCCTAGAAAAATTGTGGTAAATTTTTTTCAAAATAGGTCGCTAAGAAGAATTGGAATCCGCAGTAAAAAAAAATTGACCCTGGGCAGTTGCATATGGCGAAGAAAATCGACCCTCATATGGTTAATATGATAGCGTTAAAGAGCCTGTGTCACAGAAAATTTGGCATCCGGCGTCTTGCGTCAAATGTTCCGGCAAAAAGTTTTTCGAGCCACCCGTACCCAGGTCCTCCATGTGCCGCAAGGAATTTACTAACTGAATTTCTCAAGCTAAAATACATGGAGAAATGGTAAACTATGGCTTACACACTACCTACAGTCATGATAGATCTCGAATTGTAATTCGACTATACGAGAAGGCATAATTCTATTACACGAAAACTCAAAGAAACCCCTTCACACTCGCAGACCGGCCGCGGCATCCGTCATTTGTGTACACCGGCATGATGGGTGCCTTGTAAAGTGTACTAGAATATGGTTGAGTAGGACGGACGGCTGGGGTTGCCCATGCTTTGCAGTGAGGCGAGACGATGACAAAAAATACTGTGGCGGCTTTGCGATAGAAGTGGATAGGAACGCGTCAAGGTTGCGCCGTTGGAAACTACTGGCAATACTTCTCGGAAGGGCCATTTGTACTACTTCACACGCAGGTCTATGCGTTCAGACTGCTTAAATGGTGTTTATATTTCTATATGACATGTATTTATGCCTTAGGAATAGGCGCCTTTCTTTCTCTTCTTTATTTTATTGTATATTTTTTTAATGCAGCTCTGTGATTGTGCGCATTGCGGCCGCAGTGTCGGCTTTCATTATGCTATGTTATTGTATGATTCCCTTTGGAGAACAGATGTTTTTCTTGTTCTTCAAGCAGTATGTATCTCTCCTGTGTGTATTTTTGCACATATAGTTTTGCTTCAGCAGGTCTTGTGAAACGCAGACGAAAAAACATATGTAACCTTCCTACTTGCTGCTTCAAATAATTAAACCATATATGTCCTATCTGGCGGCCTGCACTCAGAGTTGTGGGAAGTATTATAGAAAAAAAATATTGCAATGCAACATTCCATTCATGTCTTCACCTTCCTCACATAACAGAATTCGGAGTAATTTATATACGGGTTCTTTTATTGCTGTCGGACCTCAGGCACTGAAAACACTTTTACATAGCCATTATATATGCTAATCTTTGGCCCGTCAGCCGTGTGAAATTTTTTTTCCAATCCATGCTTAACAACAACTAAAAAAGAAAAAATATGGCGTGGTAGCCTAATTAGTGGCTACATTGTGGATATGGCATTGCGCTGCTAAACTCGAGCTCATGGGTCCCAACCAGGTCGCGGAATTAGATAAGAACAAAATGGAAAAACACTCAGGTACTTCTGTTAAGGTGTACTAAAGAACCCCAGGTAGTGAGAACTGAACAGGGTGCTTCATAACCATATCGCCAGACGTAAAACGCCTGAATTTGTTTAACTTGAAAAATAAAAAATAAAGAAGGTAGCTCTGTCCATCGACTTCTTCTAGGAATGTAAACGAGATAAATTATTCTTGAGTTTGATTTCTGAGAAGAACATGTTATGCTTATCTTATATTTCATACCTAAATGTAATGCCACTCCCGTCTGTACGTCCACTCAACTGAGCAGATTCTGCATTATAAACGGCTGCTTTCAGTTATCCAGTGCACTATCATAAGGACAATAATGAAGCAATTAAAGGAACGGCATGCCTCTCATACATGTAGAGATATTTGAAGATCTGCTGTGTTCCTTCAAGAAGATAAGTGTGGTTCCACATTGGGCACCCAGTTTTAATGGGTGGCAGGCATAACTGTCAAAAAAATGTTTTCCTTGCCTGAATCAAGTTAGCAGATTTACAGGCTGCCCCAAAACGGGGCGCTTATATTGAATGACAGCTAGGAACTTGTTCAGCGGAACCGATTAGCACCCGTGTGTTAATTCTGTCAGGAACTGGTGCTCAGTGCAACAGGCATGATTCTCCAGCAGTACAATCATTCGGAATAAGAGTCCTCGCTTCCATCGGCCCCTCACCTTCGAGACTTTAAAAGTCCTTTTATGCATTGCATTTAGAACGGAAATGGCTTTTCGGTCATTGTTAATAGTGAATTCCAAAGTCGAATACAATCTTAACAGCAAATACCATTCGATTAGACTATATGTTTCTACTTCATTTCGCCTGCTGGCACATTTAAGGAGATTGCCAGACAAGCCACGGAGATTACATTGGCAAAGACTTCCCGGTTTCCCCGATTCAGTCTGAGTACATAGGCAATATCTATTCCCTAACACTGTTGTTCATATTAACGTCCAATAATTGCCTTGATTCCTTTTCTTGGAAAGTCGACTGGTTCATCCGGGGCTGGCGCAGCTTTTAAAAGAAACATGCTTATTCCGGTCGCGAGTTATCACTTTCTCAGTCAGTGCATTTAGAATATGATAATCTTTCTCTTACATACATGTCGTGGATATATGTCTATGCACCCTTAGATTTACCAAGAATTGCATTGGTAATCTGCATCTCTTCACACCACGCAGTCAATAAACCTGGTTTATTTCACTTTAATAATGTTTTCTGTGATAATTGTCCCTGATCAATATACCGCCAACAAGAAGCGCACGTAAAATGATACGATATCAATAAAATTTTCTTAAGTAGCTTCATGTTGCAGATAGGCGACTTCTGTGGCAAAGATTATGTGTTACTTTTAGAAAACTATCTTAAAAATATCTGTTCACGTGGCTAAAACTACAATTGGTACCAGCTGACAAGAGTCGCGGGCGCATCAAAGCAAGTAAAACCATAAACAAATTTATCTGCACAGACTTTCTGCGAGAAAAACTGGGCGTATGCCAGCGTCCGCGCAATGACGATGCTAGCAGACGACGCAGTTGACAGCGACAGCAGAATTGAAGACGTCATGTTGTATAACCCATGTCTCAGATATGTATCTGTAGCAAAAAGGTGCGAATATAAATTAGCAGTTAAAATAAAGCACCATTATAAGAGTGTACACGCACAATTGGTCTCAGCGCCCGCAGCGAAATTACATTGAATCTGCCGTGAAGCCCATCTCCACTCCAATCCAGTTCTCTCGAAGCGCCCTCGCCAAATTTTTCCACATGCAGCGCCTCAATGGAAGAGTGCCGTTTGGCCCAGTAACTTGGGGGCCACGGAGTGGCGATTACGGCCCGTGCAAGAGGCCGTGTTTTTGCCAGAAAGCCCGCCTTCGTGCATCATGTTCGCAGCCAGCGTTTCCTGGTAAACATTACAGTTACATGTGCTCCAGTTGCCTGGAAGCGTGAGAAGCAGTCAGGGATCTTTGAATGCTATTGCATTCCGCTCTTAATGGTGAACCTTAAGCGTCCTCTCATGTTTTAAAATTTTGCATTAAATATACAGAAAATATACAAAAGACTTGTCTTTCCATACACACGTTGCTTAAAAGACAAGCACCCAGCTTTAGTCGTCGGCCTCAAGCCATTGGCCCCATCCATCGGCCTCAAGCAAAATACCCGTCATTGATTTATCAAAATTAGCATTGACAACATAAATATTGTGCTGTGTGGTCTCCCAGTAACTGTACGTTGGCAGTTCAACTGTGTTGACGCTTTTATTGCCTGGATTAATTGTCTGGCACTTCGAATAAAGCTTCTGGCGCTTGGAATAAACATGTTGGCACATTGATTAAACTCACTGGCGCACAATTTCTTCTGGCCCTGAGATTAAATACTTTGGCGTTTGGATTAAATAGTATGGCGCTCAAATTATTTCAGCTAGTGCTTGTATTAAAGTGAACAGGAAAGCCTGTAATACACTGATCAGCAATAGTCAAACAAGAAATGCTGCTTTAAGCCAGTGTTTCGACAAGTGGGCTTGTCTTAGCCAGGGCAGCAACGGCTTTCCTTAGCAGCGTTTTTTTTTTATGTATGCGCAGCTCACTACCCCACATCCTTACCTGGGAAGGAGGAGGGAGAAGGGGTGGCCCATTCACTGCCCCCATTGAGAGTGGGGGAGTGGCGCGTGCACACACACGCACACAGACACACAAAAGTACGCTGCAGTTTTGAAGTTCGCAGATGGGCGGGCATGGGCAAAGCCGATCTAACTTCCTTGTGCAAGTTTTGGCAATGCTCCGGAACTTCGTCAATGCGGAACTGCAGCAAGGAAGCAAATAGTCTGCGTCGTGGCTCTTGTCATTTGCAGCTGCCTGTTTCGTCGCTTTCAATACCGAGGTGAACTTAGGTGCATCATTGCGTCACCGCTTCACTCCATTGGAATACGTTAAAAGTGCTGCCAGTATACCGCCACTCGCGTCCGCCGAAAACAAAAGTGCACTTGAGGCGGCCGCTGCCACTGTTGAATTTCTGTTGCACATCGACGAGCAAAATTGAAATGATGAAGTTCTTATATCTTGTTTAAAAAGAATTTCTTAAATAGGTTTAAGCTTCTCCTTCATAGAGGTGACATCATAGTTAGGGTTCCTTGATGTCCTCCTTCCCCGTTGGCGGGTAAGGAGGACATCGAAGAACCCTAACTGCGCAGCCACACGTGGCCATGCCATCCCATGGCGTGGCCGCGAAACTTGACTTTTGTCATCCCAGTAGCGGAGTAGAATTGTTACATTATCCGGGCCATGGATTGCGTTGGGAAATCCTTGCAGCCCTTCAGGGTCTCGGTCTCAGTAGCTGATGCTGTTGTTGATGTACGCCTGCATTTGGAAGGACTAAGCTTGTGGCTAGTTATGTGTTCGTGTTGAATTGAAACGCGGCACTGAGCGACTAGGACTCACTAAAGGGACACACGTGTACACATGTACACCAGCACCTGCAAAGAGTTGGAATATATCTTCTCAAGCTTTTGTGATGTGTAGTCGGGGCCATATATGCTCGTCGCATATTTTCTATATGATCTCGAAAAACGTGTTTATAAACGCTTTCTCTGTTGTGAACAAACCAGGCTCTGCTGCGCACTTCTCCCCTCTTGGCCGAGTGGCCGCCATTGTACTGTGCGCTCGGGGCCAGCTTTGCTTGCACACCTGATGTAATAGTTGGTCACCATCCCCTCACTGTGCAGCGCAGTGCCCAGTACCTGCACAAGGAGCTCCCAGTGAGGATTGCGCACCGCATTGCGGGGTTCCGGAACCTGCCCTTCATCGTGGGCTGCAACCCCACCATCCTGGCCGTGGTCAGTATGTCACGCCGTGCATGCGCCCTCTCGGTATAGATTTGTGCATGCGTGCATGGACCATAGTATATGTTCGAAATGGAAATAGTCTCTTTAAGGACATTGCACTGGAAAGAATAACAGAGCGTTATGCAATTCGTGATCCAATTTCGCGCGCGAGGCATTTTTGAGAAAATCTTTGCTGGAATGCCGTTTGCTTTCGTCACAGCGTTTGGGAGGGCTATTTCATGTTCAATTCATTTAATTTATTTAGGCAGATTATGCATTTCTTGAGGTTCCAAATTACACTATTTCTTCACATCAGTATACAATACACAAAAATTTCTCTACCAGGCAGTACGAGGCTTAAGGTGCTTTTGTGATGCCTGTCGCACACACAGCACTGGAGACAGTTTACAGTCCAGTCTGAATCATACAGCAAAATACATAACGCTAGCGTAACATGCAGCAAAAACAAGATACAAGAAATTGTGAGCAGTCCACAAGGAAAATTTAGTCTAAGGGTTATTGTAAATTGTACAATGGTACTTTTCTACCGCACTGATCTGCTCAAGTTGTTTTTTTGTAAAAAATTAAGGAAATCTACAGTTGCAACCTGTGCTAGTTCTGGTTATTATATTTATAGTCAATCCACAATTATTACACATTTAACGATTTCTATCGGCGCTAGTAATTCGTTGAATAAAGAAATTAAAGATTTCACAGTCTAAAAGTGTTGGTTGTTCCCATTGCATCTAGCTTGTATTGCGGTCGTGCATTTAAGTGAATGCACATCTCAAAGCGAGCTATTAAATGCGGGCTGTGACTGCAGCTTTGGGAGAGGCCTCCGCGCACACGTTGCGTTCCCGATTGCTGTGTAGTATTCCTGGAGCAACTGCAGCCTCTGTTGGAAACACACAGTGCCGTGAATGCCGAGCCCGATGGCGTCTCGTTCTGACATACATCGGTACACTCGCTCTGCCGCAGTCATCGTGGCGCACCGATATACATCTGGGCACGTGGCGGAACACGCATCTCAGTGCTGTGAATGTGCTCCACCCTTTGGATTTTTCATTAATTTTGTTTCCGCCCCCTTAGCGTTCTTTGCACCACCAGTGCAGTGAATGTGGCTACAGTTGGTCGTGTGTTTTGTTTGATCCTTTACGGCGCTTGTATGAAGCAGAACACAAGCTTTGCAATAAAGAATTTCGTGCCTGCTATCAATTCTTTATCTGTGGAGCTGTGAACTTGCCATGACATCATACGAGGTATAGACAAAACACAAAAGAGATATGACTGACAAGAAAGACTGGTGAAGAAAATTCACCGACGAATACAATACTCCCTAATGTGAAATTTAAGTGCGGCTCTATATGTAAAAGAAGTATGCATGTCAGTATTTTGTATTATTATTATATAGGTACACAGTTTATATGAGGAAGAGAACGCGGTGAGTATCATGGCTGGCACGGACAGTTTGTCTCATGCAGCACATTGCGAATGGAGCCAAGTGTGGCGCTACTGCCTCGCTAATTGGTAGGTCACGAGAGGCAGCGTGTGGGTGACGCGTGGGGGCTGTTCACAGCAGCCGCAGCGGAGAGACGTCCGCTCGAGCGGCACTTTGTTTCCATATATGGTATCAGATGCGTTCGCCTCATGTCTTAGCGATGGCGTCATCGGTGAACAGACCACAGTGCACTACTCTGGTGCCATCTTCTAGCAGTCGTTGCTGCAGAGCCTGTCTTGAGCGGCTCTATGCTTTTCTTCTCATGCTTTAGTCGTAACCTCCTCCTCCACTTTCCTCCTCGCAATTTCTTCGCTATCGCCGTCTTTCATCCTTCACTGTGCTTGTCCGCTCTGTTACAGCGAGGGTTGCCGACGCTCAACGCTGGAATGGGAGCTGCTCACTAAAATAAATGCATACCATTCGCTTCCGACACTAATGACCAATATTATCAAGCAATGTATACAGTCAACGACCGATTTTTCGGACCCTCTAGGGAACGTAAAAACGTCCGAAAATTCAGGCAGTCCGAAAAAATGAATGCATGCAAAAAAACGCATCCTTTTTCTTTTTTTCTCAGATCTAGAGGTAAAGGGCGAAGTAACAGGCTTCCGAAGCCCTGCCACAGCATCAGTGAAGTGGCTATAAAAAGAGGCGTTCAAAAACTCTGTATGCAGCCGACTGCCGGTTTATTGTGTACATGTGCATTGTCGGGCAGCCGGTGTTATTGCTGCAGTGGCTTGAAGAACTTGAAGATTGTTGTTTTGACGGCGTTCCAGTTGCATGCGATCATATTCGCCTCGATCTGAGCAAGGGTCATGTCAGCACTGTACACCGATGAAAGAGTCAACAGTGCTCGCGTCAACTCGGCGCTGTAGGCGGTGCAGGCATTGGCTCCTCATTTTCAACATCGGAGTCATCTGAATCCCCCACAACCTGACGGACTATTTCCTCGTCAGTCAGTTCTGCGCGGAGGTCGAGCTCGTTGTCAGCGTCAACAAACTGTTCAAAAGTTATTTCCGTAGGTATGGAAACCCCAGCAGAGCGGAGGTCGTTGATCACGTCGTCCGACGGTACTGCTTTCCGCGCTTTGATGCCATCGGCGAGGACGACGAAGACGGAGTGGGCGCCATCGAAGGCAAGCGAAATCCTCAAGTTGCGAACAGTGGAGTTCGCTGACAAGCGTCAAAGCATCTAGGCCTAGCGTCGCAGAGCACAAGTGACACAACAGCACAACCACACACCACGCTAGCCAAAACGTGGCCTGCGCAAACAAACAAAATGGCGTCGCTCCGGAAACTCTGCCGGAGGCGGAAGTGCGGCGATGAACATAGCCAGCGTGGCCAAACCAAATCGGTGTGTGATGGCTAGATTCGGCTAGTTGTGGTTCAAAGCGGTGATATGCTTTGGCTGCAAGTGGATTTCCTTCGCAAGGGCGCTGCGCGAGGAGCCAAAAGACCTTCTGTCCGTCAAAAAGTCCGGAAAATTGGACGGCGGGGGGTTCGAGCGTCCGAAACTTCAGATGTCCTTACACATTGATTCTATGGGGCTCGTGGCGGTGCCGCGAAGACGTCCGAAATATCAGGCATGTCCGAAAATTTGGGCGTCCGAAAATTCAGTCGTTGACTGTAGTTTGTTTCGTTTAGATAGAATGCTAAAGGTTCACTTACGTGTTTTCTTGCGCCACCTTGTAGCAAGGGTGTGCGAATGTTCGGAACATAATTTCCAATAACAAATCGAATAGTCTCCTATTCGAATGGGTCTTTGAATAGAATAGTCACTATTTGTAAGTGCAAATATTTTTCTAATACTTCTTGAATATCTAAAACATCAACTGCACCCAAGAAAACAAAATTGGAGCAAAAGCAAGGTAAATTTTCACTCCTGTGGGAATAGCATAGACATAAAACATGAAAACTTTCTGAGTTGAGCAGACTATTTCGCTTAGGTATACCTATACTTTACAGGCTAAACAGAGATCATTCGCACTCTGAAGAGTCTTGTGCATGCGAAGAAACTACTTGCTTGCTCACCTGCCATGGTGGTATAGCAGCTGTGGCGTTGTGCTGATATATATGCACAAGGTCGTTGGATCAAAACCCGACAGCGGTGGCCGCATTTCGATGGGGCGAAATGCAAAAACACCCGTTGTCCTTGCAATGTGGGCACATTAAAGAACCCCCAGGTGACCAAATTAATTCCGAGACCCACACTAGGGCGTGCCTCATAATAAAATCGTGTTTTTTACACGTAAAACCCCATAATCAAATTTTTTTCTACTATTTCGCTTCTAAAGCTCTACCTGCGCTTTTAATAAAGACCGCTTCATAACACATACAATCACTGAAACTGGCTGACTTTAAGAATACTAGGATGAGAAGATTGTTTTATATTACCATATTTACTCGCATAATGATCGCACTTTTCTGTAAAAAAAATTGACACAAATTCAGGGGTGCGATCATCATGCGAGTTAAATTTTCCGGAAAAAAAAATGCTCTTTTTTTTCATCTCGCATTTGCTGTGGGATGACAACAGGTCAACAAATAGGCGGCTGCCCCTGTATGTAGTGCGAGACACCAAAACAAAGACGGCGGCCAGCGGAGCAAGCTGAACACGCCGAACGCGATTTTTCTTTTTCTCGTGAGTACATTACATGCATTGAAACAGTTTCTTCTGTATCAGTAATGAATAATATCGTTACTATCGGCAAGTTTGCGCCTATAACGTAGCCATGTCCACTTTGAGGGGGCGGAAACAAATGGGCGCTCTTAGCTGCCAATGACATAGGAACACATGGCGGGCATGCGGCGGAAACTGCGGCATTTGTCTTCACTACTACCCTAATACGGCACGTTTCTGCTAAGGGTGGGCAAATATCTTAGCCGTGTTACAAGCGTCGGCATATGAATAGGGTACACTTTTAACATATCAGTGTACACGTGGCTTCTGTCGTTGCCGTTCGTGATTTGTTGCGTGCCCATGAGTGCAGAAAAGAAGAATTGAAAGGCGCCTTTTTTGTTGTTGTTGTTGACCACAGCCATTATAAAGCCTACACATAATAAAGGCGAGTTTGGTTGTAGCCTTCTTTTTTATTGTCATGGAAGTGCGGAAAGTGATGGAAAGAATGAAATAGGGCACCTGCTTGAGAATGGTTGGTGCGTGCAGACCGCTTGGTTTGTCTTGAAGAGTCGTTCGCGTAGCATTCGACAGCGCGATCATTATTAGCTAGACTTGGCACACGACATATCGCTGCGGCAAGTTCGGGGTGCGATCATTACACGGGAAATAAAAGAGAGCGAATTTTGACGACAAAATTCAGGGGCACGATCATTACTCGAGTGCGATCATTATGCGAGTAAATACGGTAAATGTGATAACAGCTGTTCATTATTCCAAAACTATTCAATATTCGATTTGGTCTAATTAGCTTCTGGCACTTTTCTATTCGTATTCGATTCCGTCTCAAAAATATTTATTCGAACACCCCTACCTTGTAGCAAGTGATGTCTCCCATCTCTGTGTACAATTTTTTTTTTGTTAGGTCTAAATTTGTTTTTTGTCTTCGAACTCTGCAGCCGCACTCTCTGCACAGCCGGTCTTTAAACACGAACCGGCCAGTAATGTGTTAAGTGATGGGAGAACTCTCTTTTGTCTATGAGGCAGCCATAAGCCTCGTATAGGATATATATGAGCCCGAAAATGTTCCACTGTCGTTTGGTGTTCACAGTGTAAAGAATTGCAACTACGCGTGCTTCAGCAGCACAGTGTCTGAGACACTTGACAGTACACTCTGTTACTTAGTCGAGAAAGAACTGCCCTGACAAAAATTGTGCCCTGTCATTCTCTGTTCTAGCACGAACTGTACACCCAGACATTTTACCTGCTCACCGAGATCCCTCCGGTAAGTACCCGCAGCTGCACTGCACATTGTCCGCAGTTTTCTTTATTTCGTCAATTTCTTTTTCGGGATGACTTGCTGCAAGGCATTCAACATAAATGTTAAATTTGCAAGGAGTTCACACGAATGCGCGAAATGCTATGCAGCTCTTGCATGAGACAGTCCCTTGAAGCGGTCATGTATTGGGCCATGCGAGAGGGTCGTCTCTTCATTTCGATGTTGACATGTGTAGTATTTGTACATCTTTTTCCAGTGACCACTTTTCACCGGCTAACAAATGTTAAACATTACCGCTCGGAGCATGGTTCACCTGCATGTGTCGAATGTTATCGATGGTTCTATCCATTGTCCGCTGTCACCAAACCTTGCATGATCTGTTTGTATGTGGGACGCAAATTGTGTGGTGCTTCGTGGAAGACACGCGGGTATCAGCGATTACTCTGGAACCTTCGATGACTCATGCATAAAAAAACCGACGCATTTGACCGGCAGATCAGATTTTCGCCAATCGCCGACTGTGATCACCGCTATCCTTGTGCTTTAAAGGGACCCTGAAACGATTTTGACGTTGTTGTACAAATGTATCGAGTCATTAGCGCCGGCCCTTCTGATCATTAATTGACGCATCTAAGTGCTCTATGTGAAGTGTTCAATTTATTATAAGGTTTTAAAAACGTACATCACTGCCAATCGCACCACATTGCTCGGCTGAATTTTAAGCTGCCCCTACCCATTTGACGTCATTTGCCCCAATGACATTAGTAGGGTGACCTATCCAATTGGCTGCCCAGGGCGTGTCATCAATAATTTTTCCAGCTTTGTATGGAACAAATGTCGCTTGTAATAGTTGGAATGTTAGTTCTTTGTTTCTATAAAAAGAAAGTAACAGAAAGAGAATGCACTAGAACAATTTCTCACTACAGTCGAACCTGGCTTTATCGGAACTCGCAAAAAAACACCTATAAGTTCGATACAGAGCATAGTTTGATACTTATAAGCCTGCTAAATAATTAAATGTCATAAAAGCACATACCATTTATAAGATCACTTTATTGATGAAACTAGCTTAGTTTCGCACAAATTAGTTGTAGCAAGCATGTGACGCCCCCCAGGCATAATGTTCGTTCGCCGCCAGGCTCGGTGGCCTGCTAAATCTCTGCAGGCAACATTGGTCACCGCACCACAATAACCACCGACGAGCACAGCTGCTCGCCGGTCAGTCATCATTCAGCACCACCGCGCTGCGGAGCGTCCGTCTATCGGAGGGTGCCTCGAGCCCTCCCGTGTTCACGAGCCCGGGTAGATCGTGACACTGGCGACGAGGCTGGCGACGAGCACCCACGGATCGTCCCACGCCGCCGCGAGCGGCGAAACACCGCCCCCCGTTGCTGTCGCCATGCCGCTGTATGGAAGGCTCGAGCCGTTCGAGGGAGATGGGTCCACCTGGCAAATTTACGAGGAGCAAGTCCACGTGTTCTTCCCGGCAAACGACACACCCGAGGCCAAACAGCGGGACATTTTCCTGGCCAGCTGCGGGACCCGCGTCTTCAGCCTCCTGCACGACCTTCTCAAGCCAGCCACGCCGCACGTTAAGACGCAGGGTGAGCTGCTTGCCACACTGCGCTGGCATTTTAACCCAGCACTGTCCACACTAATGGAGCCGTTCCGCTTCAACAACCGGAGCCGCCGGGAAGGAGAGACCCTCGGGCAATTCGTTGCTGCGCTACGAGGGTTAGCGAGTGCCTGCATTTTCGGGGACCAACTGGACTCGCTGCTCCGGGACCGTTTCGTCTGCGGAATCAACAACCCCGCCATGCAGACGTGACTCCTGGAGCTTCCCGACCCCTCGCTGGACAACGACAGGAAAGCAGCGCTGGCAATGGAAGCTGCCGTCAAGGACGCCGGCGAGATTTCCCATGCGACTGACTCACCGTCGGCGGAAGCGGCGGTCAACAAGTTCGCGACAAAGGGCAGTACCTGCGGTCGCTGTGGTGGTGCCCACTCCCCTTCACAGTGCCAGTTCTCTTAAGCACAATGCTTTACATGCGGGGAAACTGGGCACCTGGCACGTGTATGCCAAAGGGGGAGGACGAACAGCAAACAGCAGCGGCAGCCTGATTCAAGCCCAGGTACAACACAAGCCCGCGGCCAGGGTAGTCGTCGCAAGGGTAAGCGGTGGGTGCGTGCGGCAGCAGGCTCAAGTTCTTCCTCGGCCAGGCTCCACGTCGTGGCCGAGGACCCGCCGATTTTCGACGTGGCACACAGGCTTTGTACCATCGTCTGTGCCTCCATACATGCTGACCGTCGACATCTGCGGGCACCCCATTTCCATGGAGCTGGACACAGGGGCCAGCATGTCTGTAATGGCCAGGAAGCTCTTCAAGCGTACTTTCTTCGGCGTGTCTGTCGAGGCTTCGGGCGTGATGCTGCGCAGCTACTCTGGGCAACTCTCCCAGGTCCAGGGTCAGGCAAAGGTCAGCGTTCGCTTTGGCGACAGGAGGCAACCCTTCCCCTTTACTTAACGAAGGGGTCGTCGCCGATGCTGCTGGGCCGAAACTGGATTCATGCACTGGGCGTTCGTCTTCCAGAGTACCAGGAAGCCAGCCTGCATGTGGTGCAGAGCTGCCAAATCTGCCAGGAGAATCAGCGAGCCTCGCGTCGTGTGGAAATCACCCCCTGGCCGTTCCCACAGAGACCCTGGTCCCGCCTACATGTGGATTTTGGGGGACCCTTTAAGGGCCAGTACTTCCTAGTGGTGGTGGACGCATTTTCGAAGTGGGTGGAGGTTCTACCTGGTCACCACTCCATCAGCAGGCGCGACCATTGCAGCGCTACGACAGGTCTTCGCCGCCCAGGGGTTGCCGGATGTCATCGTGTCCGACAATGGTCCTGCTTTCGCCAGCACAGAGTACCTGGCCTGGCTTACAAAAAATGGAATCCGCCGGATGATGGTTCCGCCGTATCACCCTGCTTCAAATGGTGCAGCTGAGCGGGTGGTGCAAACCATCAAAGACAAGCTCAAGAGCCAGACCGGGGATTTCCGGACGCAGATTGCTCGGATACTATTCCAGTACCGGACCACACCTCACGATGTCACTGGCCGTGCCCCCTGTTAGCTCCTGCTGGGTCGGATGGTCAAGACACCCTTGGACGTCTTGCATCTGGACCTCTGATCCACAGCTTTTGAAGCAGCTGAAGCAGAAGCTGGCTGCTGACCAAGGGTGCCGTACCGGGCCTTTGCCAGAGTCGGGAGCTCCAGTTTTTGCCAGGAACTTCCGTCCTGGCCCACCCTGGTCTGCCGGACAGGTGGTGTCTCCTGCCAGCGCCTCATCGCTGCTCGTGCGCATGGCAGACAGAGCCACGTGGCACAGACACGCCGACCATGTCAGGCCTCGCCTTGGAACCTGGCCAGCACCCTCGACTGCCACTGAGTTCCAGCCCGCAGGAGGACTAGTGGCAACACCAGTCGCTTCAGCGGAGCACCACCCACCTTGGAGGCGGCAACCGTTGCCAGTGGTGCGGCACACATTGGACCAGTGTCGAGCCCGGCACCACCCGCAAGGCCGACTACTACGAACCCTCCGGATGGAGCAAGGCTGGCTCAGGCAGCACCCAGTGTTGCCACACCCGACCCGTCAACAGCGGTGCCCATGCGGAGTGGAGTACTCGACGGCGGAGGCCACCGGACCATTACTCGCCTGTATAGCAGGCAGCGTCGACCCAGCTAGGATGGAGGCAGAGCCTCGTATTTAAAACATCGACATTTGTTTTTTCTTTACCAAACAAACTGGGGATAAGTTGGTGTAGCAAGCATGTGACGCCCCCCAGGCATAATGTTCATTCGCCGCCAGGCTCGGTGCCTGCTAAAGCTCGGCAGGCAACATTGGTCACCGCACCATAATAAACACCGACGAGCACGGCTGTTCGCCGGTCAGTCATCGTTCAGCACCACCACGCTGCGAAGCGTCCGTTTATCGGAAGGTGCCTCAAGCCCTCCCTTGTTCACGAGCCCGGGTGGATCGTGACATTAGCCCTGCATTTTCTTCTGCTTGGGCAATTGTGCTGCCTGTGACGCACGCACTTCCCCACAATATCTAAGGAGTCAGAATAGCTGAGGCCACAACCTTCCGTATTTGCGCAGAAGCTCCGGACTAGTGCGAGTGCACGAATCACTTTGGAGAATGTGGGCAAAGGACCGTCATTGCTTTCCTCATTGTGCCCACTTTCATTTGTGCTCGGTACGATGTTGGCAATGTAGTCTTCGTTTTCTGGCTCTCCCATAGTCGCGACACCATCATCTGCACTCACAAACTCGTCCACCGTTGATTCATCCCGGAAATTTTGACAGCTCGCTCCAAACTTCGGCAAGACTGGCAACGGCTTCGTCTCATTCATCAGAATTTACAGCCATCACTGAGCACGTGGAAACCGGCACGTATGAAGAACCACTCGTACACGGCTGTGCGTACGCGTCGAGTGCCATGGGCATTGGGTCGCGAATCTGGCCGCTTTAGCCCTAATCGTGCTGAGAGTGCTCCTCAGAATCTTGCACGCTGCCGGGACATCTGACTTC